>NC_140499.1:33107617-33733617 GCF_964271855.1 Acomys minous | reverse complement strand
GTCACTATACACCTGTAGCTAATTTCTGAGAAGAGCACACAAGCAAGACTTTCACCTTTGTCCATTCATCACTTGTTTTAAGGTTGAAATCCCTGGGATCAAACCCAAAAGACCTGGGGAGGTAACAGGAGCAAAGAGAGGGACCACTTAGCTAGTGATGCCAAGAACTGCTGCATTTCTTCATCCCTGCCTCCTCACTTCCAGGTAACTTACCAAACCAAACCAAACCAAAGAAGGAAGGAAGAAAGAAAGGAAGGAAGGAAAGTGGGCAGGTAGGCAGGCTTTCCATCTGTTCCATGAACCAAACAGACTTTTGTGACTTCTTCTCTCTCTCTCTCTCTCTCTCTCTCTCTCTCTCTCTCTCTCTCTCTGTCTCTCTCTCTCTCTCTCAAAAAAAACTTGCTGGAAGCTAAGAAGAGTGAAAAAAACCCTCAACATTGCAGCAAGATTGAAGTTTGAGAGCTGAAAGTGCTGCTCAGTGGTAGAGCATGGCACTAGAATGCATGAGGTCTTGGGTTCCATCCCCAGCCCTGTCAGCCAAACTGAACCAAACCTAACCAAACCAAACAATCTAGAAGCAAAGACACTTGGAAGGATGTAAGAACAATTTACACACTGAAGTCTTTATTTCTTTACACACTTGAGTCTATTCTTGACAGACACTATGCAAATATGCCCATCAGGTCTTGAACCTTGCATAATGTTTAGATTTCCTTAAGCTTATGTTTTTTTAAATCATGTTTTGTCAGACCCCTTTTTTAAAAGATAGGAGAATTATATTAGACATTCCATCCATATGTTAGGATCCAATTAATTCTTATGCCAAGACAACATGAGAAGGGCTTCGGAGGTGGTATAGCAAATCAGAACCTGCCTCTGTGTGAGACATTGACTGAGAAGAATAAGGATAAGGAAAAATTCATTTTTTTCCAACCTAGAAATAGCAGAACACCACTGAAATCACAAAGGGATGACAGGACAGGAAAAAAAACATGTGCTTATAAACAAAAGAAATGTTCCCAGGGCCTCCATGACACAGTTCCCTGGTTCTGGGGAAGGGAGGTAAGCCAGGCAGCCCCTACCCTGGGGACGAGGCCAACAGCTCTTGCAATCTGAAAACCTAGCTGGGGTTTTGCTGAGACAGTGGCTGGTCCAGTGGGATGGACCGGCACTGGTGATGAGTTTCACGGCTCAGAGAGCTGAGGTAAATGCCATATCAAGGAAGACCAGTGGTATAATGCTAACGCTACACTGGGAACTTGGGGACATGGAACAATCACAAATCCAGGAGCCTGGGGTCAACTTGTAACAACTGCAGGCAAATGACAGCCACGGGGACAGTCATGGAGGGCGGGGCTGCTGATAAAGTGTTGGGGGGGGGACTGAGCAGCAAACTCAGGACTGGTGGTGAAGTGGGCGATGGAGAGTAAAAGTATTCGTAATTGGTGGGGAGGAACAGATACGTTACCTGAGAATAATTAGAATATGGTAGCCTTGACTTTGGGGCTGGCGTTTATATAACCCTTTGGGGTCATCTATGTGCCACAAGGCTGAGTGTTCTGGCCCTATGTCTCCAACAGGGCAATGCTTCAGAGGTACATGGACAAGGTCGCCAACAGAGCCCTCAGCGCTGTTAGCTTCCCCACTCCTAACAAACTTCAGAGATACCCCTTGCCTACAACATTAGCAGCCCCAGGTGCATGAAGGTGGGAGAATACACCCAGCCCACAGCCTGCAAAGTCATGTGTAGACTGCGGAGATTCTTTGTGTTCAAAGAAGCAGAAGTTTACAAAGTAAAAAACAAAGGTTCTGGGCACCAGACAACTGCCCAGTCAGTATAGAGTAAGTGAGCTCTGGACTGAACAGTGTGGGAGTAGGGGCAAGAGGTGGTCCAGGTACCATGACCTACCACCATATCCACCCAACAGACTGTATAGTTTTAGAGAACACAGGCTGCCTCAATGCGTTGTCTTTTACTTATTTTATTTTGTCTCTTGTATTTCCCTTTTTCTTTTCAATATACTTTCATTAGTATTTTGGGTTTATTTTATTCTTAGAGACTTTTAAAAGAATTCAACTACTCCGTACAGTTTTCTAACTTTATTTACAATTACTTATTTGGGTAATCATCTGTAAATCCCTTGCTTTAAAAAACTTCCTCTATACTCTTGTTTGTTTTTGTTTTTCCTTTCAAATAATCTTCCTAGTTCTCCATTCTTTTTCCAATAACCCTTGACATTATCTCATTCATTACCATTTCTATTTTACCACAAATAATGTGGAAGACTTCGCAGCACACCATGTTGTCATTTTGTTTTTGTTTTGTTTTATGGAAGTTGGTGGTTTCTTATTGGGCTTTAATCACTTTTAAGTGTGTCTCTATATCTCAGCCTAGTTTTGTTGCTGTTCGGACCAGGCTGTGTTCTTCTCTCTGGGTGGTCCTGGGTAGTCCTGGGTGGTACTGGGATTTTGTGTCCTTATCAGTATGCTTGTCACTAATTAGATTCTCAAAACCAGAAGAAATACCCACACCAACCAGGTGCACAACTCATAACATAGAAGCATGTGTGCACGCACACATACACACACACACACACACACACACACACACATACACACACACACACACGTGAGAAAACAAGGCGACTTGACTTCTCTAGAAGACACAACTCTCTGATTACTGAATTCACGGGCTTAACTGCACAAATGACCCATCACTTCAAAGAGGCTACAAACCAACAAATGAATGTTGTAAGGAAATGAGCAACATAGATGAGAAAATCAGCAACGTGCGAAAGAAACTTAGCAAGAAAAGTGTGATTTTTGAAAACAGGGGTGAAACAGAATAAAGAGTTTGGAAAAGAAAAGCCCAACAAAATAAGTGGAAGACTAGCACAGGATGTCAGAACGCCACACGGAAACCCACTATGTAATAATGTCCCCACAAGTGTATTTTTTCTTTTTTATATACCACAGGGATTTTGTTTTACCAGAATACTCATATTGCATACTTATACAGTAATAAGTTATGCAGATAGTAGTTTTGTTTTATTGAACACATTTTTATTGATTCTCCGGGACTTCACATCATACAATATGATCACACTCACTTCCCAGTCCTTCTATGTCCACCCCGCCCTTGTTATCCACCTCCCAAAAAGTAAAAATAAAAATAAGAATAAAAAAATAGGGAAAAAAAAACCCAAGTCCAGTTTGTGTTGTCTATGTACTCACTGGAGCATGGCCAAAGTCTCATGGCCTGCTTCTTAAATAGAATTGCATTGTTCCCACCCCCATCACACTTTTTAAGAGTTCCCATCTAGCCTGTTACTTTTGGGAGGTGTTGAAGTGAGGGTAGGGGTCACCACGGAAGCCTTCCATGTCCCTCTCTCCCAACTGTGTGCCTGCAGTTATTTTTATTTTTTTTTAATCACAGCAAAAGAAGGCTTCTTGCTCTTCACAGTGGGAGCGTGGGTCACGGGCCTCCACACGTGACAGCACAGACCATGAACGTGACTCCTGGTGGTAGTAGGACCATAGACACGACCCATGGCAATAGCATTGGCCCAGACATCACCATAGCCTCAGTCGGCAGCTCAGGCCACTCAGATCAGAGTGGCCTCTGATGGCAGCATGGCCCATGGACATCAACATGGCTTCAGACAGCAGCACAGACCACGGACACCACATGACCTTAAGCGATAACATGAGCCACAGACAACAACATGGCTGAAGCAGGACCTTGGGCCCAGACATAACGCCTGGTGGTAACATGGGATGCAGAGATCACTGAGGCCCGAGGCCTGCAGCTGGGGTTTCTGCCACAAGCCCAGCCCAGCAGTTCTACAAAAACAGTTAAGTTGGAGTAGGAAGCTACAGAGATGATAATACTCATTCCAGGATCCATAGGTTATCAGAGACAAGCCCAGCGCAAGGTGTATCTCTTTGAGTTGTTGGTTAAGAGGGATTTTAGAGTCCTCCCAAACAATACAGACAATTTCCATTGCTTTTGGATGCCCACCAGAACTTGAGAGAAAGATCCTGTTGCTGAAGACATTTCCCTTTTTCCTTTCCTCCCTCCCTCCTCCCTCTCTCTTTCTGTCCCTCCCTCCCTCCCTCTCTCTCTCTCTTTCTCAAACACACACACACAGACACACACACATGCACACGCATGCACGCACACTTAGGTCATATGACATGAAGAAATTAAGCCAGTACTGACCTGGACGTTTGCTAACTTTCACCCTACTGGGGGGTGCTAGGTGGGCTGTTGTGGGGAGGAAAGCCATCAACAGTCTTACTCAGATATGAACCCCGTGAAAACAACCACTATGGCACGGTATGCTCATGGGTACAGGAATGGGATGAACGTTACGGAGGTGGATGATTAGCTTTAGTCAAAAACTCAACACAATTAGAATCACCTGCGAAAGGGTTATCTATGAGGGATTGCATTCATCTGGTTGGAATATGGGCAAGTCTGTGGGGGCACTGTCTTACATTCATCAAAGTGGGAAAACCCAGCCCATTGTATGTGACACTGTTCCCTAGGCAGGGGATCTTGAATTGTATAGGAATGGAGAAATTGAGCTGAGAAAGCAAGAAACAGACATACTTCATTAATTGCTGGCTACTCTTGGTTGTGGATGTGATATGACTGTTTCAGATGCCCACCGCCTTTATTTCTCTGCTATTGTGAACTGTAGACTGGAATTGTAAGGGAATAAAGTCTCCCCCCACCCAAGTTGCTTTTAGTTAGGGTATTTTATCACATCACAGAATAAAACTAGAGCAGAAATCCATGCCAGAGAAGTGGGAGTGTTACAATAAAGTTGGTGATGTGGTTTTGATGCCTTTTGACTACTTTGTGGAATAATTTGGTACATTGGCCTATTAAAAGCCACTGAGTGCTGCGGGTATAACTTAATGGGAATTCTTGCGAGAGCTTGGAAGACAGAAACACTGAGAGGAATGTGGGCCTAGGAAGTAAGGCTCATGAGGTTTCAAAATGAAACAACAGTTCTGTAGGGCATTGAGTTGGGAGCTGTTTGTAAGACATTTTGGCTAGAGTCTGTGTGTGCTTGTCAGGCTAGGGCTGACTGTCAAAGCTCCTTTCACTGAAGTGAAACCTCTTGGAATTCACTAAACAATACAGAAATGTTTCCTCCAGGTCAGCACATGGGAGCTGACATGCCTGTTATCTAAGAGCTTTGCACTACATCTGGAACTGACAGCAGAACTTGGCAATAAAGGTGACATCCATGTGGCACTCTTTTTGGAGGCATGAAAGATGAAAATTTGAAGGGCTTTGGACAGCAGCTGAAGCCTAACACCACATGTAGGGTCAGAGATTCTGTGTTGTTCCTTCAAGGGGCCACTGTGTAGATCTGTGGAGGGGGAGCCTCAGCTACAATGAAGGCCTCAGGATATTAGAGATGACAGGACTGTCACCAAAGAGGCATGCTGGTATAGAGTGGTCAAAGTAGAAAATGAATATCCATGATTTGAAATTCAGGCTAAGAACTAAGTAAACAAACAGTGCAGGAGAACAGATAAAATCTCTGTGCTGAAGAAATCTAAGTATTTTATATGTCACCCCCTATCCAGTGTATTAACTGCCCTCCAAAGGTCATGGACAGGGAGAAGGGATGTCTGTGGGGTGGAGATACCCGTCAAACACTGTGCTCAAGGCTAAGCCTTGTGGACAGAAAAATGCCTTGGTATGATCTGATGAAGGTGGCTCTTCTCTGTTAATTTCCTCCCCTCCCTATAACCCTTTCCCCTCATATCAGACAAGTCAAAATTGAGGTAAATTATTCAAATACCTTGCCATGCTTTGCGAGACAGCTAAGGGTGTCACAAGCAAGGGTTCTGGGGCAGTGTTGAGCTTAGAGAGATCTACAGATGATGGTTCTACTTTATAGTCCCTCTTAGAACAGGAGAACCTACACAAAAAATGAAACATATTTACATAAAATAAGACTATTTAGTAAAAGGTCATCAGCGGTTGATTTTACTGATTAATATATGATACATGTTCCCAATGGAAATGTGTGGAGTGGATGGAACTTTCTTTAATACTTTTTTTATGATTCTAAATCTATTATGAAACATTTAATTTGTTCCACTATCATTTTCTATGTAATACATAACTATTTCTGCTCATACTATAAACAAAGACCTTAAACAATGTAAATATTTTGACATGGGCCTTACTCATGTCAAGACATTAGCAGAATTGTAAATCTTTAGGTAAACTCTAATATAACATTTCTTACCTGCCTTCTTAGGTTGATGACAGAATTAATTTATTTCTTTCCTTTATTTTTTAAATTAAATTTCAATGGTGCTTAAAACAAGAAAATGTAAGCATGAATGAGGTGATGCATGATTTGTAATAATGTATACATTTCATAATACTGAAATCAGTCCCCATGCATTGTTGGCATCTCTTCTTGGTGGACACATTCAAAAGCCTTTTATGTAGCTTCTTGAAATTCGCGAAAATTATTGTGTCTTGCTGTGCTGTGACTCACCAGCTTCCTGCTTCTTTCTGTGTCTCAGCACCGTTGGAATTCTTGAACCCACAGAGAATGTGCCTCCCCCCACCTCCCCCCCCACCCCGCCACAAAAGATAGCTACAGAAGAAGACACCTTATATGGACCTGCACACGTGAGTGTACATATCCACAAATCCATACTCACAAGTGCACACACCTACAACAAACACATTTACACACACATATGCATACAGAAATAAGTCAAAGAAACAAACAGAGATCCATTTATTTTTAGAATCCTGCCTTGGATTGATTAATGAGCACCCTTTGGAGATGAGTCCTAGACCTTAGGGATGTTTTAAAAGTAGAATCTTATATCCGCACATGGCTCAGAACCTGCAGCTCCAGTCAATCTTAGTTCTTCCTCTTCCTCTTCTACTTTCAGTCTGAAACAGGGGTCTCTATCTACAGAGCCCAGACTGGTCTTGAAATCACAGCCCTCCTGCTCTGGCCTCTTGAGTACTGGGCTAACAGGCATGTGCCACACCCCAGCAAGGACAGTCTGCTCCAGTAGCCTTCCAAGGGGCAGTGACAGTGAGACAAACGTCCTCATGCATAAACTGCAGCATCTTCTCTCTCCAACTGGGTAACTGAGATATCATGTTGCCAGCATCCTAAGTCCTCAGTTGATATTTCTGCTTACCAGATTTGTGGAAAACTTGTTGGCCAAAGACATAGAGATAAATTATCTTTACAGTTAACATACTAAAATATACAGTTCTCATACTAAAAAATATGATCTCTGTTTAAAAGAATAAAGTTAGATCTTGTCAAATCAGCCTTGATGTGGTTGTGTCTTCACAAATATGTGCGCATAGGGGCTCAAGGATTTTGCAACTAACAACTCATTAAAGCTCAATTGTCTCAGGAGAGAGACTTTTGGTTCTTGCATTCAGACACAATGGAGACTCTGGGCTCAGCCCTGGTGAATGTGTCTGTTATGACAGAGGCTTTAACTTGAATGGTGCTTTAGAGAGTGAGACTCAAAGCCATAATTTCCTTTACTCACAGGATCTCTTACAGGTGAGAGGACCCATTTTTCTTTGATATAACTTATTGTTTCCAGACATAAGCCAGACTTAATTAAAGGGTGCAATTAAAAGCAGTTATGGCTTGTATTTAAAAAGCAGCCTATCTGTCTTGCTTGGTTTAGTATAAAGCAAAAGGCATAATAACGTACACTGGGTTCACAGAGTGGAAAGGAAAGTAACTTTTAGAGCCTCAATTTTCACTGCTCCTTCTCTTTGCCTTCCTTCAAGGTGACAGAATCATGATGTTTGCATTAGCTGCCTTTGCCTTGCATGCTGGGGACAACTTAAACAAATTCTCACTCCACCTCTTTTTTTATTTCCCAGAAAGAAAAGTGTGTGTGTGTGTGTGTGTGTGTGTGTGTGTGTGTGTGTGTGTGTTTTAACATTAAGCAGAACGACTCCAGTTCACAATACTTATTTATAATATTAGTTAAATGAAGAGGCTTCTTTCCAGATGAGACAACTGTGCCCACTGTAAGCAGATCCTGTTGCAAAATTACTTTAATTCGCCAAACATGTAAGTTGCCTGTTGGTCTTTTTGCGTTGAGATAGCAACATTCCAGAGGCGGTGTGTTTTATAAAGAAAAGAGGCATTCTAGGGACTGAAGATAACTGCGTTAGCAGCTGCTTAGCTCTGCTGAGCCTACGTGGAGAATGCCATAATAGTGGTGGGGCAGTGAGGGAAAGAGAAAGAGAGGTAGGTGGGTACTCTAAGACAGTATGCGTGGGGAAAGTGCTCACGTAAAGCCAGATTTGCTTATAACTGCTTTCAAGACCTCTGTCCCAAGAGAATCTTACTCCTCCCTAGGGTGGGGCCCCATTGCCTAACCCTCTCCACTAGGACCACTTGTTCAGGATGTATTATCCAGCATTGCTGCACTGGTGAGTGAGCTTCCAGCACGGGAGTCTTTGGAGGGTACCCTCGCTCCATCTCTAAGCTGTGGCAGGCCCACCTGCCATTGTAGCTGCCTGGAAAGAGATTCCACTGGACATTTATCCAGAACTCATTCCCAAAAAAAAGCTTGAGACAACTTTGGTTTGAAGCCAAACCAAAGCCACAAGGAGGAGATTTTAATCATGTCTGTCAGGGTGGCTGCTTTCAACAAGCAAACGATAAATGTCAAAAGCACTCTGGCACACTGTTACTGGGGATGTGAAATGGGCACCTATTATACCACATGCTATTGTGGTTCCTCAGAAAACTGAAAGTTGAATTAGTTTATGATCCACTTATCCTTACTTTGAGCGATATCCAAAAATTGAAAATGCATTAAACAAGCCCATCATAGATCCTACAAGATACAATCAAATTAAATATTTTTTATTTTAATTTTCTAAGTTTTGGGTGCATTTTTTTTTTACGGAGAGCTTACTTGAAATGATGATGATGATGATATAGGTTCATATTAGTTCTTATAGAATACATAAAAAGTAAATAGTTTAGCATAACAATCATCAAAATAGAAAACATTAAGGATGTTTCTGAGTGATACTTCTCATTCATCTGAAAGGAAAGACACCAACTCTGACATCTAGAAAATAGAACTTGATATCTTTTATCACTTAGACATTCTTGGGAAGGAAGATAAAAACATTTCATGTGGAGAAAAAGTTTCATATTTTCATTGGCTAATAAAATATTTCAAAATATTTGTCCAATTTCAGAAATATCTATTTTCTGGATGATAGTTTTTGTTTCTTTTATATAGGAAAGCACTGAATTTAGGCTTTACAAATTATTATTCTTAAGAAAAATATTCCTTTTATTAAAAAATTATTTTTCTTCAACAATTTATTTACTCATCCTTCCTATGGGGAGAGATATTAGCACAGAATGAATCAATCCCACAGCTGCTAGAATGAAGTTGAATGGTACTTGGGTAGACCAGAAGTACAGATGAAATAACCAAGGACAGATGTAGCTCTCTCTGGGTAACTGTGTCTATGAGTGGAAAAGAGACTGTATTTAAACATCCTAGAAGCTGCAGTTGGGTTGCATCCCTTATATCATAAATCAAGGTGCCAGGATGCTTACCTGTTGCCCCACATTTACACTAATGAAGGGTCTGCATTCCCGAAAGATTGTGGCATTGTTACAATATAATTTGTATTTTAGCTTTTACCTGATGATCATTGTGGAAATCAAAACAAATGAGATTCTATCTTACACCCATCAGAATGACTAAGATCCAAAACTCAAGTGACAGCACATGCTGGCAAGGATGTGGAGAAAGGGGAACACACCTTCATTGCTGGTAGGAATGCAGACTTGCACAACCACTTTAGAAATCAATCAATATATATATTTCACATTACATCCTGATTGTTACCCCTTCGCTCTTACCTTGCTGTTGTTCCCACACCTCCCTCTTCTGTCTGATTCCCCTCCCCTAGTCCTCTGACAAGGGAACCCTCTTCCCCCACCATCTGACCACAGTCTATCAGATCTCAAAAGAATAACCTGCATTCCCTTCCTCTGTGTGCCTGGAAGGCCGCCCTGTCAAGGGGAAGTTATCCAATTGCGGGCACAAGAGCTCATGTCAGAGGCGGTTCTCGCCCCCCCCCCCACCCCGCTTCGGCGTGAAGAATGAGATGTCCACTGGGTCCAGATCCGTCAGCCTTGATGGTTTCCTGTGGAGCTCCTGAGCCCTCTGGGTCATTCCATGCCTCAACTCTTCCATCAGACTCTCAGCACTCCACCCAGAGTCCAGCTTTGAGTCCTGATCTCCTTATGGGGCTCCGGAACCCTCTGGGACCTTCCATTCCCCCATTCTTCCATACCACTCTCAGGGCTCCACCCGGAGCCCAGCAGGAAGTTCCACCATGCCTTGATCCCCGGCTGGATGGTCTCTCTCAGAGAACTTCTATGTTGGGCTAATAGGCGCTTAAGAGGGACTATATACTGTGTGTGTCTTTCTGGGTCTGGGTTACCTCACTCAGGATGATCTTTCCTAGTCCCATCCATTTGCCTGCAAATTTCAAGATTTTCTTGTTTTTGACAGTTAAGTAGTATTCCATTGTGTAAAAGTACCGCAATTTCTGTATCCATTCTTCAGATGATGGACATCTAAGTTTGTTTCCAGATTCTGGCTATCACAAATAAAGTTGCTATGAACATAGTTGAGCAAATATCCTTGCTGTATGGTGAGGCATCTTTCGGGTATATGCCCAGGAGTGGTATGGCAGGATCTTGAGGTAGCACTACCCAGTTTTCTGAGAAAGTGCCAGATTGATTTCCAAAGTGTTTGTACAAGTTTGCACTCCCACCAGCAATGGAGGAGTGTTCCTCTTTCTCCACATCCTTGCCAGCATGTGCTGTCACTTGAGTTTTGGATCTTAGTCATTCTGATGGGTGTAAGATTGCACTTTTCTGATGACTAAGGATGTTGAACATTTCCTTAGGTGTTTCTCAACCATTTGATATTTCTCTGTTGAGAATTCTCTCTTTAGCTCTGTTCCCCATTTTTTAATTGGATTGTTTGGCTTGTTGGTGTTTAGTTTCTTGAATTCTTTATATATTTTGGATATTAGCTCTCTGTCGGATGTAGGGTTGGTGAAGGTCTTTTCCCAGTCTGTAGGCTTGTGTTGTGTTCTATGGACAGTGTTCTTTGTCTTACAGAAGCTTTTCAGTTTCATGAGGTCCCATTTATTAACTGTTGGTCTTATAGCCTGAGCTATTGGTGTTCTGTTCAGGAAGTTGTCTCCTGTGCTCGTGAGTTCAAGGCTCTTCCCCACTCATTCCTCTAACAGATTTAATGTGTCTGGTTTTATGTTGAGGTCTTTAATCCACTTGGATTTTAGTTTTGTGCAGAGTGATGAATATAGGTCTGTTTGTTTTTTATTTTTTACAGATAAACATCCAGTTAGACCAGCACCATTTGTTGAAGATGCTATCTTTTTTCTATTGTATGGCTTTGCCTTCTTTGTAAAAAAAAATATCAAGTACCCATAGGTGTGTAGGTTTATTTCTGAGTCTTTGATTCAATTCCATTGATCAACCAGCCTATTTCTTTGCCAGTACCATGCCGGTTTTATTACTGTTGCTCTGTAGTAGAGCTATTGTGGGCTTTTCAAGGTAATACTGGGAAGAAATACTTTAAGATGGACATCTGGTCCAGTATGATTGGGTTGGAAAAAGGTTTATCTTACCCCACAAATATGCCCTGCACATCATACATGTACATTAAAAATCTATAGCACAGACCCCAATATGCTGCTGCTCATGTCATGCAGGGCAGTTTACCTCAGTTTCACTAAATCTCTGCTTAACTTGACTGTGAATCATCATTGGATTCTCCAAGAAGACAAGGTCTGAGGATCAGTCTTCTACCAGTTACTGTGATACTGAAGATCAATCTTAGAATATTAATGCATTGTCCATGTTAGAATGATCTCAGAAATTACGCCCTATGGGCAGAGTACTCTCCATTCATACTTTTATTTCAGTAGATATCATTTGCAATTCAGGAGAAAATATATTTGAGGGGAAACAATAAAATGCTCAGTTTTATTTTCCTTGATTCTTAGAATAAATTATCATATAAAGAAAAACCAGAACCTTAATATTTATCATAAATGTATTTTATTGCTTTCATCACATCTAGGAAATGTTATATTTCTGATTATACAAGTTATACTAAACTATCCTTTCCATTAAGATAAACGAAGGAGACTTTAAAAACTCCTGAGTGACACAGAACTGAGAGTTCACACTGCACCCCTGACCCTGGCATCTGCTCGTTCTGATGGTGTGTACAGGGACGGCATGCGTCAGTTTTATTTGCTCTGATTTTGGCGTAACTGGCTGTCAGTGGCTGGTTCTCCTATTTTGTTACAATGTGTTGCCTTTTCTGCATGTGAATCACTACCGTTTTCTTTCCATTTGTTTTATCTATAAAAATGCCTACCAAATACTGATTGAAATGAGACAGTTGGAGTCAACCTTTCCAAGTTTTGTGAACACTCTATAATGCTCCCAATTTAGATTTTTGTTAGAAATTGGTCTATTTGTGCCATGAGTTAGAATCAATTACATAATATTTAGAGGATCTTCACGAAGACGTTTAAGACGAAGAGACCTCTGAACCTCAATATTGTTGTCCTGTTAGACAACTGCATCTTTCCTGTAATTTCCAAGTTAAGTTGAATTTGGCAGTTTTGGTGCTTCCTCTAGTGATATTAAAAGTGAACGCAAGTCAGAAAAAAATTTAAAGTATACAAATAAACCACTCATAAACATTGTTCTTATTACAAACAACAGATTAAGACAATTCTCTCATTGTCTACTTAGCAATCTCAATTTTAAGAAGCAGGTAAAATGCCATTTGCTAATGTTTCTTGCAGAGAACTTGAGCCAGTATCTATCTATCTTTTTCTTTCTTTCTTTCTTTCTTCCTTCCTTCCTTCCTTCCTTCCTTCCTTTCTTTTTTTCTATTTTCAAAACTTCAAGATGAATAGCTCAAGGAGTATATACATCCCAAGTAAATGAAAAGAGAATGGTTTGCTGATGCCAACAGCATGTAGGCTCAGTGTGAACACCTCAAGAACAGCAGCTTGTCAGTAATTGAAGGCAGCTCACAGTGTCGATTGGGTTATTTATAGATTCTAAAGCCCATTTATATTTAATGAAAAGTACAGGTGTCGAGAGAAATAGTTCCTAAGGAGCCTTTAAGGACCAAGCAGAAGAAAATTATAAGCTTGTGACTCACCCATCTGGGTGTAATTGGTGAAGAAAAGATGAACCAGCTGAGAAAATAAACAGAAGTATCAGGTCATGTTGAGAGATGTCCCTGCAGATGCCACCCTGCAGAGCAAGGGGGTGGAAGCTGGCCTGAGGTTACACCATGACCAAGTGCACAGCATTTGCCATGTCCAGAGAGAGAACTTGTCCCAGCCAGTCATAGTAGTTTCCCCTGTAGCCTTCTATCTTTAAGGCTGCTTTTTTTTTTTTTTTTTAAAGAAAATGAATTCCACCATGGAGAATGTGCTTACTTCCTTGACTCAGGAGTATCAAATGCAAGAAAAATGGAGCCGAGGAAATTCACCCTTACTGCAAACAGTTGCACCCAGCTTAGCACAAAGCAGTGCCAATTATTCACCTCAGAGTCAATTCCCATGAAAATGTCAAGAGCTAGCTAGTGGGATAAGAAATGACCCCAGCTGGACAGAGTGGAAATACATGCATCTTAATGAATCACAGAAATAGTTCAAATCGGATTAGGAATAATAGGAGCTAAAAGCTCACAAACAATTGATTTTAGAAAATCTGTTTCTTTTGAGAGCTGGTATAGACATGACAAGAGCCATTGAGCCTGAAATGGAAGATTAAAAACCCGATTCTTTCCTGGATTTCCTCAGAGAACCTGCAAATTTGCTGTCTAAATTAATGTCATTGTTCATGAGAGAGTTCCACCTAAATTCAAGCTGGAGGGGTTAGTGTCTCCTCTTTGTGAACAGCATAAGAACTAGACTAACAATATTTTCTTCTGGTATCTCATAAAGATCAATAAGCAATATTTGTGACATTTTGTTTAATGATTGAGCCATCACTTAAAATGCTTTTAGAAGAATACTTGGCATCTGACAGAATATTCTCATGTTTTTGGAGCTGGTATAGGGTAGCAATGGAACTTGGTGTTCATGTGATCTGCTGACTCCCAAGATAAGGAAAAAGGACTTTCATGATAATTACTAGAAGAAATACAAATATAAGCTTTATGTTTAAACATGACTATGATAAAAATCAGTTCAGATTACAATCAGGAGACATGGAAAACTGAAAAAAAAATTAAAGAGGGGGTTGAAGGGATAAGTCTCCAAAGACTTTTATGTTAAAAGGTAAAGAAATACCCTTTTCCCAATAGTCTGTGTGGTGGCACAAATGAGAGTGGCCTCCATGTTGATATATTTAAATGCTTAGGGAGTGGCACTACTTGAGAAGGGTTAGGAAGTGTGGCCTTGTTTCAGGAAGTGTGTCACTGCGGATGGGCTTTGAGGTTTCAGGAGCCCAAGGCAGGCCCAGTGGCTCTTTCTTCCTGCTGCCTATAGACGCAAGTGTAGAACTTTTGGCTACTTTTCCATCACTGTGCCTGCCTGAATGCCACCATGAGGATAATGGACTATAGATCTGAAACTGTAAGGCAGCCCCAGTTAAATGCTTTCCCTTATAATAGTACCCATGCTCCCATCCTCCCCCTCTCCTTGGAAAACGCTCAGAAAAAGGGAGACCTCCCATGGATGTCAACCCCCACCCCAAGCACATCAAGCTGCAGTAGGACTGGTTGCATCCTCTACCCCCATGTCTAGGCAAGGCAGCCCAGCTTGGGGGCGGGGAGGGATCCAAAGACAGGCAAAGGAATCATGTATAGCGCTCACTCCTGCTGTTGGGACTCCCACATGAAGACAAAGCTGCTGGCAATGGTTTTTTTTTTAAAATTATTTTATTTAGGTTTCTTATATCTCTACCTCCCTTCCACTAAGCCCCCAACACTAGGGAATGAAAGTTAGTGCAGAGAGGGGGCGGAGTTCATCTTAGCTACCTCCAGCTGGGTAGGACCGTCAGATTCTATGGGGCAATATCAGTCTCAGAACAGAGAATGTTTTGAGAGGAATGCTTCGAGAAGATGCTTTGAGGAAATGGTAGAAGGAAGAAGAAGGCTGCTGGTTCATTTGCTGTTTGCTGGTTAGCTGGGCTGCTGACTATCCTGATGACTGAGATGGCCATTTTGGGCTCCATATCCCCAATTGCTAGGAGTCCCAGCCAGGGTCACACTCATAGATTTCCAGGAGGCTCTATTGTCCTAGGTTTCTAGTTTGTTCCAGAGATGCCCCCCATTCCAGTTTTCTCTTCCTCTGTCCCCACACTTGATCCCTTCTGCTCCCCTCCTTACCTCTCTCCCGCCCCATTCTCTCCCTCTATTCACCCCCATGTCCACTCGATTTCTCCTTCTCAGTGTGAATCAAGTGTCCCCCTTGGGTCCTCCTTATAATTTAGCTTATTTTGGTCTGTGGCTTGTAACATGGTTATCCTGTACTTTATGGTACTATCCACTTCTAAATGAGTACATTACCATGTAGGATAATGATGAGTAGGGGGTGGGAAGTGGCGGGGGGGGGAGGTGGGGGGTGGATAGAAGGGCATAGGAGGATAGGAGAGAAGGGAGGCTGTGGTCAGGATATAAAGAAAATAAATTAATTTTAAAAATGAACATATTAATTTTATCCTAATTCTTGCTTCTGTGGAGATTTTGAGTTTAATGTAGCTGGAGTGATTTCTTTCATTGAAAGCATCTGCAAATGGATGAGCAAAAATCTCTCAGCAGGTAAAAGCACTTGCTGCCAAGACTGACAACTCAAGCTTGATCCCACAAGTGTCCATGTTGGTGAACCAATGAATTTTATGAATTTGATCCCACCAAAGTCCATCTTAGTGAGGACATGGGTTTATTTTTTGGGGGGGGGAGTGTAACTTATAGGAATATGGGAGGGGTTACTTACAGGAACAGAAATGTCTCAGAGACATCTGCGTCACCAAAGTCCATCCCAGCATGTGTCACAGCTCATGAAAGATGGAAACCTGAGGGCACCGAGCAGCTGGTACGTAGCTCCACAGGCTGGCTGTGCCCTTCCCTGGCACTTCGGGTTGTCTGAGCCTCTTCCAGGCATCTCAGTCTGTCACAGAGGTTCTCTCATGGGTCTTTATTGTATATATATGCATGGAAAGGAAGGGCCCTAGGGTATCTGGTCAGGGCCTGAAGCTACTAAAGTTTGGGATTTTTGTTTTGTTTTCCTTTCTGGCCATAATGGGCTTTCCTGAAGGGTGAAAGGTCCCCCCCCCCCTTAAAATACACTGTTTTCTCACCTCCTTTTTCACATCTGTGCCTTAAAGAGCTTCATTCAAGATGAAAGATTTTAATATCAGAAGAACCTGCAATACAAAAATATTCTATTAGTCATTAAAATGTGTATCACAATGTATATCTAATTGAAATACATAAGAAAGGTGGTAGATGACAAAAGTAAACAAACAAACAAATAGAGTAGCCGTGGTCATGGTGTTTCTTCACAGCAATAGAAGATCGACTAAGAAGCCTGAAATCAGGGAAAAATGAAAGATTGTATCAGAATATGGCAACGTTCTCACTTCACCATTAGTATACCTTGGAGGGTGTTCTAAAACCTAAGCAGAAAATAAACAGATCTGTAAGATATCATTTTGTAAGCTGTCATATTTTGGAAATATGTTTGTCATACAATAGAACTGAAACTTAAAACAGTAGTACTGTTTGATTTGAGAAACTACTGAAGAGTAAAATACCTAGTGGAGAATTGACAGTGGGTTTATTTCATTCATGGATTTATAAAACCCAGGAGGGGAGGAGGTTGGTGGGGGGAGCGTGAGATAGCTCAGTAGGGCAAGGCACCTGCCACTGAGCCTGGCGATCTAGGTTTGATCCCTGGAAACAGTGATGGAAGATGAGAGCCAGACTCCTAAAAATTGTCTGATTTCCTTTATGAGATCAGCTACTTAAAATCGAAACGGTGATATGTGGATGCTTACGCAGAAATACATTGAAAACAAGATGTTTTAATTACTGTCATATTTTAATAATGTATTAATGCCATGTTAAAATCATGCCTTAATTACCAGTGTCTCCATGCAAGCAAGCAGTAAGGGGGCACTTAGAAATAGCACTGCTATTTCCAATTCTAAATATTCATTTCCTCCCTGACTCTGCCTGACTTCCTGCTGATTTGCACAGCTGCCAACGAAAGGATTTTCAATGCCATATGAACATTGGAATAAGTTAAGCGAGTCAATCTGTTCCTTAATTTAATTAGATACAGATTCTAACTACAATGGGATGATGAATATAATTTTTCCCTCCTGGAATCTAAAGGGAGCCTCGTCTCGAGACGATGCAAATAGAAGTTTCTGGTATTCTGAGTTGTACTGTTGTGCTCTTTGGGGACAACTTGGCCTATATGTGAAAGTGTGTGTGTGACTGGTTAGCTGCATACATATGATTTACGATGTCACTGGATGTTGGGATCTGCCAGAGAACTCCTGTTATTAGCAATTGCCTGGCATTTGAGTTCTGCATATTCTAATTCATATCCCACGCTTTCATGATTTTTTTTTGCATTCTCACTTCAACGCTTCAATAATTATATCACACCCAGAATTTCAGTTTCAGCCATGCTCTTCTTAGATAATTAATTTTTAGCTTTCCATACCATAAACTTCTCAACTTCATGCTTACTACACTTGATCTTCTATAAATCTTCAATTTATTTTTTAATTTATTTGTTATTTTACGTCCCCTCCCCCATCACCAGGCAGCTAAAGTTTTACAAATTCAACCGTCTTTTCTCTCTCATTTCAATCACTGCAGACTCCTATCATACTTAGACACAGCTCCTTGTAATTCTGTTTGTCTGAGTCTGTGTCTGAGCAGGGCTGGAGAAAAGGTGGCTACACATAGCACTGTCTTTACATTGTGCTGTCCACCTTAGCACTCAGCTTTGTCCAGCAAAATAATGCTTTCCCTGTCAGCTGACTTCTTCCCCTTTGACGTGACCAATGGCCCTGCACCCTTCTCCACTTTCAAGTCATCATCTTCTATATCAGTGGTCCTCAACCTTCCCAATGCTGTGACCCTTTAATACAGTTCCTCATGTTGTGGTGACCCCAACGATAAAAAATCATTTTCCTTGCTACTTCATACCTGTATTTTTACTACTGTTATGAATTGTAAGGTTAATATCTTATATGTACCGCATGGCCTCACTGTGAGGGCCTGGGTGGAATGCAAGAGGGAGAAGAAAGGCCAGTAGAGTGCTGACCTCCCCTTTCCTTGGTTCTTGACTTACTCCAGGCTGAAGGCTGCCTACTCAGGTCTGCTTCTTCCTTTGGGGTGTCTAGGCCCATTGGACAGGAAGGAATGAAGCTTAGGTGGGTGGGTGGGTTAGCAGGATCTCAACTGGGTGGTGAGTATGGAGTTGGGGGTGGGGGAAGTCCTCTCCAAGATCGTTTCCAATGAAACAGCTCTCCTTTATTGGGGGGGAATAAGGGCTATATAAACCTTTAGGAAGTGGGTAGGGATTTCGGAGTGAATGTACATCATTGGCTGGGGCTGAGGTGCTTGAAATGCTTCATTTACATGGAGAGGAATTCCAAGTGCTAGATGGACATGTCCTTATGAGGAAATAGGAAGTTTGAACCTGAAATCTGGCTGCCAGGCAAGTGTCTACCTCACGGGTGGCAGAGATATGGGTGCACACAGGGACATGCAGACCCAGAAGAGGGAGGGAGCGACCCTTACTCAAGATGAGATTTTCAGGGTTTAGACACATCTTGACCTCACTCTTGCTCCAGGCTGGTTCCCCTGGTCCCATGGCTTACTTGCCCCACAGAATGTCTCTGCTCTGCCACATCTTTTCCACCAGGATGGGCCAAAGCTTCCATACTCTGGAGCCAGAATGATCTCTCCCCCAGTATTGATGAACTCATGGCCTGAGCTCCATGTCTAAAGTCCAATGTTCGGTGCTGACTTTCAATTCATGTGTATAACTTAATTCCTCCTATTATTACTTTGATAGTTTTGTAAAATCATTTCAAACTTTCATTGTACAAAATAGCTTCTAGCAATAAGATATTTTAGCATAATTATGACACAGTATAACAATTGCATATTGCATATATTTAGAAAAAGATCAGTGTGAGACCCATCCTTGACTTTACTTATGTTTATTTATGTGTGCATTTTTGCATGCTGTGTGCCTGGATACATGTATGTATATCACATGCATGCAGGCAACTGTAGAGGCCAGAAGATGGCGTTGTGTCAGAATCACAGATTTGTTAAACAGCTAACCACCTTGTGGGTACTGGAAACCAACCCAGGGTTCTGTGCAGGAGCAGTGTGTGCTCTTAAACACTGAACCAGCTCTCCAAATGCCCCTAGGCCCCTCCCCCTTTTACTTACATGTTCTTAACAGCCAATCTTCAGTGAGTATTAACTGGAGCCACTGATGTCGAGCCTCTTGGCATCATATATCTGTGAGAACCTCAGCTCTCCACAGCATCTCAACCACCACAGTGGCAGACTGTCATTCTGCAAGCCTGGACACTTAGATCTATCCCGATTTATATGAAACATCACATCATATGTTTCATTGTCTGGTTTCTTCCTCAGCTTGGGAAGAGCAGGGTAATAGCTGGTGGACTTTTTCTTCAGGGGAAAAGTTTACAGATGACAAAGGGAGTCACAGGAGGATCAGGTGAGAGCTTTGTCCTTTGTCCTTTGTCCTTTGTCCTTCCTCCTCCATGTGACAGGCTCAGAGGTAGGTCCCACACAGCCCAGCTCTTAGCTAAGTGTTGGTGGCAGATGCTCTTTGCAGTGGATGGCTGTCTTTCTACAGCTCTTTAAGATTCAGTGGGTAGAGTTGGTCCGACTTCACCTTCTCTTCTCAGCCTTAGAGTATCACCTCTCTAAGAAGACAGTTTCTGATACATTATAACTCATGTCTATGTTGGAGGATGCTCTGATGTATTTTGATGTTAATTACTGCTTGCTGTCTCTGTGACCCACCTTTTGAGCAATAAAGGCCCATCATCTGGGCAGGGCAAAGAGGAGATAGGTGTGGCTACGGTTCTCGGGTTTAGAGAGAGGAATCCTGGGAAGAAGAAGAAGAAGAAGAAGAAGAAGAAGAAGAAGAAGAAGAAGAAGAAGAAGAAGAAGAGGGTCCCGAGAAGATAGGAAAAGAAGGCCACCATGGTTAGATGGAAGAGAAGCACACGGCCGGAGTGGATGGAGATTTGGCCCAGGTAAAGAACATTAACAAGTATTTGGGATAATGCATGGGAGGTCGCTTGATAGAAGTTATTAAAAGCAGATGGCCTGAGATGGATGGCAGGTACGGGATGCCTGCCCCACTATGGGAAGTAGTTTAGAGGATTAACGTCTGTCCTGACCCAGGTTAACTAAGGCTATTTTAAAATATAACAAGTGTCTGTGTCTTCACTGACTGCTAGTGGGCATACTGAAGTAATAATAGTTATAGGCATGATAATAAACAATTATCAGGCCATATTGACTAACCAGAAACAACATGTCTACTGCTTAATTAGTAACTATACTGCAGAGTTAAAAATTGAATCAATGCAGAGGATGGGGGCTAAACAGTTCCCCTTACACATGGAGAGATAAAGTAAAGCAAAACAAAAAGCAAGCAAACAAACAGCAACAAAAAGACAATGTTTGCAAACATGGCTCCTGGCTCTTGTTCTTAGAAGGGAAACAAAACAAACAAGCACAAACAGTTCTGCTATTGAACAGAGTTATGCTTAGCATATGAAAATCCCTTAAGTAACATTGCTATTCTAGAAAGAACCAGGGGAGAGGCTGGAGAGACGGCTGGCTCAGCAGTCAAGAGTAGGTGGTGTTCTTCCAGAGGATCCCAGTTCAGTTCTCAGCACCCAGGTCAGGTGGATTGGCTCACAATTGTCTGCAATGGCAGCACCAGGGAGATCCTATGTCTCTGGTCCCCCACATGCATTCAAGTTCATAGACCATAGGCAGACGCATACATACACACAACTTAAAATAATCAAATAAATCTTTAAAACTAGGAGGAAGGTCCCACAGTATAGACAAGGATACAAAGAGCAAAACAAGAACGAGACAAAGATAAGAACAGAGAAGCAGACTTCTTGGCAGGAACCACACAAGCTAGAAAACAACGGAATCACATTTAACCAGCAGAAAAAAAAGAAATCAGATCTATTCACCTTCGCATTCGACCCAACAAAAACACCCTTCAAAACCAAAGGCAGCTAAAGACAATGCAAGCTGAAAGGGTGTTGGCAGACATGAGCACAAGACATGAAAGCAAGGTAAAAGGCTCAGGAGTGACTTTCCCTTGTCAGAGCTATCCATGGTGGCTACAGAGACCCCAGAAGGCCTTTTAGCTGGGATACCCCAAGGCACACGATTCCAACACCCCATCAACTGAGCACATGAACACCTGAAGTAATGAGAGAACACTGACAACCTTTTAAAATGTTGACAGATATTTCCAAAAGTTGTCTTTTTGGTGATTCAGTTAAGAAAATTTTAGAAGCCAACTATGAACAGAAAATTATATCTCACAGAGAGTACTTTGATTCATAACACTTGAATGACTCTTTAAGTTCTACACATAGAACATAGAACAACTACTCAATGCAAAAGTATTTTGAACAGAAAAAATTGGTATAGTATAGGCGAACAAAATACATACATGCTTACTGTTACCAAGAAAAGTAAATCCACAATGCGATGCTCCCCACACCCAATAGAAATGTTTTTCCAGGTGATGCTGTCATCCAAGATTTATTAGTGTGTATGTTTTATAAACATACAGTTTGTTGGACACCATAAAGTTGGTAACAAAAGTTCAGAGCTATTCTATGGCCAAATGGGTTGAAATAAAAATGAAAGGAAATGGTTCAATATCATGAAATGTATTTTTATAGTTCACATAGCACTATAAAAATGAAACTATCTCCATTTGCTGAAACGTCAGTAAAACACAATTTTGAGTTTCAGTTGTAAGTGCTCATATATAAATGGATAGATCAATCGTAGCACAGTTCTGTAAATATAATCCCATCATGTACACATAAAGGCACATATCACATGTCATGTGGACGGGAGATAGTCAGCACCAAACCTGATGCATAAAATGATGGCAGAGACAACCCTGCTCAAACAGAAACAGAAGAAAAATTGTTATCCACACTGTAACTAGAATTATTACACTGGAGAATAAAAAAGGTATGAAAAGGAAATAAATAAATAAATAAATAGGTAAATAGATATAGGTAGATAATGTTCAATGGAGATTGTATAATAGAACTGAAAAAAGGAAAAAGTCCACACTTCAGAGTGCTGTTGGGTGCTACTCTTCCTGTTGTAAAATAAACAAGTATTCCTCTGTATGTGTGATTTATCTCTTATAGGATTTTCAAAGAGCTTTTTAAGAGAAGTAAGATATCACAACACTTGCATTATCCTCCCAAAATATGCATATTTCACAGGAAGCCCATGTTCCTGGGCTTGACTGCACTGTGTCCTGTCACCTGTAAGGCCAACATCACCATCATCCATGGGCTTGTTAAAGAGGCATTGGCCAGTGCTACCAAGGCTATTGATAAGAGTCCTCACTTACTAAGATGACTTGGCTTCTAATATGAAGCACTGTTTCAAGCCAGTCATCAAACAACTAGTTCTTGTATGATCTAACAAAAACCAAAGCCATGGCAGCCTTCAGCATAGTGTTTTTAAAAGAGAAAGTATGCATTTCAAACAATGACTCCACTTTGCTGCCTGTGGACAGCTACTCCATCTTTCATACTTATGTGTTGAAAAGGAACAAGCCATTTAAAATAGTTGCTTTATCCTTAGAAGAGACGTGTAAAAGAGATAATATTGTTTGCCATTAGTTGAAACAAGATAAAACAAAATTCACATGTCCTATTTCTTGTTTTCTTAAGTATCCATAATCAGGAATCTCAGTTATGCGTTTGCATAGCACAAGGAAAATTACGATTTTATCCACATTAGCGAATTTATTTGCTAGTAAACACAAGGAGTTGGGGCTGGAGAGATGGCTCAGTGGTTAAGACCACTTCCCACCCTTGCAGAGGACTTGGACGTGGGTTCAGGTCTCAGTGCTCATAGCAAGTGACTCAAAAGCACCCATAGCTTCAGGTCCAGAGAACCCAATGTCTTCTTCTGACCACTGAAGACACCTGCATGACCTTGATGTACACACACACACACACACACACACACACACACACACACACACACACACACACACCATTGACTCTGAAAAACACAGTTCAGTTTGATAAAGAAAGCTTAACAGGGGCTAGAAAGCTGAAAAGGAGTTAATATAAGGAAAATGAGCCAGATCGATTGCCTGAAAATCAATTCTGATTTCTTGAACGTGGAGATGTGCATCACAGCAGGACAGAAATGACACTTGCTGCTCTCCATTGGAGGCGACAGCAGACCAAGCACTCTTCAGATGAAACTCAAGAATTGTGGCCCTTTCCTGGAGTAACAAATATCCAAATATTCATTGTATGAAATGAATTTACATTGTTTGTGGAGAATTTGGGGAAAACAGAAGACACAGAGAGAGCTGAAATAGTGTGGAGGAGAACGGGAGGTCACACCCTTTCTAATCTGTTAACTTGCTGTTCAGCTGCAGGAGTCAGAGCGGTGGCTGACAATAGGAGAAGCCTGCAGATCAATGGGGAACTAAGACCCACAGAGTCTCACTGTAGAGCCTGTGACTTGGGAGAAAATCAGTCTTTTCTCTAAGCAGTTCAGAAACAGACCAAAGAAAGAAACTAGTCTTCCATGCCGCAAAGACAAATGAATTCAAAATACATTAGATACATATATGTGTGAGATAAGATTCTGAAGCACAAAAATAAAATAGAGTAGCATATGTGTTCAGCTAGATAAATGAGAAAAGAAGTAACAGACAAATTGAATTTCAGGGCATTGAATTCTAATGCATCAAAAAAATTCTAAGTAAAAACATCAACAGACTAGTTGATAGATGGTGAAGTTAGTAAATTTGGTATCAGGCTTGAACCTAAACTTGAATCTGGGAAATAGAAAGATTACATCTTTAGAATAAAATAAGTCAATTACAACTTGGTCAAGGCCCTGAATAGTTCTTCCTCCAAAGAAGCAGCCAACGAACCTGTGAAAGAATGCTCAGCATTATCGGTCACCGGAGAACATACTCAATTGTACTCAGTTATAGGATGTGGCTCCTTACCTATGAACTGGCTATATAAAATATTGATAATATCAAGTGTTGACAGTGCATGAGTAAACTCCAGCTCTCATAAATCGGCTCATATGGATCCAGAATGTGTTAGCCACTTTGAAAAATGATCTGGCCCAATTAAAGAGTTCCATAGCACTATCTCATGACACAGTAGTTCTGCTAATAATGTACCTGAGATAAAGTATCAGCTAAGTGAAAAGGAGTTATCTAGAAAAGACTCCATGCTGTCTGTACAGTACAGTCTACATGAAATGCTCACAGGAAGATCTGTATAGAAAGACAATAATGACTGTGCGTGGCTGAGGGTTTGAGGGCAAGTGGGAATGGCAGCTGTGAGTGGAGCTCCTTGTTGTTTGTTTCAAGGGGGTGACAAAAGTGTTCTAAAATTGACTATGGTGATGGTTGTAAACTTGTGTGACTACACTGGAAACCACCAAACTGTATACTTTAAATGTCTGAGTTGGATGGTACATGAATGACATCTCAATAAAGCTGTTAAGAACAGTTTGGGGAGAATTGGCTATAAATCCTTTATGATTATATATTTGAAATTCAAATGGAAAAGAGATGGTTTTATGATCAAGTCTTATTTTCAAATTTGAAATTTCCAAGGCTTTTAAAATGTTTGATACAAAAGTCGAATAAACACATAAACGGTCAAGGCATCTATCCTGACAATGTTTTTAATCTCACAGAATTTATTTTTTCAAATATTTATTTGCTTTTATAAAATGTGGGAGGTTTGATCCATGTGTGGGAATAATAACTGCTTCAGAAAATAATCTTTGAGAAGTGTTTCTGTTATAATTTCTAGTAAAAAATGCCATCCTATGATCTTATATTTATAGAGTTGAAATGATTAAATATAGTAAATTTCTCTAAGTAACTATGCTATTTCTGAGGGTTGAAGAATAAGGTAATAAGAAATGACACCATATGACATCAATTTAATTGGTTATCAAGTAAGATGTATTAATAATGTCATGTTACCAGAAATGTGTTAATTAGTCACTGATGTTATAATGTCAAGAGGAGAATTTTACTTTTGACTAAAAGAAATATATATATACATATATATATATATGAAATATATATATATATTTGAAAGATAAAGTTAAAATCAGAATGTTAAAATTTGCAATGTAAGAGGAAGAACAGAGTTGTAAACAGCAGTTTCTGTGCATGGCTCTGAGGTGGTCATTGAGATTGCCAGTCTCCAACTCAGAATATCTTCTCTTAGATAGATAAGGGATGGTTCTAGAAGTCCTGTAGGGGTGTCACCTCCTTTCTGGGGCTCTCGGGTGACATCTTCAAGTTGGTGTTTAAGGAAGCCTGGTCAAGCTCCACTTGGCCATTGAATAGAGCAAATGACCAAAAAACAAACTCATGAGCACAGGCAGCTGATGGTGTACATAAGAGCCAGGACACTAACAACAGAACACACATAATCCTCCCAGTTAGTGCTGTGGGGAGGAGACTAAATAATCACTTGGAAAAGGAGGGCCTGGCAACGAATGGTTCTTGTGATGAAAACCTGATATCCTGAGTTCCACCCTCAGAACCCACTTAAAGAATGTGGGGAGATAAACTCTACCAGGTTATCCTCTGAACTCCACATGTGCTCTGGCACAGTCCCCAACAACACTAGTAATAAATAATAATAACTATTATTATTTTTAGCTTAAGCGTGGGCCTACAAAAAGTAACTCAAAATGGATCATGGACTTGAGTGTGAAATGAATTACTATAAAAGTAGAGGATAAGGTAAGATGAAATTTAGATGGTCTTGGCTTTGCAAACAACTTTTTCATTACAGCACCAAAGCCACAATCCATGAAAGAAAGATGTGATAAACCGAACATCATTTTTTTTTTTAAAAGTCTACTCTCTGAAGAACTCCTGCACAAACCGAAAAGATGTGTCACAGGGTAGGAAAAAAATGTCTGGCAAAAGACAGGCCAAGAAAATAGCTCTTTTCCAAAAGATGCAAAGAATCCTCAAACCTCAACAAGAGAGACACAAGCAATTCAATTAGTTCTTGGCACAAAGACGTCAACAGACTTCTCACATAAAAGACATAAAGATGAGTGAAGAGCCTAAGACGACATGCTACCATGACATGGTGACCTGGAAAGGCAGCAACATGCAAGTGAGACAGTGTTAACTGCCTGCTAGAGTTGCCATGATCCAGAACGCTGACAGCAGGCCCTGGTGTAAGTGTGAAGAGACGTTCTTGTTTAAGGCCGGCGGTGGGAAGGTAGAGTGAGAACACCATGATAGAAGACACCTGGAGAACTACGTATCCTGCTACTCTATGGGCTAGCAACTGGAAACCTTGGCATTTACCTCAAAGAGTTGAAAAAGTTTGTTTGGTCAACAAACGAATGAGAAACTCTAGTGGACCATGGGAGAGTGCCAGCTGTCGGGGAAACCATCTGAGTGAGGGCAGAATGAAACTGGAGGTCAGCCAGCGCTGGACCACAACTTGTGGAGTCTGGCACCAAGTGGTTTATTTTTCACACATTTAAGCACAACAGAACTTTGGGGGGAAAGTTTCCACATTACAGTTAGCACAACAAAGCTTTGAGCGTGGCTATATCTAAACTGTTCTGCAAAGTGCATTTCTTTAGCAAAACACCTATGACCTTTTCCACAAGGATGGGTTCTATTGGCAGAGAAACAGTGCTCAGGATATGCTCTTTCATGAGGGAGAGTTCTGTTGATTGAGAGACAATATTCAGGATTCTGGAAGATTTGATGAAGGCTGGCTTTACAGAAAGGCAAAGATGACTGGGCTTGAACACACCCATCCCCAGGCTTCTGGGTGGAAAACAGGTGTCAGTTTCTTCCACTGAAGAAAAAAAGCCTGCATGCTTAACAATTTTGGTTTTTTCTAGTGATTACCTGTGAGCTCATACCCTCTACAAGAAACCTCTAGATTTGCCTGCAATTGCTCATTTCAGTTGTAATTTTTCCACTTCTCATTGCTTTCCATGGCCCGATAGGTTGTAATTTTTGAAGCCTCCCACTGACAGACAAAACAGAGTAAGACATTTGGCCACCTCGTGCCACTAATCAGAACCTGAAGTAGACCCTGATGAATACCCACCTGAGGTTCACACCCCTCTCCTCTCTCTCTCCCACCGCCTTTCTTTTCTCAGTCCCACATTTAAGCATGACTTTAGGCTCTTGTAAATCACTCTAGTTCCCAAGTTTAATGACTCAAAAAAAAAAAGATGGATTTGGAACATAACCCTTGTAAACACAGTTTGAAACAGAAGCCTGGCAAACCCGCAGAAAGCCTGAGGGACTTTAATTAGGAGTTATAAATCTTAGGGCTTTCTTTTCCCCTTTTCCATCAAAAGGTACAGTGACCACTTAATAGTCCACAGCCATTAGTGCTTGAGTCATTCATCTGCATGGCCTCTCTCTCTCTGTCAGCCTCAGTGAGTAGGGAAGTTGTAAAGAGGTTCTCATTTCCTTTAGCTATTTAACATCTGATACAAAAAGAAAGAAAGAAAGAACAAAAGAAAGAAAGGAAAACAGGCTCATCTGCTAATCTGGGCCACAAAATTACTCAAAATAAAAATTAAATACTGAATACTTTGAATAATTAGTATCTTCTCCAAAACATTTAACGTACTTTAAGTTTATTTTTTATTTAGAAAATAAAACATCAACAAGGAGAAAGGTAACATTGTATCATCCCATTCTGCTGCCTTTTATCCTGTAGGGGACCACTTCAAGTTTCTGCTGTTTATTCTTTAAAAGAGCTTTCCTATTTCAGTATTTTAGTCAACTATCTATAAAACATGCTTTGAATTAGTATGAAATTCAAAATGCCTGCCTTAGTTCACTGGTGAAAATTAAACTTTAAGGATACAAAGTAAAATAGAAAAAAATCACATGATAGATACATTTTGAGAAAGATAGGTCTAAGACCTCGCAACACCAGGACATCAAAGACACCACGGGGACATGGATGCATCCAGCAACAGCTGATAAAGAAGACCAAGCATAGGATTAGGTGACTCCTTAGATGCTCTTAAGGCCTTAGTCGCCTCTCACTAGGTGACTCTGGAGGATTCTGAGAAGCCATGCTTTGCTCTGGATTGGACATTGTCTATCACTGAGCATCTAAAGCAATGGGAGATTTCTGGTTGTTTCTACAGAGAGAGGAAATTGACCACTACTGTTCACTATGCCTTGGTGTTGCATGCATCTAGCATAAATACTTTCCAAAACCATAGCCTGACCAGGACAGATCTGAATACAGCACTGAAAGCTTTTATAAAGAACAAAGATGAGCAGACACCCTCCAGTGTTGACTTGAGTAAGTGACCCCTGATTCTTCCCTAAACACAGCTCGAGGCTCACTTGCATTGGCCCTCTGTGTATAACAGGCATAGCTGCTGGTGAACAACTCACTGACATTTTACAGAATCAAATGGGACATAAAACTGGTTTATATAAATTCCTCATGCAGGTTACATGCCCAGTGAATTGTCTTAAATGCTTAATATACAGTGAGGCTAGTTCTAGGTCGTGAGGACTCAGCAGAAAAATTGGCAGATTGTTAGTCCTTTAGGTCCACTGTGGGTGAAGGTTTGTGTCCTGTTAAAATCATCAGGTTGAAGCCCAAGCTCAAGGCAACGGTTTTAAGCTGTGGGGCTTAGGAAGATGATTAGGTCACAGAGGTCCAGTATCGTGAGTAGATTTAAAGCTTCATGAAAAGAGCCCAAGAAACCTGGCTGACCCCACTGCTGGACTAAGATAGGAGAAAACAACGGCATCAATAAGAAGGCCTGCACCACATGATGCTGCTTTGAACTTGGGCTTCGCAGCTGCCAGACACTGGGGCAGAAATTGTCTATTGTTCATAAATTACCCAGTCTAAGGTCTTCTGTTATAGAGCTTATAATGACTAAAATATGCATATAGTACTATGTTAGAATCTGAAAGTCGAGTTTTAGAAGAATTCATTATTATCTGAACATGTGTGTATTTCCTGGATGTTTTCCACATGCATTTGGTTTTAATGTTGCTGTTGTTGGTGTGTGTGTGTGTGTGTGTGTGTGTGTACTCAACAATGCAGGTAAGTACAGAAGCCAGAGCTTGATGCTAAAATGTCTTCCTAAGATGCTTCTCTACATTATTATTATTATTATTATTATTATTATTATTATTATTATTATTATTATTATTATTTCTTCTTTGGGGACAGAGTCTCACTATGTTACTCTGGCTGTCCTAGAACTCGCTATGTAGACTAGAGTGACCCCAAAATTACAGATATCTGCTAATACTGCTTCCTGATCTCTGGGATTAAAGGAGTTCATTGCCATGCCTGGAACTGTACCTTACCTTTTAACACAAGGTCTCTCTCCTTGAACCTGGAGCTTACTATGTCTGCTTGACTGGCCTGCTCAGGGAGCCCTAGGCATCATCCTGCCTCGGTCACCCAGGGTTGGGATTACATTACAGTTGCACATTGCTATGTAAGGCTTTTATGTGAGCACTGAGATTTGAACTCAGGTCTCACACTTTACTCACTGAGCAAGCTCCTTGCTTTGTCTTTGGAGACAGGGTCTAGACAAGTAGCCCTGGATCACCTCAAAGTTACAAGACCCCCCTGACTTCTAAGTGTTGGTGTAGAGCATCTACTAGAGAGGACTGCTTGGACATGGCTTTATTTAGCCACTGGTGACTGCACTGGGTGTTTGGGATTCCAGCATGGCCCCAAGTGTTTCTCAAGGTGGCCATTTAAGCACAAAACTATGTTGTGGGTTGGAACACCACTTCAGTTAACAAGAACAGTTAGCCAGAAGCAGACCAACAGAAGCTAAAAAGCAAAGTTAGTACATGTAGAGACTTTGTCAGAGCTATGGACTGTGATTGAGTAGAGCTTTGTTTTCGCTTTGTCATGTGGGGCTGTCTATGTGCTGAGTGTTTACAACCTGAACGGCAATTCTATCCTGGAGTCAGTTGTGCTAAGGTCTTGGGGCCTTGACACTGGGCATTTAGTTGTACACCATCACAGCTGGCTTTGCAGTTCTCTCTATGGAGCTATGCCCTTAGTCTTTGTAGAAAAGAACTTTACAGCACTGTTGTAGAGAAAAACCAGAAGCCGGGTATCACTAAAGAGATTGTCTTGCGTTCTATGGACACTGGGTGCTTTTATCTAAAACCCTGTTAAATCCAAGAATTTGCTTGCCCTTTCTCCAAGATTATCTTAACATAAGTATCAAAACATACTCAACTTCATTGTCTTAACTGCCTAAGTCTTGTATGGATGGATTTTAAAAAAACATGCTTACTCTTTTCAGACTTTGCAATTTCCACTGTGAGACTCTTCAAACTGCATGGGAGACATCTTACACTTATGAGTTGTGGAAGCGTTGCCTGGAGCGCACATGCGTGCGCATACACACACTCGTATCCCATCACACGACACAGGCTATCTCCGTGTGCTTCTGCTAGTTTTCACAGAGTCATCTTGTTTATTCTTCTGTGCAATTTCCTCTGGAGATGAATACATGAGTTACAATTTAGAGCAATTTTAATATCTGCGGTTTTAGAAGAGCTTGGTGAGGGAGGGGGAGTGGACGGACCGCTCTCCTTATTTTGTACTAGTGAACATAGCCTCCTGGGACACTTTGCTATTCCTTTCCATGTTGTATGTTCAATTGACTTTGAGTTATAGACGCCTACCTGGTGCCCAGTTTGCAGGTAGGGTCCCAGAAGAAAAGTGCACCACTGAAAGTTCTTTCTCAGAGAACCTATTAGATTTGTCAGTCCACCAACATTTAGCACTGTGGTCAGACTGGGTGTGAAGAAAAATCCCTTCAGCAGGTGGCATCTACCAAACAGAAAATGCAGGTGTTCAACACTTGATGTTTTATAAAAACAGGACCAGTCTGACTCAAAGCAAAATAGAATTTTTCAACAAATTTTTGTTTAAAAGACTATTTAAAAGACGACTGGGGGTATTTCTAGACAATCTGCAATTAGTTCCTCATTTATCGGTTGATAAAAACAGAGACCAAATTCATTACAAACACGAAGGAGCTACAGTGTCTCATAATCACACTGATTTTAAAAGTCTGTGTGGGTAGACTGTTATTAGGTATTGGCACAATCTGTTCCTGAGTGGGTGGTAGCAGTGTGCCCGACCTGTCAGGGGAAAAAACTTGATCCAAACAAATGCAAGAAGCGTTTTCTTTATTAGAATGTACTGAAACATTCCAGGGAACTAGCAGCATCGCCGGGCTTGCGTTTAGGACAGAGTACACCTCCTCAGCAGATGCAGGGTTACATCCCTCCCTGACCTCCCATTCACCTCCTCTCTTAGCTCTCTCTTAGCTCCCACTGCTCTGGGCTTCCCACACAGCACCTTTATCATGTGAGTTTCTTACGTCTGTTGAATCTCCTTCCAGCCTTCTTGTCTGGTCATCACCTGCCTGGTGGCCAGCAACTCCTTCCTCACTCTTCTCAGTCTCTCAAAAGTCTACACACACAGTCCTAGGAGCAGCCTGGGTTGATGCCCCCAGGAGGTATCTGGGGTCGGGTCTTCTCTGTGTTTCCATGGCATCCTATAGATCAGCACATTGGCATTTACTTTGAGTCTTCTTCTGTCCAAGACTCTGTCCCAGCTGGACTGTTAGACCCTAGGTGTAAGAGTGTTGTATATGCACATCAATCTTCATAAAGGAGTCATTTAATGAAGCAATGCATGCAACCCCAAAGCATATGTTTTAAATAAAATGACTGTACAAACTTTGTACATGATATACTAGATTTATGGTTTTAAAAATATTTTATATTTATGTATATGAATGTGTTGTCAACATGTATGTGAACAACATGTGTGCAGTCTCTCCTTCAGAGGCCAGAAGAAGGCATTGGTTCTCTGATTGAACTAGAAAGATCATAATGAGTGAGTTATCCCAGAAGCAGAAAGAGTCAAATAGTATATACTCACTTATACCCGGACACTAGCTCAAGGGGCATGTCCTATGAAAGTCTTCACTTACCAGGAAAGTGATACAGAGGGGAGGACATCCTATTGGGACTCTAGATGAGAGAAGCATGAGAAAATGGGGAAATAGAAGGATCCAGAGGGTCCTAGAAACCTACAAGAAGAACATTATGATGGGCGGATCTGGACCCAGGGGTCCTGCTCAAACTATGGCACCAGCCAAGGACAATATGTGCAGTAAACTTCAAACCCCTACCCAGATCTAGCCAATGGACAGGACATTCTCCACAGTTGAGTGGAGAGTGGGGACTGACTTTCACAGGAACTCTGGTGCCTCATTTTTGACCACATCCCCTGGATGGGGAGGCCTGGTGGCACTCAGAAGGATAGCAGGCTACCAAGAAGAGACTTGATACCCTATGAGCATATACAGGGGGAGGAGGTCCCCCTCAGTCACAGTCATAGGAGAGGGAAGTAAGGGGGAAATGGGAGGGAGGGAGGAATGCAAGGGATGGGATAACAATTGAGATGTAACATGAATAAATTAATAAAATATATTTTAAAAATAAAGTTAAAGGAAATTGTGAGCAGTTGTGTGGGTACTGGAAACTGAACAGGGTCCACTGCAATGTGGAATTCAAAACAGAACTGACTGTGTGTGTGTGTGTGTGTGTGTGTGTGTGTGTGTGTGTAAGCATTATATAAGAAAATAAATTTATATCATATATATGACAAAGAAATTACTAACCAAGTTGAGATTAGGTAGTAGATTTCTTTAAACACACACACACACACATAAAACCTTAGAGATTAATTTTTTCATTTTATGTGTATGAGTGCTCACCTACATGTATGTGAGGGAAGGTACCCTCAGGGGTAGAAGAGGCCACTAGATCTTCTTTACTTGGAGTCAGAGGTGATGTTGAGCTACTGACACGGGTTCTGGGGAATAAGCATCAGTCCTCTGCAAAAGCAGCAAGCACACTTCAGGCCTGAGCCATCTCTCGAAGAAAGGAAAAGTCACTGTAAGTTCACTTTAAATTGTTCCTAGGGAATTATGCCAGATGTGTTTAGACAGTGATGCCATGACCAGCTTTAATTATTACATACAAAGCGAAGATCCTCCCGTGGCCAATGCCATCACACACAGCGAGCGGCTCTGTGCACAGCTCTTTACATCCTGCCTATCTACACAACTAGGTATTTTTTTTCCACATCGCCTCACATTCAGTTCTTACCATAAGCCAACGACATTCACTGGGCAGCCTTCCCTGTATTTAACATTGAGCAGAATTTTTTTAAGATGCCATCGTCATTATTTGAAGGCAAGGGCATGTGGTGTGACTAAAAATCAAAGCTCTGATGAAAGATTGAAGTTTCAAGAGCAAAATATTCAGAGGTCATATTAAATCTGGAAGGCGAGGCTCATAAAGTTTGCTGTAAAGTGAAGGAAACTTGGAGCGGCTGCAGGCAGGGCTAATCGCAGACGCGTTAATACCAGGTGCTGGCTGTGAAACACAAGAGTTGCCAGATGCCGTCCCCTCAGCAACTTTGTCGCTCAGGTGTTCTGACGCTGTTTCTGTCCCATGATTTCAGTTGCTCCATTGCTGGGCTGCCTCCACTCGGCAGTGCAGTTAACCCAGCAAACGGCTAACCAGGAGTTTTTTTTGTTTGTTTGTTTTTGTTTTTGTTTTTGTTTTTCATTTTTTTCTCCTTTATTAATTTATTCTTGTTACATCTCAATGGTTATCCCATCCCTTGTATCCTCCCATTCTTCCCTCCCTCCCATTTTCCCCTTATTCCCCTCCCCTATGACAGTTCCTGAGGGGGATTACCTCCCCCTGTGTATGTTCATAGGGTATCAAGTCTCTTCTTGGTAACCTGCTGTCCTTCCTCTGAGTGCCACCAGGTCTCCCCCTCCAGGGGACATGGTCAAAGGTGAGGCACCAGAGTATGTGAGAAAGTAATATCCCACTCTCCACTCTACTGTGGAGAGTGTTCTGTCCATTGGGTAGATCTGGGTAGGGGTTTAAGGTTTACCGCCTGTACTGTCCTTGGCTGGTGCCTTAGTTTGAGCAGGACCCCTGGGCCCAAATCTGTCTATTATAATGTTCTACTTGTAGGCTTCTAGGACCCTCTGGATCCTTCTACTTTGCCATTCTCCCATGATTCTCTCATCTAGAGTCCCACTAGAATGTCCTCCCTTCTATCTCAGTTTCCTGGTAAGTGAAGGCTATGAATATGGTTGAGCAAATTTTCTTGTTGTGTGCTGGAGCATCTTCTGGGTATATTCCAAGGAGTGGAATAGCTGGGTCTTGAGGAATCCCTATTCCCATTTTTCTGAGATAGCACCAGATAGATTTCCAAAGTGGTTGTACTAGTTTGCATTCCCACCAGCAATGAAGGAGTGTTCCTCTCTCCCCACATCCTCGCCAGCATGTGGTGTCCCTGGCATTTTTGATCTTAGCCATTCTGATGGGTGTAAGATGGAATCTCAGAGTTGTTTTGATTTGCATTTCCCTGATGATTAAGGAGGTTGAGCATTTCTTTAAGTGTTTCTCAGCCATTTGATATTCCTCTGTTGAGAATTCTCTATTTAGTTCCATGCCCCATTTCTCAATTGCGTTATTTGGTTTGGTGGTGTTTAATTTCTTGAGTTCTTTATATATTTTGGATATTAGACCTTTGTCAGATGTAGGGTTGGTGAAGATCTTTTCCCAGTCTGTAGGCTGTCGCTTTGTTCTCTTGACAGTGTCTCCTGCCTTACAGAAGCTTCTCAGCCTCATGAGGTCCCATTTATTAATTGTTGACATTAATGTCTGGGCTGTTGGTGTTCTGTTCAGGAAGTTGTCTCCTGTGCCAATATGTTCCAGGCTCTTCCCTACTTTTTCTTCTAAGTGACTTAGTGTCTCTGGTTTTATGTTGAGGTCTTTAATCCAGTTGGATTTGAGTTTTGTTCAAGGTGACAAATGTGGGTCCAGTTGCATTTTTTTACACATAGACATCCAGTTAGACCAGCACCATTTGTCGAAGATGCTATCCCTTTTCCATCGAATGGATTTGGCTTCTTTGTCAAAAATCAAGTGACCATATGTGTGTGGATTCATATCTGGGTCTTCGATTCGATTCCACTGATCAACCAGCCTGTTGCTGTGCCAGTACCATGCTGTTTTAATTACTATTGCTTTATAGTACAGTTTGAGATCAGGTATGGAGACTCCTCCGGAGCACCTTTTATTGTACAAGATTGTTTTAGCTATTCTGGGTTTTTTGTTTTTCCATATGAAGTTCAGAATTGAACTTTCAATGTCTTTTAAAAAGTGTGTAGGTATTTTGATAGGGATTGCATTGAATCTGTAGATTGCTTTTGGTAGGATGGCCATTTTTATTATGTTAATTCTCCCGATCCATGAGCAAGGAAGATCAATCCATCGTCTCATGTCATCTTCAATCTCTTTCTTTAGAGTTTTGAAATTTTTTTCAAACAAGTCCTTCACTTGCTTAGTTAGAGTAACTCCTAAGTACTTTATATTGCTTGTGGCTAATGTGAAGGGTGTAGTTTTCCTAATTTCTTCCTCTGCAAGCTTGTCATTTGTGTATAGGAAGGCTACATTTTCATCTTCATATCTTGAACAGATTTTTTTTATTTCTTTTTTCTGGTTGTTTACATTTTCCTGAAAAATTTTCCAGTTCCAACCTATGTGCTTCTTTTATGTCTCGCACCTGCTTGGCTGCGTCTTCCTGCATCTGATTTCAAATTTTATTTGTTTCCTCCGTTATCATTCTCATTACCAAGGATTTGAGGTCATTTTCTTGTGTTTCCATTGTATTTGAGTTCTCTGGGTTGTTTTCTTTGGGATAGCTGGGAACTGGAGACGCCATGTTGTTTTGGGGTTTTTTGCGTATGCTTTTACGCTGTCCTTTAGACATCTTGCCGTCTCTGTTTTTGTTGGGTAACTTCCAGAGTTGAGTGGAGGGAGTCTGATGATAGATTCACTTGTTTTTTCACGATTTCCGTAGGCTGGAAGCCCTGATACTTCACTAGTGTGGATGGCAGGAGGTTAGCCCTGTAGTTTTGGGTTCTCACAGCCAGTGATCCTCAGCTCCCCTTTGCTGTGGGTCCTGAAATCATTCTGGGTCTCTGAATGATCGTTGGATCAGGCCAAGGTATCCACAACCTTTTGGGTCCCCTGCCAAGTCCAGCCAGGGATACTGGGCCCGAGCCACACGTTGAGCTCAGCTAGTTTCTCAGGGCCTGACCGTCTGCTACAGCAGGAGAACTGCGACTGCACTGAGCAAGTGCCTAGGGTGGAAGTGAGCGCTCTGCCCAGCTTGCGTCACAGCAGGGAAACTGCGACTGCGCTGAGCAAGCACCTAGGGTGGAAGTGAGCACTCTGCCCAGCTTGCGTCACAGCAGGGAAACTGTGACTGCGCTGAGCAAGCACCTAGGGTGGAACTGAGCGCTCTGCCCAGCTTTCATCACAGCAGGAAAACTGCGGCTGTGCTGAGCACGCACCTAGGGTAGAACTGAGCGCTCCGCCCAGCTTGCGTCACAGCAGGAAAACTGTGGCTGTGCTGAGCTGGAGCCTAGGGTGGAAGTGAGCACTCCACCCAGCCTGGGTCACAGCAGAGGAGCTGTGCCTCGGGCAGAATTGCTTGCTGAGCTGAGCCAGCTTCTCCACGGCACAGCTCACTGAGCAAACCCAGGACTCTGGGGCTGAACTGTCTGCTGAGTCTAGTTTGGGTCTCAAGGCACCACGTGACCCAAATCCTGTCCAGAGTCCCCTCTCCCGCAGCAACTCCCACCGTCCACCATACCAATCACCTCCACTGGAAGGCTCTGAGCTGCAAACCTCAGCCACTGCTGCTGGTGCCGCTGGAGCCGCTGGTGCCGCTGGTGCTGCTGGTGGCACTGCTGTCTCTGCCGCTGCTGCTCTGATCCGAGAAAGTCCTCGCTCCTCCCGTGTGCAGGGGCAAGCAGGTCCTCCGCACCCTGGTCCCTCCGAACCGTGGAGCACTTCTGCTGCCGTGGTGTGGGGACCTTGGTGTTCCTGGCTCAGAAATCTGTGCAATTCCCTGAATTGTTCACTGGAGCTTTCAAACACGGTCCACACTGCTCGCCGCCATCTTGGATCTCCCTAACCAGGAGTTTTACAACAAGATGAAAACTCCCTTTTGTGTTGGAGTAAACTGAAAAAAAATTCTTTTTTAAAAAGAATACACAGCTCAGGTTATATTCAACTTAAATACATTCACTAGGAGCAGGGTTATTTGGATAATAACCCATGAAGACCGCTAAATCCTCTTCATTTTCTTTAGTTAGATTCACAAGGTGCTGCACATGCAGTCCTAACGTTGCTCTTGGGAAGAACTGTTGAATCTCGAGAAGAAAACAGCAAAACAAAAACTCAGCTGAAAATATGGCGTATCACTCCTGGAAGCTCTTTTTTTGAGGAGGAATAAAGTATAATGTCTTTTGAAACACAAATGACAGAGGATCTGATTGTTAGCAGTGGGAAGGAGCAAACAGATGTTTCCTATAACCTCCCCAATATCTCATACTATAAATAAATAAAAGACTATAGAACTATTTTACTACATAGGACACAAAGTGACTACTAAAAAGTAGAGCCAAACCCTTAGCAGCACACAGCCTTAGCTGAGCAAATTGTAGACTGGATGCCTCAGATCCTGCCTTTAAAGTTTCCAGCGGGGAGCAAATGACAGCCATGGTTTTGAAACGCTGGGTTTTATTGCGTTGTTCTCTGACCCCAGCATAAAACTCAAGAATAGAATAGGGAGGCAGCAAAGCACAGGGCTTCCAAATTTCCTTAGGGGAAAGATGATAACTTCCATAAGTGGAGAAAGAAGGCAGGATCATAAAATGTCTTCCATCTCCCAGGTGGGGTTATGGCCACAAAGCAGGCATGTACAGGCGAGTAGATGTGCATGCCCCTCCACGGTGCCCAGCACCCCTCATGCAGTCCTTGGGGTTGTTGTCCATATTTTGTGGCATGGTGGCTGCTGTTGCTGAGCTGAGCCCTTTATAAATGTGGGCTTTGTGTGCTGTCTCCATAAGGCACTTCCTCCCAGTATCTCTATGAACATTTCCAGGAGTTGGCGTGCTACATACATGAAACTGAACCTCATCACACAGTGGCCGTATCAGTGATAAATGCATGGCCGTTAATACTGATTAAAATGTCCTTTGCATAAATGACAACTGGCTGAAGTAGAATTAAAATGCATTTAGCATATTCATTTTAATTGTAGAAGTCTACAATAGATGCCGTAACTGTATATAATCTGTGTAGCTATATATAATCAAAACTATTATACACTTATTTATATGTTTTAACCTCAATTTTGTTAGATCGGTGAAGAGTTATGTGAGTGAGTGTGCACACATGTGTGCATGCGTGCAGGCACACTGGGTGGCACTGAGTACCTGTGTGTGGTCAAAGGCCAACTTGAAGGAAGTTGGTTCTCTCTTTCCACCAAGTATATCAGGCTTGCAAGAACTCAACACTGATCCAGCTTAGTGGCACCAAACTATTTATATACAGAAGATGTAATATGGCATATGTTTTTATCTATCTACACATATACTCTTGCTTAAGAATAAAGAAATTCCATTGTGTTCTTAGTCTTTCATAGTTGAAAGTCTCAGCATCCACACAGCTCCCTTCTAATTTCTATCAAGGCATCTTGTCTTCTCCTGCTTGGAACTTCATGTAAACTCATTCAGTTCCTGTGTGCTCTTTCAGTCTGACCACTGCCCACTCACACCACTATCTAAGATTCAGTGATGTTGCATATGCCTTTATTGTTGTTGAAATGATTTGTATGGGTACACCAAAAGCTGATGGAAATTTAGATTGTTTCCAGTTTTGGATAGTTGTGAAAACATCTTCAATGGACTTGTCTACATGGTTATTTTTGACATGTCTTTTTATATCAACTGTGAGCCATGGAGCCAAAGTATTTTAAAAGGATAGTTTGTTGTTCAGATGAATCTGCTTTGTGTTGCCTTTATCCTGGTGATTATCTTATGTGCTAGATCTAATTTGCACTTCCAAGACATGGATTTTTTTAAAAAAGAATGCCAGTGGGGATGCTAATGTACTTACAAACACTGTGATTTGGAGAATCTTGAACCCAAACTCTATATCTCTCAAAGTGGCTATCAAGTCAAAACCAACATTTCTGCCAAAAAAAAAATACTTCTGTTTTCTCTTTCCTCCATTCAGGACTCTTTATTATCATCATTTTTAAATGAAATTATTTATTTTAAACTTTTTTTAAGTTTTAATTTGTTCACTTTACATCCCAAATGTAGCCCTCTCCCACATACCTTCTCCCTCCCTCCCCTAGTCCTCAGAAAGGGGAGCCCTCTGCCTCTAACATCTGACTGCAGTCTATGAGGTCTCATCTGGACTGCCTGTATCCTCTTCCTCTGTAGCCTGGCAAGGCCACCCCACCAGAGGGAAGTAATCAACCACACAATGGAAAAAAGATAGCATCTTCAACAAAGAGTGCTGGTCTAATTGGATGTCTACATGTAGAAAAATGCAAATAGACCCTATTTATCACCTTGCACAAAACTAAAGTCCAAGTGCATTAATGATCTCAACATAAAACTAGACACACTAAATCTGTTAGAAGAAAAAGTGGAGAAGAGCCTTGAGCTCATAGGCACAGGAGACAACTTCCTGAACAGAATGCCAATAGCTCAGTCTCCAAGATCAACAATTAATAATTGGGACCTCACAAAACTAGAAATCTTCTGTAAGGCAAAGGATACTGTCAACAGAACAAAACCACAGCCTACAGACTGAGAAAAGATCTTTAGCAACCCTACATCTGACCGAGGGCTAATATAAAAAATATATAAAGAACTCAAGAAATTAAATACCACCAAATCAAATAATCCAATTAAAAAATGGGATACAGAACTAAACAAAGAATTCTCAACCAAGGAATATTGAATGGCTGAGAAACACTTAAAGAAATGCTTAATGTCCCTAGTCATCAGGGAAATGCAAATAAAAATGCTTCTAAGATTCCACCTTATACCTATCAGAATGGCTAAGATCAAAACTCAGGTGACAGGACATGCTGGCAAGGGGTGAGGATGTGGAGAAAGGGGAACATTCCTCCATTTCTAATAGGAGTGTGAACTTGTACAACCACTTTGAAAATCAATCTGGCACTTTCTCAGAAATTTGGGGATAGCTCTACCTCAAGACCCAATCATACCACTCCTGGGCATATACCTGAAAGATGCTCCACCACACAACAAGGACATTTGCTCAGCTGTGTTCATAGCAGCCTTATTCCTAAGAGCCAGGATCTGGAAACAACTTAGATGTCCAGCAACTGAAGAGTGGATAAAGAAACTGTGGTACATTTACAGGGTTCTTTAAATATCACTGATAAAAGCATAGTTCTGGGATGCATTAAGTTTGAGAAGTGGTTTATTTGAATGGTTGGACGCTGCCTGTCTCTGTGTTAATTCTCAGTAGGATTTTTCTTTTTAGTTTTCAGATGTTTTCCTCACAAATTATATCACTTGATTGCCCAAATTCTGTTTTCTCCATCCATCTTTCTCCAATAAAATCTTAGGAAAGAATGTTTGAGGAGGTATATCATCATCCTCAAAAACATTATGTATTTATTTACATGTTTTAACTTTAATTTTAACAAGTATTGATACAAATATACCATGTTGTTTGTTCTTAATTCATTCCATGGTCAGTAGTTGACTAGCATGATTCTCATGTATTAGAGATGCATGCTGAATTTGAGGAACATAGTGAATCTGACCTAACTTGAACTAAGACCATATTTTCTCACATTTTCTGTTATTTCAGATTGATGACAGTCAACTAGAAAACAATACTGAGGATATCTTCAGTCTTACAGAAACAACATACAACTTTTACTTGGCATACTGCACCGTTTTGGTATCTTTCATAAAGACATCTTCTTGTACATAAAATAATTTTAACTTATCTATCTTAGCACTGTTACTTTCATAAAGATGATTCAATTATTTCATATTTTTTCTCTGGGCTTCTTTGTGTAGGCACAAGACACTGCGTCAGCACTGAGTCAAAAGAGTGAACAAAGGGTCTAAGTTTTGTTCAGTCTGAATCAACTTTAGTATTTGACCTTAGGTTCACAATGTTAGGAATATGAGTTGGCTTCTAGTCTTGAAAAGGGGCCATGCATGATATGTCAAATACCCTTTCCAAAAAACGCGCTTGGGGTCAGGAGTAGAAAGTGTGAGGATTTTGATAAGATCTCAGAACCACAAAAACAAAAGAAAACAAACCGAACAAAAAACCCTTTGGTGTTTCAGAAAGAACAATGCTTCTTCTGAAATCTAAAAAAATAATTTAAATCTCCAAAAATTGTATTTATAATAATCAATTAAGGAAAGAACTCACATTTTCTTGAGCTACAAATGAGTAAGCTAAACTAAACAAAACAAAAAGATATTTTTTACAGGGCTTGGGTGCAGCTCAGATGTAAGGTACATGTCTGACGTGACAAGGCCTTTACTTTGGGTTTGGCATGGGTGTTGACAGTGCATATTTAATGATTCAGAGAAACACTTATGACATAATGATAATTAAATGAAGCAAAATACTGTGGACAGTCTGAGCTCGATGATGCAAAACAGTATGTAGAAAGGCAGAAAGTATCCCTCAATCTGAACAGTACTAATGCTTGAAGAGAATACTATTTATCTTTTATTCTTTATTTCTTATTTTCTGTTTCCCTTAATTTTGCTTAGGCATTGGAATTGTTCACACTTTAAATTGTTATGTAATATGATTGCTATAATAGATTTTCATTTTTCTTTTGAATAATTTTAATATATTACATAATTTACTTGCTCAAATTAAGTGTGATAAAAGCATCTATTTAAATAAATCAGTATAACAAATGAAAACAGATGAATCTCCTCTTTTAGAGGCCAGTACTGTCATCCAGTATTTAAAATCAAATTTAACTTTGAACTTCTTCCATACTAACTGCACTGAAATGCAAAAAAATTGGGAAGAATCATAAGCTAACAAAGCAAAACAAAATGATCCAGGAAAGCATTATATAAAACAAAACAAAAAAATCAAAGCAAGAAGTAAGTTGGGGCAAAGGGAGCCATTATATGTTGGTAGATGTATGATATACCATGGCATTTTAATAACATGGCAACAGACGTGTATTGAAAATAAAAAGAAAGAAAAAAGTTGGTGCACGGCAAAAGCAGCAGAACCTAGCCCTGTGAGAAACTTTAGTGCAGCTGTTTCAGGCCCTGACAGCGAAATAAGCAGTGACAAAAGAACGCACAAATGAACAGAGCTGGGAAAATGCATTTAACAAAGCCAAATATTTCAACCCTACGTCCCATGGTGAATGGATTTTTCTTTTCAAGTATCTTTGAATAGCTCTCAAAAGCCATTGTTTATATCATTTCACAAGTACAATGGCATCATATGCAAGGAACCATAAATCACAGCAACCTCGCTTTTCTCGGCATTACTCAAGGAGATACACAGTCAGCCGCTGCAGGTGACTGGGGCTCAGTGCTGGCACTGTCAACAGCAGCCCATGGTTCTTGCTCAGTACGGTCCCAGAAAGCATGTGGCGTCAGAGTTGTGGTTATGTGGGCGTTTTACATAGGAAGCATTATAACTGTAGTAAGCCAAGAACGAAAGCATACCCTACGGCCAGTTGCCTTGATTTGCGCAAACTTACTAGAGAGTCTAAATCCAGCTTGTTCAAGGAGTTGGGCATGATTAAGATTTGGTCTGAGTTGGTGAATCTATTAAATGAACTTCAGCTATCATCAGAACAGGGTTTTTAAGGCCTAGAAAGGCAGAGGTTTGGAACTGGCTCCTTGTCTTATGGCTAATTGGGAAGGCTCTAAGGAGTCTACCTTCGCAGATGCACTTGAGAATACGCCACTGTAGTTGGGTTTTGTTGAAAGACAGTGGAAGGGGCTGTCATAGAAACGATTTTACTTCAGTGGTGACTGTGGCTTACCAGAGAGGCAGACGCTGGAGAGCCAGGCTTTATCTCAAAAGGAAATGTGGATGTAGTTGTCAACATGAGTAGCAGCTCCAGCATCGTTTTAGAGCGATTCATTTGTTACGCTAAAGGGACCAGGCATGCCCCTTAAGTGAAGAGACTTAGATTGAGACAAGCATATCAAAGTCTCAGCTTTGAGACGCCCACAGCTGATCCATTGTACAGGTTCAGAACTGAGCCCTGTGCCTGAAGGAAAAGACTGGGTGGATTTACTTGAGAAAAAACATTGAGATGGTGCAATCCACCCTGGAAGAGGACCCACTTTCTGTAGCCACATGCAGGAATATGCACACTTCTCTGGACTGGTTCTCTGCTTCCTGGGGACCTCAAAGGCCACAGCGATGTGCCAAGGGGAGACAGTAAGGACAGCTGGAGTTTAGCCTCTGTCTTCCTTACGGTGGGTCTGGCGGATCTTAGCTATATACACTTGGGATTTGCCCATTCATTATTGTTGAATCTCCAAGTGATTTTTCAAAAACAGTATGTTAGAGCTATTTTGTAGAAAAAGCCAAGAAGCCTCTGGAATAATGATGTCTTTCTCTATAAAGTGTATATAAAAAGTAGCCCCGTGTCCCTGTGTGAACCATGAACTATGTGAAGTACAGAAGGTTCTGGAGCCCTGACTCTTTGCAGCTCCTCATTTGCCCATGTCGCCTGTGCAGTGACGAATGGGTCTGAGATAATGACACTAGGCAACTGTGCACGAAGGTGGCTCCTCCCAGAGCACTAAATCCCTTTCTTTACTGCTGTGAGTCAGCCCTGCTCTTGCTATCTGTTGCATAACTACCTTTAAAAAAAAATGAAGCTCCTCTATTAATTAGAACTGTATCAGAGAAATATGCTGTTTTCATCCGAGGGACACTCCAGTTGCTTTAACTCAGGGCATGTCTCTGTCATACTACAAACCACAGGGATCCTTTATACTTATTTTCTGTCACACAGCATGATGCTTTGCTCGTTACCACTAGCATGGCTATCAAGAGAAGGGCTGCAGCCAATACCCTCAGTGACTTGACAAGACATGTGTACTACAAAGGGGAGCGGTTTGTTCTGCATAAGAAGTCACAGTTACTACCTTCATGACATTTCTAAGGGGCCACGGTTTTGAGCCTTTAGCTCAACCCCTGTGATCTAAGGCATTTGCCGTAATTCTTTTAAGTAAAAATCAAGTCATTACACCTTGTGCAACCTGCCATGCCACACATGGCATAAGCACGGGCTAATACATACACCACTCCAACACATCTAGCTCAGTAGAGGGAAACATCCCTCCATCTGAGGGTGGGAGAGAATGTCCACTGGAGTAAATACTTGGGATTCCATGCAAAGTCAGGCCTACCAGCAATCTTATATTAGCTAAGTATTCCCTTTCACTCTATCTCATGTAGCATTACTTTAAATGAAATAACTATTTTCAAACCATAGAGGGAGCCAACCTAAGTTCCAAGGTAGTCTTTGACCTTGCCTTGTGTCTTATCATTTAGAGTTGTCTGAGGTGCTACCTCCCACATCCAGAATACTCTCGGGCCCAGAAGTCTAAGCACAAGGTTACAGACTTTCCTCAGATCAGCTGTAATACCTCAAGTGTAAGGAGAACAATTGAGCTTTGTCTTCTTGAAATTAAGCCTTGCCAGCTAAGGGTTCTTAATTTCCAAAAGAGAAACTTGGAGTTGAGGTAAACACCAGGATATTTTGGGGATCTATACAGGATCTATACAGGGGATCTACACAGGCTTGATGATTGACTACTTTCAAATATCAATAGAAGATGGGTTTGCTCTTTACGGAGGAGCAGAAGCCAGGTCTGTGACAGAAGTGTCACAATACCTTAGTGTCCAATGAGACGATGGAACACCCCCAAAAGAGACATTAATTATCTGTAATGACCTAGGCACTTCAGTAATAAGTCTTAGCTCAAGGCCATCAGATGAAGAATTCAGATTCACTAATGGGATGGCTGAGGTAAGAGGCAAATGGAATAAAGATACTAATGATAAGCACAGCCTTGTAGTCTGAAGGAAAATACAGATTTAGTGTTCACACATAGTTCCTTGTTGTTCATATGTTTACATATGTTAACTGATTTTTCCCTCTCTTCACTATCAAGGCAGCTGACAGAACTGAGGAGTGAAGTATGACTCCATGAAGATGCTGCAAATGGTAGGATGTTCCATCATTTTTTTTTCTGGGATGTAAATGTTGTTTTTATTTCCTCAGATGAGGGGATGAGATGAGAGCCATTCCCCAGTCTTTCTAAACTCTTGCTGGCTAGTTCTTAGAATTTAGCTGTTCTGGCCAAAACACCTCTCCATGCTGACTGATTCAAACTGGCTTCTCTTGGGTTCTGACCGAAATACTCTGCTTAGCCTCAGACTAATTCTGGCAAATATGTTTTAATAGTCTGTCTCATTCTCATTTTCTGACTCATTCTGTCTTCACCTGAGTCCTGCTTGTTCTCTCTGCAACCTGTCTCTGTAAAACTTCACTGGTAGTCAACTCTCAGTAAAAGCAGAAGCAACCTCTCCTTCATGTCCTGCTCTGGTGAGAGTTGGGCATATCCTATCTCCGAGTCATTCTGTCGAACCTTTCTCTGATTTCTCACTTCGTCTTTCCCTCATGTCACTTTCAAATATGACTGCTTCCTTGTATAAACTAATCACACCTTCATTGTTTAGGATTAAAGTTGTGCACTAAGGGCATGTCTCTATTCCAGCCAGATCATACTGTAATCCAGAGTGTGTCTGCTTTCCAGCCAGGTGACGTAGACCTAGAAGGTCTTCGGATGTGATCCCTTGCCTGAGCAGCCATGTTGCTGGACTTACGTTCCTCTACACTGGGAAAAGATGAAATTGTCTTTTAAAAGATTGGGATCAATCCAGTTGCCCATTAACAGATGAAGAGATAACCAAATTTGGCATATTCAACACACACACACACACAAACACACACACATGTACAGAGTGGTTTGAATAAAAATGGCCCCCATAAGCTCATAGGAAGTGGCACTATTAGGAGGTGTGGCCTTGTTAGAGGAAATGTGTCACTGGGGCTGGGCTTTGAGGTTTCAAATGATCAAGCCAGGCAGAGGAGCTCTTTCTTCTTGTTGCCTGTGGATTCAGATGTAGAACTCTCCAGCTGCTTCTCCAGTGCCATGTCTGTATGCATGCCACCATGCACCCCACCATGGTGACAAAGAACCAACCTCTGAACTATAAGCGAGCCCCAATTAAATGTATATACATATCTATGTATATATCTATGTATATAGTCACAGTCTATGTGTAACATTATAAAAGGACTTATAGTTTTTATACATTAAGTATATTTACATAACATTCTATTATATAAGAATATTTAAGTAATACTTCATCATATATAAATATATATTTGTATATCAATAATATTACTTTATATATAAATGGAATATATATATACAATGGAATATTACTTAAATCTAAAGAAAACTAATAAAAAATTTTCAAGAGAATGAGTGGATTTAGAATGCATACTATTAAGTGAAGTCACACAGTTTAAGAAATGAAAAAAATGCATGTTCTCTTTCAAATATAGAATCTATCTGATAATATGTGTGTATATTTGAATAAATATATATGTGGGTACAAAATGACATATAGAAAAGACAATAAAAAGTGGTAAATATTAGGGAATCAGGAAGGATTGAATGAAAGTGATGGACATGAGTTATGAAAGTTAATTGTTTCTTTAGTTCTCAGTGTGTTCCAGGTTTTTGGTGGAGGATATGTGCATAAGTGTTTCCTATACCGAATGTGTAAAGTCCATTGTGGGTAATTTTGGTTTGGTTTGTGTTTTGTTATTTGCAATTTTTTTATAACAAAGTTTACAAAATTAAAAAAAATAAAGGAGTGAGTGTCTTCATTATGATCTCTGATTTCTGCTCTGTTTTTGTTGTTTGTTTTATTTTTGTTTGTTTACAAAGACCTGGATGCCTGGAAACAGTTCTGTGTCTTAGCAGCTACACTGATTCATTTTCCTGAATGGAAGTCACAGGCCCCAACATCATTAGGAAACCAGTCGGCTTCTCCTCACTGTGACAAAGATTGCTTAAGAGGAGGGCAGGTTATTCAGTCTATGGTCACCTGACTCTGTCCCTTGAGACTGTAACAGCTCAGTGTGTCAGGGCAGGAAAACATGATGGAGGAAGGCGGCTCTCCTCACAGCAGCCAGGAAGTAAAATAAAGAGAGGATACAGAGGAAGAGACTAAGTGCCAATAGCCCTCAAGGCCACTGCAGCAAGTGACCTAACTGTTCACGTTGATCTCCTAAAGGTTTCATGTCCCGCAGATGGGTGGCCAAGACTTCACCACACAGGCCTAGTTCGTACTTACAGATTGTCATTTGAGAAAGAATGAGGTTCTACCTTCTTTGCAGGCCATGAAAATTGCAGTAATCCCCATCAACGTTGATGAGTTATTGTGCTTGTAAAGTGTGGGCCACAAATACTGCTGTCTCACCAAAGAGTGTAGAATCTCAACAAACGATGAAGGATAACACTAACTGGGAAGTCATACAGACAGTGCATCCTGCCCACGATGTAGTAGAGATGGCCTGTGACCTCTGTGATCTCCCCCAAATTTCTTCCCATAGTCTTAATTTCTTTTTTTCTTTTCTTCTTCTTCTTCTTCTTCTTCTTCTTCTTCTTCTTCTTCTTCTTCTTCTTCTTCTTCTTCTTCTTCTTCCTCTTCTTCTTCTTCTCCATCTCCTTCTTTTCCTTCTTCTCCTTCTTCTCCTTCTCCTCCTCCTCCTCCTCCTTCTCCTCCTCCTCCTCCTCCTCCTCCTCCTCCTCCTCCTCCTCCTCCTCCTCCTTCTTCTTCTTCCAGGGTCTCTCTGTCCTGGACTCGCTTCATAGATCAAGCTGGCCTCAAACTCACAGTGACATGCCCGCCTCTGCCTCTGCCTCTGCCTCTGCCTCTGGAGTGTTGGGATTAAAGGTGTGCGCCACCACACCCAACAAGATCATAGTCTTTATTTCATGGTGATAAATTATATCTACTTGGGAACATAACACAATATATTAGATCAGTGTTCCTCAAAACTGTCAAGGACAAAGTAGAAAACTGTCACAGGTCATAGGAACCTGAGCGTACAGGATATAGAGACCGCATGTGGGGTCCTCAATGGGATTCTAGAGGTATGGAGACAACTGAGATATCAAGACAATCTTAATTAAATACCTATCTTAGTTAATAACAATGTGTCAACAGCACATTATTAACATTGGCACATATATATCAAAGAGGAAACAGATACATGGTGGGCGTGTATGGACTGTAACATCTGTCTACTCCATAATTTTGTTAATTCCAAAGAAAATGTCAGGCAGTGGTGGCACAAGCCTTTAATCTTAGCACTGGGGAGGCAGAGGCAGGAAGATCTCTGTGAGTTGGAGGCCAGCCTAGTCTACAGTACAGAGCTAGTTCCAGGACAACCAGGGATACACAGAGAAACCCTGTCTCAGAAAAAAAACAACAACAACAACAAAAAAAAAAACCCCAAAAAGTCCTAAAATTCAAAACAAAATATTTATTTTAAATATCTTAAGAGAAGAGACCTCAAGTGACAAACAAGTGGTAGACATGTCAAAAACACCCAAATGCCCTGGGTGGGGCCCCGGGGCATCATGCGAAGCAACAGAATCACCTATCCATTATGGCAGGTGGGAAGAGCATCCTTCTCAGTGTGTGTGTGTGTGTGTGTGTGTGTGTGTGTGTGTGTGTGTGTGTGAGAGAGAGAGAGAGAGAGAGAGAGAGAGAGAGAGAGAGAGAGAGAGAGATTTCTTGTCTCATCTCATCTGTGACTACTAGCCTGCCATGTGTGCTATGTCAAACACACCAGCCAGCTTTCACATCTCTAGACAAACTGAGCAGGTCCTAGGTGACTGTGCTCTGTGATCTGTACCCACCACAATACATCCACCCGGAAATGATAGGGTGTTAACTAGTAACAGACCTGGGGTTTCCACACCTCAGGATTTGGGGACTTTTTACTAATTAACACAATCACTGTCATGTTTGTGATCTACTGGGTGCTTGGACTTTCATATTTACAAGGCCACATAGCACATCATAGCCACCTCCAACTCCCCACCTCACATCATCAAAATTCCAAATTCAGTGTTTATTTGACCACATTGGCATATAATTTGGGGTCTGGCACAAACAGATATGGCCTCCTTCTCATTTTTTAAAAACAGTGTTCTTTTGTGCGAAGTAAAGTCAGTTTTAGAGTCAGATTTCAACCCTGTTTCCTTTGAAGTATACATTTTCTTCTTTGCCATGCATAATACAGTATCATGCTTTTATCTCGAAGATGCTTTTAAGACTAATGGTTCTGCACATTTGTAGCACCACCTGAGGCACTGTTTGTCTTGAAGCACAAAAATATAAGCCTTCTAAATGAGACCTAAATGACAACTAATTGAGTCTTTAGTCTGTAATAATTTGATTTGATGTAGCTAATGCAAAGAAGAGCTTGTATATAAACAGAATCTCCCTCTCTCTCTCTCTCTCTCTCTCTCTCTCTCTCTCTCTCTCTCCCTCTCCCTCTCCCTCTCTCTCTCTCTCTCTCTCTCTCTCTCTCTCTCTCTCTCCTTCTCCTTTTCTTCCTACTTAGTTCAAGATTTTGATCACAATTAAACCAGATCTCAAACTTCATAAAGATGCAGCAAATCCATTTCCTATACTCAAATTCTGTTGTTTCTAAATCTCATTGGAGAACACGTGGCACATCTAGTCAGACTAGACTTTGTATATCATTTTTCTCATCAGATAGGAGACCAGAATGACTCATAACACTAATATAACTATATACAACACAACTCTATTTATGTTTTAAAAGATTTATTATATGTTTTATGATTATGAATGTTTTGCCTACATGTGAATATGTGTACATCATGCATGTCTGGTACTCAGGGGGTCAGAAGAGGGCAACTGGTCCCCCAGAAAGAGACTTATGCAAGTTGCTACGGGAACTTTCCATATAGGTTCTATAGGTGCTGGAAATTGAACCTATTTCCTCCGCAAGAGCAGCACATCCTCTTAACTGCTGAGCAGTCTCTCCAGCTACCCTTATTTAAAGCACTTCTTCTATCTTATTTTATTAACCTTTCCTAGTGTGGTTTGAGAAATTGGAAATATTGCCTGAACTCTGGCTTTTTAACTTAACTATGGTTAATTAGAAGTCTGGATGCACTTCAGCTATGTCCAGCGTGGTGACTGGATGTGCGCATGCTCATGAGTAGTCTCCGTAGAAGGATTCGTAACACCTTAAACTCCCTGGCTGGGAAACCATGGATTTTTTTTCTTTTACTGAGAAAATTCTAATAACAATGTAGATGTGGGTGATATATCAAATGATAAGCAGTAGATGGCAGGTGTCAGAAACACCAAAATGCAGTGGGAAACAGTGGGACTTGACAGTGGCATCCCAAAAAGTAACAACTTTTTGTGGCAGGTGGGAGAAGGTGCCTTCTCAGTATGAGAATTGCTGCCAGAAAGGAAGACGGCGTCTACGGGATGACTTGAGACTGGCTTGAGAAAGAATGCTAAATCAATCCAAATCAATCCAAATGATTAATTTATCGACGCCTCAGACTTTCTAGAATTTGGCTATATGGGTAACTGCAGAGTAAGTACTTGGATGAACTGGGCACCTCGGTCAGTCTGTCTGTCCAGAGACGTGCAAGGGCTGTAATTGTCACAATGTATCAGAGCCGTGGCTCTATTTGGATGGGAAGAATCCTGGCTTACATGAATGCTCTGTACTGCAGTGGTTTTATTTTTTATTTTTATTTTTTTTATTTCATTTATTTTTTTTTTACTTTTTAAAATTAATTTATTCTTGTTACATCTCAATGATTATCCCATCCCTTGTATCCTCCCATTCTTCCCTCCCTCCCATTTTCCCCTTATTCCCCTGCCCTATGGCTGTGACTGAGGGGGATTTCCTCCCCCTGTATATGCTCATAGGGTATCAAGTCTCTTCTTGGTAACCTGCTATCCTTCCTCTGAGTGCCACCAGGTCTCCCCCTCCAGGGGACATGGTCAAATGTGAGGCACCAGAGTATGTGAGAAAGTCATATCCCACTCTCCACTCACTGCAGTGGTTTTAAATTACAGTATTAGGCTATTCCCAGCCTCACCCAGAATATTATGGAAAAAGGTCAGTTTCCAACCTCAGCCAGGTGAGGGGAGTTAGAAGCGCTGGGGGGTGGGGGGGGGTGGGGGGAGTCTTATATCTGTGTTTGAACAAGCCCCCTGCCGCTTCTGATGTCCCCTAAGCTGTGAGGATCTCGAGGGTCATCAAGAGGCCTGCACTTTGGGATATGCTTCCTTGTTTAGATTAATGCCACTTGTAACTTCCTGAGTCAAGAGACAGAGTTTATTTCCTCACTGTCTCTTTGTGTGTCCAGAAAGAGGCATTAGGTCTTTTCCCATTTCAGTTCTCCACACTCTGCTAATTGCATTGAAATAAAGCCTCCCGCCCTTCGCCCCCTCCCCTGTCCGCCGCCATTAATCAAGCCTTTTAATTCCTTCAATACTTGTTTGCTTTCTTTCTGGCTGGAATAAAACTGAAAGCGTACCTGGAGGTGTGACCCTGTTCAGGTTCTGGCAGAGAGATTTCTGCCTTCACTCTCCCACAACCTCAACATTTTATACATCTTAATATGAAAGGACTTAGAACATCTCTCTCTCCCAGAGAAAGAGAGTTCAAATACTGAGTTGAGAACCACAATCTTGGCTCCCTTATTCTCGATTCCCAAAGTGGATCTAAAAGATGGCAACGGCAGACAGCAGGATGAGACTCCTCCATAGCTTCAGGGTTGGTTACCCTCTAAGTGGTATTTATTCATCTTTAATTATTTTACATTTTATTTTTGAGATTATATCATTTCCTCTTGCCCTTCCCTCCCTCCAAACCTTCCCCTACACCCTTCCTTGTTCTCTTTCAAGTCTGTGTCCTCTTTTTAAAAAGTAATTGCTGTTATATGTTACACGAATGTACATGTGTGTGCGGCCTGCTCAGTCCGTATAATGTTGTCGTATGTAGTTATCAGAGGTGACCATTTGTATTCTGTGGAGAAGACTGTATCTCCCACTCTCAGCATTCCTGTTTTGTCTGGAGCTCTTTGTGTGGAGTTGAGGCCATGTAGTCTCCCACATTAGCTCTGGAATGTCTTGCTCAGCTCTGTGTTTAGGCCGCCATTTTGGAGAGACTTTGTGGACACAGCTTCTGATGTTTCCAGGAGACACACTTTCAAAAAGAACACTCTGGTCCTCTGACTCTTGTGATCACGCCACCCAGCAACAACCCTAAACTACGCTTAGGTGCAGGAGTTGCTTTGTAGATGTACTGTTCCTTAAAAAAAAAAAATCCATCTCTCTACAGCCTTACCCTAGGTGTGAGAAGATAACAGTGTTTCACAAGTGATCTCTGATGTTTGAGGCTCTCCCTTATGAAGAAGACAGTTAACCATCAGACTTCATGACACTCGGAAAATAATTTTGCAGTAAAATTGCATTGAGAGAATTTTGGCGTTGACCACTCGTTCGTGGTGGAACTGTGAGTGAAATTTCTCCAAAGTTACATCGAAGGAATTCTGACAGTGACAGCAGGTGGGAAGGGCCTCTTGGTCTAGACGGTGAGCATGAATGCTGTATGCGGACTCTTTTCCTTTTGCCTCATATGGAGGCATACAGCAATAAGACCATGAGGCCTGGACCCCAGCCAGCACCATCATTTTCAAGACATGCCATGCCATGCTTTCTGAGGACATTGAAAGTGGATCCTTAACATGGACTCATTCTTGTTGCTTTTTAAAGTTGCTTTGGGTTTTGTTGTCTTGAGATAGAGTCTCTCTATGTAGCTGGCTCTCCTGTAACTTGTTATATAGACCAAACTGGCCTTGAACTCACAGAGATCCATCTGTCTCTGTGTCTAGAGTACTGAAGTTAAAAACGTTCGCCACCACCCCCTGACTCACTCATTTTAATAGTCACAGGATCCCCCCCTTTTAAGTTATACATATGGCTACCAACACAACTTTTCAAAGTTTATTTTCCTGCCAGCTGTGGCCTTCTGACTAAGTGATCTTGTCACAAAACAAGCAGTGAGATTAAAACAACCAAACCAAACCAAACCAAACCAACCCCCCAAAAAACAAAACAAAACATTCTTCCTTCTAGAAAGAATATGACCATAATTTCTGGAACTTTGAAGGCCACTTTTGTCTAAGAAGTGATTTGCAGGTGGAAGCCCAACACTGTAAGAGCACTGGATTGCTAGTGAAATGACACTGCCGCCACCATGAGTTTCAGAAAGAAACAAACATAAGGACTTCAGCAGAAAACAGTTGTTATCTTGTTTACCTCAAAGCGTTTCCAATTTGTTTTTCTGCTGGTTAAAATCTTGACTAATAAAGCATCCGTGGAATTGGAACAGTCTGAGTCTGGGCAGGCGTCAGTACAAGTAAGATGCGAGTATGTTGTTCATGTTGCCATTATTTGATGTTGATTCAATATATGTAGAAGTATTCAGAAGCAACAGCCGAGCCAGTCATCAACAAGAATTATGCAACAACTCACAGCAGCAATTTGACTCCAGTAAAAATGTCAGAGGGATTGATTTAAAAGAAAAATCTCTACTGACTTTTTCCTCCCTAAATACAAACACATTCAGGAAGGTCCTTGCTCACTTATTGTTGGGATGATTTACCACAAACTACATTAGGACCGCGCTCTTCATGGGTAATTGTGGAAATGCACTATGATAACAAAAGAGACTGGCGTGTTTGCTTGACCTCCCAGCCATGTTAATAGTGTGCCTTGAGATCACTTAAGATTTAAGACTGCGGTCCCACTGTGTCCTCAGACTGCTTGTTTGGCTTGCCTTTGAGACAACAATCAGCCTTACTTGCCTCGGATTTCTCAATCAAGTTTTACAGCCTAAACTACAATCTTAAATTATGTACTCTTCAGACCCCCAGACCTGGAATAATGCATGTGTGCCATCATAACTATTTTCTGGGAGCAACAAATAGACCAAAAGCAATGGTTCTGCTTCATAAGTGCTGAAGGCAACATACAGATACTGTTTGATAAGCAGTGATGTTAGTGATACTGTTTGTTGTCTGGGTCAGTTGGCGTCAGTGGCTTAGTCCCTGGCAAACTCTGTTAAGGGTTTCTGTAAAGTACTCCATTATGTCTCCATGTGATGCTTTCTGTTCTGTTCAATAAAAGGGAAGCAAAGCCCTTTGAAGGGCCAGACAGATAGAGGGACAGGTCCACAAGACAGCCTCCAGGCAGGTGCAGACTCAGACCCACACAACAGACAGACTGAGGATGCAGTGAGGAGGAGGATCAAAATCTGGGTTCAGTCTTCATTACAGACCCCACGGGGGAGTGCTTTGATTTCTCCTCTTAATGTGACACCGACACATTATTGGTGACTCTGAGTTAATCACTAGCACATTAAACCTACCAAGTAATTATGATTCCTAACACTTCAAGGGGAAATTTTTGGTAATCGTTAATTACAGTGAAAGAGAATGCCATGGAGGGAAGTGACTAAAAACGCAATGCCAGCTCTGGGATGACCCAAAAATAGGTAGGCTTGGAGCATTTACACAGTGTTTCTTGGATAATTTTGCCAAGGGCATTTCAGAATGCACCTTATCTCATCTTTAGTGCACTTGTTGGCGTTGTTTTTACAAAATATTTTAAGTGTGTGTGTGTGTGTGTGTGTGTGTGTGTGTGTGTGTGTGCTTGCATGAGTTTATGTGTACCATGTGTGAGTAAGAGCACACAGAGGTCAGAAGAAGGCATCAGGGTCCCTGAAACAAAACTAATCTTTATAAAAAGAAATTTGATTTTTATAACCTATTATGTTATGTGTGAAGACAATGGGAATCAAGGAAAAGAAATTCACAGTCACAGTTTACTTGAGCCCAGTACACTCTCTGATGAGTTAATTCTGTCTCCATCTGTCAATAGGACTTGTATGAGGAATTGAAGCTTTGTGCTATTGTCAGAATGTGACTGCTTGTGTGCTTCACAACTAAATAAAACGTGCTTCAACCAAGCACTCACTGCAACTAGGGTGGGCACTCTCTCCATGGGCAACTCACTACTTGAACAGGTGAACTTGGTTCACTGCTCATTTCCAAGGTTTTCCTTGACAACTGTGGGCTCATTAATCCTAGGACACAGGCTTTAACATGATGACGTCACCCAGGAAGTCAATCTCTAGTTAGAACACAAGCCAGAACTACTTACTCAAACACTCTCATTATCACAGTTCACACACACACACACACACACACACACACACACACACACACACACACACATGCATAGACCTGATTTCATTGATTATGCTTTCTGATCACAGACTCCGAATTGGCAAGGCGAAAGTTCAGAGTTCAATTCTTGTTAACTAGAACAAGGTTTTCGCAACATTATATTCTCAACAAACCTTCTCATATTTAGCCCAGAATGAGGTGTTACTTTTACTGCCGCTGCCATTCTCTGAGTGACTGGTGGAAAATATATTTTCCTTATAAAGCATACAGGAGCACAAATCTCTGTGGCCACAGTGACGGGTGTGAGTACAAGTCTGGAATCAATAGTCTAAGAGGCATATTGCCACGGTTTCCACCCCAATGTGCCATGAAAGAATGGTCAGCAGTGAAGCCGCCGGACGAAGCTGGCGTGGCAAGGCTAATGCCTCTGATAGCATCTTCTCTCTGGCAGGATCTTTGGACCAGGTGTTAAAGAAACAAGACAAAGCCAGCACAGCACAGAAGCAATGACTGTGCATGTGCTTTGCTGTCACTGTCCTTGGAGGCAATCCTGACTCAATGGGCAACTGTAGCAAGATCTTAAACACTTTTCTTTTTTTCTGCTTCTCAGTTTACTTAGGGGGAAAAAAAACCCAAAACTGTAGTCAGTAACTATAGCACCAACACATTACGATATGAACCTGAAATCTCCCTCACTTGGGAGAACCAAAGTAAAAAATCTCTCCTTTGGTTTTGTTTGTTTGTTCATTTAATTTTTTGTGGAGAGTTGTCATTGTTGCTTTGGAAGTTACTTTCGTCACAAAAGTGACCAAGAGAGAAAATGGATCTGAGAAGTAGGTTGAAGAGGAGGGTGGGAATATTGTTGGAAACTACTTAGGCGATGTGAGAGCTGACAAATACTTGAAATAGTAGAATCTGTTCAGGAAATTGAAAGAAAATAGGAAAGGATGTGGCCTTTTCCTACTAGATAAATATTTAGCAGTACTGCATTAAACATTTACTGTTTCTGAAATCTTAATATATTCCCAATGACCTTTTTATTCTTCTGACTTTGATATTTGATATCAGCAACTCTTTTAAAACTAAAGGTCAAACACACACAGATGAGTCATACTTATTTTAACTTGAATGTAAAAAATAAAACTCACCAAGTTAGTAAAAATTTAAAGCTCATACACATTAATAAAATAAGCTAAACATTATATATACCATCTTATATTCTATTTTAATTTAAATTAACATTGTATTATGGGTATTTTACAGTCTGGTTATCTTTTTTATACTATACTTAAACAACTGAATTTCTCTTGTTGAACATTTATGTTACCCCCCCACATTGCTTTGATATGAATATATGACAATATGAATATTCATCAATAAAGTGGTCTCCTTTTCTTGTCAAATTGCAAGACTGTTGCTAACACTATAACTACCATCCATGGTAAACACATTTCTACCTTGTTTGAGGGAAATTCCTAGAATAGCAAAATAAAATGAGAGTAACAGCTAAAAATTAAGGTTAAAAATTAATATTGAGGGTCAGGAGAGATGGTTCAGTGGTTAGAGCTTTGGCTGCTGTTGAGGAGGACCCAGGTTCACTTCCCAGCTCCCACATGGAGGCTCATAACCATCTGTAACTCCAGCTCCAGAGCATCTGATGCCTTCTTCTGGCCTCCACGTGTTTTACACACACACATGGTACCCTCACATACATGCAGACAAACACACATACATGTAAAAAAAAAATCTGTAAAAGTCTGGGATTGCTATGACCACACACAGTTCAACATACTCTGCCTGCTCCTGTATGCAAGCTTGACACTGGATGGAGGCTCTGTGAGCCATAGTGTGACCACACACAGGGCACCAAGGGAACCAGGCAAATCAATAGGTAGCCTGTGCAACTGGCTAAGCATGGGACATTTACCTGTTGTGCAGCTCCCCTGAGGAGGTGAGGACAACCATGACGTCACTGACTTCCTTGTTCATTTTTGCATGCTCTGAACACATGGAGCATACATACATATGCACATGCCCTCCTTTCTGGTCCTTTTTACAGATGTCTTTCTCCCACTCGTCCCTGAAACAGGGCCATGCTGGTCTGCTGGAGCTGTCACATCCCTCATACAAACCTTCCAGAATCATGTTCTGTGTGGTTCCTGCAATGCAACACATTGTTCTGTCTGGCCTCCTGTCAGGCTAACCCATGAACACCCAGGCTCTTCCAGTGACTTCCATGGAGCATCCAAGAAAGTGAAACAAGGGCAGAGCCAGGCTAGCATGCAGATCAAAAACAGTGAAAAGAAAAGCTTCTCTGAAGCAAAATGAAAGTTGGAAGTGTCTTTGTTAAAGTAAGAAGAGAAAGTTAAAAATAAAATACTCAGTGTTCTGAAGCATAAAAAAACAAAACAAAACAAACAAACAAACAAAAACCATGAACACTAGACAGAAGCATGGACACCTCCTCTTCTGGTCACATTTCTTTTTTAAAATACAGACATGAATTATAGGTAGAGAATAAGTGACACAAATAACGAAAGTATTTGGTATTAAAAAACCAAATCAAACAAACAAAAAACCCAGTGCCTTTGGAGGATGGGTAAGTGAAAAGAGCAGAAATCTGGTGAATTAAGTTATAGCCTTGGTAAAAACAAGCTTTACAGTGGAGCACAGTAGTACCGGCCTGAGATCCCAAGACTTTGGGAGCTGAGTTGTGAGGATTATAAGTCCAAGGCCAGCCTGGGCTTATGTAGAAAGACCTTATGGAACGGATGAATGTGTTTCTCCCACTCGCTATATTCATGTGCTGAAATACTACCCCAAAACCTGATGCTAGATGCGGCTTCTGAAACCGGTGTGCCCCTGAAGGGGACTGGTGGCCCTCTAAGAGGACAATGAGCTGGCTCTCAAGCTTTCAACCCCTCTGCTCTCTGCCACAAAAGGACACTCACAACCAACCAAGAATCCTTCCAGAACCTAATTTGCCGGGGGTCTGGATGGGTTGCTGACTTCCCAGACAACAGGACACTGGGGAATATTCGTTGGTGGGCCAGAGACATTCTCAGCAGGTAAAAATGTAAGACTGGTGGCCTGAGTTTGGTGCGTATAACCCACAAAAGGGTGAATGGGGCGATCCAAGTCCACAAGGCTGTCCTCTGACATCCACATACATACAGCACGGCACAGGTGTGGGGGAGCTCACACTTCACCATCATCATCCTAATGCATACACATAATAAACACATGTAATACAAATGCGCTAAGACATCTAGTCTGTAGTATTTTGTTATACTAACCTAAGCTGACAGTTATACCTAAGGGCAAACTTAAAACTTGCTTTGTCACACTGCAAGCATTTCCATGACTTCCCCGTCTATGATTGAGGGGAATAGTATTATTGTCAAACAGGAAGTTACAAATTCTACATCTGCCAATTACTTGATGTGTATTTCACTTACCCTTCTTTCAGAGCCACAAAGTAAATACACCAACAGATTATAATACAGGATAAAGATACCCGTTTGTAGGGGTCCCGCTCAAACTAAGGCACCAGCCAAGGACAATACAGGCGGTAAACCTTAAACCCCTACCCAGATCTAGCCAATGGACAGAACACTCTCCACAGTAGAGTGGAGAGTGGGATATTACTTTCTCACATACTCTGGTGCCTCACCTTTGACCATGTCCCCTGGAGGGGGAGACCTGGTGGCACTCAGAGGAAGGACAGCAGGTTACCAAGAAGAGACTTGATATCCTATGAGCATATACAGGGGGAGGTAATCCCCCTCAGGGACAGTCATAGGGGAGGGGAATAAGGGGAAAATGGGAGGGAGGGAAGAATGGGAGGATACAAGGGATGGGATAACCATTGAGATATAACAAGAATAAATTAATAAAGGAGAAAAAAAGATATCCGTTTGTAAACACACACACACACACACACACACACACACACACACACACACACACATACACACACACACGTGCTATCCAAGAGTTCAAAATGTAAAGCTTACACCAAACATGTGAGTGTGGCTGTTGAAGCTCCCTCCGTTCTGTCGCACCCCAGGTGGACAGCCGGCCCGCGGACAGTGTTCTGCTTCACTGTATTTTTAACTTTAACTGAACTCATCTAATTATCAAGTTTAGAGCTCAACAAAGAATGTAATTTGCTCAGAGTGTCTGGAACAAATTACAGTTTCGAGGCTCACCGAAGGGTTCCTGGGGGACTGCTCCCAAGGGGCTTCTGAGAGCGGTTTATTCGGAGCACGGCTAACAAGGCAGCGCTGAGGGGCAATTACCTTGTGCTTGGCGACTGCAGACCGGAAGCCAGTGAGTATTTGGATAGGCAAGCTGGATGTTCATTTTATAAAGGCCTACCACGTAATTTTTTTTCCTCCTAGATTTTCTCAAAAGAAAGTTTTTCAAGGCAGATTTTTTGTTGTTGTTGTTGTTAACTCTTCTATTTTAAGATGTCTTTAGCAAGTAGAGATGAACCTAAAATTGCCTCTGCTACTTCGGTTTCCCATTTGCTATGGAGCTTCTATAAACCCTAGAAGGTTCTTCCTGCTTACAGTTTGCTGCTTGAAGGGTATTTTGGGTGCTCATGATGTTCTGTAACGAAGACATTGTTACAGGCTGGGTAGAGCACTTTGTTAAGTGCTTAATGGTATGGAAAAAAAAGTGCCGATACTGTAAACAGACAAACATTTTACTTGAATACTACAGTTACATAAAATAAAAATCATGAAGCTATTTTACAAGCACAACCTTTGAGTGACTGTGGTCTCTCTTTCCACCCTCTTTACTTATGGGTTTCCAGTGTATGGAAGTATTACAGCAAAGGTGAAGGTAAGAATATATATATATGAAATATGTGGGTGACAAGGAGGGAGGCAACAGCTTTCTGTATTTCCCAATCAAGTAACTTCCTGGGGTGGGCGGGGGGTCTCAATGAAAGGAGCTGGCTAGCGATCATCACAAGTGCGAAGTAGCATGCCTAGGTTGCATGTCTGAGTTGCATTTTGCTGCTGAGTAGCTGGGTAACGTTGGCAAAAACTGAATGGAGCTCAGAGATTGTTCTGATGACTAAATACAGATGGAAAAACCTAACAAAGAGCCCGAAACATTGCAAAAAGCCTGTCAAGTATTTCTCTCAGGAAGAAGTACACCGTGACCATCATTGTTATGTCTCAGAGTATTAGGTGTACCCTCCATACCAAAAACAAACAAACAAACAAACAAACAAACAAACAAACCCACAAAAAACCCAAAAAGAACAAAAAAAACCCTAAAAAACTCTTAATATAAATAAATAAAAGATTATTTAATAACTAAACACTTGTGCCCCACCCTTTATCTGTTGTGACAAGTGGCAAGAGGAGGGATTATGACAGCTACCATTCCTGCAATGGCTTCTGGGGGCTCATCTACCACCCTCTAGAGACCAGAAAATATTCTTATGCACCTTCCATCACTAGGCTAAGCCTCAGAATATTGATCAAAATGTTCTAGAATAAATACACCTTCCCAGCAGAGGTTAGGGAGGTCTAAGACAATCTATAAAACAGCAGGATTTCCACTGTAGGAAGTTTTCAGTGTCCTTAGTTTGTAGTGTTAAAAAAGTGTTTCTACATTTGGGCTCTGTCTGCCCTTTCTGCTAATTCCATTGTTGCCCTCCAGAGGGCGGAGCTGAGGGTTGAGGTGGAACTGTGGTACCTGCCATCACCTCAGAATCCTTGCTCCTTCCCAGAATGAACTTCTTTATTTCTTTATCTTGCTTTTTTGCCTCGATGGAACTTATATCCTATTGAATTAAATAGGTATAGAAGGGGAAATATACTGCATAGCCCCAGGCAAAAAGCATCTATAATCTCATTATTTGATTTGCTATCAACTGTAAGGTTTATAGTTATTTTATAGCAAATTTATAAAATAACCCTCTTTTCCAACGATTCTGAGTTTTTAAAATTATTATCATGAATGGATGTTATCATAATTTTCAAGTATGTTTTAAGAGTCAATTGCTAGGACCACAGCTTTTCTTCTGTTCAGCCTGTCATTTTGTATTATATGAATTGATTTTTAAAAATTGACTCATACTTGCATAAAGGGGAAAAACATACTTAGTCATAGTATAGATATTTAAAAATACATTGCTGGATATGTTCGGATACATTTGCTATGGATTTTTACATCTAAGTTCACAAGAGATAATAAATTTTCTGTGTTCTGTTTTTAGAAATTATAATATTTGCTAGGATGTGGGTATCTGTACTCACTTCAAGTACAAACAGTATCCAAGATCTTTATTAGTTACCGTCTCCTCTGCCGTGATGAAATGTCTGATGGAAACAACTTACAAGATGGTTCCAGAGAGTGCTTTTAGCAAGGGCAGTTCCATCCATGCTGGCAGAGGTGTGGCGGGCTTCATCTGGCAAGTGGTTCCCTCATGCAAAGGACCCAGAAGGATCTCTGGCCACAGCTGCACTTAGGTCAAGGATGATTTTTATGTCCTGTGGTTGCTCAGGCCAATCTGAGTCTTCTGTACAATATGGTAGCCAGGAAAAACAATGGAAGGTGTGTGAGACTATCTTGAATCAGAATAAGCAACAGAGTTAGGGTTTAAGAAGTTACCAGGCAGCTGAACTTGGTGGCAGGCAGATCTTGTGAGTTCAAGGCCAGTCTGGTCTTCAAAGTGATTCTAGGACAGCCAGAGCTGTTACACAGAGAAACCCTGTCTTGAAAAACCAAAGGAAGCAGAAGCAGAAGTGAAAGTGGAAGAGGAAGAGGAAGAAGAAAATGAAGAAGGAAGGAAGGAGGGGGAAGAGGAAAGAGGAGGAGGAAGAGGAAGAAAGGAAGAGGAGGAAGAGGAAGAAAGAGGAGGAGGAAGAAGAAGGAGGAGGAGAAAGAGGAAAAAGGAGGAGAAAGAGGAAGGAGAAGGAAGAGGAAAGAGGAGGAAGAGGAAGGAGGAGGAGGAAGAAAGAGGAAAAGGAGGGAGGAGGAAGAGGAAACAGAAGCAGCATTAGGAGCAGCAGCAGCAGCAGCAGCAGCAGCCAGGCAGGGGCTGCAGAGATGGGTCAATGGTGAAGAGCCCTGGCTGCTCTACAGAGGACCTGAGTTCCAGAACACACACAATGGCTAACAACCATCTGTAACTCCAGTTCCAGGGGATTTAATGTACTTTTCTGGCCTCCATGGTCACCAGGCAGGCATAAGGTGCCCATTCATCCATGCAGGAAAATACTCATACACATTTTTAAAAAAGACTTATCTGACAAAGATGGAAATGCCAAGCCTACTTAGATATCCTTATTAGGCGAGGTTGTGAAGCCCAGCACTGACATAGCTGACTGCAAATTGCTCTGCTGGAAGTGACAAATGAAATGCATTCTGGGAAGTCCTAAGCAGCTTCCCACATCAAGAGGCTTCTTTTAGGTTGTGGGGCTGGGAAGAACTATGGAAAGTAGAAGACACAAAAACTGGTCATAATTTTACACTTTATGCTTATTTCTTTGTTTACAGAAAGGATGTCATGTCTTCAACTCCCACTTACGTTATTAAAACTCTGGGGATATACAAACAGTGCTTTAAAAATAAAGATGTAAAAAATATATAAACTGAGAAAAATGAGAGATTACATTTTAGACTCCCTTTATGAATACACAGCACTCTGAAACACAGATACTATACTCACTCTCATAGGTAAATGTTGGCTCCATTTACAAATTAAATCATGTGGCATATTATTTCTGGACTGAGACACACTCAGAGCTCAGCCTGCAAGCCTCTAATGATGAGACCTCATCCCCTCACATCACTCACTCTACACTGCACTGCAGTTCAGGACTGTGAGGGCTCATGGCCACACTGCTTGGCACTGCCCAGCATGTCACAATTCCCATAGCCCGACACCTTCATTTTCCTGGTCAGAGAAACTACATCTCTTTGGACGGATGTAGCTACCCACAGACACGAGGCCACTTCCGCTGTCGCTTTCGTAATTTATCTCCAGATTCATTTCATTCTTACACAATGCAGACATAAAAAAAAAAAAGGAAAAGCCTTAATCTGTCCATATATTTATCTAAAAAATAAATCAAAATGAAAATACCCAGAGACCCCAGCATCTAGATACTTGTCAAAATGTTTGTGGTGCTGACAACAAATATTGTATAGCTTATTTTTAAAGCAACTCATCAACCGTAAACTGTACATTTAAGAACTGACTTATTAAACCTGCCAGACAGCCAAACAAATATTGACATGATGTATCATCACAATATGCTCTCAAAAACAGCTTTTACATTTCAGATGAGTTTTGCCAGAGAACCAGAGATTTATGCCCAAAACTGGCTCTCCTTTTGTCTGCCAACCTTGGCTGTTACTTTGTATTCAACAACAAAATCACAACTCTATGCAAAAATTCAGACAACAGAATTCTGAAATGATAACGGTTACATAAATGAACAGTCTCACTGAAAGGGATAAAAATTTCAAGCCAAGTGCGACCACAGAACTGGCCAGTAACTGTGGGGGATACGGACGGGCTGATCAAATACCGATGACAAAGCACAAACAGTTGTAATTTTCAAACAAGTTTTCACCTGTTTCTTTGCTTTACAAAGTATTTAGTATCAGAAGTTAAGTTTTAGCCATATTTGTCTTAGTCATTGCTCTATGGCTGTGAAGAGCCGCCATGACCATGACTGCTCTAGGGCTGGCTTACAGTTTCAGAGGTTTAGTCTGCTACTGTCATGGCGGCAAGCATGGCGGCATGCAGGAGGCAGTGCTGGAGTAGTTGGGAGCTATGTCCTGATGCACAGGCAGAGGATAGCGAGGGAGAGAATGAGAGAGGGAAGAGAGCAGGAGCTCACGGGAGTCTGGGCCTGGCACGGGCTTTAGACACCTCAAAGCCCACCCCTAGTGACACACTTCCTCCAACAAGGTCACATCTCCTAATCCTTCTTAAATAGTGCCACTCCCTGGTGACTAAACACTCAAATAGATCAGCCTATTCTTATATTCAACAGCGAGGGCTATTTATTATTCAAACCATGATAACTGGACTTGGAAAATTTACAGTTTAGGACAAATAATTCTGTGCTTACTGACTGCTGCAGCGAAAAAAGAGGCGGTAACTAAATTCCTAATGTGGCTTGGAAGCAGAGAGGTAAGGCCGCTGGCTTTTCAGGCCATGGGTTTCCTGGCTTCACAGATTGGGGACATAAAGGCAGGCAAGTGTAAGAACAGGGCACACCAGAGGACTAAACAGCCTGTTGCTTAGTACAGATGCAGAAGCAAACCGTGAAGTTGGCAGTATCAGCTGCCCATGCACTCACACCAGTCCAGGAAGGCCTCTTGTACAGACTATAGACTTGACTGAGCAGAGCCCAAGCTAGTAAAACTACCTGCCAGTCACCGTCACTGTTTTTGTGCTTTGTGTTCAGAGGCAGTCTTGCTGCCCACCCCAGGCTGGCCTCCATCTTGCAGTCCTGCAGCTGGGCTTACAGCAATGTGCCACAGCAGCTGAACGCTATGTATCCCTTCATTACACCAGGTATCAAACTATTGGCACTTATTACTATGCATTTTCAGCATGCTGAGGAATGTGTTTCATTTTTTTAATGTCGAATTCAATACAAATTAGTATTTTTTAAGAAAATGGCTACAAAGATTTCTCCAGATAATATAGGGAGTCCCAAAGGCAGAGCCTGGTTTAAAAGCCAAGGTACACTTCCAGTAAGGGTCCACTTAGCACCGTTTTAGCAAGTTATATATTAAGCTATTCTTCTTCTTCTTCTTCTTCTTTTTTTTTTTTTTAGATTTATTTATTTATTTTGTATACTGTGTTCTGCCTACATGTATGCTGCAGGCCAGGAGAGGGCATCAGATCACATTATAGATGGTTGAGAGCCACCATGTGGTTTCTGGGAATTGAACTCAGGACCTCTGAAAGAGCAACCAGTGCTCTTAACCTCTGAGCCATCTCTCCAGCCCCTATTAAGTTATTCTTTACACTTGAACATCAATAGACTTTTACCCCGTTTTCTAAATTGATGTGTACAGAACTGTTGTTTGCAGTATGTGCACGAGTGCAGTGTTGAGAGGCCAGAAGAGGGCAATGAATCCCATGGAACTGGAGTTACAGATGGTTCTGAGCAACACGTGGGTATTGGGAACAAACCCTTGGTCCTCTGTAAGAACAGGCAACACTCTTAACCACTGAGCCACCTGTTCAGGCCTAGTTCAACAGATCTTAAAGATAACCATGCACAGAATCTTACCTAGCTTGGGAACAGTGAGTATAACTAGCCTTGGGAACAGTAATGACCTAGAATTGCTCCTTTATAGTGTATCAATGCTTCCAATCTACAAATGTTCGGAGTCTCTTTGGCAAAGCCATATGGTAGCTTGAGCTGTCTTCCCATGTGTATGTAAATGTATACGTATCATAGTGTGTATGCGGAGGTCAGTTCTTTTCTTCCACTGTGCAGGTTGCAGGGATGGAGCTCAGGCCACTGTAAGCAACCACTTTTATTGGCTGCACTAACCAGCTGGGACTTTCCTTTCCATTTACATCTCCTTCAAATAACATCCAAGCTTAAGAAATAATGCATCTCTAAACACAATGACTTGAACTATAAAGACAGCCTCCCAGTAGTGAGCAGCTACCAGCATCTCTGCATCTTTGTACTGCGTCAGGCCACCCCAGAACCAAGCAGCTTAAAGTAATGCCCAAGATTTCAGGTACTTTGACCTTAGTGGAAAGGCTGTCCTGGCGCTAACGTCTCAGCAGCTCCTACAGCCACCAGACCTGCTTCCAGAGGTATGCATGCTGATTACTCAGACTCAGTGAGCACGAACCTGAGGGATGATTCCAGAACCCTGCACTTCTGATTTCCTAGTTTCACTCTGGACACCACCCAGGGCTGGGACTGCCTGAAGCTCTCCTCTTCGCTATAATGGATTGACCTTAGAAATATACATCTATTTTTCATGACTCATTTTTTAAATTTGTACTTTTTAAAAATGGCATTAATAAATTGGCTCAATAGGTATACTGGTTAATAAGTCTGATAGTAAAACAAAGGTAGCCATGGTTTATAGTTTAATAAAAGGTTATTTTCCTAAGGTATTAATTATGGACATTTAAATTAAATATAAAGCCTAAAATGTTCTGACAAAGAACTTATGGATCACATTTACTTAATAACAAATTATCTAGTTTTTGAGTATAACATTTTGAAGACCATGTATTTTCAAAGAATTGATGTGTTAGATAAATCATTTTATATTGTAGACTATAAAAACATTACAGGCAACATGCAGGTTTTTGTGCTAAGGGAATAAGGGAAGAAATTTAATAGTAAGCAAAAAATCAGGTGGCAAGTATTTTAAAATGTCTGGTTATGAGAGGCCTAATATTATAAGCAATAGCATCTCTGGGCACTAGACCTATAAACAGAGAAATCTAGCAAACACATGCTGCCACACAATTCAGAATCCCAGAGTGCACTCCGTAAACCTGTGACCAATGACAATTCCTTCATCTACTAGCACAGCCCTTCAGATGCAGACCATTAATTTTTGTACAACCCCCTCTACCCCACAACGAACTAAGGCCCCGTAATAGAGACTATGAGACATGAGATAAAAACTGGTCCTGAAGACATCACTCCTGAATCCAGCAAGTATTTATTGAGAACGTGTATCTCTAGCTCTGGGGAGCATTTGACAGACCGACCCCTCACCTCCAAAGAGCTCACCCACTAAAGCACACCTGCCCAGCTCTCACTCAGTCACTGCCAGAATTTAATTCATCCTTCAAGATGTGCCAAGACATGGACTCCCTCTGTAAGGGCAAGTAAGAGTTTTTAAATGTATTATTGTGGAGGGGAAGGGCTCACATCAGGTGTCCCCATAGAAGACTGTCCAGTTTGCAGAGCTTTGCCTGGCTGGGCCTCTTCACTAGGGCCCAGGCCTTGAAACCTTTTCTTATGCAAACGTTTCTGTAGACTGCTTTGGGAGAGTTTTGTAATATGTATGCAGTTGCCTTGCGATCCTGTGCCCAGGACTCTCCTGTTCACACTTCTCCAACTCTATTGCACTTCGACCTTGACTTTTCCTGAGGCACACCAGGCTTCTGTTCCGCCTCACTTCCTTTTCTCTTCTGGCAAGAGCCTGGCTATCTTTGCTTCCCTGGTTCCTTATGTTAGCTGCTTCCTTAAAGCTCCCTCTTTATTAAGGACCCTCGCCAACACCAAGTGGTGTGTCTGCAAGCTTTGTTCTGAGCTTCAGATAGTCTGTGCAACAATAGTTTGGGATGTTACTCAAAAAATAAAATCCTCAAAAAGAATGGTTTAAGGAATTCTGTCTTAAAGCTTCTTTAAGACACTTATTAAGGGATGTGTAATTTAGCCAAGGGTATTTCTGCAGTACCGTCAACTCCCACCATGGCACACTTGATTTCACACGATCACTACTACAGAAGGTATTTGGTGTGCAACAGCAACTAATACACATAATGGTTAGATACCATAATTTAATGTTTGGTTTTGTATAAAATTTAACTGTTAACCTATTCGCTTCATCACAAATTATATAATTCAAAACTCTAGCTATGGGCCTGCAGGTGAAATGATGTCAAGTCAAATGCCTCTGTGATCCATTACCCTTTTAAATTTTAAAATTGGAAAATACACCCTATTCTGTGAATTTTAAATTTCCAAATGTTCCTGAAAAGAATTAGCAGGCTCATCCTCTAGTTTTGTTGTTGTTGTTTTTAAAGAATAGTCCATTTGTCACAGATGTACCCTTTTCTTCTGGTGAGGCAGCAGTCACCATTGTGTGACCTGTGGTGTGCTACCCTCCTCTCACAGGCATTCTCTTCTCCCATAAAAAAAATGAGCAAGAAGGGACAAGAGTCAGTTTCCTCTGTTTCGTTGACTCTTGGAGCTTTCATTGTATTTGAATGCCTGATTTCAATCGTACGGCAACAACAAATAGCAATATTTATTCTGAAAGGCTGTGTATGCCAAGAAGCATATATTAGCAGCTTCCAACTCGGTCTCTGGGAATGATTCGCAGCTCTGAGCCATGCTTCAGAAAAACATTTCCTATACAAACAAACAGAAACGCAAAGTTAGGCATCTAAAGAGCACAAGTAATATTGGCATTCCAGCAACAGGCACACGGGAAACAAGGTGGTAAGGAAGGAAGCGTGGCCCAGAGTCCTCAGAGACATTCAAAGCCCTGACCCATTGCTCTTCCACCTCAGACACCAACAAGTGCTTAAACCAGTGCACTCCAGCCACTGCCACGCCAGCAAACGCAGTAAGTGACATCAATCAATGGTACCACCAATAGGAAAAGTCAATACAAGGCCATTGAGATTCTGATGCTTGGGCTTGACCCCCTGATGAGATGATAACCAAGCTCAGTGACTCTTGTGCAGGTCTCAGTTGAAAGGCGACACAGAGGGCAACATGTGAAAGTAAGCAAAGACTCAAGTTCTATAAGCTAACAAAACGTCTAGAACCAGAAAGACAACACCATCTACTCTCAGATCATACAGGGTACTTATGTAATATAGGGCCTCACGACTTTCAACAAATAAAAATTTCAACATAAAGTAGATAAATACTCATGATCACTGATTATGGTGACAAACCCTGCAATGTAAGTCACTCTTCATTTTCTAGATTTCTGACTTTCACCAGTGGCCTACAAAAACAATGTAATTGTTTAAAAATAAAAATCTTTTGTATGGAATTGATTAGAAGCCAAGTATTGCTCAAGAATGACGCTACATTATACTAAACAGCACAGCTTCAAAGCACTACAGTTAGGATAGCAGCCCAAAGAACGCGTGTGGAGAAATTCAGATGTCCCACAGTTTAAGAGCACCTTTACTAGAGGGGGGACACATTCACCCCGGCAGCTGGCCAGGACGTCCATGTTGGGTGCTGGGCTATGTTCACACAGCTCTCGTGTGATAGCAGCCTTTGAGATAGCGCTGGCTGTGGCTGTTTAAAGGAATGGTGGCTGGCACATGTCGGCTTGCACCTCTTGCTGGCACTGGATGCTAACTATGGAATATCCAGACCTGAAGCAATTCACTGACTGCTTAAAGACAAGGGTCAGTCAGTCCCTGGCAACACAATCTCACCTTCAGATTTCTGTGTTATGTAGACTAACCCAATACTTCCACTTCCTAAACCATTATGAAAAAGATTTGCATTTACTTATAATGGAAAACCATAGAAAACTTATGAATGAAATCAATTATCAATGAGTTACAAGTAGACTGCTACATAAGCTCTACACAGCTGAGTCTTCTAAAAAATCCCACCTAGTTGAAATAATACAATACTCAGTTTTGATGGGCACACAAGCAGATACTCACCAGCAGTCTGTGCAGGATTTATTCCTATTCCATCTGGAAAATAAATTGTAAATCATGTAAGTTATTTCTATAGTTAAATTTAATAGTAACAAGAGATTTGCCAGAACAGACCAGTTATGGGCACAAGCAAAGGCTAGCAACTTCAACCCCAGGACACAGACAACACTCTCCCAGGCGATTGGCCTATCTGTGGACACCGCCCAGCGTTTATGAGCACTGCCAGATGAGATGAACGCTCTTAAGTGCAATGACGCCCACGCTTCCTATAGAAGACAGTGTTTCTCATCTATCTTACTAACTCTGAGTAAACAGTGTTGTTTTCTATTTAAGTAACAGACACCTAATGTCACTAGTCATTTCCACTGCTGGGTGGCATACAATCCCCAAGATGAGAGAGGCCACAAGTCAGTTTGTTCATGTTCTAGTGATACTATGAATGTTTTAAACACTTCCACTGCAGAATCTATAATGTTCCAGAGTTGGCCAGTATCTTCAATGTGACAACACGCAGAGGAAGAAAGTAGGACATCCAGTCACACCTACACTACACTGAGCTGCTGCACTGACTCCTCCCCTGCGTAGAACTGTCTCTATGGGCCCCTTCCCAGCTACAGTAATTTATGCACAGAGGATGGCCAAGTGCTTCTCTTGCAGTGCATCCACTGTTTACCATCTCACAAGACCAGCTCCACTGGAACGAGCCAGTGCTCCAAGGTGTTCAGTCTAAAGTCAAATAGGGAGGCCTGTCGCACAGTGCCCTACTAGCATAGTCACGGCACAGGGAAGTCACACTCCTCTTCACTTTAGTACTCTAAAGTGCTCTCTGACACAACCTTTACTTATGTGAACCTTGCCCGAAAGGAAGCCGCCTGCAGGAGTCATCTAGAGGGAGATAAAGACCCCAGATACTGCGACACTTCCCAAACTGAGCAGTGCTCATCACATACAGTGGCCTCCATGCAAAGTTTACCATTAAATGGGATGTTTATGCTGACATACACCAGGGCCTTTGGGGACTCCAGTCACAATGTCTTCAGTGCCTAAGGTTTAAGGTGGATTCTTACCATTAGTAATAATCGCACTTGTAGCTGCAGGAACTTTAAACTAAAAGGGAGAAAGGAAAACCCATGTCAATACACTTGCATGGAACCTTGACAGACAGAATAAGAATGGAGCCCCTGTCATCACTCTATAATTACTTTCAAGTAAGTGACAACAGCCAAAAAGCGGGTTACCAGAGTATACAGCAGTGGTGAATGCAGGGGCCATGGGGTCAGGGTGCCGGGGGTGGGGCTAAGGGGGTGAGGGAGGAAAGAATGAGGGATTTGCTTTATGTGATGCAGCTGACTAGCACCGCCACTAAACCAGGGAGCTGAAGGCTCCCAAATCACATTTTGGTGCCACTTCCAAGTGCTGTGCCCAGAGAGGCTTTGTAAACAGTTCTCATAATTCCAGGTAGAAAAGTCTCATTTCTCAAAAGCAGAAAATACCAACATGTTTTCAAAACACTGGACACGTCTCAAAACAACCAATTTTTACCAAAAGTACACACACATACACTTAGTACGCCCAATTCAGTGGATACAAGATCAGCTCTTAAACTTAGTGTACATTCACCACCAATAAAACTCTAGTATTTTTCATCTGCTGCATTAAACAGATGTGCCGATTTAGTCAACCCACTGTTTCCTGACTAGAAGATAGATTGACTTTACCTGGGCTTGTGACTTCTTTAGCATGAGCCCAGTAATGATAGGGAAATGGGGAGGGCAGGGACACAGTGCATGCAAATACACAAGAGACAAGAGCCAGAATCACGCCCGCCGCACCCATAGAGACGCAGTTAGAACCAGCACTTACTTCTTCAGCTGCAAACTTCAGCACTGCTGTGAAGGGGGTATTTTCAGGAACACTGAGACTGCAACAAGTAAACAAGTTTCAGAGAGTTGATTTCATTGCAGACGGGGCAAATTTGTTTCGGGGGTTTTAAGATAGGCTGTTTCCAGGCAAAATTATGAGCACTAATGCTGAAAACAACACACTAGGAAAGCAAAGGCACCACGCTGTGTGAAAGCACAGAGTTTTGCCTTCTCGTTTTTCTTTTCATATGTGCTTACGGTCGATTGCATTTTATGTTTATGTGCCTGGGTGTGGTCTGTGTGTGTAGGCATGGGTAGAGGTGCTCAAGGAGGCCAAAAGAGGGCATCAGGTCCCTCGGAACTGGAGTTACAGCCAGTTGGGAGCCATCACTTGGGTGCTGGGAATGGACCTGCATCCTCTGCAGAAGCAGCCAGTGCTCTTACACACAGAGCCATGGATCCGCCCACTGACTCAAGGAAGTGTAGTATGTGGGCTGAGGTTAATCAGGGGCATTTTTTTTTTTTTCTTTTTAATGACAGGCTGTCAGGATACCCTCAAATCCAGAGAGCTCAGCTTGCCTTTGCCTCACAAATGCTGGCATTACAGGTGTGCCAGTGTGCCTGGGTGAGATGGCTGTCAGCAAGGCCAACCTTTTCAAGGTCCTCAGTCTATCTTACTGCCTCTCAACTGAGGATTAGGTAAAGAAAAAAACAAAACAAAACAAAACAAAAAACGCAGACAACCTCTAAAGCAGAGAAACCAAAAAGCTAGTGTTTCTCCTTAAGCTTTTCTATTTAGCATCCCATAGGCCACGACTGTCTTAATCTCACTCACTGTCACAGAGAACTCACAGGCCTCAGCCTGTCTCTGCGGGCTCAGCACACCGTGCTGACCTCCAAAAGTACAAATGAGTATTTTGTGCTATCATTTTCCCTTTCAAATGGTATTTAATGACTATAGTAGGTTATCTTGTTTTCCTGTCTTTCATTTCATTTCCTTTTGGGGTAGTGGTGGGGGTAGTTGGGCAGAGAATAAAAAGAAAATTTCTAGTAAGCTGGGAACGGAAGGTTTGCAAAGTTTTTGGCAATATTTTGCAAGTAGTCCAGCAGAACAACAGATCACACATGCGCACACAGCCACACATATATTTATGTACACAACACTGGATAGCTAACACGTCAGCTGCAATGTATTAACTCCCAGGAGGCCTAGGCATTGTCCTACTGTCCTTTCCTGTTCCTCCTCCTCACTCTCCCAGAGCACACCCACACACTGCTGAGGAAAAGCCAGCCCAGAGGGAGAAACCAGCAACCAGAGAAAGGTGCCCTGATTTAACACATCATATTCCTGAGCCGACCAAAGCAGCCAGGCTGTAGAAACAGGCTTTCACAAGAGCAGCTATGCTCTTTATGGTAAAGGTATTGGGGCTGATTATGAGTGCTGCATTAAAATGGGAGCACCCCCCCCTCACTACTTCTGATGGAGGGGGAAAGGAGTTGTGGAAATTTTGAAAGAAAACAAAAATACTTTGTCAGAATAGGAAAATTAGAAAACTCACAAAACTCATCAGTGCTATTGTACTTTTCTTCAGGAACAGAGTGAAGAACAGAGAACACAAATGGCTGGCCTTGGAGCTGGTGTTTCACTAAGCAAAGTACACTAATGAGAGGTGGCCTAGCAAGAGGATGATTTAGAAGGGCTGACCACACAATCTCATCTGCATAAGAAAACAGTAGGTACGGCACTAAGGGGGGAAGAGTGGCAGACTGAAAAGCATCTCGATAAACGATTAAAAGGAGTACTGCAGTAAATCACCTGGAATAAGAGACCGTGGCTACCTGAAAAGAGCAGTTTAGAAAATGGGCAGTTACTGGAGAGATGAGGGATGAGAGAACCATTTTAGAGATAAGGGGCCAACAGGCCAAGAAGCTGGATGCATCACTGGCGGGAAGCTACAGAAAGCTATGACCATTGATACTTGCTCAGTTATCTAGGTCTTGGCGCCACTACACAAATTATGCATTAAAAATCTAAAGAAATCTTAGTCTTTTGCTAGTTAGCCTAGGTCTTCTAGCTGTAGTAACTCAAAGGGGGGTCTACTTAAAAATAAGAAGACCGAGATGGGCAACCTGTGTTAATAATCATCAACTCAACTGCTCAACGCAGAGTACAACAAAGACACATAGCCCCGCTGAGCACTTTTTACGAAGATCCAAGTGTGGGTAACTTGGGGCTCATCATTGAGGCACCCAGCTGTTGACATACACACACACATACACACACACACACACACACACACACACACACACACACTGGAGTTAACACTCTGGAGTTAACCGTCTTAGGGCCGAACCTGTCAAAACACACACACACACACACACACACACACACACACACACACACACACACACACACACACACACACACACACACACACACACACACACACACACACACACACACACACACACACACACACACACACACACACACACACACACACACACACACACACACACACACACACACACACACACACACACACACACACACACACACACACACACACACACACACACACACACACACACACACACACACACACACACACACACACACACACACACACACACACACACACACACACACACACACACACACACACACACACACACACACACACACACACACACACACACACACACACACACACACACACACACACACACACACACACACACACACACACACACACACACACACACACACACACACACACACACACACACACACACACACACACACACACACACACACACACACACACACACACACACACACACACACACACACACACACACACACACACACACACACACACACACACACACACACACACACACACACACACACACACACACACACACACACACACACACACACACACACACACACACACACACACACACACACACACACACACACACACACACACACACACACACACACACACACACACACACACACACACACACACACACACACACACACACACACACACACACACACACACACACACACACACACACACACACACACACACACACACACACACACACACACACACACACACACACACACACACACACACACACACACACACACACACACACACACACACACACACACACACACACACACACACACACACACACACACACACACACACACACACACACACACACACACACACACACACACACACACACACACACACACACACACACACACACACACACACACACACACACACACACACACACAGAGTTAACCGTGTTAGGGTTAGACTTGTCAGGAGTCCAGACCTAGGAAGTAAGTCTTCCCTAACGTCCGGCAACAGCTGGTCCAAATAAAGGTCTTTAAATCAAGTAAAAGGGACTGATGTAACTACGGGTTCCATCCTTGCCCAAAGTTCTTCCCACTGCACCTGCCCACCCAGCGCATTCTGAGGGGCGCTGGCTTCTCAGCAGAAATGTTGCCTCCCTCTTCGTGCATGACCCTGTCCCCCAAGGCCCGGCCGGCTCCAGCCCTGCCTGTCACTCACACTTTGTACGGTAGCCGCGGGTCCGAAGTCAGCGTGATTTTAAAAGACACCTTCGACCTGCGGGGGAGAACGAGAGGAGGTTACGATCGGGTCCTGTCGCGGGGCCAAGGGCGGGACGGAGGGACCGACACTTACATGATGGATCCCCCCCACTCACACACCGCCACTAGCCGCCCGCCGCGCTTCCTCGATGGCCGGCAACGGGGGCCTTCGCGGCCCACGTCGCCCTCCAGAGCGACTATCCACAGAGCGCCTGAAAATTGTGCCGGCGCTCACAAACAACAGAAGACGGCTGGCCCGGAGATAGCAATTTATTCTGAGTGTATATCTATCAAGTCAAAGTATGACTGATAGATAAAGAACATATTTCTACTTTTGATCGCTTATTGACACATTTTTAGTTAGGCAATGCAATGGAGGTCAAAGAAAAGTGGCCGCTAGGTCCCCACTGGCTGGCTTTGGCGGAAGTAGGTGCTGTGAGGAAGCCGGACGTAGTGGCGGAGCTGCTGCGGGGAGGGACTCAAGGCGGGGCGGATGAGGAAGCATTGCGGAGTTGCTAAGCAACCTACCAGCGCGCACTGATAGGTACTGGAGAAGCTAGCTGTATTCAACTGCTTTAATTAACAGTATTCTTTGATCTTTCTAACATCCCTGTTAATACGACTTACATTCCTTATAATTGTCTCTTCATACTTCGCTACCTACTTTTCAAAAGAAATTTCAAAAGAAAGTTATTACGACAGAATTATGCTGAGATTGCTGTTAGGGTCCAGAAGGGGAAAATAAAAATAAAAATAAAAATAAAAATAAAAATAAAAATCTTTATTTCAGCACCAGACAGTCTTGGAGGAAAGACTAAGCAGCACATTCCAGTAGTTCTTTTTTTTTTCCTTTATTAATTTATTCTTGTTACATCTCAATGGTTATCCCATCCCTTGTATCCTCTCATTCTTCCCTCCCTCCCATTTTCCCCTTATTCCCCTCCCCTATGACTGTTCCTGAGGGGGATTACCTCCCCCTGTATATGCTCATAGGATATCAAGTCTCTTCTTGGGTAACCTGCTGTCCTTCCTCTGAGTGCCTTGGGTAACCTGCTGTCCTTCCTCTGAGTGCCACCAGGTCTTCCCCTCCAAGGGACATGGTCAGAGAATTCTCAACAGAGGAATATCAAATGGCTGAGAAACACTTAAAGAAATGCTCAACCTCCTTAATCATCAGGGAAATGCAAATCAAAACAACTCTGAGATTCCATCTTACACCCATCAGAATGGCTAAGATCAAAAATTCAAGCGACACCACATGCTGGCGAGGATGTGGGGAGAGAGGAACACTCCTTCATTGCTGGTGGGAATGCAAACTAGTACAGCCACTTTGGAAATCTATCTGGTGCTATCTCAGAAAAATGGGAATAGGGCTTCCTCAAGACCCAGCTATTCCAGTAGTTCTTAATGTGGCCAAATAGAGTTTAACTCATGTGCAAGGTTGCCAGTCAGGTATATATTCACCTTACCAACCGATGAACCTTGAGCACCGTGTTCCCCAGGCACTAAACCAAAGCTTGAGGCTCCTCTGTGCACCAGACACTAAGCTAAAGGATGAGCTCACTGTGCACACCAGACACTAAACCAAAGACTGTGATCCCAAATTGATAAGGCCCAGCCTTTAGGATCTATCAGTCAGTTGTATTTCTATAGTGAGTGGGAGAGCGGTCTCTAATCTTTATCACAATATAAACACCAAGATAAAATAAGCAATTCCATCTCACAATAGCTATGCCTTTTAAAAGAACTCGTGCAGTGAGGGGAAGAAGCAAGAAATAGGCACTGAATCAAGCCGGGAATCCAGCCTGTTTTTAGAGTGACTGTTAAGTTCTTCATCTTTCCTCTGGTTCTATGGTTAGATGCTCTCCTATGCAGCTTTCTCCCAAAGGTGAGAATTCTGGTGCTGACTGTAGGTAGCATTCCAATATTCTCCTGCTGTATGCCTTGCAGTGAATCCAAGAGACTTATATTGATGTGTAGATTTGGAGACCAAGAGCTGTGTTTTCTAACATCCATAGAATTGGCGTAACTGAAGTGTTGTCTGTGAAGACAAAATTACCAGTGGTGTGCACCTATCTACCTACTGCCGTGTATTTAAACAACACAAAATTAGAATACAAATTTCAGTCTGTTTCTAAGAACACACGTTGTATATTTTAAACAAAATTTGCATCCTGCTGTCTAGTTTTGGTTCTGCTTACATAAGAAACCATGTGACAACATGCTGAAGAGAACACCAGTGTTACATCTGGGATGGAAAGTTATCCTGGAAATTGGGAGTCAAGGAATATCACAAGGTCACATTGCATAACAACAACAACAACAACAACTAAACAAACCAAAAACCAAAAACCTCACCCAAGAGATTTATTGGCAGAAGAAAAACCCAGGAAGGGCCAAGAAGCAGCAGAGAACTAGGCAAAATATGGGGTTTATGTAGAGTTTCTTGATGGGGTGATGGTGGCAGAACTTTCCAAGGTGGCCTGGAACTAGAGGGATTATTTGATTTGATCTTTAGGCAAGCTCAGAGATTGGGGGGATTTTATCTGTAGAGCTGGGCCTGACTACTCTCCTGCCTCAGAGTTTGGAATGGCAGTTAGGACCAATAGAGAAGTCTGCTTGAGGGGGTTGGACAGGTGGAGCTCCTCAGAAGGGAAGCTGGCTGTTCCTGTGCCTCAAGGGGTCAGGCTCAACCTCAAGGGGTCCCAGCTACCAGAGCAGTCTAGGAGCCTGGCAGCCTGAGGACTCTGAGGGCAGGGCTTACAAGGCGTCTATGTACATGGCAGGGAAAGCCCTCCTGCCACCCAAGTTGGCATGAATAGCCAACAACCATGCTTTGTTCAGAGTTTCCTGTTTATGTACATAAGAGAGTGAAAACAAGATTAAATCTGATGCCACGTCAGAAATACTGTACTACATCAAAATAATAAGGGAAAAAGCACTGCATTTTTGTCAAGTTCTAAAGAAACACTCGGGGCTGGCATGTTGCTGTTGCAGGATATTTGATCCCACTGTGAACCACAAGACTGTGAACTGTAGAGACCTGCCTCTCATTTGGTGTGGCTCAGCCCTAACTCTCACCTTAAGCCCAAGAGCTTTTTGCTCACTGTCAACAAGTAGTTGTGGTGTGGTTCAGCCCTAGCATGCACCTTTAATCCAAGAGCTTTTCTGTACACAGAATTAAATAAAGTTAACCCTAGGTCAAGCGGCAGAGCAAGCAACTAGGTGACAAGAATTAAACAGGAAGGAGGGACATTGAGAGTAGAGTACTTAAGACAGTGTGGAGAAGACAACGGGACTTGTGGCTTTTTCCATCTGGAACCTTGACTGAGTAGGAAGGTCAGCTGGGTGCTTTCTCTGCCTCTCTTAGCTAGTAGGCTTTCTCCCCAGCATCTGGATCCTGAGTTTTTATTGGTAAAATCTGGGACTTTTTAAAATGTATAACAACATGTTGTGGGCAGTTTTGGAGCAGATTGTGGAACAGGGCGTATATGAGCCTCCTTCCAAGGGGCTCAACCTCTTTCTTAACTGAACCAAGGTGCTGATTTGACTCTCTTAATTTATGTATCATTTCTTTCTTTCTGCCTCCCAAATTTGACTTCAAATTCTAGACTTTACCTCTTAAACTGCTTCTTCACTTCCTCTAGCCATGCATCTCTTCTCACTTACTTGGTAAGCATCCTCTCTGAGCTTCTTGGACCCCAGTTCCTCTCTTGGTCTGCTTGCCATCTCTCCTTTCTCTAGTCTCTTCCTCTCTTGTCCCTCCTCACCTAGTCTCTTGGCCAGGTTCAGTCTGGACCCTTCTAGATGTCTCTGGCTGAACTCTCCCTTACATCTACAATAAAGTCCTTCTCTTCAACAATACCTAGGCGTGGTCATGTCTTCATTTTCATTCAGTTATCAAAAGATATTGAAACGTACCTATTTGTTACTGTTTAGAACTCTTTCCCACTGTAATTCCTCCTTGCTGCCACCATGTGTTTGTATCCTCAGAATGACCATCTCTAGGGCCTTGTAGATTCATTCATATACATTCAATATTTTGTTTGCAATTTTTAAAAATCAGGCCATTTTTAATTGGCAAATTTTATAACAAAAAGGGACCCTCTAATTTGCTAAAAATTTAAAATCCTATGGTATCTTTAATTATAATAAACAGAGGCAGACTCTGAAGTGAACTTTAAGAGATACTTGGAAAATGTAGTGTTTTAAGACAACAGACTGCATAAATGGCCTAATGTGTTCTGGAAAAGACCCAATTAGTGTCACAGAAAGCCATAAATGACTGCAGAAGTAAACTGTGTGACCACACTACATCTCATTAAAGGCCAACAAAACATAGCAGTACTGTATTTGTAAAAGCATAGAAAATTATCATTATTAGAAAACAAAATCAAGAACCAGTAGTGTAGCTCTCCAGGACATATATAAAGCACAAGACTCTGGCCTCAGTGCCCAGCACACACACAGCAACAACAACAAGCACACAGTCAGGATGGAATTAAGTCACATTGCTAAATAGAAGCTAGGCATATGTAGAGGAGCTGTGAGAGGGAAAATTCTAGAAGATGGCCCATGCCCTGTTCCTGTTTGTGCCACCTGACGAGCTATAGTGAAACCCTGGCTCCACCTTTCATGATAAAAACTAATAGGTTTTCTCTGCTGACAAGCCAATTCTAGATGAATTAAAAGTAACAAAAGGGCAGGCTGTTCAACAGTCTCAGAGAATGAGATCAGGGGAATCACCATGCAGATGTGGGGACAGAGAGAGGGGGACGGGTTGCGGGGGGGGGGGGTTAGGCTTCAGTTTGCCTACCTGTGATGTCATTGCCTACTTGTTGCCATGGGGGCGTGGCCCTACCCAAGATTATAAAAAGCCAAACTCTCCTCGTGACTCTCTCTCTTACTTCTTTCTTTCTCTCTCTCCCTATCTCTCTGTCTCTTTCTGGGGTATGCCTCTCCCCTTCTCTCCCCATGCTCACTTAATAAACCTCATGTAATCTAATATCTGATGCCCGGCATCTATTATCTCATTATTAATTATTAAATTGGTGGTTCACTGCTAGAGGAGGTACCCAATCCCAATCTGCATGACTGTGGCTGTTTCTTCTTGATAACCTACAACTAAGACTATTCCTAGTTGGTGAGACCACCACACAGCTCTTTCTCCACTGCCACCTGACACCACAGCCACAAATCCTAGTACTGGATAGGCTGTGTCCCAGGGCCAGCTCAGCCACAAGCTGCGTTCTTTTGGTCACTAACCAGAACTGACAAGTCATTGGAACAGTCTGTGCACCTGTCATTTGACTGTTTCTGGGGACACCCTAACAGATTACTGGCTTTACCTTCCAATGAAAAACAGTCCACCCATTGCTTCTTTAGGTTGGGAAACCTTCTGAGAATTTCAAATCCCTATGCCCACATAAAGGGCTACCAAGCTTACACACCTCTTCAACAAAGCCTGGACAGATCCAAAATTAAAGCTTTTTAATTATTGCCAGCAATCAGGTAAAATGGAAGGAAGTTCCCCATGTTCACACCTTTTCTTTGCTCTCCCAAAATTTTCAAACATTATCAGCATTGCCTCTCTCCTTATTTTCAAGCCTTTTCTCTTTGCGTTCCCAAGAGTTTCAAATGTACACCTAAAGGGAATTTTCTCCCTAGCCTACTAACTTTGCCTTCTGCCCACATATGTGTTCCAGTATCCTGTCAGACTTCCTACATCCAGGACATCATTCAAGCTGCTACCCACAGATGTTCCAGTCCACCCTCACAGGTTATGTCAGCTGGACCTGCATTGCCCCTCTTAGCTGCAGATGTTATCAAACCCTGGACATCAAATGCAACAGCCTGTTCTTCCAGAACCTGGCCAACATTTCAGCCTTTTAACCCCCTTACTGTATTACTGTCCCCTGGCTTACTGTCAGCAGGAAGCAGTCAAAGACATTGATTACTTCACCCCTTATCCATTTACAAAAGGCTAAAATGGTGTGCTCCAGACCTGGGACAAGCTCCAGGTATTCCTAGAACTCCTTGGTCCCTATCTGTTGTAGGACATGGTTGGCATGCCCTGCCTTCTACTCTGAATTTTCAGAAAAGAACTTTTCCTTTCCCTTCACTATATAATCTGGACATTTTATTGCTATTGCTTTCTCTCTCTCTCTCTCTCTCTCTCTCTCTCTCTCTCTCTCTCTCTGACCTGGCCTGTCAGGGTTCAACTAATGCTCAGGAAGAGAATTCTCCTGTATAGGGACAGAACACAAGACACGAATAAAGAGCAAGTCTTTGATCAAGCTCTCAAATTTTATTTTTCAGGTAGAAGGTTTTATAGGCATGGGGGGGGGGGAGTGGCAGGGGGCATGGGTATTTGTGTAAGCGAGGGTTGCTATGAATACCTAACTCTAGAATGCTCCAGCATGTGTCTACCTTTACAGCTGCTATAATTACCAAAGAGGAAGAAATTCCAGAGAGAAAGGGAAGTTGTAAAATATCTGGTTAGTCAGGAAAAAGCTCCTGGAACTGCACAGGCAGCTGGCCTTTAATCTGATTTTACCAGTAGTCTTACTGGAAAAGCTAGTTTATAGCCAGAAAGGGTTAGCTCTTACTATGAGCTTGGGGAGGGTCTTAGAATGACCATTCCCCACAATAAACCACAACAGGTATCTAACTGCTGAACCATGACAGGGTCAGCTGGTTTCTGGTAAATGACAGACTGCTGGAGAAATAGGAACCTAGGCTCTAACAAGATGGCTGAACATTGGTCATATGGCCTACCGCCCCCAACTCTCTCTCTCTCTCTCTCTCCCTCTCTCTCTCTCTCTCTCTCTCTCCCACTTACATGGCAGCCAAAAGCTGCTTCCAATGAACCTACATTTATATATTTGAACTTACCTTACATAAAACAACAATGCAATGTTCCTTGTATTTTAATTATAGGAAAAGGGAGGAATGTTAGGATTCTGCTTCAGTCTGCCTACCTGTGATGTCATTGCCTACCTGCCGTGGGGACATGGCCCTACCCAAGATTATAAAAGGCCAAATTGTCATCATGGCTCTCTCTCTTTCCTCCTCTCTCTTCCTATATCTCTATCTCTCTCTGGGGTACCATGCCCCCTTTCCTTCTCTCCCCATTCTCACTGAATAAACCTCATGTAATCTAATATCTGTTGCCTGGCATCTTATTATCTTATTTTTAATTAGTAAAGAGAGAGGGGCAAAAGATCAGGATTATATAGGGAAGAGTATCTGAGGAAGGGGAATTCTGGGCCCTGGGCTGGAAAACTCAAGGTACAGGGCAGGGTATGCCAGTCAAACCCTGTAGTAGGTAGGGACTGAGGGATGCTGGGAGAACCTAAAGGACAGGTCCACTTTGATATGTTAAATAGGCACCTCAGCCACTTGTCCTGGGATCTGAATCTTAAAAGTGTGAATTAAAAAATAACAACCAGAATATCTTAAGTGGCTAACAGCCATGACAATCATGGGACCTGCAACAGAAAACTCTTGGGAAGGAAGATCCTATCTGCAGGTCAGTTCCTCTGCTGTCTCAAAGTGATAGATACCCATAGAGGTGAGTATGTGGATCTTATCAGGGGTGTCAGATGTACTTCTGCATGGGGGGCTTCCTTACCACATCATCCTTTGAACTCCTTTATAGGGAGTTTCTTGGATCCTGGCAGCCCACGGGTGTTCTCAGTCAAGGGAACTTTCTAGGCCAGAGTTTTCAGCCAATCTGAGGCTTTTAAGTCATTAACTGTTCATATTCAAGAGTTTTCTCCCCTCAATAATCCACTAAAACTCACTGGGATAGAATAATAACTCAAATGTCATCAAGACTCACTTTTCGATCAATTATGCAAATTACTTTGCATAAGTGAGACCACAAAACACAGACTTTAACTGTGATTGGCCTTGACTGTAAGTTACAATTGTGAGACTGCATGTTAGATACTCAATACCTTCAGTGACTACCCCCTCTCACAGACACCACCAGCCACTCTACTGAGGCATTGTCTGAGAACCTAATAGTCTTTCAGGGTTCAGGATCTCTTACCTGGGGAAGGTAGAAAATCAAGCAGGATATTGTTGGCCACATGTCCTGTTCCCTGTGCCCTTCCCTGACTCATGACTAAGAATCCTAGAGACTATCCTGAAGGCCTGTGCTGTTGGCAGACTGGGGATTAGATAGATCCCATGGGAGGCAGTTAGATAGAGGAGAGAGACCATGACTAGGTAAAAGAGATGGTAAATGTCTAAGATGGCTAGCTTATTCCTTTCCTCCTGACCTGAAACAAAAGCATAGCAGGCTAAAACAAAGACCTGTGAAAGGACTAGCAAACCAGAATCCATCTTAGACCTGTCCTCCATCTTAACACACAGGCCTTCAGTTCTGGAAAAAAAGCACTAGAACAAAGGGACCACCTGATAGCCAAGGACAGACAGTTGTTCCCAGTCCCAAGACAGATTGCTGTTGCTGACTCCACTCATTGCTGGCCCCCTAGTCTTTATCATACCCTGCCAACTCATGCCTTCTTTAAAAACCATGAGTCCCTCTGGTACCAGGTTCCCCACTGGTAGACTAACTCAACAAGTTCAAGGCCAGATCAAGACTTGTTACACTACATTTCTGGGGCAATCAACTGTCCTGTCTTTCTTCAAACTGACAGACAATTTCAGGAAGGAGAAACTGCAGGAGAGCCCCCCACCCCTGCCCTAGCTGCAACAATTTCTTTATTACCAAGCCCCTCACTCTGCCTCTTTAAAGGGTCACAGCTGGCATTCCCCCCTGGCAGACCCTTCACAGTTTCCTGAGGAAGAGATACTGTCCCTCAGTGTGTGTGCCAACAACTACAGACCCATCTGTTGACTCTGGCCTCTTTCTGCATTCTGTCTCTTTACACTGCCTCAGAAATCTAACAGCTCCCACCCTCAAAATATGAAACCTCGTACTTCTTCCTTCGGGTCTTGATTTTTCTCTGTCTGGAGCCCCACCAGACTATCTGTGGTGCAGGAGCTTGAACTCTCTTCAATCCCCCATGCCATGCTATTGTCTATAATGGCCACAATGTTAAAAATTTCCAATAAACTCATGGCTAACAATCCAGCCTGGTGTGTTTGAACTCATCTGTGAAATTTCAATAATTTGTTGGCAAGAAACTTTGCAGAGAGGAGAGTTGGTCTAGTGGACAGAAGTGCTAGGGAATGTGGGAATGCTGTATTGATGGTAAAGTAATGGAAGGTTCTTTTACTGGTGCCTGGAGGTCCAACCTCCAGCTGTCTTCACCTGAACATGCCAAGGGACACTACTTTATAGAGGAGACACTTCTATTCAAGTTGAGCTTTGGGAAATGGGGTTGAGTCTACACATCTCACAGAAAAACAGTCCCCACTTCTAAGGGGAAGGGGGCTAGTTATCAGGGAATTTTAACTGGGGTAGGGGGAATGTGTCAGTGGAAAATTCCCATGCTTGGACAGTTCTTTGTCCTTGTGCTAATGCCTTGAAGGGCAGAGATAGAATGGAGAAATTTTCTCCTATGGTCTCTGGAGTTTTCTTATTTGCATACTAATAGGCAAAGAAAGGATGTCTCTGAAAGTTAGAATAACAAATGAGAAGGATTATGTTACAAGTGAATACTGGAGGTTCTGGAAAAGAACTTTGTTTAATTTGCAAATCAACCTTCAGATAAGAGAAGCTATTGTTTTCTGGTGATGTTCTCTCTCTCTCTCTCTCTCTCTCTCTCTCTCTCTCTCTCTCTCTCTCTCTCTCTCTCAAAATAAATTCATTTTTATTTTCTGAATAATTTTCAGTCTTCTGTGTTACAGTTGGAATGTTAACATTCCTTTAAACCAAAGAACACAATAGAATGGAGGTGTTCTCAAAGCCTTGGGTTGCTGGTCCAGGTAGCTAAAGGAGGAAAATTATTGTTTTGCAGATACCTACTTGAAATGTCACAGAATTATAAATTATATTTCTTTACAGCAGACATTTTAACTATAAAAATCATGACTTTAACAGTCTAATGGAGTGAAAATTTCTTTCTGAATATTGCAACCATGTTTTATTTAATGAGAACATTTGTTAGAAATGTTAAAGTAGCCTTTGATACATCTATTCCAAACATGTTTGGATCTTCCATGTATATAGATATATTTACTGAGATATCTTCCAACAGATTTATGAGGTAAATGCTATCAACATTCCACTTTGCAGGAGGAAAGCAACATACTGAAAATAAATAACCTTTAAGTTTAACAAAGTAGCGGAGACATAACTAAATTCAGAAATCTTACATTGACTCTTGTGTTTTATTCACTACAGGTATGATAGCTAAGGAAACTACATTCTAGACTTGGTGTGAAGGAACCAGCACCCTTAAGGACCCCCATTAAGGCCAAAGTCTGAGAAAATGTAAAAGTTGGCCTACTCAGTCCTCCCTTAAAGACCCCCATTAAGGCCAAAGCATGTAAATTTCTAGAGGGTCCAGCTTGAACCAAGGACAGACAGCAGATCACTGTGTGTGTGGCAGGGACAGGAAAAACCTTGAAGAGTCCAACTTGATTCAGGGTCTCAGTATGTGCTCAGGATCCGGCTGGACTCAAGGACAACCAGCTGTGTTTAAAATTTCCACTACCCATCCCCAACTAAAAAAGTTCCTAAACACCCCCTGTGACTGCTTCAACCAGTCTTTTCCATAGGTTAACTTGCCTCTCCACCCATTATCCAACCACCAAACGCCAACTTGTAACTCCCTGCTTGCAGCTTTTCTGCCCAAATGCCAACCAATCACATACTGTAGAACTCATTTCTTTATCTAAAACCTATAAAAGGCCGGTGCCTCTGCTTCTCGGGGTCTGCAGCTTGAAAGAGCTGGACAGACCCCATTGCGATGGCTCAATATATTCCTATTCCTATGCATTTGCATTGACAACGGACTCGTCTCTTAGTGAGGACTCCGGGAATAGACGAGAGATCTCTCTATAGGTCTCAGTGTAAGACCCCTAGCACGGTGGTCTTAACGTGGAGACCCCCACCAAGAACCAGCGAGACCAAGGTTTCGGTTGCAACACGCAAGAGGCTTTATTGCAGGGGGTCGGGTACCCGGGCGTCTCAGTCTCTGGAGAGGCTGGCGCGCCAAGCGAGTCTTTCGGGGGTCTTTTATAGGGATTTTAGCGGGAAGCGTGGGTACAGAAGCGAGAAGCATAGTTACAGGGCTCTGATTGGTAAATTTAAATGAGGCGAGGTTATGGCCCGGTCATCAGATGGGCTCTAGGAACAGGGAAGTTTACCCGTTCCCTGGGCCAGATGGCCGACCATAAATACCCTGTTTGATAAGGACAAACTGTTTCTGTTATCTCTGGGCCCCAGGCCTCATCTTATTCCGGGAACCTATTATTCTAGTCTTGCCTTGCAAGATAGCGTTACTGCTGCTATGCTTGCTATGGCGGGTGCACAGGGGAGGGGGTTTTACATCAGTCTTACAGGTGCCCTTCTTAGTAGTCATGGACCTCTACCCTAAGTTCCTGAAATATGAGTTCCTAGCTGCCTGCACCCTCTCCAGTGTTAAATATGAAATAAGATACCAGAGAGCAGATATGATATGGAGAAGTTTATTGTAGAATCCTGAGGAGAGTAGGAAAGGGGGAGGAGCAACACACACACACAGCACACACACACACACGAAGAGAGATAGACAGACAGACAGACAGAAAGTCAGCAGAGAGACAGAGAGCAAGAGGGTATGAGAGCAAGAGAGGAAGAGAACAAAAGAGAGGAAGAGAGAGACAAGGTGGGTTTGCCCATTTATATCTTGGGGACCTAGCATACCTAGTGGAGGGCAGGTAATGATGTCATAGGTTGCTAGGTAGCCTGGAGGAAGACGTGCTAACACCCAGGGTTGTAGCCTGGCTGTTCTCACCCAAGAGAAGGAGATCAAGCAAAGCTCTTTATGAAGTTGAGGTGTTATTTCTTTTATTTTTATTATTTATTTATTTATTTATTTTTGACAGGAACTCACTCACTCTATAGACTAGGCTAGCTTCAAATTCACAGAGGAATTTTAAATTTTTAATTAAGCCACACAGACCTGGCTGTGAGCATGCTATCTTGTAATTACAAGTTTAGAGGCAGCCTGAGTGGGTAGAGGTTTCATAAAAGTAAAACCCATAAGTTTGGTACCTCCTGTTGACGCAGCTGTGATGGCTGTCAGCAGGACAACCAGATATGTTCTTTTACTAAGAATAGGGCACTTTTACTAAGAATGTGTCACCATGGTGTGTTGTGGACTGTTTTAGTTGGGTATAGGTCCTTGGGAACGGGAATTCTTGAAGTGTTGGTGGGCAAAGATAGGTGAAGTGACAAACAGAAACAGACCCAGAGGAGTGTTTGAATCTGAGTATATTCTGTAGGCAAGCAAGCTAGGTTTTTATACACATTTTTTTGAAATGGGGGGGTGTTTTTTGTGGTTACATTTTTTATACAATTCAAAATACACGATGTAGAGTAATAATGTTTTCATTAATTTTGAGTCACTAGCTTGGTATCAATACGTATGTGTCCTCTTTATCAAAGGTCAATGTTTTCTCATTATGTCCAACATCTATGAGTCAAGACAGTTTTTTTTCTTGGCTCTTTGCATCACTATCTGGAGCTTTTTAAAACACTTTATTTGTAAGTCATAATATAAACTATTAACCGGTGATTAATTTTTAACCATGCTTGTATTATCAAGTGGAATATAACTTGGTGGTAAACTAGCCTGAATGACCCTTGGCTATAGTCCCAAGTTAGGGCCTCTCCTAGCAACACAGTTACGTTTGAAAAGTTCTGATAAGAAAGTAAAATAACAAAAGCAGAATATTTCAACACAAGAAGGCTGCAATCAGTTACTCCTGGCAGGAACATCAGACCCATTCCAGGAGTCTCTCACTGGGTAGGAGTTGTCACCACACAGACTCCACTGAAGGGGTGGTAACAATGGTGTTTCTGTTTGTTCAGGGAGGGGAGCAGAAAGCCTTGTAGCTACAAAAGCAGAACAACAAATGGCAGCGCAAGTTCTTGTAAGAACCATGCACACCTCAGTTTCAGCCTGAGACGGGGTCAAGATCTAGCAAAAATTATTTTCTCCTTTTATTTCTGTTAGGCTTTAAAAATAAATAGTGACATGCAACAGATCTGATATGGAGATATTTATTTGGGAGAGGAGAAGTGGAGAGGAGTTAGGCCCTGACTGGGCCATGAGGATAGAGAAAGGCAGAAACAGAGACAAAAGGGAAAGGGGGCACCCCTTAGAGAAAGTCCAAGAGAAAGTACGAGAGAGGGATGGGTGGTGGGTTTGTCCTTTCTATCCTGGGCCCCTGGTGCACACCTAGTGTTGGGAAAGTGATGATGTCAGAGGCAGATCAGATGGGCTAGCAGACTAGCAGATTAGCCTGTGAGCTATCAATTGCCACCTTGTCTTGGACATTCTAACACATCTGAATTAGCATTCATCTTGTATTTCTCGATGATTTAAGTATTGGTATTGGGTCCTGCAGACCACAAGTCTAGCAGAGTCTAATCTAGATTTAATAAATCTGATTAAGAAATTCAAGAGGCAAGGGTCAGTCAGATGGAGTATAAGCAGAATGTGAGGCGATCCAGTGAAGCTAGGGACAAGGGTAGTTCCCCAAGGGACCAGTTCAACCAGGATTTTAATCATTGCTGGTTGACCTGATGGTCCAGTTTTCTGCCAGAGTCTGTCTAATTACAGCAGATTTGTTAGCTTAAAAATGACATGTTTCTCCCAAGGTTTTACAGAGTCCCTGTCTAAAGAAGAGTAGGTCCAACTTCCTTATATTTTGGAAGACCATGCCAGCTAGAGGGTCAGTGATCTCCTTTTAGAGTACTAATAGAGTATTCTAAATTTTGAAGGTCTTTGTCTACTTTGGCACTAAGAATTATTAGATTATGTGCATGTGTGCATGTGTGCGTGTGTGTGTGTGTGTGTGTGTGTGTGTGTGTGTGTGTGTGTGTTGTGTTTCTATTGGCCTGGCATGGGGAGGATCACAAAGGGATAGGTGTTGACCTTTAAAAATGACCATTAAGATGCATAAAACAGCATGACAGAGAGAAAAACAAACACCTGCTTTCCCCAGGTAAATTTGGTAATTATGAAGTAAAATTCCAGCCTCTATCTTGACAGTTCTCTCTTTCAAGTTCTGTTTCATTTGTTGTTTGTTGTCTTTTTGTCTGTTATAACAGGTACTTGTGACACTAAAGGAGTCTGGAGGCCAACATGGCCTCTGGTGTGTCAATGGAGCTATAGGTAGCCATTTGTCATTTGTGCCAGAAAGAAGGAAAATGACTCCTCTAGTAAAGGGGAACTAGTTTCCTTTGGACTTACCGTCTAGCCTTTTGCTGAGGTTAAAGTACAAGATATTCTTTTCTGTAACTGCTTTTCAGCTGAAAATAAGATGCTGTCAGGGTCCAGGAAGGCATGCTTATCAAAGGCCTGGAGAGGATTCAGGCCAGAGTGTGTGTGTGTGGGGAGGGGGGATAGGGGGAGAAGCAGTGGGGGATGGTGGGGGGAGGCCTGCAGGGCATTAGTCAGAAGTATCTGGTTTGATGATTCAGTCTGAAGAGACAGGAAGCAACCACGTTGACTGGACTAGTTTACATCAGCTTTTAGCAAGTCTAGGACTTTCCAATTTTATAGAACCACTTAGCGCTGATGATCACTTTAGAGAAGTTTGTAGTCTGCACTTGATTCCTGGATGATGTCTCTCATCCTCTGTGACAGATATGGACTAAGGACAGAAGATAAAGTTATGGAGCTTAGAAGAAAATCTTACATTGGAGAATTTCATGTCTGTGGTCTTGGTAAGATCAGGGAAAGAAAAAGTCCACCTTCAGGGATGGGCAGCCGTAGTCAGGGAAGCTTAAGCTGGTGACTGACATGGCAAGAATACTTCTCTGGAGTCCATTTGACCTGTGACAGGTGTACCTGAGTCATAATTTTCTGAAGTTTACATGGATTTACCAACTGTTTACAAAAAAAGATACATTAGCTTTAGATACATTAGCAAGAGCATTGTAATCTGCACTGAAATCTACATTGTAGAAAAATAATTGCCAAGTGTCTGTGAGTAACTTGGGGAGACTCATGCCTTTGAGCCATAGCAAAAGCTTGGGAACTCTCTCTCTCTCTCTCTCTCTCTCTCTCTCTCTCTCTCTCTCTCTCTCTCTCTCTCTCACACACACACACACACACACACACACACACAAGATTCTGGGTTAAAACTGTATGGTGTGCATGTGTGTATGTGTGTGTGTGTGTGTAAGCATGTAAAATATAGAGATGTTTTCAACACAGAGAGGAACATTTTTAAGTCTCTATTTAGAAAGCAAATAAAGGAAATTTAAGAGTCTGAGCCTACAACTATGATAGTCTACCAAGGCTAGATTGATAATTAGAACTCCATTGATAATTATGTTAAAACTCTGAATCTTTCAAGTCTTAATATTATGTATTTTTTTTTGTAATATGAAGCAAGTCAAACCTGTTTGTGAGTTTGCCTTTTTTTTTTTTTTAACCAGGAGACTCAGCAGTTCTGGAAAAAGCAAGGCCTGGTTTTCATATGTAAATAGACAGACAAGGTAGCTGCTGCTAAACTGATAAAGCTCCAGTTAGTCATGGACATCATCAGAGATCCGAGAAGGATAAATTAGAGCTGGAAGTATAATCCAAATGGTCTCATATCAATTAAAATGACAGAGAACCTGCTACCTGGAGAATACCCTAGGTTTCTCCAAGGAGATCTTGGTGGTCTTGTTGAGGGCAGATGTGGGGAAGAGAAGCCTTATGGAGGTGCATAGGGAATGGTGAGTGAGGCATTAGGGGCTCCTAAGGCTCTTTGAATGATCCTGATCCACAGGACACAGTGTTGGCTTACTAGGGACTCCTAGCACACTAGTGAAGTCTCAGAATGGATCCGAGGTTATGGTGGTGACTGCTTCTCCCCCATCCCACCTTCTTTACAGAAGTCTCCTGAGGTGACTTTGCCCCCGCCCCCCACATTTCCTTATAGCTACCCCAACCTGATTGACTGCTATTGGTGCTTGAAGCTGGCATGGGATGGTCTGATTGGCCCTTCAGTTGTATAAAGGCTTATACACTTCACAATAAAGTTAGATCTGCACCCTGAGTCTGGTCTCTGGTGTCTGATGCCCAGGATTCTGCGTGGGCTCAGTCGCCACTCATAACCCTTCCTACACTCCTGATCCCCACAGGCAGAGCTCCTGGGGCTGGGCCAGGACAGCTTCAACCTTTGGATATCTCATAGGATGGCATTAACTCTTTGATTCCACATGGGACAGGCAAAGAGATAGAGTCAATTTTCTAGTGTCCTGATTGTTCACAATTCTGGCAGGGTCCTGGCAGTGGGGGAGGCATGGGGCAGTTTGCCCAGTGGTTAGCATTAACACAATCCAGGTGGAAATGGTTTCCTTGAAGTAGACCTTAGGGTTGCTTCTGGGAGCTGGCATTTTTGTCTATCATGGGAAGTATTTTTTTCTATTGACTATTTTTTTAAAAATATATTTTATTAATTTATTCATATTACATCTCAATTGTTATCTCATCCCTTGTATCCTCCCATCCCTCCCTCCCTCTCATTTTCCCCTTACTCCCCTCCCCTATGAATGTGACTGAGGGGATCCTCCTCCCCCTGTATATGTTCATAGGGTATCAAGTCTCTTCTTGGTCGCCTGCTATCCTTCCTCTGAGTGCTACCAGGCCTCCCTATCCAGGGGATATGGTCAAATATGGGGCTATTTTAAATGCCGTATTCAGCAGATCTCTCAAGACTTTGAGGACCATCTATTAGTTTCACCTGACTTTAAATAAACTTTACAAAAGGTAAATAAAACTTGCCCCAATTTGTACATTGTTCTGAGTCCATTAAGGAATTTGATCATTTATAAGGTGACTGACCATTAACTTGTATGACCTAATCATCTTTAAAGTTTAAAGCAAGTTAGCAGCTTTTAAAAGATTAGGGATTTACAGTTTTAGCAGTGTAAAATTAACTTTTCTATCTTTCTATCTATCTATCTATCTATCTATCTATCTATCTATCATCTATCTACCTATCTATCTATTTATCTGTGTGGAATTTTAAAGTTTTCCCCAATTGTTATAGAACTTGAGAGAGAGAGAGAGAGAGAGAGAGAGAGAGAGAGAGAGAGAGAGAGAGAGAGATTACACATGAGTAAGAGTTTGAGGATCCATCACCTTGAATGGAGAAACATTATTTTTGTGCCCATCCTAATTTTAATATAAATTCTTTTTTGTTAAAACACCTAAATAAGATGAGACGTGACAATACCAAGTACATTTACATTGTTTTTGTAATACTTTTCCCCAAAGGGCTGCTAGACAACATCCAGAGCCTTTACTCAGCACATACAACAGCGTTACCATTGCTGCATAGGTGGGTCATCCCTCCTTACTTTTATATTTCTTTATAGGTTTTAAACTATATTCAGGGAGCTTACAAGTTTCAAAGTACAGACAGTTTACACAATAGTCTTACAAATCTTGAGATAAGTTTATATTTTAGCAAAAGTTTTAGGTTTTAGAAAATTAAATAAAACCAAGAAAAGGAGTATGAGATAAACAGCAGTAATTTCTATTAGGAATCATCTACATTTTAGCTGTTTTAAAGCACATAGTGTCTTTTCCTGGGATGCTCTTCTTTGTTCCCTCTCTTACCAAAGTCAGATGGCCTTTTTGACCCACACAGAAAATTGAGGAAACTTTGAAACAAACAAGCTTGAGCTAGGGGAGATGGGCTATAACTCAACTCCATCATCAGCTTTTTAATAATGTAGAACAGCATAAAACTGTATTGTCCATACCCAAGTGACATCAGAATCCCTGAAAAACAGAATCAAGTGGCCAGAGCATAAGAACAAAGAAAGCTCAGAGATAGGTTTCATGGGACTTACTTAAACACCAGGCTTCATCGAGTCAATGAGAGGCATAGAGACTGAGCGAGCTACAGAAAGGAGACGGGAGACAGAATTGCAACAAAAACAAATGCAAACATGAATAATAATCAGACAAACAATACCCATCCACCATTCATCCAATAAAGCAGACTAATAACCTTGGGTGTCCTGAAGTGGGAAGTCACCTTACCTAACATCAATAAAGTTTCCCCTAATGACATGTAACCCCGGGATTAATCACCCAGAAGTTACCAAGAAGAGAGCACTCACCATAATTCAGTAGACTAGAAAATACAGGAGGCTCAGAGGGTAAAATTTGGGTACCCTCCTTAGGGAGAATAGATCCCAGACGAACCCCCAAATGTTGTAGCTTGGCTGTTCCCACTCAAGAGAAGGAGATCAGGTGGAACTCTTTATAGATTTGAAGTTTTTATTGAGCCACTCAGACCCAGCCAGGCTGGCACTCATGTGACTACAAGTCTAGAAGCGCACCAAGCTGGTCAAGCCACAAGTTTGATACCTCTTGTTGATGTAGCTGTGATGACTGTTAGCAAGGATGACAGGATGTGAACTTTTAATTAGAATAGAGCACAATTGTGTTACCATGGTAGTTCTGTTTGGGGATCAGAAAGTCTTGTGGTTATAGAAGCAGAAAAATGCAGGTTAGCAAAAGTTCTTGTAAGAACCATTTATGTCAGAGGGTCAGACTGACCTCTCTTTTGTCCTGAGGTCATGCAGGATTTAGTAAATATATTTTTCTCACTTCATCAGGATAGTGCAGCTGCAATGAGATTATTGCAGCTTTGCTCTCAATTCTGTAAACCCACTTATCACTTTGTCCAGGGAAGTAAGACAGATCCTTTCTCGCTATGTGCAGGGCGAGAGAGACAAGTCCCTCACATAGATGAGAGGAGTGAAGCCGTTTCTCACACAGCTGAAGACTCCACAGAAATGAGATAATTGTCGTATCCACCTTTAAAATCCTTCCCATTAGCTCCTTCTGGGCAGCACACCTTTGATTTGGCTTTAGGGCTCTCTCCCTGCTAGCAGCTTTTAATAAATTATGCTAATTACAATTTGGATTGAGTATATGGTTTTTCCCGGTGGTCTCAAACTCTGCAACACAAGGATACGGGCATAAGTCATTTCTTTAACTCATAAAAAGCAGGTATTTGAGGTTGGAAATACTACTATAGTATTTCCATTTGAGAGATTAAAACAAGAGAACAAGTGTGTTTTCAAGACCACACAGCAATTACACTTCTAAAGCTGAATACAAAATCTCGGTGAATGAACTTATAGAACCCGCCACCTTCAACATGCAAGGTGGCGACCCTTTAAGGTACTTACTTATACCTGTGATTCTTGTGATGGGCGTGTCCCGGTTTTCTCATTTCATCTACAATTCTGTTAGAATATCTTATGTTATGCTAGATATGATTTATTTTTGTTTTAATGATCTATTAAAGGAAATTCATAGTTGCCCTATTGCCTTGGAGCCCCCACCACAGATGATCACTTGGACAGTTTATAGCCACTGGAAGTCTTTATTCCAACTCCCAGGGATTACACTCAGGTATTCCAGACCTAACGGTGTTTAGAACAAGGAGTTTTTAAAGGTAAAAACATTTGCTAGACAGTTTCCAGGGCTCATGGTGGAAGGAAAGAAACAATTCTTGCAAGTAGTTCTCTGACCCTCACACACACTGACATGTGTACACAGACACACACAAGCATCATACAAACATATCGTTATAATAGGAAATAAAGCATTTAAAAAAATTACAAGAGAAAACCAGCTCTCTTAAAACACTCACAAAGCTCACTGGAAAAATTATAGCAACAAAATGACTGGGCAGGGTGCCATCAGATCAGATATACTAGAGCTGAGTGCAGAGACAGTTAAAAACTGTGCTGTCCAGGCATACAAGTATAACCTACATACTGTTATTTTATTTTCCCTTGTACTTTCCAAGACTTTCTCAGCTTCTTATAAACATTATGGGATGGCAGAACAGAGAAGGGGATGGGAGAGGGAATGACTAACACTGGGGATGCTTGAACAACCCACATAGTCTATAAAGTGAGTCCAGGATAGCCAAGGCTACACAGAGAAACCCTGTCTCAAAAAAACAAAAAAGAAAAACCCACACGCAAGCTATTTTATAACACACACACACACACACACACACACACACACACACACACTATTGAGTTCACTGCCTCATTTTGTTTGTATAACAGAACTTAGAAAGCATTCAGGATGGGTACTATTGTCTCCTTTAGCTATCTCAGAACTAATGAAAAAAGGTTGTGAGTTGATCTCATAAAGGTGCCCCTCAATATTCATGATGCAAAATATAAATCATTGAATTTATAAACCCATTCATTATTGAGCGTCTTGTGAGATTTTACCCAATTCTGATTTCTGAGAACCTAGACCAAAGTGTCTGGCATATAGAAGATACCCTGCTATTGTTAACTGGCTTCATGATTGCTTATGACAGAGAGCTGGTGCTATTCAGTTGCTGTAAAGTGTTGGTTCTCATTAGCTGCACTCAGGAAAACTCTTACTTCAGTGGTTTCCACACTTTGAATCCTGCTTGTCCTTGTGTAAAGTCCCGAGAGAGCAGGACTTTTCACTCAAATCATGGCTGCTGGGGAAGACAGAGGTTAGGAAAGGCTAATTAAAGATTCTTATCAACAAGGAGAAAGGAAGCCATTGGGGAAAAAAAATGTGTGACTGCCCTCACACATTCTTTCACTATCGCGTTATGTGGCATGTCACATCCCGAATGTGAGAAATTTTGCTACTGACACTTCCAGGGTGCCAAGCTGCTCAGAGTTGAAGGATTGCTCTTGGCGTTAACCCACCCTGTGTCTCTGAGCAGTGAGGTGATGATGGCAAATGGCCTGGGGCGTCACTGATGGGGTCTGTGCAGAAGCGCCACATGGGCTACACTTGGAACCAAGAACCAGAGTTCCTCACCTGCTTGACTAGCCATGCTTTTCTGTTCCCCAGGGCTCTTCAGCAGCCATTTGAACTGATGAGCCTTGAAGTACGAGACCTGGTTCAGAGAGTGTTTTTGTGTTAGGTTGTTTAGTGCACATTAAAGGAGTAATTCAGAAATTACAGATTTCTAAGACCCAAGTTGATAGGTCAAAACATTACCAGTGTCTGAGGAGCTATGCCAGAAAACAGAATTGAAAGAAAGGCTTGACTTCAAAAGGTTTTTTTTTTTTTTTTTTTGTGCTATCAGAGCAGAATTTAAGTGCCTTCAGCATTGGTTCTGGTGTTCTTACAAGAAGCCCTGGCTGCTGTGACCTCACTGTCATCGTCCTCGCCTCTGAAGGTCACATGAACAGCTTGGCTCACCTCAGTTTCCTTGATCTGGTTAAAAAAAACAAAAAACTAATAATTCTTTTCATTTTTTTTCTTGACATGTTTTTATTCATAGCCGTATTTATTTTGTTTTCTGGGGCATTGAGATTGATCCTGTCCTACATATTATTTTCCTTGTCTTACTTCATTTCCTTTAAGCTTATGATTGTGAACGAACCAGCTACAACCTGAATTGTAAGAATGTTTGCCTAGAAGTCGCCAGAGCTCTAAGAGAAAGGCGGGCTTCCTGCTTACTTCCTTAAACAGCAATCCACTCACATGCTTAGAGCCGAGTGGAACATTAGCTCAGTGGCCACTAAGTAATAAGGTGACACGGCTGCCAAAGACTCACTACCTAAAAGACTTAGCATATACAGACTCTCTGTCCTCACTTATTAATACAAAAATCAAATTTCTGTTGTGAAAAATACCCTTCTAATATATATTTGAATAATTGAACTTTTGTCTTATTCACCTATGTGTCTTTTTGACTTAAATGTTTGAAAATGTGTGTTAGTGGTTCATTGTACTTCCTTAATGTTGAGTTCAAAATATTAATGTTCCACAGATTAATATATAATACTATGCATTAATAATAAGAAAAATAATAAATATAGAGTAGGGCTTCTTAATCATTCTTGGCTTATGATCCCTCCTTTTTCTGTCTTAGAAAACATTGACACAATCCTAAATATAAGGTATGTGAAATAGGGATGGCAGCCTGACATTTCCTGACAATAAAACATGTAAACATGTATTTTAAAACAATCTTTCAGCATATAATATACATATAATTTTACCATTTACCAAAGAAGAAAGTGGACCTGCACACTACTAAGATGAATGGTTTGCTTATTTTACACAAAGAATGAAATCTTGGCTAAATATACTGTAGAATACAAAACATTTTCAACATGTTTTCAGAGTTGACTGGTAATCTGAGTTTATAACCAATGCCACAGAATATAAAATTTATAATATAAGTAAAATTAGAAAAAGTCTTTCCTGAGATGGCAATGGTTGCTGCATAATAGGCTTGCCTCTGTTTTCCCATGTTCTAGAATATTTCTTAACCAAAGAGTTACATCTCAACTGTTAAAACCCCCATTGTACTTCTGCGTGTCTTCGTTCTGTGATTTTTAGTTTTCCAAGTTTTATAGTAGTTTGCTGTCTTGAAAGCTAACAGCTGAAAGGTTTTCCCTCCCAGAACCACCCACTCCTTTGGGACAGCAGAGCTCAGGTGGGAGAACATCCATGCATGCAAACCACTGGGCTCCGGAAGCCACACTCTAACCCAGTCAGCTAGTCAGCTTTGCCTCACTACAAGTCCTAGTGAGACTCAACCTCTATAAAGAAAAGGCTCTTTGCGTCTTAGGGTTTTTGTTGTTGTTGCTGTTTTTGTTTTCAAGACAGGGTTTCTCTGTGTAGCCTTGGCTGTCCTGGACTGGCTCTGTAGACCAGGCTGGCCTCGAACTCACAGTGATCCCCCACCTTCACGCCTCCCCCCCTTCAGGGCCACTCGAGTGCTATGGTCACTTTGCCCTGTTTCAGCCTCTGGCAGGATGTCATAACAAAAGAGTAATGGAGGAAAATTGCTTTCCTCTTGGCTGGAAGGGGACAGAGGGAAAAGAAATGGCTAAATCCCCAGCATCCCTTCAGGCCTCAGAGCCAGTGAGCTGAAGACCTCCTCAACCCCACCTCTTAAAATGTCTGCTCCTCTAAATAGGGCTGCAGGCTACAGAGTGGGCATGAAGCCTTTGCTGTGTGAGCCTTTTTGATGGAAGCACTGCTAAGCAGACCATAACAACCTCCTTATCTAATTTTTATGCATCGAGTATTATTTATTTTACCATTTGAAATCAACCCTAATGAGAAACACTTAGAATCTACACCTGTTGTCCGAAAGCCGGCTGATTGCTGCTATGTACCCAACTCCATGCTGGTCCAGCCTCACCTTTCCTGCAGGAAACTACTGGCTTCCCGCTGGCTCCTGCTTTTGTCTCTGCCTCGGCATCTTACCAACCTCTGTGTTTCTCACATGGCCCTGTGCGGAGAGTTGCATTCAAATTCCAGTACAGAGGGGGTGATGTGAGGTGGGTCAGGGTTAAGAAACTCTTTTCTTTGGCATTAATCCCAAATTAATTACTGTCCTTTGGTCATCACTATGAGTCAAGACATTGAGGACACAAGAGTTGGGACATGAGCAAATTTCTGTTGATTTTAGTACAAGGACAAAACAATTGATTAATTTGGTAAAATTTGTAAAGTGGATTCCTGGGTTTGGCTGGATAATGGTTACATTCTTTCACAGAGCCCTTCTAACCTCCTACTGAGACACGGATGAAGATGCGACACAGAAGCACAGAGATTGCCAGGCAGTTTCAGGCTATCATGGCTGGGACTCAACACTCTTGAGTTTCTTGCAGATACTTTCTTCAGTACAGAGCTGACAGAGCTCCAAAGATGTGTACAGTCTCGTGCGTGTGCTGTACACTTAAGCTGAAATACACATAAGAGTTAGTAGAAAGTGGACTTTGCTAGCCATCAATTTCTCAGTTGGTTAAGATGATAACTAGTCCATACCCCACCCCCCCAAACGGAAGTGTCCCTCCCTGCTGTGAGGGGCTACACTTTCTAATGGGACGTTTTCCCCTGGTAACTTAGAATCTAGGTGTTTTACAATCTTAGGTGCAGAGAAAGCCTATGACCCTGTAAGTTGCTGCGCCTCTAAGGTTGTCAGACAGACCCAGCCTGGAGGAAACAAACTTTATAGTAGCTTTTGTGTTCACAGCACAACTGTTGCCAAGGCAAGAGGCACAGGGTCCTCTCTGACCTCAGCAATTTACAGACCTGGTGCTGTGCTACTGCTGTGGCCACATGCCTGATGCTTAAATATATTCCTTGCCATTTTTGTTTTTAATTTTTAACTTTTAAGTCTTAAATACTATGTGTGTGTGTGGAGATCAGCGAATGATTTTTCAGATTTTTTTCCTTCCTCCATGTGGGTCCTGGGATTGAACTAAGGCTGTCAGATCCATTGGTAAATGCTTTCACCTGCCAAGCTATCTCTCTATACTCCGTTCCTTTAAAATCTGGCTGCCTAAACGATCTTCTCTATTAGTACTTTGCAAAGTACTGTATTTATGCATTGTTGGAAAGTTTCTTTAGTATGAATGAGTGGTACTCTTGTATGTTACAAACTTCACAGAAATCATAAGAACAAAAGATTTATAGCTACTAAACTAATAACATAGATGAAAGCAATAAAACTTATCGGTCCAAAGACAGAATGAAAAGAACAGAGTGATAAATGGAAAACCAGTGACGTCAGAGAGTCAAGCCTAATTCTGTTGGTTCCTGCATTAAATGTAAATTCTTTAGGAATACTAGCAACAGTGCAGAGATTCAGACAGATGTCCCCAGGACACTGAGAACAGTTTAGAGAACTATTCATGAAAGCCAATAAGAGGAGTTCATATTTCCTTATCAAATAAATTTTACAATTCATTCATTAAATCCTATAATATTATATAATATCATTTATTTCACTAATATAACATAAGCCTTAATTAGGGAAGAATTTGTTCAAACGTTGGAGAAAGAAAACTTTGAGCACTTGGAAGAGCTGAGGTTGCTTTGTTGAGTTTTTTCTTTCTTTCTTTTTTTTTTTGTATCTTAATCTGTGAAGGTTCAGACATAATCATTTCTATAATTTTAGATTTTGCCTGCAGTTACACAGAAAAAAATATTTCATTTATTTTATCACTGGATACCATCCATATATGATAATTTCCCAAGGCCACGGTCTACTGAAAACAGCTTCTAAAATTGGAATCAGTAGGACTATTAAGCCCCACTGACCAGATGCTAGACAGCAAGTGGGTGACAGACAGCCAAGGGCTTTCCAAACAATATTTTTAATTTTATTTTTTTGGTGGCAAAATAAATAGATCTAAACATTTGGCTGATCAGTATCACTTAGTGTGAATGTACGTGAAGCAAAATGAATTGAGGTTGATTTTATATTCTTTGAACTATAGAAGTGAGGCCTGGCTGTAGGAAGTAAGGAATGTAGGCCAAACTACCCACACCCTCTAATACAAGTGCATTTACTTATTTGACCTTTAAATAAGTTCTTACTTGCAATTCTTTAACTTTCCTTTCTTCCAAACACCCATAAGCTTTAGCTTCTTAATAATTCTGCTGTCTGGTATAATTTTTAATATGGATACAATTACAACTTCCGAGTTTCTCTTCTGAAAGTTTTAGTAAACTTGACTTGCATTTCAGAGTCCTAAAATAACCCTGTTGTCAGATTATTTGTACTGCAGGTTTGCTATGATCTTTGATTCACCATCTTGCTTTGATTAGAAAATGTCACAATTTGACTAGTTTAGAAACACATTGGATGCCCTCCAACACTGGGCCCCCAGGTTCTGCCATCACGGACACCATGCATCGGTAGCCTTTTCTGGCCAATGCAATATGCCGTCATCATAGGCAAGGTTCGCTACAGCTTCTAATGCGCTTTGTGCCACGTTGTTCTGACATGTATAGTCTATATGTGAAATACTTTGAATTATAAACGTTAAGAAGTCAGACATTATTTTTTTTAATTAATATTTGAGTCAATTGTAAAGATCTCAGTCACAGGAATACTCAACCTCCATAAAGCAGGGGACACTCAGCTTTGAGTGAACAAAGAGTTTTCTGCAACAGATTTGCACGAGATAAATTCCTTTAGCAAATATTTTAAGTTTAGGGTTTCAAATAGCAGCTCTTGGATCTTTTATTTCAAATTATATTCTGGGAAGTATTTTGGCTTTCAGAGTAGTTTTAGACATATGGGCTGCAGATACATATTTAAGTGTCTATATTATATACAGATATACATAGTATTTATTTTACTGTGCTAAAGAGAAAAAAAATTAAAAATCAGCTCTGTGACCAAATCTCATGTTCCACAGCCTTGATTAAAAGGAGAGTTAATGAGCTGTCAATGTTAATCACCTAAGGAGTTAAGTTACTTCAAAACAGTAACTTAAACACACCCTTCGCAGTATCTCGGCTGTGATGCTTCCCTTTCTGTGTATAATGATAAAATGAAGACAACGAACAAAGATGACAATACATTACTTTAAAGGGTTTATTCATTTTTGTATGTTATGGGTGTTTTGCTGGTAGGTATTTTTGTGCACCACGTGTGTGCCTTATGGTCTCTGAGTCCAGAAGAGGTCCTTAGGTGCCCTGGAACTGAAGTTACTGTTGGTTGTGAGGGCTGGGAATTGAACCTGGGTCCTCCGCAACAACAGCCAGTTCTCTTAACTGCTGAGCCAGCTCTCCAGCCCATTACCTGTATTCTTAGAATGCTTTTACTACCTTGACTGTAAGCATTTGATTGGACATGTAACATTTTACTCTCTAAACTCAGCCAACTGGAAAAACGAGAAAGAACAATGTAAATATTTACACTTCCTGTAACCCATGCCAGATTGCTTTAATTTGTTTTTAATTGTAAATACTGTTAGTAAACTTTTTTTGTGTGTAGTTGCTTCAAAATTCTGTAAAAATCTAAAAACAAGAACAAAGATACCACAGCACAACGAAAAACCAATGCCTTCATTTCTATATTGCTTCTGTGTTTTGTCATCTCTCTCTAAGGATTTTGTCAAAGGCCCTTTCCTGAGCATGCTCAGTTTGAGACATCTTCTGCCTGTCCAAACCTGGTGGGCAGGAATGACTCTTTCTTTCAGAGCCCGGAGTTGCAACCAGACTGTAGGGGTCAGAGTCTGTGCTAAGCAGCCTAATGTGAAATAAAGTAACAACAACAACAAGAGATGTTGACATCAGTAATCCTTCCCAATATGCACAGCTTACCCCTTTAAGTTTCACTGAGCAGTTAACTTCGGTATGACCAGTCTATGTTACTGCATGCTTGCTCATGGCTGAATACTATTCCATCACATGGATCCACACGGCCAATCTGTTCTCTCTTTTTTTTTTTTTAATAAATATTTGGGTTTCTTGACAATGTTGGACTATTATGGCCAAATGTGCTATTACCATTTACAAACAAGGCATTTTGGTCATAAGTATTTTTTGTTTGGTCATCACAAACTTCTAATAAGGGAATTGCTTTTTGTTACATTTTCCTACTTCCGTTAGGACAATCTGTTATATTACTCTATTCATTAAATAATTACGTTAATATCATAGTGTCTCCCTGTCTACTGCTGACAGAAACCACGCCCACTCTACAGATAGTTAAGTAACTGGAGAAAAGATGGGTGAATAGTTAAGTGGGTAAAGAAGACTGTTACAGGAATAGAAATGTTGTTTGCCCTCTCCACACTTTCTTCACGTTGTGGCAGCTGGCTGGTGCCATATGCCCTCTGTTTCCACTGTTGGGGGTTGGTCTGGTGCTATGTATTCTGATGTTAATTATTGGCCCCCAAGATCTAGTTGCTGATCAGAGAAACAGTCTCACCTACACCTGTCCTTGTTGTGTACCTTGCTCTACCTATTTAAAATTGATTAGCTAATTAAAAAATGCTTAAGCTTGGGATTTGGCAGGAGAGAGGCCTGGGGTTGGGGGACCACAGGGGAGAGGGAGAGAGGAGACAGGTACAGGAGGAGGAAGAAGGAAGAAGAAGAGGTTGTGGTGGGTTAGCATGGAGAGAAGCGCATGGCTGGACTGGTGTGGATGGAGCCCAGATAGGACGGATTAAAGCGATGGGGGCTGGGAAGTGATCAGTCCCAGGTAAAAGGAGGTTATTCTAAAATACAACATGTGTCTTTATTGATTACCATAGTGGGTTAGATAATTCCTCCGTAATAATTATAGGCTAATTTGGTATTAAGCATTACTAGATTGTTTTTTATATTTTCTACAATTACCACCTGTCAACTTTAAATAGCGAAGCATGAGAAGGTCCCGATCTTGATGGTTACAGCAGTATCTAGAGGCACTGTTGATCCAACTCAGTCTGTGAGTTCTCATCTGAGTAAGTCTCTGTGGGCAGCGCTGCACCTTGAGTGCTGGAGTGAGAGAGAATGTATGTCTTACAAAGACAGCCCAGAATTGCTATAAAATCTGAGAGCTGTGACTCACTATTAAAAGAATTTGAAAGAATGTCTTCTCTCCCTCCCTCCCTCCTTCCCCCTCTCTGTTTGATGTGTATTTGTGAGGAAGGGGTTATCTCATTCCTGCTGAGAGCCAAAGCCTTCAGCACTCACAACCATGTCCTGAGTGCGCCTCTGAAAACCATCTTTACTGGCTTCTAGCACAAGATAATGCTTTTTGTTTTTATTACTGCCTTTTCCCCTTCTTTATTGTACTAAGGGTTAATCCTTAAATAATATATATATATATATATATATATATATATATATTTCTGCCTAATTATCTTTATGCGTGAGTTTCTTAGATCTGGGGTTTGGTGTCTGTCATTCATGCTGCACAACTACTGGTCGTTATTTTCAGCACTTCCACACTTCCTGTTTTGTGCTCTTCTCGTAGTCTGTTACCCCAGTTATACACATAATAGGCCTTTGGAAGTAGTTCTACAGATCTTGGATGACTTTCAAAAATTTATTTCTTATTGCATTTAATTTTGGAAAATAACAATTTCCCCATTTTTAAGTTCATTTTTCCTCTATACCTGTGTACCTCTATACCTCATGAGAGACATTGTTGATTTTTGCAACAGTTGAAGTGCTTCTCTTTTTCTGTTTTTTTCCTCCTTTAGAGTTTTCATCTGTCTGAATACCCACTCATCGCTCTTCCAGGCCATCTGCTCTTCCTCCCCATTGGAAAATGTGTTATCATAGACTTTCAATTCCCCATTTGAGGCTGGTAGCCCCTTTGGTATCAGAGTCTAGGTAGCTGACTGCTATATCTTTTCAGCTAATGTTTCCTCCAGGCTCTGGTGTCTTCATGGGGCACTGGACATGTTGTGCCGAGGAATTAAGAACTGAGAGAAGCTTTTGGAGTTGGGGATTTATATTATTCTGTCAAGGAGTTGGCTGTGCTTTGTGCTTGCCATTGATCCATGCCATAATATGGCTGCATGCGACAGTTTCCAAAGTTCTTGAGTGTTTTTGTTTCGTCTTCTATCCAGAACCTACCTTCTGCAGAGAAAGTTGTACCTCTAGCACCTGTAATCCACCATTATTTCACTGCGGCTCTGGTGGAAAGGTATGAAGAATGCTCGTCAGCCTATAAGCTCTTATAATCAAGCAGGGGGCTCTCTGGATCTGTCTGTCGGGCCCTCTAAACCCGGCAGCCCTTGCATGTGTCTCCAGCTTCCTGACCCGATGTCCCTGACTGGCCCATGCCCCCGCCCCGTTCCCCCCGCCCCCCGCCCCCTCATGGATTACTTATGCTCCTTCACTCCAAAGCGAAGTGTTTTCACTAGTTATTGGTGCTAGGAGAGGGCATGGCCACTCCAGGTTCTCTGCGTCGCTCTGCCAGGAATAAGCAGTGTGGCTCTCAGTTTGGCATCACGTGAGTCTGAGGGCATTTGACAGGTAAAATCCGCAAAGCCCGATCAATTTAGCAGTGGTGCTCTGGGCGGCAGCTTCTAACCTTCTCGGATGCTGTTCTGTCTCTGTTTCGTGTTTCCCACACATTTTGGACTGCGGCCTTCCCTAAACCAGGTTCTGGGGTTTGGCGTGTGCCTGTTGTCCCGCGGTAGCCAACAGAGTCACGATTTTCCAACAAACAAGAAATTTTGGTTCTAGATCCAGTATCTTAAGTACTTACTTTAGAGATGTGGAGGCTTTCCTTATCAGCCTTTCTGTCTAGAATATTTTTGATAACTGCTGTCATTTCTTTCCATACCTATTTGGGTTTCAGGATTGTCAATCTCACCCAAGTCTACTTAGACATCCGGTTGCCGTCTCTGAACCCTGTGACCCAGGTGTACCCAGCGCCTCCTTGAGCTCTTATAAGGCTTCTGAGCCTATACTCTCCCTGGTAGCTGCCTAAGGCCATATTCTAACCTCAAAGCTGTGACACAAAAGACAAGGTTCCCTTAAATCTCTCTGAGCTGGCTGATGCTTTCTGAATATTGTGATTCAGGTGTCTACTCTCCTTGCCGCTCATCCCCATTTAACTGTGACATTAGCCTTGATATACAGCGTAAACGACTTTCATTAGGACTTCAGTCTGAAGCCTCCACGTAAATATTCCCCTCCGAGGAATTGTAATTGCTCCTGATTGCAACCTACTCTACTTTTGAGCCTCTGGTTTTCTCTGGGGTTTTATTTGGAATCACTTGTTGCTAAGGCATCGTCTTGATTAGCAATGATTAATTTTCTATTCAGATTTTATAATAGTACATCAACAGACTAAAAGGTGAATTTTATTTTCTTTAATTCTATGTATTTGACCGAGTGAATGTGTCCTAATGCCTTTGTTAATCACAAAGTGAAATGATTAGGAAAAGCCACCCCGGAGAAGGATTTTTAAAAGCTACTAAAATTATTGCTTTTTATTTTAGTATGTTTTTATTTTCTCCTTAGGTATAAGCCACTGGAAAGGGATAATAACATGTTTTAAGACTCTGAATCATGCTTGGAAATGTGTTTATTTAGGGGGAAAAAGAAAAGATTTTTGACAACAGTTCTCTTTTTGAACTTCAAGATTGAGGTTTTTTCCCCCCTCTCTTTATGAGAAATAACAAAGCAGCTATAAAAAGTCTTAAAGTCAAGAAAACTAAAGTTAAAAGAAAATATAACTGTTTATCTATAAACTACACGTCTTGCGACACTTGGAATCGAATGCTTGTTGAGGGAAAAACCTTTTGGTCTCTCCTGAATCCCCAATTCCTACCTAGAATAGTGCCTTGCATAAAGGAAGAACAAAGTAAATATTCATTGCATGAGCTGAAGGTGATGTGATACCAAACTAGGAACGGAGAGACTTAGAATGTATCATTACATCATAGCTTTGGCACTCATGTCCCTGCTTCTTCTGTATAGAGGAATTCTGCTCCTTCTGAGCAGATACTGTGCCTTGGATTTTGACTAGATCATGAGTCTGGTTATTTACAACTTACAACAACCATACAGCAAAATTATTAGTCTCTTCATATTATAGATGAGGGGATATAAGCTGTGCAAGGTCAGAGAGCTAAAATAGGGTACCTTAAGGGACTAAATATTCATGTGCACATGACTGCAGCTTCCATTCTGCATCACAGGAATGCTGGGAAACATAGATGCACCATATTCAGTAGGGCGCTTTGTACTTTTTTGGAAATAAAATCCCATTATATGTCTAACATGATTTTTTAAAATATGGTAATAGCAGAGCTACTGCGCATATCTTGAAAATTTATGTAACTGGTAACAGGAGTAAGAAAATATCATCTGCAAATATTCAGTATTTCTCACAGAATATGCAATGATGCATCTTTTATTTTCCAGAGACTTCCCTCCTCCCAGCCGCAGCCATCTGGCTCTTTTCTACATCTTCCTGTCTCGGTTGAGCTAAAGGAACAAACCGATCTGCAAGGAGCAAATCAACCTCTCATTATTCTTCATGTGTAAAGAGGTAATTCTGACAACAAGCATAGCCTTCGTAGACTGATGCAGTGGAGAACGTGTGTTTACGCAACAGAAAGTGTTTTCTCATAGAAGAGAAAGGATAGGAGTTCTTGGATGTGGAACGCTGTGCCTTAATATGGAAGCTAGTTCCCTCAAGCAAACCAAGTCAGGCACTTCTCTGGGAGATTTTTGCAGAGGGTGCACTTGAAAACTGCTGTAGAGGTGTTGAAGGAAACTGTCAGAGTTCATGAGTAGAAAATGAAAGCAAGGAGGGAAAAAAGAAAGAGAAGGAGAAAAGTTGCGTCCCACTTATAATTCAGTGAGTCTTGTATCCACACATCCAGTCCATGCTCACCTCTCCAGAGACTGTGCAAGACCAATAAATAAAAGAAGCGAGGATTCCAGTATCACTGAATATAAAGACCAGGACAAAAAAATGAAGGCCATCAGTGGTTGTAGAAAGGTGAAATGGGGAGAGTGACTGGCTGTTACTCTGGCCATCTTCTCTTGAGCAAGTGACATTTAAATAAAGACTCATTTCCAGGGTGTTGGTGCTGCAGACCTGGAATCCGAGCACTAGAGAGGCAGAGGGAGGAGGGTTGCAAAGTTGAGCCTGGCTTGGGGTAGGTACATGGTAATTAAGACCTTGTCTGGCTGGAAAGCAAGAGAGGATGAGGTGTGTGGAAGAGGAGAAAAGAAAGGAGAATGGCTTGCTTGCCAGGAGCACCTAGCTCTGTGCAAATTGGAGGGAAGACTTTCTAGAAGAAACCCAGTGCAAAGTTCTGAGCAAATGCCTGAGGTTGACATGAGAGGGTAACATTTCCTCTGTGCAGATATAGCGTGAAGAGAGCATGGAGTGAGTTAGGGGGGTTGGTGGAGAGCTGATCTACAGAGTTGTGAGGCTCTGTAGGCCAGGGTAGGAGTTCTGGGTTTTATTCTGTGTACATGGCAGAACTATTGAATGTTTAGAGGTGGCTGGGAACAGTTCTCTGCCTTTCCCTGTTATAAGGCATCAAGGCAAGCTACTCTCCAAAAAAGAGGCTTATAGGGACTGTGGGTTTTGAAAATTGTACAAGGCTTCATGACATGGCAAGGGGGTAGGAGGGGGAAGAGAGGGGCCAGGGAAAGAGACAGAGACACACAGAGAATGAGAATTCATGCACATATATGTGTGTGTATGTATGTATGTGTGCATGTATGTATGTATGTATGTATGTATGTATGTATGTATGTATGTCTATATACATCTAGGTCTCTTTCCCTCTTCTTAAAGTTAGAAGGTTCGATCACAAGGATTCCACTCTGACTATTTGATCTATGCCTCATCACTTCTCAAAAGCTCCCCTACTAACCCTCTCAGTCAGATTAAGTTTTCATTTACTTGTTAGCTCACAGTTGGATTGACCTTCAGTACAGGAAACCTCAAAGGGCATACTCAGTGTCTAAGACCTTGGTATTACAACGTGGAGAGTGAATCTCCAAGGAGAATATAGTTGAATGAGCTTGTGATGGTTGTGCACACTCACCAGTCTTACACAGTAGACATACATGCAAGTTTTACATATATTTCAGTTAAAGAGTATTGCATGACTAACGAAAGAACCCATACTTAAATTTGCAATGCTAGTCTTCATTATTGCAAGAGCCGCCTAGACTTTGTATTTCTCAGTTGTATCGTACATTTCCATTTGTCCCTTTTGTTTTGTTGAAGCCGCTGATGTTTTTAGTGATATAATTTTCAGGATGTCAGCTTTATTTTTCTTTCTCTCTGTACAGAACATACTGTATACCCTCAGGAAATTGTGCCCAGCTGTAAAAAGGTGTAGGCTATTACACTTTTGTAATCCTCAGCGCGACTTCCATTTCACAAGAATCCCTGCTGAGAAATGGCTTTGTTTAAGACACATGGATACCTGGAGTCTTAAAAGCGTAAGAAATCTCGAATATAAAGCTGGCAAAAACCACGTTTCAGATATTATTACAATTACATAATTATTGTGTGAGATGAAAGACATTTCACGATTTACCTTTACACTTATCCGTGACAATCATTGCCTGCCAGCGTTTTGCTCATGAAGCCCATGGGGAATTTGATACTGCTGACAGTAACTAAATGCTCACAGTGTGCCAGGCAATAGCTTCACAAACAGTATCTTAATTTTTTTCAAGTGTGTGCTTCAATCCACTGCTGCATGTGCCAATCAAGTACTGGATGTTTTAGGATACTTACTTACTTGATATCTGAAGCTGTTGGCCTTAATGAAGAAAATATATTTTGAATTGTAGCAGATACTCTTATGGGCACTCTAATGAGGATCTGGATTTGAGAAGAGCTCACTGGAAACACTGGAACAGTGGGAAGGAGTGTCCTGGTATCTGTTCTCTATCCAGCGTCATGAATTAGATGTCACTCTTTGAGGATTCATACTATAGGCAGAAAGAACATCAACAAGGGACTTAATGGGGCCCCAGAGACGCCAAATGACAGTCAAATGACAAAGACAGTTGAGTAGATAAATGTGGCTGATGCCCTCCCTCATGCTAAAAGACCATGATAAGACTCGGAGGGAGGATCTTTCAAGGAACATGACAGAGTTATCCCTCTCAGGCTGTCTTCTGATTTTTTTCTAGAATACAGGAGAAGGAAAATATCAAATTCCTCATGGACTTCATGAGCAAAACACTCTATGGTCAAATGTCTTCAGAAGCTTCTTCTTTCTTCCACCCCCTCTAATCACCCCCAGCCATCTCAACATCCTGGAAATAATGTGGAGCTTCTGTTTTGTGGTCACATATTTGGAGGAGGACTTGAAACTCCCCTTGTCCGTTCTGATTCCCTGCTGCCGCAGGAGACAGAGAGTGGGAATCCAGAGGGTGGAGGTGGAAAAGGAAGCAGTGAGGACCAGGGAACTCTGCTACCTTCACTATCTTGACGTCAGAGCGTGTCTAGATGCAGCAGAGGCAAGAGTGGTGCTTGGGAAACAGGGTTGTGGTGGAAGCTACTCTAGAACCCTAAAGTGGCTCAGACTGGAAGAGAAGATACCGAATGCAAACAAGGCTGGAAGTGGGGAAAGGCAACAATAGGCTTTCTGTGCCCTGAATTATGTCCTGAGGGACAGGGTCAATTTAGATTTATGTCATTGGCACTACTATAGCAGAAGCTGAGATAGTAATTTAGTGTAGGCTCTGCTGCCCTGGGGACAAGAATGGTAGCAACCCTAATACTGGAATGCACAGATATATGACCTTTTAAGACTGCAGGAAAATGTCTTGTTTCTGGTGCAAAACACATCATTGTAGAAAAAGCATCCAATACTTTATTTTAAAAAATATTTATTTTTATTTTATGTGTATGGGTGTTTCGTCTGCATATGTGTCTGTTACCACATGCATGCTAGGTGCCTGCAGAGTTATGGATGGTTGTGAGCTGCCCTGTGGTGCAGGGAATTGAAACCAGGATCCACAGAAGAGCAGCCAATACTCTTAGCCATTGAGCCATCTCACCATCTCCAGCATCCAATTCTTTCAGCAGAAAGAGTTCTATACTGTCAAGGAAGATCAAGTCCCTGGGTCAAAAAAGAGAAGCGATTAAGGAAGCCAAGTAGGTGTCTATCAGTGTAATAGAAGAAATAAATAGGGTATAAGTAAAAAAATATAAAGCATATGTTCAGGTGACAGGATTTTGGAAGGGAAGTAGGTAAAGGAGTATGGGTTTTAGTGATGTGTGTGTGTGTGTGTGTGTGTGTGTGTTGTTGTTGTTGTTGTTGTTGTTGTTGTTGTTATTTGAGAAGGGATCTTATTATGAAGGCCTGGATGGCCTCAAACTCTGTATATAGATCAGCATGCCCTCAAACTCACAGAATCCCTCTATCTCCTGAGGGCTGGGATTAAAGGTATGCGCCATCACACCTGGCCTGGGGTACTGGCCTGAAGCTTACAGAATTTGAAATGCCTTGGACCACCAGAGCTAGTGTAGTCAAGAGTCCTGTGGATGGACGCCTACAAGTCTCCTGGAGCTGGTCGAGGAAAATAGATTATGTTTCCAAGAGAAAACACCAACACACAGCAGCAGAGATCACAAGTGTAAATTCCCACATAATAGAGCTGAGGGTGCTTTGTCAGCCAAAGCACTTTCCTCTGGCCCCTTAACTGTTGCCAGGCTCCCCAGCCACATCCTTTCTTTCTTGTTTTCTGCCTTAAAGAGTCCATAACTTGTCTTTTGGGCCTCAACTTAAAATCTATTTCTTTTATTGGTGTTCTTTTCTCCAAAAATCGAGGAAACACGAAGAAAGTGCATTTCTTTTCTCGAACGCCTTGGGACTCATTTCCTAGCTTCTAACTTTGCAAGTGCCCTTCAGTTCTCACCTGCTTTTACAGCTGGCTTAGACTCTGAGTGTGGCCTTCTGCACACACACAAGCAGCAGGCAGGGTTTTCTTTCCCCGTGGGAGCTAATCTGTAGAAAGCTGTTGGCCACAGTTTGGACAGTGTTAAGTAAGTTCTGTGAGCAGCTATAACCTAGATTTATTATTCATTGTTTGTGTTCATTCCTGTGCCCTGACAACATCGATCACACATGGAGGATGTATTTCCAGAAGCAAGTGCAGAAGCCACACACGGTTCCTTAGAATATAAAAGATAAAATAAAATTCAAGTGAAAAGATATACAGGCAGCTCAATGGTTTAATAGTGCTGATTCTGGAAAATATTTCAAAGTGTAAGAAAAATACAAGCCTAGTTTTTTATAATTTAAATTTTAAATGTTCCAATTTTTCTATATCTTGGCTATTTTTATTACACTATCTTCATCTTGGCAGAAAAACAAAGTAGAATGTGCAGCATCCATTTGGGGCAACAACTTGAAACTGATGTTTTGAGAGAACCTCCTTTTCTTCTTTGCGGTTGTTTTACACTCACAATATGTGTAGAGCAAGGACTGCCAGTGAAAAGGCTGTTGAGAGACCATCCTCAGAGTGATTACATTTGTTGGAAGGCCCAGACCACACTTTTCCTTCCTTTAGCTACCTGAAAGAGTCCCTTGTCTTTTTCTTCATATTCACCAATTTCTCTGCACTAGACATTCTGTATTCTGCATAGACTGGGGTGCCCCCCAAACTCCATGATAACTCCAAAAAGCCCCATTCACTTTTCCTTTTGGTTATACTGTGTGGCAGAACTCAAGAGTGAATGTGGATTGCTAGGTGGTGGCTCAGCAAAGAGATTCAAAGAGGAATGTGAATTCTCACCTAATTTTTTTATTTTGGATTAAATGTTTTCTTTTCCCCCATTGGCTTTAGTGCTAATCATGACTGTGCATGGGGCTTGGGTTGGTTTTCCAGCTCCACAAAGGGTCCCTGGTAGGAGCTGATGACCTCAGTATTTACAAATGTTCAGGTAGCTTGCACGCCAAGAGCCGAGGGGAGACATACACTGTTTAAAGCTTCCAGAAGCATTTGATTTTGTGTCTAACTTAGCTCGTGTAGATTATTCTACAGGCATAACATGGAACCCCAAATGACAAAGCAGGCAAAGCTACATCCACAGTGGGAGCCCATGGTGGCCTCCTAGTCCTTGTCTGCCCGGTTTAACTGGACATTTCTTTTTTCTCTGTTGTTGCCACAGGTGTAGAGGGAAGAGGAGCCTCTCCCAATGACCCTGGAGAAGTATAGTAATTGGAATGAGTAGAAGGGCCTCAAAAACTGAATTAAAAAAATTAGTTGGTATTGTGACAGTTGTATTAGGATAATAGCCTTAATGAAAATTCCAGTTTAGAAAAATGTTCCTTCATAGAGAAGTCGGCTTAGATAACTTAGCACAGGACACTATCACTTATCAGAACTTGGGTTTTTCTATTGTCAGTTTTTTTTTTAATGGCCAGAATGGTCATTCTGATAGCAACTATAATGTCACTACATGAAATTGGGGAGGATTGGCATCTTAAAAAATGTATCTTACTATCTATCCATGGACATGGGATATTTTTTCATTTATCCAACTTTTCTTTAGTCTTTAGACAATGTTTTCCACTTTTCCATCAACAAATTCTATGCTTTGTCTGCCTACGGTATTTCAAATGTACTTTTGGTGCTAGCATAAGTTGAATTGTTTTCTTGATTTTATCTTAGGATTAGATGTGGACTAAAGGCATGTCTTCCTACCTCAAAGATCTGAGTTTAGAAGTGGATCTTCCTAATTCAAATAAATCAAAAATCCCTCTCAGGCTTGCCCTCAATTCTTAGGGTTTGATTAATCCTCGATGTAGTCAAGTTGACCATCAAGAAAAGCCATCACAATGCTTTTGTTTTTTTTTTTTTTTTTCTTAATTTATTTTAGCCCCATACCTTTCTGGTCAGGAATTTTCAGGTCCCTGTGGACTAGAAGTAGTGAGGACAGAGGTGCTTTGTTCCCAATCGTGGGGTAGGAGCTTTGTGTCTGATCATCACTAGGTATCAGTAAGGTTTACTCAAACACCTTTTACTAAGCTGAAGACAATCTTCATGTTTCTAGCTTTTTACATTGTTTTCACTGTAAAAATGTGTTACTTCTTGTGAAAAAAAATTTCAGTGTACTACAATGACAGTATGGCTTAGAGCTTCCATATTTTGAAACAACTTTGCATTAACTGGAGAATTCAGTTGGTTGCAGCACATAATCCTTTGTACGAGCTGCTCACAAGAGGGTCCCAGCATTTTTCTCAGTATTTCTGTATCTAGATTTGAAATCAATGCTAGTTTTTTGTTGTTTGCTTTTCTCATGGTCTTGGCTGGTTTTAGTCACAGGGCAACTCTAGCTTTATTGGATGTGCTTCTGGCTTTTCTTTCTTCCTTTCTTTAACTCTTTCCTTTGTTCCTTTTATTCTTGGGAAATTTCATGAAGTATTATTGGCAGTTTTTCTTCAGCTTTTGCCAAAACTCACCAGGTAAGTCAGGGCATTTTGTTACTTGTCATGTTTCAGGGATAAAACCCCCCTGGCAAAAGCAACTTAAAGGAGGAAGGGTTTACTTTGTCTCACAGTTTGAGGGACAGCCCATCATGGTGGCAAGTCCTGATGAAAGGAGTTTGAGGCAGCTGGTCAGATTGCATCTGTTGCTAGGAAGCAGGAAAATGGATGCTAGTACTTGGTTTGCTACCATCCCCTTAAACAGTTCAGGAAGTAAGGTCGCAGAACAGCATTGCCATTGCCAGTGTGGGGCCTCAAACCTCAACTGATTAAATGAGCATCGTTCCTCACAAGTGCGCACAGACAGTAGCTAATCCCACACAGGAGCTTCCGAGCCTGTCAGGTTGACAGTTGAGACTAACCACCACTCTAATCTTGTTCTGACCTTGCTTTGTAAGGAGAGTTTTTGATTGTGTGCTTTTGTTTCATTATGGAGTTTGAGTTTGTCTTTTCCCCCTCTACATGATCTGCTTTGTTCTCATATCATTGCTTATGATGTTGCATCATATTCCTTTTCCTGTTTGTTAGATTGTCAGTAATAATCTCCTTATGTTCTTAAAAAAAAAAACTCAACCGGGTGTGATGATGCATGCTTTTATTCCCAGCACTCAGGAGGCAGAGGCAGGTGGATCTCTGTGAGTTTGAGGCCAGCCTGGTCTACAGAGTGAGTCCAGGACAGCCAAGGCTACACAGAGAAACCCTGTCTCGAAAACAAAAAACAAACAAAGACAAAAACAAAAACAAATTAACTCCACATGAGGCATAGCTTTACCTTAAGACTCAGCAATACCACTCCTGGGCATATACCTGAAAGATGGTCCACCATACAACAAGGACATTTGCTCAACTGTGTTCATAGCAGCCTTATTCAAAATAGCCAGAATCTGAAAACAACCTAGATGTCCCTCAGCTGAAGAATGGATAAAGAAACTGTGGTACATATACACAATGGAATACTACTGAGCTATCAAAAACAAGGAAATCTTGAAAATTTCAGACAAATGGATGGAACTAGGAAAGATCATTGAGTGAGGTGATCCAGACCAAGAAAGACGTGCATGGTATATACCCACTTATAAGTGGATATTAGCCCAACATAGATATCCTCTGAGAGTCTCCATTCAGTGGGGGATCAGGACAGATGCTGGGACTAGAAGTTGGACTCTGGTCAGAAGGCTGAGTATGGAAGAGTGGGTGGATGGAAGGACCAGGAAGGGTCTGGAGTTCCACAAGGAGACGATTAAGGCCAGTGGATCTGGACCCAGGGTCTGGCCACAAACTGATGCACCAACCAAGAACAATGTATACAGAAAACCTAGACTCCCTGTTCATACATAGCTAATGGACAGCTCATTCTCCATGTGGAGTGGGCATGGGTGGGAAGAAGAGGATCAGGGACTGCCTCTGACATGAACACTGGTGCCTGCGGTTTGGTCTCTTCCCCTTGGGCTGGAAGGTCTCTTCCAGCCTTGCAGGAACACAGAGGAAGGGCATGCAGCCTATCCTGATGAGACCTGATAGGCTGTGGTCAGATGGTGGGGGAGGAGCCCTCCCTTCCCCCAACCCCCCACCCCCATCCAGGTCAGAGGACTAGGGGAAGGGAATAGGCAGAAGAGGGAGGCAGGGTGAGAATGGGAAGACACAAGTGAGGGGATAACAATTGTGATGTAATGTGAATAAATTATAAAAATAAAAAATTAAAAAATAAATACAAAGGAAAAATCTCTTCAAAGGAATTTCTTGTTGCAAATAAAAAAGTTTTAAAATAAAAAATATTAGTTCGGCTATTTTTTTTATTGGTCAGTCTTTTCAATCTTTGCAAGAGACCAACTTCAAAATTTCCCATTCTTCCTCCTCTTCCTCCTCCTCCTCTTCTTCTTCTTTACTTTCTGCTCTAATCTTCATTCTTTTTGTAGTAATCCATACCTATGAATTTCAATGAAATCACTGCATTAGCCTCATTCAATATTTTCGTATATAGTCTTAACATCTTCATTCAGTGTCTTCTCACTTAGTGAAACTTTAACTATTTGAGAGTGTACTGTTTAATTTTCAATGTATGATTTTTCCCAAATTTTCTACCTCCATTCTGTTGCGAACCAAAGGACATACTTTACATAATCTCAACTTTTCTTAAAATTAATGAAGTTTTCTTATGGTCCATTAGATGCACCTGTGAAGGTGTGGCCATCTGCTGAGCACAGTGTGTGCTTTCCCATCACTGGCAGCTGTGCTTTATAGACGTCAGTTAGCCAGCTTGTAGCTTTGTTCACATCTTCTGTTGCCTCATTAATTTCTCTGGGTTTGTCCAACTATTATTGTGCAATTGCCCATTTGTTAAATCAGTCAATTTTTGCGTCATCATTTTGAGGCTATGAAATTTGGTAAATGTTTGATGGGTGTGTTTATTGTGATTATTTATTCTGTCTGGTGCTAGTGCCTGCTCTCTCTGCTTTGACAACTGTTGACATAGTGTGTCTTTTACAGCCTCTGAACAGATTATGCCTTTGAATATATAGCTTATTGTAGGAAGCTTATGGTTAGATCATATATTTATATTTACTTGCCTTTGCCTTTTGATTAGGATTTTAGTATTGGCTTTTTATATCTTTATTGGAGTAAAGTTCACCAAAGTTCTATATTTGTAAAATATGAAGCATGATGCTTTGACATAGACATACACAAAGTGATTATCTCATCAATATATCCATTCTATAGTTGATTTACTTTTTATAGTGATAATACTTAGGATCAAGCAAGGCTCTTAGCAAGGCTCAAGATCACAAAATGTTTATTAATGAGTGTGTAATAAAGTGGACTCACCACACTGTACACTAGACCTTTAGAACTTACTCATCCTGTATAGAGGTTTTGTACCCTCTAACCACCACCTTCCCATCCACACTCCAACTGTGGAACTGACTGTTCCACTCCATTCCTATGAGTTTTCTAAATTCTACATTTAAGTGACATCATACAGTATTTGTCTTTCTGTGCCTAAATTATGTCACTTAGCTTAATGCCCACCAGTTTTTATCTGTGCCACAATTTACAGTGATTTCCTTCTTTATAAAATAGTATGACATAGTGTGTGGAAATGTGCATATTTGTTTTCCTCATGCACTCATCCATTGATGAGAATGTTTGATGACTCCATAACCTGTCTGTTATCAATGATGCTATGATGGACATTAGGCTTGAAAGGCTTCTGCATGCTGATTTTATTTCCCTTTGATACATCTCCAGCACTGGGATTAGTGGGTTATATGGGAATTCCACTTTGATTGTTTTCTAGAAGTCCTATACAATTTTACTAGTTTAAATTTATACCGTCCTTGTACAAGCATTCCCTCCCCTCCCCGCCTCCAGCAGCCAACCCTCACTCTCTTCTCCCTGCTTCGGCAGCAGTCCTCTAAGGGATCTGATGTAATAGCCCGTGGCCTTCATCTTGTTCCTGTAATGACTAATAACATTGGATATGTATCACATACATATTAACTTTTTGTGTCTCTTCTTTTGAAAAATGTTTATTAAGGTTATCAATTTTGATATTTATTTGTTTTATTTTATGCGTATAAGTGTTTTGCCTGCATGTATGCATGCATGCCACATGCATCCCGGTGCCTACAGAGGTTAGAAGTAGGATTTGGAACCACTGGAATTGGAATTACAGATGATGTGAGCTGTCATGTGGGTGCTGGGGACTGAACCTGGGTCCTCTACAGGAGTAGCAAATGCTTTTAATCATCGAGTTATCTCTCTGGCCTCTATCCATTTTCTTTCTTTTTCTTTTTCTTTTTTCCAAGATAGGGTTTCTCTGTGTAGTCCTGGCTATTCTGGACTCACTTTGTAGACCAGATTGACCTTGAACTCTAGAGATCCTCTTGCCTCTGCCTCTCAAGTGCTGGTATTAAAGGTGTACACCACCACCGCCCAGCTCGTTTTCAAAACCAGGCTATTTGTTTTCTTGCATATGATTTTCTTGTGTGACCTCATGCACTTCGCATATTGAATTCTTGTATGACATATGACTTGCAAGTGTTTTCTCCTTCTTGTTCATTATTCCTCACTCTGTTGTTTATTTGGCTGTGTGGGAGAAGCCTTTTTACAGTGATACGATAGCAATGTGTTCTGAAATTTTATTTCATACATTTATTAGTTCTGACAGCACTATCAATAAAGGCTTTAGGGTTTCTCTGTAAGGATGTCCTTTGCAACAAGAGGCTGTTTTAGTCCTTATACTCTCAGTCAGATCACATTTATTTCTTTCTCTTACCCAATTTCTCTACCTAGGACTTCCAGTATGATGTAGAATAGAAGTTAAATTCTTAGAACCTTAATTTTTTTCCCCTCACCTTGGATAAAAGTTCTCAGACTTTCATCAGCAAGTGTACTGGTAGGTTAGGTTAGTGAGATCCGGCCTGATTATGTTGAGGCTCATGTGGGCTAGAGAGATGTATTGTGTATGCTGAGGCCCATGTGGGTTAGTGTTATGCACCCTGTACTATGCAGAAGTATATTATTTTTGTGCTCAATTATTTGAGACTTTTTATCGCAATGATTTGGACTCATGTTAAAGCCCTTTCCATCATACCTTAATTTTTTATTTTGTAAATGCTTTGTACTACATTTGGTTGTATATGCTGAACGACCCTTGCTTCTTGGCTTCCCATGGAGACATCCCACTTGATAATAGTTGATTTGTTTGCTTGTTTTTGTTTTGTTTTGATGTGCTGTTAAATTTGCTAGTAAGATGGGCCCTTATTCGTGAGTATTTAGATTACAATTTCCCAATCTTTTTTTTTTTTTACTTTTTAATAGACATTTTATTTTCAGTAGCACCAACAAAAGTTTATTGATAGTACAATAAACACACTTCATTCAGCTTTTTCAAGCCCAACGAGTAAGACCTGAATAACAATTTTTATTTTGCTCCACATAGTACAGACTCCATCCATTTCAGTGGTGGAATTTTAATCCTGAGTGATACTGTTGGTTTCTTGTAAGGATAAACATTGATCAGTGACCAAATCCTTAATTTTTGCTATTCAACCATTTTTCTTGATCTTGTTCTCTAATTCCACACAGTCCAGACTGTTCAATGGGTGTGTAATAAACTTCCAAAATGAAGGGAAATCTCTTGTTCATCTTGGCTTGAGTTCATCTTCTGAAACAAAAACTAAGCTCCAAAAACACCCACAAGTTCAACTGCTAAAACTCCCTTAAAGATTTTCTTTGCCAGCAGTTCCATGGTTCGAGCCATCCTGAGACCTCTCCAATTTCCCAATCTTAACATGGTGTTAAGAGTGACACATATTCAGCACACACCAAATACTGACTTTTTGATCTTTTCCAAAGCTAGTGCCAAGCAACACACACCTCTCCCAGTGCCAGAAAGGGACAGCAAGACATGGTTTCCCATCAGCCACATTGACTGTGACGTCCAGACACTCTCTTGTAGGTCAGGTGTAGTAAGTGCACTTTAAGCATACAATATTTCAAACTTGGATGAGTGTGCAGGATGTAATCACATCACAAATTGGGATGTATGCATATTTGTGATGCTTCTAAAATTTTTATCCACCAGGGATATAGTTTATATTCTTACAGAACCTTGTTTGACTTTGGTATCAGGTAAATGTTAGTCCCATAAATAAGTTTTAAAGAATTCCATTTTCTTATTTTTGGGATGAGTTTGAAAGAAGGGGCAGTCAGTTGCTTTAAGTGGTAGATAGAATTTGCTTATGCAGCTACCGGGATGGTATGTATTCTTTACTACGAACGTTTTTAACTATGTTTTTGGGTTTACTGACGATTGCCATAAAGGGTCGTGTGCTCAGGAGTCTTTTACATTCTCTAAGAACGTGGTTTTCACTAAATCCTAGTTTTGCTTTATGTTCAAAATAAAAACAACACAGTTCCTATGATAAATTTCCCTGTAGTATGGTGTGAGAAAATTACTTGTGTATCATTTTGAGCATCATGTATCTTTCCTTTGCATGGCAGTGGCAATGAGGACATGCAATCCATCATCCCTAAGAGGGCTCCTTCAGTAAAATCGGGCATGCATTTCTGATCAGTCTTGTATACTTTCCAAAGGGAAACTGCAATATATTTATGTGTGTCCAAATGTCTTCTCTCCTTTGAGGCAGGAGTAACATGGATAAACAAACAGAAAAGAAAGAACAGCTCGTTGTCATCTTTTCAGTTAGTCTCAGATCTTGTCCAAAGACCATGAATTTAAATAAGTTCTGAGCTCAATAGCAGAGTAATTTTCCCTATGCAATCCAAGAAAATACCTGTATATGTAGTAGGACTTAACAGTATGAGCATACTTGGACACATAGTAGTGGATTATCATCATGTAAAGTATGGGATAATATATTACATATATATTTTCTTCCTTATATCTTTTTTGTTTTGGATTGTTTTTTGAAAGTTATTTTTTTTATATTGTCATATAATTATACTACCCCTTTCTCTTCCTCCCTGTAAAATCTCCTACATACTTCTTGCTCTCTTTAAAATTCATGGTATCTTTTAAAATTAATTTTTACATACATTTATGTATGTACAAAGGCATACGCATTCCTAAATACATAAATACAATCTACTCAGAAATCATGGGTCTTGGAGGAGAGACTCCAATTGTCATTTTACTAACCTGCACAATTCCCTAACTACTCTCTAGATATTTGTTTTTCTAGCCACAGATAAGTATACCCGTTGGTTATACCAACCATTACTGCTCCTCTGACCTCTTCAAGGAACTTTTCTTTGCAGTAGACTGAGCCCATTACAGACCAACCATAATTAATCAAAATGCAGAGTTATGGAGCCCAGTTCCAACAAGTACTTCTACAATACAACTCCCACACTTAAGGCTCAGGGACCATTATGGAAGAGGAGGCAGAGAGATTGTAAGAACCAGAGGGTCAGTGAGTTTGCTGTAACAGTGTGTCTCCTAGGAATGTCAGAAGCTGAACTCATAAAGTCTCACCCACATGACTGCCTGAACAAGAGCCAAACAAGGAAACAACAATAGGAATTCCAGAGTAGACATGGGAAAGACCCTGAGGTCTCAACTCTAGGCAGAGAACCACAGGCAACTAAGGGATGCTGAGAGCATACCAAATGGTCAGTCCTGAAATAAACGTACATGTAGCATTGTACAGTTTGCTGGAAACATTGTAACTGAGTTCGTTTGCTCATAATTGGTATGCTTGCATTTTAAATTGTGTCATAATTCTATCTTGACCTGGTGATTGAAATGCACCCATTTTGCTAAGGTATTTCATTTGTTGTTATATCATTGTGTATTCTTTTATGATTCTCTGTATTCTGTGGTATTGGTTGTCATGTTCCCTTTTTTGCTTTTATTTTTCAGTATTCTTTCTTTCCTCTTTATCAAAAAGTTTGTCAGTTTTATTTATGTTTTCAGAAACCCAACTCCTTGTTACACTGATTTTTTCCTATTGTTTTCATTATGTCTCTATTTAAAATTTTTCTGCATTCATAGTTATTTTCTTTAACTTTGGACCTAATTTTTAAATTTTATTTTATTAATTTATTCAGATTTCAACTAAATTGTTATCCCATCACTTGTATCCTCCCATTCTTCCCTTCCTCCCGCTTTCATCCTGTTCCCCTCCCCTAGGTCTATGACTGAGGGGGACCTCCTCCCCCCACTATATGGTCATAGGCTATCAAGTCTCATCTTGGTAGCCTGCTTATTCTTTCTTTGAGTGCCAACCAGCCTCCCCACCAAGGGGAGGTGGTCAAATGTGGGGCACCAGAGTTCATGTCTAAGTCAGTCCGTGCTCTCCACATAACTGTGGAAATTGTCCTATTTATTGGTTGAATCAGAGTAGGAGTTTGATGTTTACTACTTGTATCGTCCTTGGATAGTGCAGTAGCTTGAGCAGACCCCCCTAGGCACTGATCCACCCATCATGATGCTCTTCTTGTAGGTTTCTAGGACCCTGTAGGTCCTTCTATTTCCCCATCTCCTATATTTGTCTTACCTAGAGTCCCAGTGGGATGTTCTCACATCTATCCCAATCTCCTGGTGTGTGAAGACTTTCATGGGACATGCATTTTGGGCTAGTACCTTATTATAAGTGAGTATATACCATGTGAGTCTTTCTGTTCTGGGTTAATTCATTCAGTATGACCATTTCTAGTTCCATCCATTTGTTTGGACCTAATTTTGGCTTCATTCTCTAGTCTGTAGTTTTCTGTGGTGCAGAGTTAGATTGTGTCTTTAGGACTATACAGAAAAGTTTGATGTCACTTTGACAGAAGTTGGAGTCACCTGAGAGAACCTTGATTGAGAAAATGCCTCCATAAGATCAGCGTGTAGGCAAACCTTCAGGGCTTTTTCTTTTCTTTTTTCTTTCTTGTTTTCATTTCTTTCTTTCCTTTCTTTCTTTTTTTTCTTTTCTTTTCTTTTTTTTTGAGGCAGGGTTTCTCTATGTAGCCTTGGCTGTCCTGGACTTGCTTTGTAGAGCAGGTTGGTGTAGAACTCACAGAGATCTGCCTGTCTCTGCCTCCCAGAGTGCTGGTATCACAGGCGTGTGCCACCATGCCCAGCTGTAGGGCACTTGTAAAATCAATTATAGATGAGAGAGAGTCCATCCCATTGTGGGTCATGCCACCCTGGGCTGATGGCCCTGCGTTCTGTAAGAAAGCAGGCTGTGCAAGCCATAAAACAGCACCCCTCTCTGACCTGTGCATCAGCTCCTACCTCTGGGTTCCCACCCTGCTTGAGTTTCTGCCTTGGTTTTCCTCGGAAGACTTGGATTCAGAATACGTAAGCAAAATAAACCCTTTCTTCCCCATGCTGCTTTTGGTCATTGTGTTTCATCAAAGCAATAGTAACCCTAACTAAGGCAGGGTCCTCCTTTTCTTCCTCGCGTAGAAGTCATTGCTAAGCTTTGCAGAGGGACTCTTGCTGCAGCTCTTATATTTTTTTCATTATTTATTTATTGTATATGAGTACTCTATCTGCAGAAGAGGGTGCCAGATCACATTATAGATGGTTGTGAGCCACCATGTGGTTGCTGGGAATTGAACTCAGGGCCCCTGAAAGAGTAGACAGTGCTCTTAACCACTGAGCCATCTCTCCAGCCCAGCTCTTATTATTTTAGAATGTTTGTTTTCACGGTGTCTTGTAGTCCGGGATATATTTTACGGCTACATTTCTTAATGGTCTTCAGTCCAGGCAGTTGTTACTGCCACATCCTCAAGATGAATGGTTCTTCCCGTAGCCACCACTTATACACTTACCATGTCCCCTCTTCATTTCTCTTGCCTGGTTTTGATCTTGGGATTTATCTGTTTTTTTCTTAGCACTTGCAGTTTAAAAACTGCACTTTTAACTTTGGCTCTGATGCTTGTTTAGACTCCTCAGGTTGTGTTTTTATTGGCTGATGGATTAATTGACTTTTCTTGTATGTTTATGTGACTGTGTCTGTGAGGGATGTGTGAGCACACGAGTGCCATTGCCTATGGGGGCCAGTAGAGGGCATGGTCCCTGGAGTGGGAGTTGCAGGAGGTTGTGAGGTACCCAAAGTGGTTGTCTGGAAGAGTAGTGCACATTCTTTCTGCTGCGGCATCTCTGCGCTCTTCAGCTTGTCCTCTGAAAGGTGGATATGATGAAGATGGGCTGTGTTAAAGGGATCTCAGTTCATAGGCCTTTAGTGAAGTGGCTGTAAACAGCAATGGGAGGAGAAGCATTTAGAAATCTGAATCCTTTGTTCGTTCTCTCTCTCTCTCTCTCTCTCTCTCTCTCTCTTTCTCTCTCTCTCTCTCTCTCTCTCTCCCTTTCTCACACACACACACACACACACACACACACACATACACACACACACACACATACATACACACACACATACACACACACACACACACACACACATACACATACACACACACACACACACACACACACAGAGGGAGGGGTGAGGGAGGCGAAGAGGGAAAGAGGGAGGGGAAAAGGGAGAAAGAAAGAAAATTTCAAAAATATTTCCTGAGGGAAGAAATCCTTCATTCCAAAAGCAAATATTGAATTGTTTATTTATTTTTTTTAAAAATCTATTAAAAAAATAACAATACATCAGAGAGCGGTGCCAGAAACGTTCTGATAGAGAGATATATCCAAATCATGTGACAGACATGAATGCATCTGTGACCAATTACAGGATATGATGAACTAAGTGACAGCTAACATTCTATGGCAACAGAGGAAGCAGTGAATTACCAGTAAGGAGAAGAGAAGGCAGGTCACTGGGGCCCAGGTGGGTTCTTTCTGGTCCTCTGAACTAGAAAAGGGGTCCTGAGGGAGGCACTGCCAAGCAACTGTGCCTGGGAGGACAGGTCCTTTCTCAGAATGTTATTCTGTTGGCAACCATGTAGCCCTGGAAGTTAAATCACATAAGGACTTATACAGAAAGAAAGAAAGAAAGAAAGAAAGGAAGGAAGAAAGAAAGAAAGAAAGAAAGAAAGACATTAGCACTCTAGTTTCTTGCAGCCTGTTTTAGAATGAAGAAAAAAAAATCTATTGCTATTCAAAATTTTCTACTTAGGCTTCCACATTGGCACCAGATTAGTTTACCTAAAATGAAAGTCCAGCCATAGCAGTTTGCTCTTAAAGAGTCAAGGACGGCACTGCACAGGTCAGAACGGTAGCTCCCAGGCTGAGGAGGTCCCTGCTGGCCACAGCAGGCCCTTGAATGACACAGAGCTTTCTTTCATCTTGTAGTATTTCAGTCTCACAGGAGAAAACACTGATTTGCTGCAGCTTTCTGGTTGGAGCATGCTAATTCCCTAGCAATACTAGGTGTGGCAGCACGGACAAGTCTTATTTAATACTGAAAGTCAAGACCCCGTCACATCATACCTGCTTCTGGTGGCAAGAGGGTCTTGTGCAACTGCGCTGAAGTTTGGAGTAGACACTAACATTTGTCTTCTGTGTTGGACTGAAATAGCTTTAAAATCATTTAAAATGATAATTTCTGCTTTAATGTGCATGAAGCTGACAGTTCTTACAGGATATTATTCTCTTTATTAGCATTGCTGCAAATTCTGAAAAAATGCCATGTATTTGGAAAACGATGAGAAGCTTGCTCACAGTGAGGAGGGTTGAAATTCTATAAGGACAGGAGTATTGTCCTATAGACAGTTTTGACTTTTCTTTTTTCTTTTTCTTTTCTTTTTTTCTCTTTCTTTCTTTCTTCCTTTTTTTTTTTTCAAGACAGGGTTTCTCTGTGTATAGCCTTGGCTGTCCTGGATTTGCTTTTTAGACCAGGTTGGCCTCGAACTTACAGTGATCCACCTGCCTCTGCCCCCTGAGTGCTGGGATTAAAGACGTGCGCCACCATGCCAGGCCAGTCTTGGATTTTGAAGTATCTCAAAACTTCAGGTAGTTCATGTAAAATTTCAACATAATATCCTGTAAATTGTCCTTACTTTGGGTGAATTTTCTTCTTGCACAAATATAGCCACATCATACAGTTGAGTTCTTTCTTCTCAGTGCTTAGTTCACACCGTGCACACTCTACCCAGTCACTCCTTGCTCCATGGCAGTCCACTGTCACCATGCTATAATTTATCTGTGGGTAGCACTGCTGGTGGCATTGGGTGTCTTCCTTGTGGTGAATAGGACCGTTATGAGATATATGTGTCTTTGTAGGACAATGCACATGTAAGATTTTTGCTCAGTGTTTAGTCTGAAGTGGAATTTTCTCAATTGTATACACTATGCAGCCTGTAGGTTTTGCCAAACCATGCCCCAAAACTATTCAACCCAGTTGCACTTCCACTGGGCGGCCCTCAATGTCTTCTGAGTCATTTTCTGCTGACCCTGCTTCTCGGTCCAGCCATTCTGGTAGGTGTGACTGAATCCTGTGGTGGTTTTAATTGCAGCCCATTCTTGATTAAAGGAGTTGAGAAACCAGGCATGTACATGCTGAAGACATTTAAATGTCTCCCACTTCAGTTCGCTGCCAGCATTCCATGTTGTTGGTGCTGTTGGTTTCCTTCGTCTTGTGTATCTCTTGATTTTATTGAGTTGTTATACTAGTCTTTATTTCGTGGCTTCTAATGTCCTTCAATTGAAGCTGTCCTTTTCATATTATTTCTTAAAACACTCCTTCATTTTATTGTGCAGTGCTCTGCTGCCTGTTCCTTTAGCGAAACTGGCTAGCATTCAACTGAGAACCATTTTACTTTGACATTCCTCTTTTGGCTCATGCCATCTTGCATATTTGCCTTTTTGCACAGGTGTGTGTGTGTGTGTGTGTGTGTGTGTGTGTGTGTGTGTGTGTGTGTGTGTTTTGTAGGGCAGAGGTTGATTGATTTCAGGTGTCATCCACTGGCGAGCTCCACCTTAGTTTTTGGCAGCGAGAGCTCATTACTTTGCCTCGTCTAGCTGGCCAATGTGCTTCAGGGATCCACCTGTCCATGATGTCAGCACTGGAGCGAGAAGCCCGTGCTACCATCCTTAACTTCTTACCAGCAGGTGCATGCAGTGCTTGTGCAGTGAGCGTTCTATCCCCTGGACCTTCCTTGCAGTCCCTGAGGAGTGTCTCCTACAAAGAACTAGAGGTTTTCTAGTGTAGTTCTGGTATAGATTTCTATATCAACTCCTATGTAATCAAATAGTTTGGTTCTTTGAAATTTGGTGAGTTCTGCTTTGCTACTTGGCTTATCATCTATATTGGTGAATGTTCCATGGAGATTTAAAATGTCTATCTTTTGATTGAGACTAGTGTTTTATAAATAACAATAAGATCATTAACATTTTAATGTGTTACTAATAGTGTAGTATTGATAACTGTTAGCATACATGTATACATACATATAACTAGTGTCTAGGGACTCAGCGTGTGTGTGTGTGTGTGTGTGTGTGTGTGTGTGTGTGTGTGTGTGTGTGTGTGTATGAGTGCATGCTGACTATGAACACATGTTCATAGACCGGAGGAGGATGTCCAGTGTTCTCCTCTGTGCCTTTCTGTCTCATGTTTTCAGTTAGGCTCTTTCATTGAACTTGAAATGCTGTGCTTCAGCTAGGCTGGGTGGTCAGCAAGCTCCAGTATCCTCCTGCCTGTACCTCCTTCATGCTAGTTCTACAGGTTAGCCTGCAGCCACACCTGGCTTGTGTGTGTGTGTGTGTGTGTGTGTGTGTGTATTCTGGGATCTGAACTTAGGCCTTTATGCTTGCTCAGAAGTACTCTTATACAGAGAACCTTCCCCCAAACACTATTTAAATATTTTTATTTTACTAATTTCAACTTATATTTACACATTAATAATTTTTTGTTGTCTTGGTTGCCATACAGGCAAACAACCTACTTGTTCAGGGTGAATTCTGATTTTCGTATTTATTGAAAGCAAATTAAAACAAACTTTTTGGTTTGTCCCCATGCACTCCTTCCATGGAATGGCTAACACTTATTATTATATTATTTCTTGTTGGTTTTGGACGTAAGCAAGGTCATGTAGCTTTACATTTCAGGTACATCTTATTGTTTCTTGCTGTTCCATGCTTCTGTCCAGGACCATTCCCTCTCTGCCTGAAGAGCAGTCTGAGAAGCTTTCAAAGGTCCATAGCAAACATACTCCCTCCCGCCTTTGTCTTTGTAGGAAGCCTCTCTTGGTTCTTCACGTTTTGGAGAATAACTGCAAAGGGTGCTGAGTAACATCAGTCACTTGTGTTTGTTTTTCTTCCCTTTTTTGCTTAAACGTCATCTAATTTGAAGAATTGTTTCTCTTGTATCTTGGGTTTCATTGGTTTTATTTATAACCTTCAGCTTTATTGTTGCTTCTTTAGAGATAAAATGTGTTTTTCCTAAGGTTATGAATGAGATATTTTTCCTTCTTGTCTTGTGCATATTAATGTGGTCTAATGTCATATTTCATACACATTTATAGGATTATCAATTTAATTATGTTTTATGGATTCTTACCTTTTAATTATTCTGTCATTTATTTTTTTGTAGCTAATTTTCTTCCTCTACTTATCTCTTTTATTATTTTCCTCCAGTTTTGTGAGGGGTTTTCATGCAAGATTCCTTCCCAACATAGGGTGCCTGTGCTCACTGTGGTCTGCAGTCTCTAGCTTTTCTTTGTGTTAGTTTTTTTTAATGAATCACCTTTATTACATATCAATTCACATATTTGTTATTTGTATGGAAAAATTGTCCCCAAATTTAGCAATTTAAAGCAACAAGTATTTGTGATTTCACAATATTTCAGATGGTTAGAAATCTTTGAAAACCTTAGTTGGGTAGTTATTCTTTGGGGTCTTTGTAAAAGGTCACATGTAAGATGTTACCTAGTACTGCAGTCACCTAAAGGCTTGACTAGGCCTAGATGATCTACCTAAACTATAACTCCTTCACTATTTGCCTAGGATAGTTACTGGTATTAAACACAATAAAAATAAAAATAAAAATTCATGTCCTAGCTAACCTTTCTGTCTCAGGGCGGATGGTCATCCTGGACACACAGATGCAAGTTGATGACAATCTCAGTATTCCACTCATGGATGCCAGAAGGCCTCCATACTTCTCATAGAACTGTTCATAGGATGAAAGCCAATTCACTCTACAACAGAGGCAGAAGTAACCCAAAGAGGATTAGAACATTCCTGAATGCTTTTCATGAAGATGAGTGTACATTCAATTCCAAAGAACATACAACGTACACAGATCGAAATTGTCTTGTATAACTTAGTATTCAAAGCAATAGATGGTTATACCTGCCATTATCCTATTGACCATACAGACCAGCTCTGATACTCTTTGGAAGAAAATTACACAGGGTGTAGCTACGAGAGGCCAGGAGCCATTGGGAATTAGTTTGGTAGCTGATGTCACAGATGACAAATGTTCAACTTGGACTGGCGAGAAAAACCAGCACGTAAAGGTACTTGCTGATGAGCCAGAAGACCCGAGTTTAGTCCTCACTCAGGAGCCACACTGTAGAAGGAGAGAGTCGACTACTAGTGGCTGCTCATTAACCTCTGCAGGCACACTGTGCTGTGCATAGCTTCCTGCACCATGCTCTTTGTGTTAGCACTTAGACTTCCTTTTCCCACAGTGTCACTCCTTGAGGCTTTCTCTACCTCTTACTCCTACATTCATAAGTAAAGGGGTTTTATTAGTTCTTTTAGAATTTCATAAGTTATAGCTACACTTCCCTCAGTTCCTCCCAGACCCACCCTTCCTTCCCTTCCCACCCATCACGCCCCATTTGCGCTGCCCATATACTCCTGGAATGTGAAGAAGCTCACTCTTCCTCTCCCAACAGCTTTCCATGGCTAGAAGCTCCTGGGGTCAGCGCGGGGCCTCATGCTCACATCCTCTTTTCATTCAAGGATGTGGTTTGGCTTGAGCTTGCACGGGGATTGTGCATGCTGTCACAACCACTGTGAGCTCACAAGTACAGCTGCCCTGCAGTGTCCCGCAGGTGCAGTTTCCTGTGCTTATCCATTGCCTCTGGTTCTTACAGTGTTTCGGCTTCTTCTTCTGCATGGCTATTGAGCCTTGTGTGGAAGGAGTGTAATACAGGTGTTCCATTTAGTGATAAGGATTCAGAATTTTTAAATCATCTTCACCTTGGGCAGTTGTGGGTCTTTATATTAATCACTATTTACTACAAACTAGAAGCTTCTGTGATAAGGATCGAGAGGTGAATCTGGGTATAATAATTCCTAAGGAGTTGGGTTAATACTATGTCCATTTAACAGAATAATAGCAGTAGACTTTCTAATAGGGCCTATGATTGACCCAGCTACAAATTCCTGGTCCAACAGTGGCATCAGGTAGAAGTTTCATCTTATGAAGCAGGAATTCAATCCAATCAGAAAGTGCTGAACTCATTTTCTTTTTAAACAATGTACATAATTTTTAGCATTTCGATGATTGTAAAAAAAAAACTGGTATGATTTTTCACAGATAATACTTTATTTAAAATTAAAATATTATTTATGTTTTACATTTTAACTTGTGTTTATTTGTGGTCTTAATATATTTTCCTTAATAGTAGGGAGTTAAATCATGGATGCATAGTAAGTAATAATTTCTTGCTTGTAAAGATATGTGATACCAACAAGTGGGTCATTTTTGGTACAGCCAACTGTGAGCGATTCCCTCAGATCCAGCAGCCACTCCACAACCATACCTAATATCCTGAGGTGGGCTGCTCTATAACAATCCAGCCTCCTGCCCAGCTTCTTCCCCCACCCCCAAGAAATTCAGTGGGCACCAAGAACAACCAGCCAATGCCAGAGACAACCAGATGGCTAAATACCAGTGTAAGAATACAATCAACAAAAGCTAGGGCAACATGGTACCACTATAATACAGTTCCCTCTTCAAGGAGCCCTGGATACCCTAACATAACTGAAACACAAGAAAATGACCTTAAATCCATGCTTATGAAGATGATAGAGGTCTTTAACGATGAAATGAATAAATCCAGACTTATTTTAGAAATTAAAGAAATACAGAAAAATACAATAAAACAAATAGGGCCATTTAAAGAGGAAATTAATAAGTCTCTAAACAGAAACCCAGGAAAATACAAACAAACAGGTGAAGGAAATTAATAAAATGCATCAACACCTGAAAATGGAAATAGAAACAATAAAGAAAATACAGACTGAGGATCCTGGAGATAGAAAATGTAGGGAAGAAAGGAAGAACTACAGGGGTAAAAATCATCAACAGAATCCAAGAGATGCAGGAAAGCATCTCAGGTCTAGATGATACAATTGAAGAAATTGATATATCTGTTAAAGAAAATGTTAAACCTAAAAAATTCTTAACACAAAAAGCCAATAAATCAAAGTCACTATGAAAAAGATGAAAACTAACACTAATAGGAATAGAAGAAAGAGAAGATTCCCAGAACCAAGGCCCATAAAATATTTTCAACAAAATCATAGAAGAAAATTCCTCAACCTAAAGAAAGAGATGGCTATAAACATAAAAGAGATATACAGAACACAAAATAGATTAGACAGAAAGGAAAACAGTTCTGCCACACACTAATCAAAACAATATACAGCAAGTCTATAGCCAACAACAAACTAAATGGAGAGAAACTTAAAACAATTCCACAGAAATCAGAAACAAGACAAGGCTGCCCACTTTCTCCTTATCTCTTCAATATAGTACTTAAAGTGCTACCTAGAGTACTAAGCCAACTAAAGGAGATCAAGGGGATATAAATCAGAAAAGAAGAAATCAAAGTATTGCTATTCACAGGTAATATGACAGTATACAAACAAAAGTGACCTCCAAAACAACTTTAACAAAGTGGCTAGATACAAGATTAACTCAAAAAAGTCAGTAGCCCTTCCTTCTGTATACAAAAAACAAACATGCTGAGAAAGAAACTAAGGAAACAACATCCTTCACAATAGCCACAAATAATGTAAAGTATCTTGGTGTAACTAACCAAGCAAGTGAAAGACCTATATGACAAGAACTTGGAGTCTCTGAAGAAAGAAATTAAAGAAGATATCAGAAGATGAAAATATCTCTCATGTTCATGGATCACTAGGATTAACACAGTAAAATTGGTCATCTTACCAAAAGAAATCCACAGCTTCATGCAATTCCCATCAAAATACCAACATAATTCTTTATAGACCTTGAAAGAATAATTCTTACTTCATATAGAAAAACAAAAAACCCACAATAGCTTAAAAAATCATGTACAATAAGTGAACTTCTGGAGTTATCCTCACCCCTGATTTCAAGCTGTCCTGAAAGCAACAGTAATAAAAACTACTTAGTATTAGCATAGAAACAGACTGGTGGGTCAATTGAATAGAATTTAAGAACCAGAAATAAGTTCACACACCTATGGACACTTGGTTTTTGACAAAGAAGCAAAAACCATACAATGGGAAAAAAGACAGCATCTTCAACAAATGGTTCTGGTCTGATGGATGTTTACATGTAGAAAAATGCAAATAGATCCATATTTATCACCCTGAACTAAACTTAAGTCCTCAATTCAAAGACCTCAACACAAAACTAGACACACTAAATCTATTAGAAGAGAAAGTGAAGATCAGCCTTGAACTCATTGGCACAGGACACAACTTCCTAAACAAAAACCCAACAGCTCAGGCTCTAAGATCAAAAATTAATAAATGGGACCTCATGAAACTGAAAATCTTCTGTAAGGCAAAGGACACTGTCAACAGAACAAAACAACAGCCTACAGACTGGGAAAAGATCTTCACCAACCCTACATCTGACAGTGGACTAATATCCAAAATATTTAAAGAACTCAAGGAAACAAACACCAACAAACCAAATAATCCAATTTTTAAAAATGGGGTACAGAGCTAAACTGAGAACCCTCAACAGAGGAATCTTTAATATCAGAGCAGCACTTGAAGAAATGTTCAACGTCCTTAGTCATAAGAAAAGTGCAAATCAAAACGACCCTGAGATTTCATCTTGCACCCATCAGAATGGCTAAGATCAAAAACTCAAGTGACAGCACATGCTGGCAACTATATGGAGAAAGGACAACACTCCTTGATTGGTGGTAGGGGGTGCATACTTGTACAACCACTTTGGAAATCAATCTAGCTCTTTCTCAGGAAATTGTAAATAGTACTACCTCAAGACCCAGTTATACCACTCCTGAGCATATTCCTGAAAGACGCCCCACAACACAACAAGGGAAAGAGAAAAACCAGTGGAAGTGGATGTGGAGAGGGGAATGGATAGGAGAGGATGGTCTGCCTGACCTGTGCTGGGGAGCAAACCCAGGTCCTCTGCACTTAGCCATTGAGATAGCTCTCTTCTTCCCAAGAGTCTCTCTGACTCTGCAAGGCCAGGAACTTTAGCCACACCTATCTCATTTGCCCTGCTCAGGTGATGGCTTTTTATTAATTAACATCAAAATACATAGGACCAATCCCCAACAAGAAGCTAGAATTTAATGGGTTAGCGTGCCTTTTGAGTTTTCATATTGCTGTTATGGTTAATAAAATTTTATCTTTTATGTCTATTAAAACAAAGCAAAACAAAAGAAAATGACAACAAAACACTTACATGACTTCAAAGATTCTTTACCCAGTCAGGCTAAATGTTCCTTTGAAAGACCCCTGAAGGGAGACCCTCACTCAAGCCTCGGGATGGCGCGCACCCAAAGACACACAAACGACCGTCTTGCTGTAAACACATAGGGCAGTTTATTGGCGGAGCTCCGGGTCGACACATATCTCATGCAGGAGACAGAGGGGTTGACCCAGAAGCCCAGGGGTTAGGGGTTTATATGGGCAAGGGTCAGGGGGAGTGGGAAGTTTTGGCGCGGCCACACACGATTGGTTGTTTCAAACATTTGAACATCAGCAAATTGCGTAGGCAGATCTGGGGTAAGCTCAGACTTAATCACATGGGAACAGTCCTTGGTTCCTGTTTTTCTTGAAACCCGAGGGTAGATGTTTATCTGAGCTAACGACACATCTGGTTAAAACTCAAACCTGGAACATTGTGTGCGGGCCTCAAGGGGGGATTAAGCAGACACTATAAGATTAGATGAGGGGTCTTGGCTCATTACTCACTCGACCATGTCCGGTACCTGTTTCTCTCAGGAATTTGTCGTTGTGTATCCTCCCTATCTTTTATGGCCAGCCGGTCCCTGGAACACTCAATAGGCCTTTGTCTCTTATCTCTGCATTCTTTGTGACTTATCATCTGGGACCTTGGGCTAGCATACCTGTCGACCTGCACTTATGAGTTAGAGAGCTCTGCTGTTCTGATTGCTTTAATGCTAATTAAAAATTTTCCCTTTCACCTTCTGCAGTGCTACCATGCTCTGTCCTCTGCTGGTGATGTAATACCTATTTCTTACCAAGTGATAACTAGACTCAACTTTCCCACTTTTAACCCTTTCTTTACTGTTTAATCACATCTTCAAGTCCTTTTGCTTTTGGGTTTGTGGTGTTCTGCTCTGTACTCAGGGCATTCTGAAATGTCAATGTTTTGCAAATGTAGCATGTGACGTTAGTAATAGTAGTGTCAATAACAAGTCAAGCTATTACTAAAATAATGACTTTCCTTCATCTTTCAGATCAAGAGTATTGACTGTCTACTTCTACTCTGCCTCCCCCTCTTTGTGCTATTTCGGATGTCAACTCCATCTTCAAGTCACCACAAGTTGCCAAGTTCTTTCCCACTGAGTGACATCCTTAGTCTTCAAGGTGAATTCACTATACGCCAATAACCTTGGAGTCAAATCTCACTCTTCCTGTCCTCAGGGCACTATTTTGGGCCTTGCTGCTCTTCTTGGGATGTTAGCTGTTTGTGCTCTCTCAGTACACAGATCCATGTACTTACATGGAGAAAGCCCTCAACTTCCTGTTTGCTCTCCATCTCGACCTGCTTCCCTCTATTTTTTGAGTAAGGAGTTTCACTCCTGTTTGTAAAAGCAGCGTTTCTTATTGACCATATTCCTTTATGCTACTTTGGTCTCTTGCTCCATCAATTTTGTGCCCCTGAGCCCTACATTGTTATCAGTCTCTTCTCTGTTTTCTCACTTCCTCTGATGTTATATTCAGGGTCATCAACAGGCTTTGCTTGCCGTACACAAAAATGGATGAATGCAGCAAAATGTAGGCCCCACTCATAACAGAGAGACATCTTGTCAGGCAGTATAAGATCTGTGATCAGACAGATGCAATGCGAGTACTAACGACACTGTGTCTTGTCAAGTTCATGACATCACAATAATTATGATCAGTTTCAGTCTGAAATTAAAATTCTTTCAAGTAAGATATTCTGACTTTTAATAATGACATATTGTACAGTCTTTCTAACAAAAAATTGCAAAAACCAGTACTTTTTATTTGAAAAAAAAAATGCTTTGAAAGCTGAAGAAAGCTAATAACACAAGTCTCAATCTGAAGGTTAACGTTTTGACAGAAGGAAAATATCTGTGTAGTTTCCACATTATCTATTTTCCTTGAGACAGTTTCTAGTTTATTATCTTTTGAGAAAAGAGACTGACAAGAAACCAGAATTACTCAGTTGAAGAGGGAGGGCATAGAGTTTGGAGCTGAAACTTAGGCAACAAATGTGCTGACATAAGGAATTGCAAGTCAACTAGAAAATTTATTTGAAAAATCACTTTAAGTCCATGGTTTATCCTCAACTGTGCAGAGGAAACTGGGAAGTGAGCACAAGAATCAGCCTGAAGTCTTAGTTATTGAGGTGCGATTCCAGCATATGAGTGATTCAGCTTGGTTTTAGTGCCTAGAGTTTATATATAATATATGATGTATGATATGTAATAAATATACAATAAAATGCATAATATATTAAATATGCTAATTATATATAGATATGTATACATATGCATATATGTATACCAAGGGCAAGAATGAAGCTCAGCAGAGGATAGGTAGAAGCAACATATAATGTATCAGCCACAGCAAAGCCCAGATGATGCTTGAAAAGATCCAGGTGCCCTGCAGCCAACTGAAGAACACAAAGTTACTGCTAAATAGACAAAACACCCAGAGTTGCTACAGTAATACACAGCAGATGTCCAGCATCTAACCCACAATGACAGGGCGAGACTGAAACAACCAAACAAAAGCTATAAGGACTACAGACCAAAAAGAAAAGAAAAGGAAAAAAAAAACCAGAAAAGTAGACAACTGAGCTTTTAGATTGTTGGATGGGGAGCATTAACACATAATTAACAGCGGGCTGGGGACTGGCTCAGTCTGTCGAGTGACTGGTACACAGGCAAGAGGACTTGAGTTTGGATCTGCAGAACCAAACTCTTGTCGGGTGCAGTGGTGCAGCTTCACTCTGCTTCTGGGAGGAACAGATATCGTTGTCAGCCCATCACTGTTATTGTACCAAAGCCAATGTTTAGAAATCCATGGTATTTATTGTTATCTTATTAATGGATGTCATTTATCCCCAGGTAAATTTTGTAAATCTCTAAGTTTTCCCCTTTCCCTGTATCAATACGAGTCAGTAAATACTGGTTTTCTCCAGCTCCAATCCTTCCCCCTCCCTTTCTTCTCTTTCTCTCTCCTTCTGTGTTTCTATATATTCCCTCACCTTCTTCTTTTCCTCTTTCTCTCTCACTAACTCCATCTTTCTCCAACCGTCATGGCATGAAATTTGCTAAGAGTGTTAAAAATGTATTTGTAAGCATCATTTAGTCATAGAGTATGTGTGGTATATATATTTATCAACCACCAGTGTTGAACTCTGGTAGTTCCCTTATTTTTAGACATTTTTTTAAAAATTATTTTTATTTTAATATTTTATATGTATGGATGTTTTGCCTACATGTATGTCTATTGTACCACGTACATACCTGTTGCCTGTGGGGGTCAGAAGTGGGCATTGGATTCCTTGGAACTGAAGTTAAAGGCACTTAATTGAATGAGCCAGTGCCCAGCCTGTGAGCCTGTGGTTAATCATGTGTCAATGCTTCCATCTGGTAAGTTGTAGAGCACCACGTGGGTGCAGGGAAACAAACCCGGGTCCTCTGGAAGAGCATCTAGTGCTCTTTACGGCTGAGCCACCTCTCCAGTCCCTAGACATTATGTTTAATTCTACTGAACTTTTGCAATAGTAAATGGGAGAAATCACCAGCACTTTAAAAAAGCTTTAACTCGTTATTAATATGGCTGTGTTCCATGAACCATAAAAGCACTGGAAGCTGGTCCTTGAACTGTTGCCCAAAAAGATGAATTTCAGACTCTAAATGAAATCAGATAAACTAGAGTGTGCCAGAAGAAGTCGGTGCAAAGTCTGTGAATGCTCTGAACGACTCTCTTGGCCACTAATGCAGGACTCTAATAAAGCACACTGAGGCGAAGGGCCAAACAGTTGGTGTGACCCTGAAGAGAGAACACCATCTCCTTCCACGCACTCAGATATTAAGCATCGTCGAAAGAAGGTTAAATCACACTCTCCTCGCCTATAATCCACTGCCACCCATCTCCCCTGAGCTGCAAAAACCCATACCAGGTGTAGTCGTTAATTACTCAGAATATATGTACATGTTTTGCATAAATTGGTATTATGAAAGTAGTGGGGATTCTGAACAATGGACACGGGTAACATTCTGCCACATCGCAATTTTACTTTTGAAAATGTTAATGAGTTTGCCATTACAAAATACTGGGAGTGCAAGTCCCCAACTCCATATGGTGTTCAGAGACACCCAGGTGTCTGAGCGACATCATCCCATTCATTTCGATCTCTCTACAGTTAGGACAGCTGGTACGGTTCAGTTCCAGAAGCTCTGCAATTATTCAGGAGTATGCTCTGCAGAGTGCTGTTTGTGGGACGGGAGGCTAAACCAGTATTGCAGACATTCTGCTAGGTCTGAAAAAGCTCCTGTCTAGAGACGGATGCTTTTTATTAAAAGCTGTTCAATATTGCTCCTACTCATATCCATCAACCCAAGGATGTTATGAGTGGGAAATATTCAAAACCCCTTCAGATGTCACACATTTGGAAAAGTGGCTCTTTGATTGTAATGTGACATATAGATTTACAGCTTGTGCTGGAGAGAAAAAAAAAACGTGGACTTACATATGGGTTATGATGCTGTTGCCAGAAAGAATCATCAGGAGTTTGAGTGAATCTTCAAACACCTTTTGAGGTATTTAGTCCTAATAACTTTTACAAGTATAACAAGACATGTGGACCACAGAGACAAGATACGGGAAACACAGCACAGCTGGGCATGTAGTTTAAGACAGCTTGCACATGGCCAGCATGGTTTGTTGGTAACACCATAGCATTTGATGTGAATCCTTTTGCTCTTACAGAGTTATCACCTTGAGAGCAAGATTCGTCACCCACCATGGAAGTCGTTAGTGAGGACAGGAAACAGGTTGTTCAAGGGTTCCAAAGTAAGACTGAAGGAAAGGCATTTTCGGGACCTTGCTTTCCTGTCACTATTTTTTTACTGCTCGCTGCGTTTTTGGCTCTATGAACTTCTGTTGGTTTCAGGCTTCACAGGTGCATCAGCGGGAATAAATTCCCAAAATCAGGTGGTAGATGTTTCAAGTTTCCATATGTTCTTAAAACACGGAGTTAATAAACATTTATGGAACATTTTTGATGTGCAAGTCTCCCAGAATTAAGAAAACAAACAAAAAAAGCAGTAACAAAAAAAGTATTCCAAAAGTCTCCAGGCTGGTGGGTACTTGAATATTTTAGAGATGAAAGCAAGGCGCAAAACAGCACAGGTCATGGTGAAGAAAGGCAGCGCGCACTCACTAGAAGGAAGAGAGGTTTGAAGGGGTTGGGGGAAGGTTTTGTTTCCAAGAAAGAAATTTCGAGGCAGTTATTGAAAAGTGGCTCTTTGCCTCTCATCTAGATAAGAATCATTTCAGGAAAAAACAAAGAAAGTAGGAAGGCACTAAAAGTAATGAGCAGCCTGATTCCTGTTCAGTATAAGTATGGCGCCTGAACAGATACGCTTTACTTTTAAAAAATGTATTTATTAATTAATTCATTCATATTACATCTCAATTGTTATCCCATCCCTTCTATCCTCCCATTACTCCCTCCCTCCCACTTTCACCCTATTCCCCTCCCTTATGACTGTGACTGAGGGGGACATCCTCCCCCTATATATGATCATAGGATATCAAGACTCTTCTTGGTAGCCTGCTATCCTTCCTCTGAGTGCCACTGGGTTTCCCCATCAAGGGGACATGGTCAAATATAGGGCACCAGAGTTCATGTGAAAGTCAGTCCCCACTCTCCACTCAACTGTGAAGAATGTCTTGTCCATTGGCTAGATCTGGGTAGGGGTTTAAGGTTTACTGCACATATTGTTCTTGGTTGGTGCCATAGTTTGTGCAGAACCCCTGGGCCCAGATCTGCCTATCATAATGTTCTACTTGTAGGTTTCTAGTACCCTCTGGATCCTTCTGTTTCCCCATTCTCCCATAATTCTCTCACCCAGAGTCTCAAAAGGATGTCCTCACATCTATCCTACTTTCCTGGTAGGTGAAGACTTTCATGAGACAACACATAAGCTTTTCTTGATGTGAAGGAAAAGATCGACCTCAGCTTCAAGGAACTTATTTAGACGTTGCTTAAGACATCACCAATATTTAAATTCGTACTGTAGGAAATATTTAATTAATGAGTGCAGCAATGTTTTGAGTAGTGTCTGCCACTGTTTATTATAATCCCATGTTAGTTCCTGATATGGACCAACTTCAGAGGACACACTGAAGCCTAAAAGTTATGGCTTTGAACTTGGTTGAACCTTGCAAACTAAGGGCTTTTAAACTACAAAATACCCATGCACATATTTCTTTTGTGTATAGACAAGCCTTATATCGACATGTACTTTAGATCCAAAACTTCAAATTAGTCACCATAACCATCACCGACCTCCTCAGAGAACTGCCTGTGAGTGAGGCTGTGACCTGTGGTTTGGGGACACAGAGTGTGAGGTCATGACACCATTCCTGTTTCTGAGAAACCTGGAGCAAAAAGATAGCTACGTCAGAAGAACAACCTTCATTAAAAAAGAAAGAAAGAAAGAAAGAAAGAGAGAAAGAAAGAAAGAAAAAGAAAAAAGAAAAAAGAAAAGAAAACTCCCTCCCTGGGGATGGTGCTTAGAGGCACTCAGAATGGTCCAGCTTTTGGTATACCATGGTAGACTCTCCTTCAATACACCCTTTAACAGCATTAGGCTGCCTTGAACTCCTGGCAGTAGGATTGTTTACCTGTACACCGAGAAGGTTGGGAAAGCATCTAAATCCCCATGTGGTGTCTACCCAGGTAGATTGCAAGGGTTCATGCTGTAAGACCTAAAGTCCTTATGGCGTTGTCTAAGACAAAGAGGCAAGTCAACAAGGCCTATGGTGGTCCCATGGGTGCCAAGTGTGTCCGTGACAGGATCGAGTAGCCCTTTCCTTACTGAGGAGCAGAAAAATCATTGTGACAGTGCTGAAGGCAGAAGCACAGAGTCAGAAAGCAAAATAAATATGCAGGTTTTTTAAAGTAATAAAATTCAAGGATTGGCAGAAAGGGGCGGGGGGGGGGGGAAACTCAGGATTATCTATGCGACAAATGCAGAGTGTAAACCACACATCGCATTTCCAGGAAGCAGCAATTTATAAAAGTAGGGCAGTAAAGCATTCCTAAGAAGAGCTGGTAAGGGAGGGTTAGAGAGGAGAGTCTAGACTTACTTGGCAAGGAAAATATTTTGAAGGGAAGATGTAGAAGGGTGTGTGCATGAGACTCAGGCATCATGTATAGTGGAGAGCATCTTTTAAAAGTTTACTAAGGGTCACCGAGATGGCTTAGTGGGTAAAGGTACTCATTACTAAGGCTGACTACCGGAGCTTAAAGGAGAGAGAGAATTGATTATCACAAGTTGTCCACTGACATGTGCATGCATCCCACCAGATATCAATCAACCAATCAATGTGATTAAAATATGATTTCAAAGTGCATTACTATTAAAAAGAGCTATAGTCCACGCTATGGCAGGCTCTGAATTTTTAAAAATATTTTATATATACATTTATATTATTACACATATATAAAATAAACTATATGCAGCGAAAAGAGCCACAAAACAATCAGGAACTATATTAATGTTACATTTATAGTGTTTTGGCTATTTGTATCTGGCAACCTTGAAGAAAACATCTTTCCTATCTTGTTGGGTCTAAAATTCTGAATGTAAATCAATATCTATCATATCCCATCACTGTCAACTTAAAACATCTATCTAGACCTAAAAACATCTTAACCCCTGAACAACTAAGCTTAATTGTAGAACTAAACTATCTGGTCTTCAACTCCATCGGAGACTTGAGAAAGAATAAAATTAATTACCTGAGTAAATAGGAAGTGCAGGTAAGCAGCTTCCAAACTGAAAAAAGTGACCCAGAACGCTCTATAACACTGGAGCATCATCTTCAGCCTTTTGACCCAGTATCTCTGACAGACAAATTTCTGAGGCAGGAACTATTGAGGACTTGCTTACCCTGTCTTGGCCGACTTTGGCCTTCAAATCTGTCTGCATCCAAGCTTGCCCAATTTGGGGTAGAATTCTGTCAGTGGCTGAAATGAGGACATTTTGACCAGTGGCTGGTTTGTCGAATTTGAAGCCATCACCAAAAGGAGGTTCTTTGACGCTCATCATCTTCTTTGAGGTAAGCTAGGTGTTGCTAGGAGTTAACCTGTCTTACTGTCAATTAATCTTTTTTTTTTCTGTCAATGAATCTTTAAATAGTAAAAACATCTTTAAATGCCATATTCTGTAGGTCTCTGAGGTTTTTTTTGAAGATGTTATCTAACTATTTTACCTTATCTATCTATAGAATCACATCTATCTGTTAAACCTACGATATGTTCATACTCTAATATGAGGTATTTTCCCCATGCAACCCAAGTAGAATGCAAGGTTTACCTCCAATACTTTGAAAGTGCTATTGCAGGCTGTTTATGATAAGTAAATTATACAAGTTAATTGTTAGTTGATCAAATCATGGCCATGACAATTACTAGTCTATTTATATTACAAGAATATACAGCCTCTGAATTTTATATCACATATGATAAAAACAAACAGAAGCTTGGGGCCAGGGGCATGGAGTATCAGAAATCCAGTGTGATATGCAGTCTAGGAAAGCTTGTGTGTAGGAGTCTTCATAGTGAGTGAGGCATAACATCCCACCCAGGATGCTGTTTAAACAGAAAACGGACATCAATAAGGAAGATATTAGAGAGAATTAGCAGACCCTCCCTGGGCCACCATTTTCCCACTCTGTCTGAAATTTAGAATTCTTTTTAGCTCTTTCTACTCAGAGTGTCCTTCCTGCCCAGGCAGCACATGTATGATGCTATTTAGAAAGATACTAGACTCATTAGGCTCTTCCCCAGGTTGATTGCTGGAAGGTGGAGCCCCAACTTCTTGTACAGGGAGCTCTGAGGGTGCAGCTTTAGAGGTGTTCTCACCCTTGCTGGGACGGCCTTTTCAGTGATGCATGTGCCACCCATCTCTGCTTAGATGTGTCAAGAGCTCCCTGCTGGCTTGACACTGCTTGACCTTAATGGCTGAACTTTTGGAAAGCCCACCCACTGACTGACTGCTGGATGTAATGGGTTTTGCCTCTGGCTTTTCATAGGGAGATACGCGTTAACTAATCCCAGGTAGGGACACAAGGCAACTCTTCTACCCAAATCTTGCTTGGAAGTTACTCCCAGCTCACAGGAGAGGGTTACCTGCAGGGGCTGGGGCAGTGATGGGGCAGGTTCACTGTCCTCCGAGCCTGCAGGAAGAATGCAACTCTACACACGTTTTGACTCTAACGCAGGAAGGCTTGTTTTGAATTTCAGAGCCCCAGAACTGTAAGATACTAATTCTGGGTTGTTTGATCCCACCAAATGTGTGGGCACACTCCGCAGCAGCAGTGGAGGCTGGTGGAAAGGTTCTATTCTTGTCACTTAACCATGCATCATCTTGAGGTTACTACTGCTTAGGTTGTAATTTGTGTGTCTCTTCAAATAGGTAATGGACTTTAAAACCCTTGTTCTGGGCTTCTAATTCTAAAGTCAGCAACATGTGCCTTGCAGTAAATTACATAATCTCTGTCCATTTCAATTCATCACCAAAAACTAGTTATAAAAATTACTATTGTTGCTGGGCATGGTGATGCATGCCTTTAATCCCAGCACTTGGAAGGCAGAGGCAGGTGGATCGCTGTGAGTTCGAGGCCAGCCTGGTCTACAAAGTGAGTGCAGAACAGCCAGGGCTACACAGAGAAACTCTGTCTCAAAGAAGAAGAAGAAAGAGGAGGAGGAGGAGGAGGAGGAGGAGGAGGAGGAGGAGGAGGAGGAGGAGGAGGAGAAGAAGAAGAAGAAGAAGAAGAAGAAGAAATTTCAGCAGCAGACTGACTGTAGTTACTTGAACACATCTATTGTTGTTAATTATATTGTAAATGCATAAATTTTAAACTAAGTTTAACAAAATAATGCCAATTTATAAAATATTAAATTCTAATATGTAATTATTATATTAGCATTTGATCTATTGAATTTCTTCCATACACTATCTATAATTCTGAATATGGATTTATGCTACCTCCATCACTAGGTTGGGAAAGTAGTAGAATTAGCATCTGGTTATAAAACTGGCTGAGAATATGTCAGCGACTCTCAGTAGCCTCAGGACGTGTGTGTGGGCAGTGATTCTTTTGCACCACTACTCCCTTGTTCCTCCATAATTGGTGCCATTCATTTCCACCATCTATAGGCATGCTCTGATGCAGCTTAGCATTCCACCACTGTTTATCAATGCCCGGGATAGTTCACTAGGAAGGAGGATAGGCTGTTTTGGCTGTGACTTCAGAAAATTCTGATTATGATCTTGATCACCTGTAGCTCGGGCACCATGCATTATGGTGTAAATCTGCAGCTAGGGAGTAAAGAGAAAGAGAGAGTGGACCAGGGTCTTAGCATCCTCTTCCAGAGCAAATCCTCAGTGACATGGCTTCCTTCCCTTAGACCCCACTTCTGAGTTCTGAGATCATGGAGCTCTCAACACAAGGGCTTCTGGGGCAGCATTTGCAACCTGAGCAAACCAAAAGCATGAAGACTGCAGACACATGTGATCTATAGTAAGTTTCAAATGCATGTGTGGACGGAACTTTGAATTCTGTACCAGACTTTTATGTGTATAAAGTTATGCTATTATATAATTTAGGAATGAAAATGAGAGTATTTGGAAATTTTGAGCTGCTGTGTGTACAACCCTCCCTGCTACACAGGTCGTGTTATTTAGGATTTGCTGAGAAAAATTCTAGCCTGTTATTTTTGAAGCTTGGTCACTGCACTTGTGACCACTCTTCATGTAGGGGGGCACAGAAGTTCTTGTGTTTGCAAATAAGCACCAAGAAAGCAGGAATGTTTACCATGTAGTGTTGTCTCTTCAAAGAGAGAGACGCATAACCTGTTTTCCATCCAGAAGGCGGGGAATGGCTATGGTTAATCGCCTGGTGACCCCCGTGCCATCTTTATGACCGAGGCTATACCTGGCTCCCTCAGAAGCTTATGCTTATCTCAGTCATCTTCTTAGGACTCTCACCTTGAACATTGATTCTCAGTCTTTATGGGAGACTGGTTCTCCCATCTTTATGGAAGATGTCACATGTACTTTACAAATGGGAGCTGAGGTGGTTAATAACCTGGTGACACACCAGATCCTCCCCTACACCTTTAAGATGTCACATGTTGTCAATTTATATTAATCATATTCATGAAAGAGGTCACATGTACTATACAAAGAATTTCAATGTAACCATGTCTTACGCTTTTTATACACATGGGATTCACTTAATTATCACCAGGAAACGTTTTTTTCCTTCTATATTGTGCTGTAATTATATATACCTAGAATAAACTGTCCAGGGTCAGAGTCATATCGATCCAGACTTCCTTCTTGTCTCACATTGATGACACTCCACTGGCTTTGGTCATCACAGAGACCTGCCACATCCTCCCCCTTCTTGGGTGGTTGTATTCTTCATGGTGGTTTTCCCCTTGCATCAGACAGATTTCCTTTACTATGACAACGTATTCGACACAGTCAACTTGTAAGGAAGAAGAAGAGTTTGTTCATGGTCTCAGATATGTCATCCATGTTTACTTGGCCCTGGTTCTTGGGGTCTACAAAGAGGCAGAACATTATGGGAGCATGTTTTAGAGGTGCTGCTTTCCTAATGTCAAGCAGGAAATCAGGAGATAATCAAATGGGAACTCAGTAAGCTAATGTCTGTCAGGAGATATCTCCCATTACATTCCTACCGCCTCCAATCAGTGCTGTAGACCAGGCAGTGAGCCTTTCCTACGGGCACCTAGGAGACAGTCTAGATCCAGGCAGCTGCAGACCCTCCAAGTAAGCCGAAATCTTCCTGGGATGGCCTTGCAGGATTGAGACTGGAGGTATTTTCTGTTAACTGCAAACCCATGTTTAAAATTAACAGGGCCAGAGAAATGACGCAGCAGGTAAGGGAGCTTGCCACCAAACCCAACAGCCTGGGTTCAATCTATGGAACCCATATGGTAGAAGGCGAGAGCTGACTCCTGAAAGTTGTCTTTTGACCTTTATGTGTACTCATGAACACACACACACACACACACACACACACACACACACACACACACACCAAATAAATCATGAACAAATGAAAAAGATTTCTAACACATTCTATTATCTCCACAGTGAAGATGACTTTTCTGCTTAGCCTTCAGCATCTAGCATACATAGACCCTAAACCAATCTTTTTAGTCACATGCACTCGGGCTCTATTGTGAAATTTGCAGCATATATGGAAATTCAGTTGATGCTGTGTATGCACTCAACATGGACATACTTTCTTTATGTCATTTGTCTCCATATAGTACAACAGGTAGGTTTACATGGCACTTTATTGCACCAGGTGTCTTAAGTAATTCAGAGATCACTTAATGTGAAAATACTACTCCTCATCCAGGAGGATGGCACAGATATAGTCATCAGCAGCTTCCTCTATGATATTTATCATGTAGTTTTCCCTGCTAGGAATATTTACTTTTTTTTTCTTCAGAATCTATGTACTTATAAAAACTACAATTTCCATCTCTTTGAAACTTTTCTGATTATGTTGAGATGGGATTTATAACCCATTTTGGGCTTCATAAAATTCTATGTATCTATCTGGTAGAAATTATTATATTCTGCCTTACACTATGTGTTAGGAATTTTATCTCAGCCTTGGCTGTAGCCTCTTCTGCGTATGGCACGGCATGTTGCTCATAGATGTAGTCTGGCTGTTCATTTCAGAACACAGTGAAACATGACAGTACTTACTATATAAATAAGAAAATAGGTGCTAGGATAAAAACTCTGCACTTACATGTGAATCTCCAGCCTCCTTAGTGTCAAGTAGGATACTTGGGGCTGGCATTCTCTGGAGAGTGAGGATGAAGGGACTGTGCATCCGGGAATGGGCAAGGAGTGTGGGCACCGAAGAAGGTGCTCTGGGTACAGTCACTTATGGAAGGAGTGCAGAGAAAGCAGATTTGAGAACTCCCCATTTCAATTGTAAGAAAAGGAGACTAAACATGGGAAAGGAATAAGGGAGTATGTTAGTCCTAGAAGTCAAGGGAAAAAAGTCAATGTCTTCAGCAAGAAAAGCAAAAGCACTTAAGTAGCTAACTGTACAATTGGCTGGGTTATCTTTAAATTAATTAATTTGGCCCTGAAAAGGCCATTTACATCTAGAAAATGGAGGTATAAAAGCAGACATTTTCAAAGGCCATTTAAATATTATCTGAGTGAAAGGAGTGGTTAAGTGGTAAGTGTAGCCAACTACATACATTGGAGGGAGAAGAAAAAGATGTGGTATTTTAGGAAAGGGGATGACAGGGACGTTTATTGTTGAGTCATGGATGTTTGCAGTAATTAGGGAAAGTGTGGGTGCTGCTCTTGAGAGTCAAGGGGGTTGATGAAGCTCACAGGAGTGTTAAGAAAACAGCAGATCTGCAGAGGATAAAATGCACTGATGTGCCATGAAGCCCAAGAACTCACTTCTCCTATAGCACTTTCAGAGTGATGTGTTTGTCTGAGAGCAGCAAACCCACATCTACATCTCCTCAGCAACAGAAGGCTGTCCCTTCCCTGTGGGCACATTGATGGCACTATCCACCATGCTGGTCTCTCCTATGATGCCCGCTCTCAGTTGACAGTTCTAAAATGATCAAATATTCCACTATCTTTCTAGCATTCATGTTCAAAAATAGAGTAACCAGGAGCTAATAATGAAACGAACTAAAAGTAAGCCAGGCCAGTCTTACAAGTCGGCTAAATGCCAGTAAAGAACACATGACTACAGCATGTAGGTCATGTGTAAGTCAGGCCGAAGTTAGATAGCCCAAGACACAGCTGTCCAATAACCAATGGCGTGTCCAACAAGGACAGTTCGGAAGGGTTTAAGCCTAAGGCTTCTCTCTCAAAACCTTTATGCCAAGTTTAAAAATTCTCTTATAAGTAAACAATGAAACCACTTTTAAGTTCCTGTACTAAATGTGCTTTTGATATTGTCTGATGTAATTTGAGAACTGTCGCCACCCTTGTGTGTTTACATTAAACGTATCTGCAAAGCTGTTCTCTTTTTTCTCACCCTCAACAATTCTAATGGTGCTTTGGTTGGAACTTGAGAGCAACTTGTTAATTACTCATAATTTTTTGCAAATATTTATGATTTAACAATAAACGCCTCTGCATCATTTGTTATTTCCTACAACCCACAAGTCTGAGTTCCCTTTTCTAGCGTATTCAGTTGTCTGAGCTTCATTTCTCGTCTCACTTAATGTTTGAGAGGCCGGCTTAAAATAAATGGCCTTAGAACCTCAGGACAAAGGGAAACAATAGATTTTAAATGTTGTCACTTAAAACAATACCCATCTATCTTACATTTCTGGAGCCTGGCAGTTGGAGCTGAGCGTAACCGGGCGTGTATCTTCTGCCCTTTCTTGGGTCTATGCTGTCTGTATCAGGTGCCGTGTGGGACAAGCAGGGACACTGGTGTCTGCTCTACATATTCACTAATCTTCTGGGAAGTTAGCCCATCCTAGCTCACAGGCAGAAAAAAAGGTCTGCAAGTGATGAGAGAGGGAGCTTCATCTTCAGTCATAGATGAAAACACTTGAAAAAGGTCATTTGCTTTCTCCTTCCTTTGATGGTTGACAGAGTCTGATGACTTCGCACACATCTCTTGAGCAACCAGTTCTTTTGTGAGGCTTCCAGAAGCAACCATCCCCTCATCTGTGTTCCTGTGACTCAGTTTGTTGCTGTAGACAGGCTGTTCCTGACGGGAAATGCTTGGGTATGTATCACTGCGCAGAGAACTGTCTGTGCACAGAGTCCATGGTAGTTGTCCTGCTAGGTGATGATTGATGTTGTTGTTGATGATGATGATTATTGTGGTGGTGATGATGTGTGGACATGTGCATGTGCGTGTGTGTGTGTCTGTGTGTGTGTGTGTGTGTGTGTGTGTGTGTGTAGTTACTTCTGCTAGATTCTTAGTTGTTGAAGGGACAAACATAGGAAATGTGGCCTTATTCATTATTGAGTCATTGTGTCCAGCATAGGTGCACGATGTTGCCTTTAAGCAGATTATTTAATTGATAAGCTAACGGGGCTAATATTTTTAAATGTCTTCATTAAATGCTGATTTTTTTTTTTTTTTTTTTTTTTTTTTTTTTTTACAAAATAACGCATGATAATCAATGCAATCACTGAATCTAAAGACTTTTCCTAGGGCCAAATAAGGTTCTGGGCATCTCCAGTTTCACTCTGGGAGCAGTGTGATTCTGAATAGGCAGTGCAGTCCTCCAGCAAACTGTTCTTTCCCCGTGCCTAAGCAGAGCACATCTGTCCACAGGTTAAAGGAATCACTTCCTAGCTCCTTCCACACTTGTATCACTATCATGGTGGCTAAACTTTAAAGTTTTATTATCAACAAAACTTCAAGGAAGCAGGGATCTTAATATCTTTACTTCTACAGCTCAACACATAGAATGCTCTATGGGCGATGCATCTGCCAATTAAAATACATTTCAAACAAATGAGTAAGTTAATAATTCATATCGAGTGTATGAGCTGAAATATTTCTATGTGGCAGTTCAGTGGTCAGAGGCAAAGGGTTGTCTGAGTCTAGCCATGCTTGGGTCACTGGGTTATGAGAAAGATGAATTATATAGCCAGGTTTATAATAAGCAGTGGTAGAAAACAAAAGACACCGTGGGTAGGCTAAGGATCAGATATTCAAAATTTTGATGACAGACCTTTGTGCTTTCCACTTCAGGCTGTGTGACTCCCACAGATGTTCATGTTGAAGCTTAGAACGGTTTGAGCATGTGTGCAGGAGCCGTGAGTAACTCCCACTGCGTTTCTCCCTCCCCTGTGCTGAGGGGACTTTATAGACGGCAGGCTAGATGGGTCCTACATTGTAAACAGCAGTCTTAGAAAGCGTATAATTAGCTTGTAAGCACTTTTCTCTCACTTACTCCTTTTAGTTACACAGCAAAAGCCAGGACTGCAATTCTGAGTTTTCTGCTGCATATTCGCTAAGTTTTGGAAGGAAGCTTCGTGAACTACTTAATATTCTCCCATTATTTGTAAAGGGAAAGATAAGTTTGTCAAAAATATGTAGTATAGTGCTTAATCTATCTTGGACAAGTTATTACTACCCATTATTTTGAGGACAGCATGTCTTAATTCTTTAAACGTTTATAAGATGCAATCTTTGCATCTATAATTTAAACCCAGAGGAAGGATCCCTGACTCACACTGGCCATGGATGAGCATACAGCCTTCTGCACTATACTGGCACAGCCCCCCTTTCCGTCTTCCGGTACTGAGCCCTTTGTGTTCTGTACTTTCAAAGTTTATGCCTGGAAAACCCTTCTTATCATGATACACAAGCCATCAGGTCCGTCTTTCACTCACGGTGTGGCCTGTTTACTTTTCTAGTTAGTGGCATTGTATCCATTTTCGAGAATGTGGCATAAGTTAGCTATCTTTTCATACTGCGTTAACTAACACGCTTTTCTCCACTGATTTCTGTAGCTGTTTTATACAATATTCTAATGCATTCTCGAGGAGTCTCTCTTTAACCATCTCCCATGGTTCCCTTAAAATTCTAGACTTACAGTGATTAAGTATATTCCTAGCAGGTTCTGATGTCATCAAATGCTATCATCCATAAGAAAATCTCTTTTCACTGATTGTGGCTGGTTTAGAGGACACTATTGATTTCTACATAAAAGTTTTATTTTGTAACAAAATCAAGTCTAGCGAAATCACATACCACGGTCAGTTAAAAATTGTGAGTATTTTCCCTTTGTTTTTGGATCCTTTTGCTGTCTGGTTCTACCATTTTAAAAATAAAGATATGTTGCTCTTTCCTTTTCAGTTTTAAAAAATATTTCTTTTTAAATTTTACTTAATACAATGGTCAGGGTTTTTCAAGGCCAGTTTAAAGTCAAGATTGTGATAAACATTAGGTGCTAAGGATTCCTTTTGCATTTTAAAATATGTAAATATCAGACAATGGTCTATATACACATTTTAATATCTATGTATTTTCATGATTTGTTAGAAAAATTTTTCTAAACCATAAATGAGTGGTGGTTGCTGTCAAATAATTTTATGCCTTTATTTAGAAGATTTATGTGGATTTTTTTTTTGCTGTCTGCTAATTATATGTGCTCATTTTAAGAATTGGCTATTTAAAGTTGCAAGCAGTCCTTAATATGTACAAAAAAACTCCTTAAATAGTTCTTTATACTTACAGTCTATACACTGTATTTCTGTGTGTTTTTCTTCACAATACATAGATATTATTCCAACACTTCCCACTGTAGACACAGCAGACAAGCACCTAAACTTAATTGAATCCTGACACTCACAACCTGGGAATCGCACCTCACAGATCAGTGGGTGGAGTCTGAAAGATGGCATTTTCTAGTTTCTTACCACATATTTTTCCTATTTCTCCCATAATGTTATTAAAACTTCAATCATCTTTATTATCCCTTAAATAGTTATTTTTAAATGCTAATCTGCTAATTCCAATATGTCAATCAATTATGGCTTTAATTTTACAACTTTTGCCTTTCATAATTTTGGTTACCTGATGATCTTGTCTCTGAGAATATTTGGTATGAGCCAGACACTAGGGGAGGCAGAGGCAGGTAGATCTCTGTGAGTTCAAGGCCAGCCTCATCTACAAAATGAGTCCAGGACAGCCAAGGCTACACAATGAAATCTTGTCTTTAAAAAAACAAAACAAACAAACAAACAAAAAAAGAAAGAATACTTGCTGTGTGTTTATTATCTACTTGACAAAGTGTTGTTTTCATGTGTGTTTGTTTCCACCAGAGATATTGTTTGCTGTGCCCAGTTTTGCTCCTGTTAACTAGAGCTCTGCAGTGGACCTGTGCCTCACTTCTCATTTTCACCAAATGCCTTCAGGTAAAAGTTATACTGTAGATTCCCAAGTTCCCTCATCCTAAAAGGCTTTCATGCATACCCTTGTGGGCTTCTTGTTCCTCTTACAGGAGAGTATTTGCTTTTGAACATACTAAGAAGATATACACATCTCCAGTCCTATATCCATTATAACTTAGCAACAGCTCTAACAGAAAAAGGAAAATATTCCCCAGAACCCCTTAGTCCATGGAAGGCATCGTTACTACCCACAAACACCATAGGTGTTACCATAGGTGTTGGATAAGTTCAAGGGTAGTCTCTGATAGGTGTGCTATAGGCTTTACCCCCAGCCAAGGAGCTGTTTGCAGTTGGTGGCTCCTGGGGGAGATGTGTGGTCCATAGTGGGTTGTCCACAGTGAGCTGGTGGGTGGGGTTCTATGAAAGGCAGCACTACTTAGACCTGCTATAGACAGGAACACAGGAGGGGGATCTGAGGGAGGGGGAATCTAAGATGAGTTTGAGGGATCATTGGGGAGTGGATATGAGCTAAATACAATGTATTAAATTACCAAAGACTAGACAGGATGCTTTAAAAACGGAAGAGGGAGGTGGGCAGGAGGCCCCACACCTCACTGAGGAGCCACCGGCAATTGACTGGGCTGGGAGAGGGAGAGTCAGCTTTCTTTTAGGGTGTGACTTCCATCCTCCATGGCAAAGTCCACTCCCAAGGGTATGAGAGCAGCACAGGTCCTCTGCAAGAGCAGCAAGCCCCAAAGAGCCAGTCCCTCCCACTTCCCTTCTACCTTCCTCAAGCAGCCTTTAGGAGTACAAAATACACTGTAGGCCGCTGCTGATCCTAACACACACACAAGCAGTGCATAGACTCAGGTAACTGCTCTTACCACAAGATGTGAAGAAAACGAGAAAGCTTACCACTGGTCCAAATTGATAAAAGGGAAGTGATGCTTTCTATCAGAGGGGATACAGTGCCCATTAGAGTGGGAGAGTTAGTGTAAGCATGTCCCCAGTGCCGACCCACAGATGCTTCGGTAGCGGAGCAGCTCTGGACCTTAGGACTCCTCCTCTAAGCTATCCTATAAAACATTCAAGCGTGTGTGTGAATACTGCTGCCACTTCCTTGTAAGTCATCTACATTTCTTTCTTCCTGGGGTAACTGCTTTCAGATGTGCTATAAAGAGCATCTACTAAAAAAAAAAAAATCACCTGGAATTTTTTGGTAGATAATTGGAAGACATTAAGTGATAATTCTCTGCTCATGAATCAGTCCCACCCACTTTTCCTGACTGTGACATTTCCCGACTATTGTAAGAGATTTCCTGTTTTCTGCTACCTCTAATTAGATTTTCTGTCACAGACAACCATTTGCATATCTAATCACATTTTTGGTGTTATTTTTACATTTTATTGCAATATTTTTGAAGGTGTTCTTTAAAAAAAGATTTAAATTTAGGCTAAAATACGAAGAACAGTCGTAGTTTCCTGTCTAATGACGGCTTAGGGATTTGGTCGAGAAAGACACTGCTTCCGGCCACCTCGAACGTGGTTTCCTGCCTTTGCTTGTAAGCATCCTTCCAGATTCACTCCTTGGAAGCCCATGAGCTCTTTTCTATGATGAATACAAAACAGCCACCGTTCCCTGGATCTTGCCACAGCAACGTCATACAAAAACATCTCAGGCCTCATTTCACACTGTTTATCCTCTGCAGCTGACAACCATTCCCAAAGCCTAGCCCACAGCAGTGTGTGCCGTGATCCATTTGGGACCAAGCTCAGGCCCATCTGACAAAGAACACGGCAGGAGCGTGCTCTCCGAGAACAAACAGGGCTGCTTCTTCTGACCTACCATTTAGACAGCTGCCTGGTGGCAGGAGGCCAAGTGGACCGAAGAAATCAAGCGAGCCAACGTCCTCTCAAATACCAGTAGCCCCATAACCAAAACAAAAGCTGAATATTGACATCGGATGGGCCACTTGAGAAATGGTACTGGGTACAGTCACCGGAACTCTAGTTTTCCTTTTAGAACCTGGGTAGGATTCCTGTCATCCCTCTGCCACATGCCGCCATCCACAGGGAAGGACACAGCAGCCGCCTGTGGTCCTGCAGTGTCCAGAAAAGCAGAGAACGGTGTGTCCTAAGCCAGTAAGCTTGCAGGTAGGTGCACCCTGGTCTCAGGCTTCCGCGGTGACCTGACATACCTTTGTACCAGTCTTCCCACCGTTTCCATTTTATTAAGTCCCATGTAGGCTGGAATTGACTGCATTGGCTCATCATCTTCAAATCTCTCCCTAAGCGTTGACTTAGAGAGAACATTTCAGGGCTCCGCGGCTCTCTTGCACTTTCCTCACACACTTTTCAAGCGGAGATCTGCTTATTATCTTCCATCTCGGGTTCCTCAAGTCCTGGAGAAGGACAAATGTGAACTAAAAGTGAATTTTTTTTCCAGTCAGATGCTTTAAGCTCATAGTTTGAACTTAGTTTCATCTACAGCTTAGTCAAACTACAGGTCCGAGTGATTTTGAGGCAATACTACATAGTTTCTCATCGGCTTTTTAGAAAAGCGTTGTTAGGCATGGTTTGCTGGCCCCACGCATTTCAAGGCTCTCCTCATCACTAGGTTGGGCTCTGCCTCATGCTTTTAAGGCTGTGGTGAAAGGGCTCAGAAAATGGCTTCCATGTCCTTGTTCCTAGGGACTCCTTCAGAGGAAGAGGAAGGGACAGAGTTTACACTCCAGCGTGTGACATTTCTAGCTTTCCAGATGGCAGAGATTCCCGCCCTTCCCTGGTGGACAAGGTGGTGGGCTCTGACGGAATAGTTCCTGGTGTCCTGTAATCAGGATTCCTTGGCTTGGGAAGTCCCGTATCTGATTTGTGGTCTATCTCTTGTTTCTCAGATGTTTGTGTTTTCCAGGTTACTTGAAAGTCCCAGGTGGGCCTTCTAAGATAGTTTCCTTTAGATTAGTTAATTTGATTCCCTCAGTAAGGTCTATGTCTCGACGAAGGAAACACTCATATGTTCTTGCTTCCTAAGGATTTGGAGTAGGGTAACTAAAGAGTAGCCCCAATTGCCCAGGCTTTTCCAGTTTTGTCTCTGGAAAGCAAATGTCTGCTAAGGCTCTTGTTCCTAGGAAAAGTAAGAAGGCTAGTCACTGTGAACTTAGGAACAAGATAAATTTTCTCCCCTCTGTGATGCTACAAGATGTCTAAAATCATAACCGCTTACCTTGAAATTCCACTAGGTAAGAGCTGCCGACTTGTTTGTACATCACTCAGTGCTGAATACCACTGCTGAGTGCCCTCTAAGCTCTTCTAAAGATGCCTGACTCAACCCAAAAGCTACTGGGGACTATTGGTGTCTCCCCCCCCCCCATAGTGCTCATGCCGTTATTTCACACGGGGACATCTTATTTGGCATGTCATCATTCATTGCTGTGTAATGGCATTGGTGACTGGTCTGTGCCAGCAAGCTTCTCACATGTCACCTTCAGTGGCCTGAGAGCTAGGCAGTGGGGAAGACGTTCACAGGTCAGTTCCAGTTTAATTTATCTTTATCTTGCCCTCAGCTGATTAGAACACACACACACACACACACACACACACACACACACACACACACACACACACTTATACCTGTCTTGGGTAAGAGAGCTTACCTGGACATCCAGAGGCACATACTTTTGCTCAGACCCAGCAAAATGGGAGTGAAGACACTGATAGATAACATGACGCTTGGGCTGTTCAGTAATTGGAAGGATACCTGCGGCTTTGTACAGCAGCCTTAAAGGGCTATTGCTAATATATATAAAAGTTACTACAGTATAATTATCTGGAAACATACCGTGATAGGGTAATTATGCCATAATTCAATGCTAACGATGAAGCTCAAGGCCTTGCATATGCAATGCGTGTACTCTCAGGAAACCTACATCAAACCATTCCAAAGCAAAGCCAGAAAACAGAGTGCTGACCTGTCTGCTGATAGTAACATCCAGACAGAATGAGAAAACAGACTCTGGCCACTGAAGGGGCTTTTGCAGATAAAAATCACTTGCCACCAGGCCTGGCTGACTTGCGATTGATCCCTTAGACTCATCCTGGTGGAAGGAGAGAACCAACACCTACAGGTTGCCCTCTGATGTACACACACGCATAGTGGCACATGTGCCTCCCTCTGACCTACGCACATGCATGGTGGCACATGCGCCTCCCAAACCCCTTATAATACAATTTCACATCTCAAAAGCATAAAAAGAGAGAAAGTAAATTGAAGTTTCTTTTGGGAGGGCCATCGTAAATACAGCTATTAGATGCTGCCACAGTGATCCTTGACAAAGGCACTTTGCAGGGACATGACAAGGAAGCGGGGTGGCCGTGGTGACCATAGGCGACACATACTTTCTTGGTTTTGCATATTGAATTGTGTGCTGGGCTGGTCATAACCAGATTTGCTCAGTGCACCCGCTCTTTTCTTCTTTTCTCTACCCACCAAGCCCAAAGCACATTGACAGACTATCTGCCTGTTCCTGTGTGGAAATTTCCACCAGGATAATTGGTTAACTCTTCTTAATTTTCCTTATGAGTCAGCTCAATTTTCTCTAAGATTCAAATCTTAAATCTTTATGTTGCAAATCTTTTTCTCTGATGTATATAGATAATTAGATTTAAAAATAATTTCTGTGGCTCACATGGCTCATTAGGTGCTGAATAATAAATGAGATTAATCTCCATAGTTTATGTCCCAATGTCTCAGTATAGTTAATAATATTTAGAACAATTTATAAGTTGAGGAGAAAGGCTCAATTTATAAAACACGTTGTGCATTAATAAAGCCATAAGGTAAATTGTGTATCTCTTTTTTCCACCGCTGGGCTTATTTCTTTAAAAGCTTGACTGGCTTCTTTTTTTTAAAATAATATCTTTTAATTTCTTGAGATGGATACAGTCACTGGACCCTAATGACTCCAGGTACAATGCTAAGGGTCCCAGAGTCAGACAGGTCCAGGTCATCTGACCACAAGTGCAATGCTTGCGTATTTACACACATATTCACCACGATTGTGGTAGGGGTGTGATCAGTTAGTTACCATTGAATTTCATAATTCTGACAGGTAGACTGGAATGCAGTCATTTGTCTTCTGAAGGAGGTTGTTTTAGGACAAAACATTTATTATTTAGTTAGTTATCACCATGAAGTCAGCAAGTATTCTTCCTACTGAAAAAGAAGTTGAGGAATGACATTATCACAGTTTAGAGACAGGGGTTGCCTTGCTGAGGAGACAGGATGATGCTCTCTGTGAGGACTTATTTTGATCATCTCTTGATTTGATTGAGAAATGCCCAAACTATTAAAAAAGCCCCTTCTGGATGTGACCCTGCAATTTTATTTTTCCAAAATCATTTAGCTCACAAGGGTTCTGACATGACCAATGGTTTAACTTCTTGATGAATTAAAAATATGAAGATTGTAGAGTGGAAGTGGGCCTGTGGAAGGGAGGTTCTAAGTTGTTATGTAGCTGGTACTGGTCCATGAGAGAGAGAGAGAAAGAGAGAGAGCTCAGGCCTGGCATATCGCAGGCATGCTACAGAAAGTTATAGTTACATAATTAATAATGGTTGGTAGAGGCATAATATCTGGATGTTGAACAGGTACCTAAGCACATAATGGAAAGTGATGATACATTTCTCTGAATATCTTACTAATACATAATTTCCAATAATGATCAAATCACAGCATATGGATATAGAAAGTATTTTTCAATTACTTTCTAAAGTACATTTGGCTTATTTCCAGTTTGGGGATCTATTATTCATAATTCTATTATAAACATTTAAGTAATGTGCATGGAGATGTACTTGACTTTTTCATAGATGAACATCTGTGAGGAAAATGGTTTCCACATGCTAGGTGAAATTAAAATACAAAGTTGTAGAGTAGTTCTACCATTTTCCATTTCAGTGGAAGTTTTATCACATAGAGGACAACAAAATCACACAAATAAAAACCTACCCATCCCAGCACGTCAAGTCTCATCAGTGCTGAACTTATCCTCTACCACAATGGCCTGGCAAGGGAGCATGGCCAGAAGAAAGTGATCTAAAAGTATGCAAAACAGTCCTTGTCTGAGACAGCCCTGATCCCTTTAATACCCTCATGAAGACCAAGCTGCCTATCTGGTACATATGTATAGAAGGCTTAGGTCCAGTCCATACACGGTCCTTGGTTGGTGTTTCAGTCTCCACAAGCCCCCCTGGGCCAGGCTAGTTAACTCTGTTGGTCTTCTTGTGGAGCTACTGTTCCCTTCAGGTCCTTCTATCCTTCCTTCCACTCTTCCATAGGGCTCTCTGCATTCTGACCAACGTTTGGCTGTGAGTCTCAGCATCCGTTTCAATTCATTACTGGGTGAAGCCTCTTAGAGGACAGCTATGCTAAACACTCATTTGCAAGTATAGCAGAGTGTTGTTAAATGTGTTAAAGGTTGCCTCTTTCTCGCATGGTGTGGCCAGGTATTAGTTGGACATTGCCTCAACTTCTGCTCTTTCTTTATCCCTGCACATCTTGTAGGCAGGGTAAATTTTGGGATGAAGCTTTTGTAGATGGGTTGGTGTTCCCCTCTCTTTACTAGGCCTCTTGTCTGGTTAGAGGGTAGCCTCTTCACTCTCCATGTCTGCCACTGGTAAAGTAAGTTTTATTCTTGTAAAAGTAACTTCTATTTGACAGGTGTATTGTCATCTTGAAGACTTATTGCTTAATAAGCTTACTCTTTCTAGCTCTTTCTGAACTCTGGCTAGTTCAACTCAGCTGTTTTGGCTCAAACTCCTCTCCAGGTTAATGGAGTCAATCTGGTTTCTCTCAGCTTCTCACTGATTTGCTATGCTTGGCCTCAAACTAACTCTGGCAATTTGTTCTAGTCTCTGGCTCCTTCTTACTCTCGGGCTTCAACTGCCTCTGCTGACTTGCACCGAACTGCCTGTCCTGTTCTGTCCTCAGCTCTACTGTACTGTCTTCTCTACTGAACTCTACTGTACTCAAGTCTACTTCATTATCTTCTCTACTCTACTGTACTGTACCCTACTCTATTGTCTCAACTCTACTGCCCTACTCTTATGTAGCTCCTCTTTCCTGTCTGTTCTCTTGAGAGTTGGGAATATCCTATTCTGTCAAATCTTTCTCTTACTCATCACTGCCTGTCCCTCAATTAGAAGTCATTCTTGGGATGAAAAATGTGTACCTAGGGCATGCCTGTACTCCATCCAGCAGGATTAAAGGTGTGTGGTGTGTCTCTATCCCAGCCAGATCACACAAATCTAGGTCTTTGGATGTGACCCCTTGCCAAAACAGCCATGTTTTTGCATTAAAATTACTCTATGCATTAGGAAATATATATAGAGAATAGACAGTATAACATATGCCATCTGTTGTAATATTACATATACTGTAAAGATTTTTATGATACTACAGTTTAGTTTTTTCTCATTAATTCTAGAAATAAAATGTCTAGGTTTTTGTTTTCATTTAAGCTGTTAGATCCAAAACCCATGTCAACCTTACATGAGACTGTGGGAAGATAAGTCATGATTATGGTTAAGTGTTAGATACGTAACTATGACTTCAAATTAGGTTTCTGATTTCATTTAGGCAACTGGTTTTTCTTCAAATGCATTTTTATTAGATGTTATTAAGATATGATTTAGGTATGGGACTGTAGTTTAGTGCATAAGACCCTGAGTAAAAATAGTCCATGGTACTATAAAAAAAGAGAAGAGTTTATGTGCCAAACATAGTATATTAAAATGCTCTGTTTGATTTGTAGTTTGGTACATAGATAAGTAAATAGAAATTTTCTACCAGATTTATTCTTACTTTATGTACTTCCTTCCTCATGTTATCTCTGTCCAAACATGTAAACAATGATCAGTGTCTCGTCACACTTCATTAGTTCTAGAATTTTATATAAGTGATGTCATTCCATGTGCACATATTTATCTCATTCCTTTGCTTCAGTTGTTTTCAGAATTCATTTCTGTCACATCAATATTTTTGTCTGTTTTAAATACCGATTTGGTTCCATCATATGGATAGAGCAAGGTATTTTCCACTTCACATCTTGATGGAAATTTGGGTTCTTTCCAATTTTGTGTCTATTTTAAGTAACCTGCATGAGGACTGCCTTCATTTCTTTTCCATTGCTGTGAAAGGGCAGCATTATCAAGGCGACTTATAGAAGAAAGAGCTTTGGGGGCTTCTGGTTGCAGAGGGTTAGCGTCCGTGACCACCAGGGTGGAGAGCGTGGCGGTAGGAGGAAGACATGATGTCCATCATCGTCCACAAGCAGGAGGGCGAGAGCTAACTGGGACTAGCCTGGGTTGTGAAGCCTCAAAGCCCACTCTTAGTGCCACACCTCGGCCAACCAGGCCACACCTCCTACTTCTTACCGAACGCTTCCATTAAGTGAGGACCAAGTGTTCAAGAACATGAGCGCACAGGAGCTACTCTTATTCAAATAACCAGAGGGACGTACTTGTTTTTGTTTTTGTTTCTTCAGTGAACACATCTGGGTGGAATAGTTACCATACGCAAGGAAGAATAAAAACATTCAGTTATTTTAAATTAGTTCCACCATTTTCCATTTCATTTATCAATGGGACAGTGGGAGTCCACCCTCCATAAGGCCTGATTAGTAGTACAGATGGCCTGTGCCCACTGATCCACCCCACTGCTAAGGATTTGTAGTGCTTTGTCACTAGTTCATTCCAGCAACTAGAAACCCTCTCACCTTTTGCCTCAGCCAAATTCCACCTATTCCCCCCACTGCTAATCTTGACCTCTGTTCTGTATCTTGAATTTAGCCTCCTGTACCCGCCTAACTCCACCAAGTCCCAAGGAAATGTCTGTACATTATCTGTAGACTTATAATAATGATAGATAAGTGTTTGATAAACTCCCTTTTCAAACTTCTGTATATTTTAAAATTCTTTATTTTTTATTTCCAATTATGTGCATGTGTGTATGTGCTGTTGGTAGTGGCAGGAAAGGGTGTGTGTGTGTGTGTGTGTGTGTGTGTGTGTGTGTGTGTCTTCATGCACGCATGTGTGCGTGTATGTGCAGGTGTTCCTCGGGACAGGAAGAGGGCACTCCCCTGGATCTGGAGTTAGAGGTGGTGCTGGGAACTGAACTGTGGTCCAATGCAAGGGCAGGTACTGCTTGATGTTGAGGCATCTCCCAGCTCCATCAAATCACTGGAATTTTATAAAGTCTTCAGTTTGGCTTTGAGAAAGAAGAAATGTGACCTGTTTTCTTCTACCAGCATCTGAGAAGGGGGAAAGGAACACAGCACAGGTATAAGCACAGCTAGGGTTTCCCCTGCAGCATACGACTGAACACGTTGGTGGAAAATGACAAATAAATGGCTTTGGGAAGAGATAGAAGGCAGAGGGAAAGGCCCCAAAGAACCATGGCACCTGTTTAGACTCAGTGCACAGTTGCCACCTCCTTTACCTAGGGAGGACGTGCCAGGAGGACTCTGTTGGAGGTGGTGAGGTTAGACAGAAACATTAGCGGAAAGGTTTTAAAATATTATGTAGTGATTTAAAAGAAAATTTAGTCTAAAGTTTTTGTCCCCTCGCTTTAAAAGCATGGGAATTTTATAGTCATCGCTGGAGCTTAATGAAGCTGCTGCCCTCAGGAGGAATTGTCTGAAACGAGAAAAAGGCATAAGAGACTGTGAATCCGAAAAACTGTCTAACATTTCATTTGAATGGCTCTTTATTTCTCCACCAGTGTGCTCCCACTTTCTGCATTTAGTGCTACCATTCTTGAATTTTAGTTCTCTTGGAAAAAATGTCTCTGTGCAGCCTATCAGCATTTCATTTGGGATAATCCCCAAATAAAAGCTTCATTATTTAAAATATAATTTCCTTTTACAGCGTCCAATGCAATTTTGAGACACAGTGGCACAGAATAGCTCTGCTAACTTGATGACTGGACATTAAATATTCATGACATTTTAGCGTTTCTTCATGCTACTTCTCACAGCTCCTTGGAACGGCTCTACTTCAGAAAGAGCTCTTTGAGTCAGAGCTCCGACCCAGCCTGAACCACAAATCCTCTGGTGCAATTTGGTGCTGCATGTCTGTGCACGCCATTCAGCCTTGTTATCTCAGGCCTCCCAGTTTCTGGAATCTCAGCTACCAGATGTTTCAAAAGTGTGGATCTGCGGACAGGGCACAGAGGATTGCAGTGTCACACCTCATACCTCCCGGATGGAGTTCTGAATGGCACTGGGAGGCAAGAATTCTTTCAGCCTAAATGACGGCGTCCCACATTAAAGAAACTCCCTGGAGAATCTTACATTAGTTGCCTTACTCCGTAATAAGGTCAGCAGGTACATGCACGCGTACAGTGTAAGTGAGCAAGGACACCGTGGTCGGTGGAGTGCCATTAACCACGAGCACATTTTGATGTTTTTATCTGCTCTATACAGCTTAGGCTCACCAACTTTGAGGTTCTAGAAAAAAATCAATGGTACGGTAAAATTGGAGAAGCTCCTTAGGAAAATGCATTATGTGCCAAAAATATGTAATTTTGATTTGATGGAGGCTCTGGGCTAAACATCACATCACTGTTTTCTTACACACCTGTGACTGAACGCTGTGGGAGGCCGTAAAGGAGCCAAGATGAGTGGAGATGGAGGAAGCTTGACACTCATTACTTGAAGCTAACTTTTGGATGCCTCTGCTGTGGGCTTGCTCCTCACCATCCCAATTTCTCTGGTTCTCCGCCGCAGAGCATCCATCACACCCCCGGCATGCTTGCGGACTACTCTCCACTTCTTTTTTGTCATGTGTTTTCCTCTGACTGTCACCTTTGAAGACCCACCTGCGAAGGCATCTCTGACACTCAACAGATCACTTGGATCATCATATAAATTAGGTTGACAATGTTTTGAGAACTCCAGAACTGGTGCCTCTGCCGTGATTTGTACTTGATAGTAGTTTCTGATAAACAGAAAAGCTGCAAAGATAGTAGTGCCTGTCTTCTGTCCAACCGTATCCAGTTTCTTCAGCTGATGTATTTTATGTTGTCTCATGTTTTCAGATTTCGTGAGTCATCACTGGTGCTACTCAGCTAAGCTCCAAGCTTGACTGACACCACAGCTACTTCCTGTTTCCTGTTTCAGCATTGGTCCATGGTGCCACATTGCATTTAATCATTTACATCCTTGGGCTCCTATGGATGGTGACCGCTTTTCAGACTATCCTTGTTTTAAATTTATTTTTATTTTAAATGTTTTAACTTTTAAAAGAATTTCTTGAGTGGGTGGAAAGATTGTCAGAGCCAGATGACCATCACATGGGGTCTTCTGGACACGAAAGAGATGCCCCACCTGTGAAATTGCAACAGTGTGGTTGACTAGATAAGGCCCACCTGACCACACATCAGTACCTACACCATCCTTATTGCTAATGACTGATTTGAGAAATACCATTGAGTATTTGCTAGTTTTTCTGTGATTTTTTCTTTTTGCAATTATTTATAACTGATACACAAAACATGTAAATTGCTCATCTATTCTTGAGGTAGCATGTGGCTTTTTAAATACATGTGTACATATCTATCTTCTCAAACATTTATCTTTTCTTTATAGTCAATTTATTTAACACTGTCTTGTAATCCTTTAAAATATACAATTATATTTTTTATGGTCAGACTTCAGTTTACAGTCTTAGAGGGCAGGAAAATCACATGCATCTCATGACATTCTAAGGACACTATTCCAAGGCTACATGCAGTCAGCATAGCTTACCCTTGATGAGGTCAGCCCGGGCTTCCTGGTGCAGGCAGCACTGCCTTCTATACTTTAAGGCATCACCACCACCTCTCATCCATCTCTCCGTGCTGTTTTCCTACTACATGAAGCCCCATTTTTGGGAAGTGAATGATGTATTTAAGTTTCTTTCTGGGAACTTGCATACATAATTATTTGGAATTTTTCTGTATAAAGGCTTCCTTATTTCTTTACTATTTCAACTATGTTTATACCAGGATGCTTAGGTAGGATTTAGTTGGTAGTCTAGGTTGTAACCCAATACATGGTTATTTACTTTGTTTCACAACTCTGCTGAGCTTTGGCCACTGGTGCTCATTCATTTAGTGATATATCCTTCTATTTACACTGTGTTTACACTGAGAGCTTTGAGGCCCAGTGTTCATGGTCTCCACTCCTGGGCCACTGCACCGAATCCTTGTGTGTGTATGTGTGTGTGTGTGTGTGTGTGTGTGTGTGTGTGTGTGTGTGTGTGTATGTGTGTATGTGTGTTGATGTTAAGTCTTCTATTTCACTATTTCTCAGTGCCAAGGCTTTATATGCCATCTTTTTGAGACTGCACAGACTGCACTATGTTGTGCCCACTGACATAGACCCTTCTTGTCCAGTCTTGTGTCGTGCAATTGAAACTGTGGGCTGTGTTCTCAGGTGTCTTTGCTCCATTTGGCTCCTGCAATCCTTCCTCCCCCTCTTCCAAAGGGTTCCTTGAGCTCTGCCTAATGTTTGGCTATGGGTCTCTATATCTGATCCTATCAGCTGCCGGAGGAAGCCTCTGTGATGTTGATTTAGCAAGGCACTGATCTAGGAGTATAGCAGAACATCATTAGAAACCATTTTATTGATTTTTTGGGGCAGTTGTATTTAGTTCTACCCTAGATTTCTGAGCCATGCAGCTTTCCATTCCTGGCTGTGCAGGCAATGTCGGGCATGGGCTCCCTCTCATGGCTTGGGCCTTAAGTTAGACCAATCGTTGGTTGGACTGTAACTCTGAGCTACCAATGCCCCAGCACATCTTACAGGCCAGACAGGTGTGGGTTGAAAGTTTTGTGGCTTGATCAATGTCCTGGTCACACCACTGGGAGCCTTGCCTGGTCACTGAAGATGGCTGGTTAGGAGTCCTTTGTAGGGTCACCCTCAGATTCTAGGAAATTTCCACTGTACTGGGTTTCCACATGGCCCCTAAGTGTCCCCCAATTCCAGTCTTCTCTACCTGTACTTCCTCCCTCTGTCCCTTCCTCTCCCATTCAATCTATCCTGGTCCCATCTCTAGTTCGCATAATCTATCTACTTTTTCCAGGAAGATCCATGCATCCCTCCTAGAGCCCTTCTTGTTTCTTAGCCTCTCTGAGTCTGTAGATTGTACTGTGATTATCATTAACAGCTAATATCCACTTCTTACTGTGTACGAATCATGTTGGTCTTTCTGAGTCTGGGTTGCCTCACTCAGGTTGATATTTTCTAGTTCCATACATTTCCCCGAAAAGTCCATGATGTCATTGTCATTGTTTTTAATAGCTGAGTAGTATTCCATTGTGTAAATGTACCACAGTTTTATTATCTATTCTTTGGTTGAGGGACATCTAGGTTGTTTCCAGATTCTGGCTATTAAGAATAAAGCTGCTATGAACATAGTTGAGCAAGTGTCTTTGTGGTAAGATGGAGTATCTTTTGGGTATATGTCCAAAAGTGATGTAGCTGGGTCTTGAGGTAGATCAATTCCCAATTTTCTGGGGAACTGCCATATTGATTTCCATAGTGGCTCCCACCAGCAATGGATAAGTTCCTTTTGCTCCACATCCTCATCATTACATGTTATTGATCTTAGCCATTCTGACTTGTGTGCGATAGAATCTCAAAGTAGTTTTGATTTGCATTTCCCTGATGGCTAAGGATGGTGAACATTTCTTTAAGTGCCTCTCATCCATTTGAGATTCTTCTAATTCTATGTTTAGCTCTGTACCACATTTTAAAATTGAATTATTTGGTTTTTAATATCTAGTTTCTTGAGTTCTTTATATGTTTTAGATACTAGCCCTCTATCAAATGTGGAGTTGGGGAAGATCTCTTTCCATTCTGTAGGCTGCCGTTTTGTCCTATTGACAGTGTCCTTTGTCTTACAGAATCTTTTCAGTTTCAAGAGGTCCCATTTGTTAATTGTTGATCTCAGTTACTGCATTATCAGTGTTCTGTTTAGGATGTTGTCTCCTGTGTCAACACTTTCCCCCACTCTCTTCTATCAGGTTCAGTGTATCTGGTTTAAAGTTGAGGTTTTTTATTCACTTGGACTTGAGTTTTATGCAAGATGATAAGTATGGGTCTATTTGCATTCAAACAACTTTAAATGATATATTCTGCATGTTTCTGAGGTTTTTGAAGACCTTATCTATTTTACCTTATCTTTCTATAGAATCATATCCATCTGTTATACCTAGGATGTATATTATTGTGACAAAAATAGACTAATGATTGATGTGACCATGACTTGATCAACTAACAATTAACTTTTATAACTTATTTACCCTAAACAGCCTGAAATAGCACTTTCAAATATAGGAAGCAAACCTTGTATTATAATTGAGTTATATGGGTACAATACCGCATATTAGAGTAGAAATATAATTTATAGATGAGAAGAATAATCTAAAATTTGAATTCTATACCATTGTATCTAAAATTAAACTTATTTTGCATCTATATATATTGAAGTTTTTATTATATACATCTTTCACTTTTTTTGGTTAGGGTTATCCCCAAGATATTTTATATTGTTTGTGGCTATTTTGAAGGGAGTTATTTCCATGATTTCTTTCTCAGACCATTTGTTGTTTGTATATATTAGGGCTATTCATGTTTTTAGTTAAGCTTGTATCTAGCCACATCACTGAAGATGTTTATGAGTGGTAGGAGTTCCCTGGCAGAATTTTTGGAGTCACTTATATATACTATCGTATTATCTGCAAATATAGATACATCAACTTCTTTCCAGTTTGGAAAGATCTCCTCCAGCTGCTTTATACTCTAGCTAATACTTTAAGTACTATATTCAATAGACATGGAGAGAGCAGACAGCCTTGTCTTGTTCCTGATTTTAGTGGAATGTCCTTGAGTTTCTTTACATTTAATTTGATGCTGCAGAAAGAGCTCTTAATCACTGAGCCATCTCTGTGGCCCATCCCTTTCTTTTCCCATCCTGCATGTTTCCCCCTCACATGCTAATACTGCACTGGGTCTTGTAGAGGATGCTATGATCAAAGTAGGAAGGTACTCCCTGGCTTTTATATTCTCTTTTTTATTTATGTTCTCTTTTTAAGTCTGTATTTGGAAATTCAGCTGTGCCCCATTTTAATGCTGCTTTCTTGTGTTAGAGTCTCTGACATCCTTAGCAGTATGTTTTCGTCTGTCTATAATTTCAGTTTCAAATCCTCATTATTAAATCATCTATCTCTTGAATAACACTTATTGGCAGAAGATGAAAAAACATCAGCCTGGTACCTTGACTCATAATTTGGAAAATGAATACACTTAAACTTTCATCTCAATGCCCAATATTTTTATTCCCATGTGTTTCTTTTTATTTCAGTGTTCCCACTGCCTGTGGGAACAATGAGTAAAACACCACCTGGGAACACGTCTTTGTTAATTGCCAAAGACTATAAATCTGTTAAAAATGGCCTTTATTTTATTTTTCTTAAATCTTAAAGATAATGAACAACTGATGAGATGAAAAAATTTCAAAATATGTAGGTTTTTTCCTACTTTATCAACACACTAGAAAAGTAGCATGCCTCTGGATTGACTACTTAAGAATATCATTCATTTGTTCACTTATTCACGTGTTCAAAACAACATCTGAACTGTTAAATATGGATCTCTGCTTGACACACTGAAAAGCTTTGCACTGGGCTAAGACTTCGTGAGCTTGTATTATAGTCAAAGCTTCTGACAGTAAAACATCAGGAAAGTAAGTAAGTGGATATGAGATGGTGTTGGTGGCCTTTGCACTGTTAGCTCAACTGAAATGTAAAATAAGACAAGGAAGACAGTGATTGGCAGGAGGCTATCATCAGGTAGGGCAGGCCCTTCCCATTTGATAACTAGCACAAAAAATGTCTTGAGAAGAAAATTGGGAAGAAGAGACTTTAAATACAACCTGTAGTTTCCAAATATGGTGATGCGTTCATGTTGAGATCTGATGACATGAGTATCAAAGCAAAGATGCTGTAGGTCATCAAAGAAACGTCTTTCTATTATATTAAGAAGACTGTAAAATTCTTAGGAACTGCTGTGGCTTGGGTTGGAAATGTCTCCCATAGGTTCATGTGTTTGGGCAATTTGGTCCCAGCCAGTGGAACCATAGTAGAAGATTGTAGAATCTTCAGGAGGTAGAGCTGTGCCTAAGGAAGTGTGTCCCCAGAAGCTGGCTTTGCTACTTAGTAGTCCAGCCATAGCTCCTGTTCATTGTCTGATTTCTGATTGTACAGCAATGCGCCCCGCCGCCTGACACTCTGGCTGTCATGCCTACCACTCTAAGATGGGTGATGTCCCCTTGGAGCTATAAACCAGAACAGACCCTTCATGGGGCCAGTTGTGCCTTATCATGCAGTCTTTCCCAGGGACTAAAACTAGTCCAGTGACTATTCTATTGACAAACTCGCAAATAAGATGAGCCTCTCAGTCTGTAGTAGACTGCCCAGTGACGTGGGGTTCTGAGCATTGCCTATTCATAGTCGGGGTGTGGGGTGGGCAGGCTCCTGTGTTGTTTTCTCTGTAAGAAGGGCTTGACTAATACACGCATGGGAATTTTCACCTACAGTGTCCGCAGTGTGTCCTTATCATCTAGTTTTCTAAAAAGACTGCTATTTTTTCCTAGCTGAGGTCTGGTCTTAACCTTTCACAAGTCACCAGCCACGGCCGTTGTCCTTTCTTCTGTCTTCTCCTTATGTCTCTTACTCAGAGTTGTGTCCTGGTCCAACACAAACACTGTGACTGTGGAAAGTGGCTGTTTTCCTACTTCAGCTCCTCAAGTGAAAAACGATTGCTAATGATAGTAATTACCGTGTGGGCTGTACTGGAGGTCACTCCAATGCTAGTTATTTATAATACTGTCAGCTCAGTTCCCAGGAATCTACTTGTTATCAGCAGATGCTCTTGGTTTTCTGGCCCCAGCATTTTAACGACTATTACCAACCCTAATATTCTGCATAGTAGTCAGGTTCCTTTCTTATTAATCCCACAATTCTCTATCTTTTCAAATTGGGTTGTACATGTATTTTGAAACATACATCCAAAGAGGATGAAGATTCTGCCAACCCATAACTGATGTGTGGATTCTTCACGTAGCGAACAGAGTCATGCTTGGAGGCGCACAGCATCTCAGACATTCCATTTCTGGACCTTCCTAGCCACTATCACACCACAAAGGGAGCCAAGCATTCTACCATCTCAGGCCACAGGGCAGGTTTGCCTGAAATGGAATTTTATGCCAATCAATTTAAATAATGTGCTGTCCTTGGCGCAGATTTGGCCTTCTGGGTGTGGCATGTCACTCTGAATTGTTGTGTGCAGTGGCGGTGCGTTAATGCTGGGCTGTGCGCAGAGGCGAGCACATAGCTCATGTGTTACATTCTGACCCAGAGCCCACTTTGCTGAACAGCTTTATTTGAACACTGGGAACAAAGCTGCCTTCAGTTATCTGTGATTGCCTGTCGCACCTTTTATGACAGAAAGTGGAGCTAAGGCCTTGGGGGTCATGGTTATGTGATTTTCAATGCCTAAAATTCTTCTTCTTTTGTCTGTTCTATGTGGAGACATGGTCAGTCCGTTCCTTGTTTCAAAGTCACTGTGGCCATAGAATTCTGTGTTCTCATGTAGGAAGTGATGAAAAGGGGTACTGAGTGGAAGCCTGAGAGACCAGAGGACATAAGCGCACATCAAATGTGGCCCTTTAACAGGCATGAGCACATGCATCAGTTATCTAACCTACAGGAAATACAATGTATTTGTTGTTGCTGCAAAATAGTGACGCTCTAAGTAGCCTCGTCATTGCATGATTGTGGAGAATCATTAAGTTTAAATAGGAAATCATATACTCACTTTGGTTTTTTGCCTCAAAGTAGCTGTGCTACTTATAGCAGATTCTTTGCTGAAAAACAAAACCAAGCAACCAACCAAACAAACAAATCTATTTTGCAAATTTAAGCTGCACATGGGAGAAAGACAACCAATATATTCAGTTCATGTTTCTTAAACTCTCCAAGCCATGGAGTCTTGTCTTATAAAAGAGGACAGTTGTGGTGTCTACCTGTCTGGGGGTTTTGTCAGTTGGTGAGCTGAGGCGAGCTCAGCAGGAGCAATGCTTGCTAATGTGTGCTACTCAGAATTGTTACCACTGTTGCGGTTATTATCGCTGACACTTAATCAAATAAAAAGGAACTCTAAAACAAAGACAAAGAAAATGATTTTAAAATTGCAGCATAAAATCCAATAATGAAGGCTGAAAAGATCTCTCTTGAGTACCAACCCTTCCTGGCTTATTTGCTTTAGAAATTATCATCTGTTTCCCTAGGAGAAAGAAAAAAAATATTTTAGTTCCATAATGATCTCATTTCAGAAAGAAAGCTGTTTCTAATGTGAACATTAGAAATAAATTATAAGAACTTAAAAGCTACTTATTATTATAAAATATTTACCAATGTATAGGAATAGAAAAATAGCAGTTTGTTCTCCTGTGATGCATGTTAGCCCTAAAGCACTTTAAAAGCCTTCCCTAAGCCCCAGAAGGTCTCCAGATTCCATCCTTGGATGGTTGAAAGATCTCAAAACCTATAAGACCCACACCAGCACGTCTACACGGATGCTGAGTTCCTTACTCACATATCAGACCCTCTTTACCTCCCTGACTTGCTGTGCACTCTTCTCTGAGACCTTTGCCTTGTTAATGTTTCCTGAATACAACTGCCTTAGGACCAGTCGCAGGAAGATCTCACTCCAATCTGCACCATAGCAACGGGACATCACTCCTCAGAATGCTTCTTTACCTGGTAAAGGCATATTGCTGATGTGATAGATGCTAGTCATGTGTCTCTGTGTTCATAACAAAGGGGATTTTTCCAGGTGGACACCATCTAAATGAAAAGAAAAGGAAGTAAGGGAGAGTTGAGGAAGGAACAATTTGTTTGGAGGAAGCAGCTCTGCTACTTGGACAGAAGGTTGCAGCATGATCCCTGGGCTCTGGTCTTCATCCCGACTCAGGATCAAGACAATGAATGGCTTCAGCCCGAAGGCACAAGTAGCTGAATTTGACCAGTGACTTTAGTGAATGGGAAATGGACGTTTCTTCAGACTCCCAGCTGTAGCCTGCTCTGGCTACACTCTCGCTTTTGGCCAGTGAGACCCTGAACCATGATTCCAGGGAAGTCCATCCAGATCTCTGCACTTGAGATTTGATTTGCTAGGTTTGTGATCACATGTTATCTAGCAAGGGGAACCTTGGTTGGTTTCCTGTAGCTGGACAGCCTCTGCCTTGAATGCACATAGCCAACGCCTAGTGTCCTTGAAGTTTCTTCTCAGATGACTTCTTCAGAATCCACATTGCTGATATAACTTAATATGCCCTCTCTCTCTCTCTCTCTCTCTCTCTCTCTCTCTCTCTCTCTCTCTCTCTCTCTCTCCTCGCCCTCCCTCACATATATGCATAACATGCTAGGACATAAATGTATTCAACGTATAATGCATAATATATTTATTTTATAGCTGTCATTGCTCTCCTCTTGTCACTAGATATGAACAAGATTTTTTTGTCACATGGCATATAATGGGACATTTCTCATTGTAGGTGTCCTGGGTCAAATGGTTAAATAAGCAAATAAATAAATGAAATGTTTACTAAAGAACTAAGTCACAAACTGTCATTATCTTACCATGATTTTATCCTTGTTTTCATTCTGTTCAGTAAAGCTTTACATGGAATGTTATTTAGACACGTGAAGAACATTATATATTCAAATGATATTTAAAGAAAGAAAGCAGAGGTCAGATGATTGATTCAAATTGATGAAGACAAAATTTAATGTCAGCATTTTTTGAAGCAAAAAATTGTGTAAGACCCTTGACAGTTCTAAAGGAAAAGGAACACAGTCTGTTTAGGTCTCCTCAGTGAAAGCCTGGGGAGAATAGGAGCACCAGTCACAGCTGTCTCTGAGCTAGGTTCAGGCATTGCAGAAGGCTGGAAGGGGATCAGACATGCGGACAGACACATGCACACTATAACATGAAAACAGAACAAAAAGAAGAAAACCAGGAAATCACTTTTCCCTCACTGTTTCATAATTTTTAAGTGAGAAAATTCCCCATGAGTCAAGCATCTTCCTATCTTTGCTGAAGTGTTCAACATCAAGGCAACTTAGATGTGTTGTAAATACACAAGGCATACATATTTTTCTATTCTGTGCCAGAGTTTGAAAGCAAAACAAACCAGTATGAGAGGGGACCCATCTCAAGAAGAGACTGAATGGGAGGAGAATGGAAAACCAAGTCAGAGTGAATGGTGAACTGGACTCTCTCTCTTCCAGGTTGTTAGGGCACAGCTACAGGCTGAAGAGGGGCCCCCTGTCCCAGTGTCAGGACTGCTGGCTATGACTTCCCCTGGACTATGTGTATTGACAGTCCTAAGGCCCCCCAAGTGAAACACTTTCTCCATTGTGTATGGACTATTGCTCTTAATTAGTTGTAGAGTATCAATAGCAGGCTATTTAAAGCTGTACTGATAGCTGCTCAATAGTGAGGTTTTTGATCAGCACATGACATCATCTTGTATTCCTTGATCTCATATACTAGTGGTTCTCAATGTCCCTAATGCTGTGGCCCTTTAATACAGTTTCTCATTTGTGGTGACCCCTCAACCATATAATTATTTCATTGCTACCTTTTAACTGTGATGTTGCTACTGTCATGAATCATAACGTAAATATTTGGTATGCAGGATACCTAATATATGACCTCCCACAGGGGGTCATGACCCACAGGCTGAGAACCATTGCCAGAGAAAAATAACTCAAATCTTTCTCTGAATAGCACAAGGAAAACCCAGGAACAAGACATCAAGTGTCAATTGGTGTTTCCAGAGTCCAAATAAGGCACTCGTGATTGTGGTACCAAGAGTATGTTAATAATCAATGAGAAGTAATTAGAAATTACTATAAAATACATACTCCAGACATGTATGAAGCATTACGCTAATATTTAATGTATGGGAATGTGTGTTGTGCTGTCGATCACATACATAAGCCTCATTGGTAATGTGGTCAGCTAACATTCCAAGAAGAGATTTTTGCTCATGTTTGGCATTTCTTTGGCCCTGGACAAACAGCAAGCTACAGTTCTATTTCATTGCTTGTTAAAATGCAAACCAAACCAAAGCTGGCCTTCTGGAGTTGCTCTTAGGATGAAATATTATAGTGACAGATAGTAACTGGCAGAAAACAGTCAGTGTATATGTATTAGTGATGTTATTGTTTGAGTTGTTATTATTATAAATTCCTGCTCTTACTTAGGGGCTAATGATGTAAAATTATGCAGCTCATTATAGTTGCATGCCAGAAGTGACTTTATTAGAAGTCAGGAAAAATTATCAGAGGCTACTATTAACCAAATGAATATTAATGCTGCTTAAATCATAGGGAAGCTTTGTGACATCTTTACTGTCCTCTACTGACTTGCTCGCAGCCTTAAAGGTGACAGCCTGGAATGCATAGAGTCTCACTCCTGTTAGGAGGGAGCAGAGGAGACATTGCTTTAAACTAATGCTTTTCTCGTTTTTATTAGAGTGGAGACTTTCAGAAGGAGGGCTATGAGATATCTATCTCCATTTTCCAATTCACTCAGATTCTCAGAGTAGGAAATAAATAGGCTTTGCTCAAAATATGTCATCTGACTAAGGCCAAAGGCCAGCTTTGACACCACAGGGTAAACAGAGTCAGGGCATAGATAGGCAGCTGGCTTGTCATCCAGCAGACTTTCTCTGAGGACAGTTTTCCAGGCTGGAACTGATTGTTTCCAGGAGTGGCTTCCACTGATAGTGGCAAGCTGAGGGGCCAGAATTAAATTGCTGGCAGCTTCCTGGGGGGGGGGGCTTACACCTGAGGGCTTACACCTACTATGGCAATAGAGGGATCGAACTGTTGGTTCTTGAGGGGGACACTTCCACTGGTGGTGGCAAGCTTCTAAAAAGGAAAGAAGGATAGAAAAAGATCACACACACACACACACACACACACACACACACACACACACACACGATGGTGAAGTAAGACAGACTCCAGCAGGTATGTTCCAACAAGCTTCTTCTACAAGCTTCTCTTACTTTACTCATATACATACGTACACACACACACACACACACACACACACACACACACACACACACACACACATATATATATTAGGTGGATGGAACAAACTCCGAGGAGCGAGTTCTAACAACTTTACTCTTTTTCCCACAGCTTATATATCCCAGCAAAATCTTTGAAGCAATACAAAAATTACAATGTGGTCACATCTAATTTTTCTTCAAATAAACAATTACAGTGAGTATACATAAGAAAAACATGTTCCCAAGTACCCTCACATGATCATATGTTTATGTATTATGGATGAAAACTAAATTATTCCCCAAAATCCACATACGTTTGTAACTAAGCAATTTGCTATATATTAACAAAGTGTGAGCAAGCACGGTTTCTCAGCCAGTTTTTCTTTAATGGAAGGATGCAATTTGCTGTTACAAATAAAGAATCAATTATCTTAAAAGATAATCTTATAAAAATCTTAAGAATCACAAGTCTAAACTTTTATATAAAAAAATCAGTCATTTCTACTTTAAATATTTATTAAATTTTTGTTTTTTGTTTTTGTTTGTTGTTGTTGTTGTTTTTGTTCAAGACTCGCTTTGTAGACCAGGCTGGCCTCAAACTCACAAGATCCGCTTGCCTCTGCCTCCCCAAGTGCTGGGATTACAGGTGTGCACCACTGCACCCAGCTACTTTAAATTTTTACAATGTGCATCTACTCGTCAATAATTTTTATTAATAAAGCTGCTATGAGCATAGTTGAGCAAATGTCCTTGTGGTATGGTGGAGCATCTTTTGGGTATGTGCTCATGAGTGGTATGGCTGGGTCTTGAGGTAGAGCTATTTCCAGTTTTCTGAGAAACTGCCAGATTGACTTCCAAAGTGGTTGTACAAGTTTGCACTCCCAACCAGCAATGGAGGAGTGTTCCCCTTTCTCTACATCCTCATCAGCATGTGCTGTCACTTGAGATTTTGATCTTAGCCATTCTGATGGGTGTAAGATGGATTCTCAGAGTTGGTTTGATATGCATTTCCCTGATGACTAATGATGTATGATGTTGAGCATTTATTGACACCATTAATGATACCCTGCTATGCTTACAGACAGAAGCCTAAATTAACCACCCTGTCCCCCCACAAGATGATCTATCAGATGCTGTGACTCACAGCCAAGCATTTGGGGAGTCCTGTGGAAGAGTGGGAGGGAAGAATTGAAGGACCAGGAGGGGACAAGTATGCTTCAAGAAGACCAACAGAGTCAACTAATCTAAACCGATGGGGGATTTACAGAGACAGAAGTACCAACCAAAGAGCACGCACGGACTGGACCGAGGCCTCCTATATATGCAACTGATGGGCAGTTTGTTCTTCTTGTAGGTCCTCTAATAAGTTGAGCAGGTGCTGTCTATGACATAGCCTCTGTTGCCTGCTTTTGATCACTTCACCCTAATCAGGCTGCCTTGCCTGGCCTCAGTGGATGAGGATGAGCACAGTCTTGATTCCATTTGATGTGCTGGGGTAGGTTGGCTGAGGGCTCCCCTTTTCTGAAGACAAGTGGAGGGGGCATTGGGAGAAGAGGGTGGAAGGGAGGGCCTGGTAGGAGAGGAAGGCTGAGGCTATGATCCAGATATAAAATGAATATATACTTTTAAAATAAAATTTAAAAAATAATTTTTATTAAATCATATAAGGAGGCTAAGGGCAAAAATAGATATAAGGAAATTAATCATGAGCTCAGTCACTGGTCCAGATTGGAAGAGTCACATCAGCCATTGCTACTCTGGGATATTGCTCACCGACCTCAAAAAAATCCCTGGCTTTACTATTGAGAGTGTACTCTTTCTTAACTTCAAGTTGTTCCCCAATTCTGCATCAGAGCCACTAATAAAAACACCATTACCTAACCTTGCTAAACAATCTGTTTTTCCAAAGATGGTGGTCATTGCTAGCAATCTACATCTGTAGGTTCTTTTCAAGGATGCTGGTTGAATCATTAATCTGCTCCAGCAGCAATGCCTGAAAGAGATCAAGCGCTGTTCTTGTGAGTGCCAGTGAGACTGCCCAGCGAGGGGCCGGAAGCCCCCTTAGCATTTTCACACAACTCATATATTATGAGGAATGTGGTGACCACAAGGACAACAAGCGTAGTGATGCTCTAGAACAGCATGAAGTCCTCAGGGCCCTTAGTCCTCAGGGCTCTGCCTCTCCTAGACACCAATCTTGGTTGAGTTTAGCAGCAGATGGGCTGCTTTCCGTGAGTTCTAGAGCTGTTTGGCTGTCCCTCCTGCACGTGGCCTCCCCCAGACTAATAGGAAGCAATGCCACCTCGGGCAGAGTGCTGTAGTTGAGACAGTGAGCGGATAAACCAAGCTGGGAAGGAAGCTTGGGAATAGTTTCTTTGGAAAGCTGGAACATTTTTAAAGTTCCTGTGTATGCTCTGCGATTACAGGCTGTGCAGATCTTCAGAGCAGAGCAGCTACGACCTTGTGTCTTTCTCTATGGCTTATTTCTCGGCTCCCTACAAACCGGGCAAACACTGGGAAAGCTCCTGAGGGTAGAGGCAATCTGCGTAGAGGCACAGGGGGTGTGATGGTTAGACAGCTGCATCTCCATACCTTACAGCACGCCACTAAAGGAACTCCGAATGGAGAGGCCAACCCGTCACAAGACCAACGACCATAAAGCCTCGCTGGAAATATGAAGCGAACCCTCACGTAACCTTGAATTCGAAATGGATTTTCACATACCGCTCCAATAGTATGAGCAACGATGCACAACAAACAAACAAACAAAAAATGGTAAATTAAACCTCGTCAAAATGTTAAACTTTTGTGTATCAGGGGCTGTGTTTAAGAAAGAAAAAAAAAAGGAGGGGGCTGGCAATAAGGCACTTGCTGCCAAGCTTAGTGATCCGTGTTTGCTCTCCAGGACCGATATGCCGGAAAGAGAGACTGGGCTCCTGTAAGCTGTCCTTTGACCTCCCCAGGCACACCCTAGCACATTCACGCTGCCCCCTCTAAACAGACGAATATTTTTAAAGATAAAGTTAAAGCCAAATCCCACAGAATAGGCAGACTCATTTGGTTTTTTTTAATTTTTAACTAGTAACACTTTATTAAATGTTCATTGTGTTTCATAGTCTTTCAATAGCAAAAAAGTTTGCCCTATTTATTTATAAATGAATTATCTCATTATATCACAAATATCAAAATAACCTATTAATTTTATTTCTTTTAGCTAATCTTTTTTTAAATATTTTTATTAATTTGTTCATATTACATCTTGATTGTTAGCCCTTCCCTTGTTTCCTCCCATTCTTCCCTCCCTCCCACTTCCCCCCTTCTCCCCTCCCCTATGTCTGTGATTGAGGGAGACCTCCTCCCCCTATATATGCTCTTAGAGTATCGAGTCTCTTCTTGGTAACTTGCTATCCTTCCTCTGAGTGCCGCCAGGCCTCCCCATCCAGGGGACATGGTCAGAAAAGGGGCACCAGAGTTCGTGTGAGAGTCAGATCTCACTCTCCACTCAAAGGTGGAGAATATCATGTTCGTCGGCTAGGTCTTGGTAGGGGTTCGAAGTTTACTGCTTATATTCTCCTTGGCTGGTGCCTTAGTTTGAGGAGGACCCCAGGACCCAGATCTGACTGTCATAAAGTTCTTTTTGTAGGTTTCCAGGACCCTGTGGGTCCTATTATTTCCCCATTCTTCCATGCTACTCTCGCCTAAAGTCTCAATAGGATGTCCTCTCCTCTGACCCACTTTCTTGGTAAGTGAAGTTTTTCATGGGACATATCCCTTGGACTAGTGTTTTGATATAAGTGAGTAACACTTAAAGAAATGCTCGTCCTCGTTAGTCGGCAGACTCATTTGTAAATCACAATGGGACAAACATTTTGCATACAGAATGTACACAATTCTCACCGTGTCAAAGCCAAAAGAAAGACAGCTTAAACACAAACAACAACAACAACAACAACAACAATCAAACAAGAAAAAGAGTTCAATATACATTTCTCTTAACAAAATGTGAAGCTGCTTATGAACGCATGGAAGGTGTCATCAATACTATTGACTGTAAGTCACAGCCATAGTGATGTCACATCTCGTCCCCTCAGGTCAGCACTGACCACTAAAAGCTAAACAACTACCAAGGTATGGGGAAACTAGACTCCACATCAATGGTCCACAGGAATTTTAAAAAATGCTCTGACTTTTAAAATATTTTTCACTTGCAAACTTTATTCTGTTTATTTTCAGCTGCCCTGATAAAACTTCACCAATTGACGAAAATCATGCAAAAATAGATATGATAGTATCTTTTGATTTTTACATGCCCTTCCTTTGCCTGAACTCAGAAGTCAAGCCAGAAATACATACATTTATATGTAATTCATATCTACAAAGCTAGAGGGCAGAGTAATAGATGGTGGTAAATTCCCCAAAGTCAATATTCCCCAAATATATTTACTTGCTACCATGAGTATATGCATTTCTTCATCAGTAAAAAGAAAATAAATGTTTTGTGAAAGCGCCAGTCATTTTGTTTCTGATTATTTAACAAGTCCTGGATTTGACAGTCAAAGCCATTGCTTTAGTTTGAAAACAGTATCCAGACTGCAAAGCAAACTGTACAGGAACTGGCTGCTCCTCTTTGCCAAAAAGTAAAAGTCTCACAAGTGGCAACTCACTGTGCTGAGCTTCCTTGGCTGTTTTCTTTTCAAATAACTCACCAAATAAGTCCAGACAGCGGCATCTGCGGGCTGGGATAAATCAAATGTCACACCCCTGGCTTCTGTAAAGGTGCCATACTGTTAGCGGGCGCCTTCTCAGGGCCGCGCCTGGGTTTCTGCTCTGTGAGTGTGTCCCACCAGATGAGCGTGCCTAGGGCAGCTGGAGGGCACAGCTCAGTTCTTGGCAGATCCATTGATTTCTCAGCAGGAGAGGCAAAGCTTTCTGCAGCAGCCACAGAGGGTTCGTGCTGTGACCCCCCTGTCTGCAGTTTTCTGGGGGTACCCTGACCCACTTTGCCTTTTACTCTGTGGGTTATTTCTTTTTTCTTTCAGCCCTAGTCATAGATAGAAAACATGCACGTTGCAATTGAGCTTGTGTTATACTTAACATGTCTATGGTTATTAAACATATATGTTTAGCCTACTATACTGGGAGAAAGTGCAATGCCCCTAAATCTCAAACCTAAAAGCTGGTTAAATAATTACATACATGTAAGTGTGTGAAGATACACATATACATTAAGGTGTTAATGGAAGTTAGAAAATTGGTTAAGGGGTTTGTAATCAGTGATGGGTGTTATGTGAAGCTCCTTCACCCCCTCACCACTGCTTTATAATGTATACAACGGACGCCAGCAGTGTCACTCACAGACCTTTAGACCCCCACTAATGGCCAACTCTCATCTGCTCACTCAGCCATCTCTAGTTGTATGAGGAGATTGCCTCAAGCTATTCATCCACTCACGCATCCATCCATCCATCCATCCATACATACATACATACATACATACATTCATACGTACATTCATACATCATACATACATACATACATACATACGTACGTACATATATACATACACAGAATTGTGCACTTTAGTGGATCTTCAATTCTTTCAGTGGCAAATTTTTTAAGAGTTTATTTTTCTCTCAGACATTATTCCTATAAACAACAGTGTGATCCCTTCTGCTATAATCTTTATTATTGGTAGAATTCTTCATGTTTATGCATTAAGTGTCACTAAAAATAAATTTCACATTTTTTGATTTAGAAAAAGTAACCTTTGAATCTCGTAGGATAAAAATTTAAAATTATAAACAGACAAAGAATGTGAAAAAGTAGGTTCATTAATATTTAAAAAATATACGTACTTAGACTCCTAGTATTAGAGAAAAGGACTCTAAAATTTAATTCCTACAATGTAATATTTTTCTTTACTTATGAAGGGAAAATATATTCTGTCATAAGAATTCTCAGTTTTTCTTTAACAGGCTCCTTTTGTACATTTTAATAGACAACATTTGCTTTAATTCAAGTCCTCATTTATAACGCAGCGTTAGGCCCACCCCACTGAAAGACAGTTGTCAATAAATTTTTATTTTTGATTGATAAGAATTTTATGTTGAGATTTTTACAACATATCCCAGATATTCATATCATAAATTATAGAGGGAAAGCTGAAATACTGTACATTACAAAACCAAAGTATAAGATGCGAATCAGAATAGCAAGGGATGCCTGAAGACCAGTTTTTTGCTGTAGTCTTTTTGTCTAAGAACTTGACCAAGAACGAGGGTTATTCAGGCTGGAGAAGTGTTGTGTTCCACCAAGGCAATGGGCATCTTGCACATGTTGTTTTTAATACAACTTTTAAAGGAAGAGTGGGCATCTTCTTTCCACTAACACAATGGAGATGTATCTATGCATTTGTCCCCTCATTCTCCTAATGAGAATATCATATACCACCCTCAGTTACTCTGTTCTGCCCTTGAGAAATTATAAACCAGGTTTTTAGAGAGATGACTAGAAAAAAAAAATCACTGGGCCAGTTGCAGTCTTCACCTTGGAATAAGGTTTATACAAGATGTTTCAAAGGCTCCTATGAAAGGTGAGGGAGCAGAAGTGTGGGGGGAGGTGTTCCTGTAGGGCCTTACTGTGTTTCAATAATGGATCAACTCAGGGTCTGCTTGACCATAGTGGCATTACCTGTTTGGAAATGAAGTTGCCACAGATTCCAGAAAGTTCTAGAGCTTCAAGGAAGGCCCAGGAACTTGTTTCAATAATGTGACTTCAATGGAGGCAGAGCTACAACAAAGAAGATGTCAAGACTTCTTCTGGTGAAAAAGAGCATCCTCCAGAGGTGGCAGTAACTGAGGGGGGGGGAGGGGAGGTAGAATTGCCAAGTAACAGACCATAACCAGAAATCAAGATGTGGCAGAAGAGAAGCAGGGCCAGATACCGAACTCACTGACAACGTGAGGAGAAAGAACGTGTGGGACATGAGGATGGTTCCCTCCCAGCTGCCCTGAGTGGACTCTCTGGCCCGTGTGACTCATTCACGGCCAGTGCAGCACATACTGAGGTTTTACACCAGTGTCCTATGGAAGGCGCTGGAGGTTGGGGCTGGGGTTGGGGTGACATGGGGCAAGCTGAGGACTAATGTAGGTGATGAGCAGACTGAGAAATGGACATGGCGAGACCTCTACAGCTAAATGTAGGAGACCAGGTTTGCTTTTGTTTTATTAGAGTAGACAAACACACTGAAACACTTTTTGTTTTGTTTTGTTTTTAAGTGAATTTTTAAGTTGGCATGTACGGTAATGGGTTTTCTTCTGATATATGTATACACTTGTGTCATTATTAGCTGTCTGTTCTGCTCCCCCCCATGACTCCCTCTTTCTCCCCGCCCCCCACTTCTTGTGGGTCCTTTTCCTCTCCAGCCCTCTTTTGTGCTGTGTGTTTTCATACCATCCTGCCCTTACTCTTTTCTCCTCTCATGGTCTCCTTTCTAATTTAATTACTAAATACGTGGGCACACACACACATACACACACATGCACACATGCACACATGCACACACTCATAGTCACACACACTCACAGTCACACACACTCACAGTCACACATATACAAATCTTCGTACACATACACACACATGCACACACTCACAGTCACACACACTCACAGTCACACATATACAAATCTTTGTACACAGACACACACACACACACACACACACACACACACACACACACATCTAGAATCCATATATGAGAGAAAGCATGGTTATTGTCTTTCTGAGGAGCACACTTTTATTTGTTTTTGTTTGTTTGTTTTGGGACAGTGTTTCCCTGTGTAGCCTTGGTTGGCCTGGACTTGATTTGTAGATGAGGTCGGTCTCGAACTCACAGAAATCCGCCTGCTTCTGCCTCCCTGTGTACTGAGATTAAAGGGATGCCCTCCATGCTTGGCTGAGACCAGACATTTTTAAAAAGTAAACCTTTTCTATTTTAATTTTAAACATTTGGCAAAACTTCAGAAAAAGGAGAGAGAGAGAGAGAGAGAGAGAGAGAGAGAGAGAGAGAGAGAGAGAGAGAGAGGAAAACTCAGTAAAGCAGGATTTCTGAACAGATACTTTTCAGAAAAGTATATAAAAAAGATAAAGGAGGAAAATTCTCTGGATGGGGGCTGCCCTGATTAGAAAGTAAGGAACTATGCTTTTGTATACTTTTACTTATTTGAAGAACAATATTCTAAATGTGTTTGTGTGCGTGTTGTTGCTCCTGGTTTTGTCTAATGCCCAGCAGCCTTCACACTTATAGACACAGCCATCAGCAATGCTTCCTGTGTGTTGTCTGCATCATGTGCACTAACAATATGCTGTTTCCATCACCCTTCTCAGGTGTGTCTTCCTCTGAGAGTCTTGCGAGATGAAGCCATTCTTATTCTCTGGACTAAAAATTTGATATTCCGAGAGGTTAAATGTTCCCCAGGTCACACAGCTGAGGGACAACAAAGGGAGGCATCTTCTGAAGCTCTACACCTTCCATCCTCCTGTGCCCTCACTCTTAGAGTTGTGACGGCCATGATGGTGGCAGCAGAGATGGGGCCTCTGCAGCCACCTCCAGTGAGGCTGGCTACTCACCCCTGAGATTGCTTTCTGGGGAAAACAGTTTTTCTGGCATTTTCTTGGTGCTTACCAGAAAGCCAATCACCTGTCATAATTTTATAAGTTTCTTTCCCACCTCTGTAGTCTTCCTCCTGTTTGGGTTTCACCCTCCTGATGACATGTTGAAATTTGAAGACTATCTCTATTGCTGTAACTCAAGATGTTCCTGTTATAGAAACTAGTGCTTTCTGGGGAAGCGGGGTGCTAGGGATGGAACTATCATGGGGTACTTGCCTAGGATAACAAGGCATGGCTTTGATTCCCCCCTCCCCTGCCATGAAAATAAAAAAAAAAAAAAAGAATAAACCTTTGATTATGTTTTGGTCAAGCTTTATCTGCAAAGATGCTGAAAGGAAGCCGAGCCACGCCTGTTTCACAGCTGCCTGCAACTGTTGTAGCAACGTGGGCAGGCAGTGGCCATGACAGTGAACCCCCACGCAGGTGGACTGGCAGCGGCAAACCAAAGATAACCCCAAATCCTTGGCTTGCCTTTCTAATCCTCCAGCTGCGATCCTATTAGCACGTCGAGCAAAGACTAAACTTAAAACACTGACTGCCAGCTGTTACCATTATGGGAAACACCCCCTAAAACACAGCAATTAACAACTTTGTAGTTAGAGGTAAATTACCATCATTAGGGCCAATTTTGCTGTGTGCAGTGTTGAGTGCGTTGTGTTGTATTCTCTTTTCTACTCTCCTCACAGAAGGAATGGTCTCCAAAATAATAAATACATTTGCTAATTATTGTCCTTATCAACATGGAGACGCAAAGTGACATGTTTACAAATGAAAATGCTGCTCATAATTTTGTTTGCACTTGACCTGGGTTAACCAGTTTTAGCAGTCCAAGTGCATCTCCAGTGAGAATGCCCCTGTCTGGGGGCAAGCTGCAGAGGGCAGAGAGGTGAGATTGTCTCCAGGGTGCTGTATTCCTTGTACTTCTTTTATTGTCTTACTTCTCGGACATCTTAATGGTACACATAAGACAGGAAATAAAGAGAGTTTGCCTGGTTCTCAAAGCAACCACATTCGAAAAGGAAGGAACGAGACTTTTGAAAGTTGTAAAGAGTGGCCTGAGCCTGGGAGATGGATTAACAAGTAAAGGTGCTTGGAGCCCTTGAGGGCTCGTTTTGTCATCTTGACCCAATGTGGAAAAATCTGGGGATTCTCAACAAAGGATCCTGAAGATAGGTGGGGCTGTGGAGGTGTATGTGTGGAGTTCCCTTGATCAAGGCCAGAAAACTCATCCCTTCTGTGTGGAGTCACCTCCTGGCCAGGGTATCTGGGAGTGTTTTAAGAGTAGAGAGTGAGCGCTGAGAACAGTACGGAGGCACTGACTCAGGGCTCCCTGCACTTGACTGGGATTGTGCTATGACCAGTTGCTTTAAGTCCCTGCTGCCTTGACTTCCCCACAGCGATGGACTGCAGCCTGAAAGTGTGTGTCAAGTAAGCTCTTTCTCCCTTGAGCTGCTTTTATGTTCTCACAGTGATACGAAATGAAACCAAGACATTTGGCAAGGCTGACAACTCCAGTTGAATTCCAGAGCCCATGTGTAGTGGAAGGAAAGAAAGGACTCCACAAGGATGTCTTCTGACTTCCACATGGGCCCTGTGATACCTGTGCAGCACACACACACACACACACACACACACACACACACACACACCCCACTTCTTCCTCCTCCTCTTCTCCTCTCTCACTCTCTCTCTGTCTCTCTCCCTCCCCCCTCACACATGCATGGGAAATAATTACAAATATTTTAGGGAATAGGAAACTACATGAGAAGAAATACAAAATATAGGTTTAATAGAAGCAAAAGACAGGGAGAGTCAGGACAAAGGATGGAAAGAAGACCCATGCTCAAAGTAGGAAAAGAAAGGAATTTGCTTAGTAACTAGCTGCAGGCTTTTGCCACAAATGGCCTCGGGTGGCATTTGGCAGCAGTAAAGCAGTCTGGTGTGCTCTGACTACAGGAGAAGAAGCAGCACAGCCCAGTAAACAAAGCTAAGCAGATACAATAAAAGGCTTCTTAACTCAGTGGCAATTTATTTATTTTTGTCCTATCGCATCCCTATCCAATGACAGGAATGTTTGAATTATGGTCACTTACATCTGACTTCTGCAGACCAGGCCAAGGAAAATGATGAAGCAGAGGAAAATGACCACAAGACCATTTTATATTAAGGCAGTGTAAGCCAATGTACACTGTAGAAGAAAAAAAAACAAGATTAAAGATGAAGTAAAACTAAATGACAGAGCTGAGCAAGCACCGCAGGTTACAGACAGGAGCTTTTGTTATGTTTGCGTCCACACAGGTGTACTGTGGTGACCCTGTGCCAGCAGAGCTCTAGCCAGTCAGAGGAAAGCTGTTGTAGACTCTGGGCACAGGCAGATGGATAGCTTTGGCAGACTCTCCGTTATGTTTTTCCCTCCCACTAGACAAATTCAGGAACTCTCAAATAACATTGTAAACCTCAAGTTGGGACTTTACAGAGCCCAAAGCCGCCTACAATCTTACAAGGAGAGCACTGGCTCTTGTGAGAAGATTTACCTTGACGAACTAGCACCCTCTCCTAAAGGCTCCAGCCAGTTATCTCCTCAGAGATCAAGGAGGGACTCGTCAAATAAAGATGGTAAAGTGAGAAACAATTGTAGATGTAATACAGTGGGGATGAGAAGGGAAGAGTGCAGATACTGTGGCACACGCAGGACAGGACAGAGCTGCATCAGTGCATGGGTCCCTAATCTCAACAGATCTACAGCGAACCAGGAGGCTGAGCTGGAACACTGGGCAGAAGTGAATGGGCAAGATGGGCTGTGTACACGGCCCAGTAGAAACAAGGGAGGCTTTCCATCAGCAAGGTAGAAAGGGAGAACAGAATTCTGAGATGTGTCCTCTGGCCTTCATATGTACACAGTGACACACACACACACACACACACACACACACACACACACACACAGTTTGTAAACACTTGGCAACAAAATAAAAAAGGCCTGGAGAGCAGACACAGTGGGTAGCGGTACTTGTTTGTGAATGTGATGGTTTAATCATGATTCCCACAAAGTGGCAAGGGAGAACTGATTCCAAAGACTGTCTCTGATCTTCACGCATGCACTCTGACACACATATAAAAATAAAAGACATTTTAAAACACGTTAAGAGAGCTGGGTGTGGTGGCGCATGCCTTTACTCCCAGCACTCAGGAAGCAGAGGCAGGCAGGATCAATGTGAGTTCGAGGCCAGCCTGGTCTACAAAGGGAGTCCAGGTCAGCCAAGGCTACATAGAGAGACCCTGTCTTGAAAAACAAACAAAACAAAACAAAACAAAAAAATCCAAAAACCCACAGTAAGGGAAAAGCCTTGAGAGTTCATAGGGTCCATTGGTGATTAAACACATAAAACTTTTTTTAAATGGCTCAGATCTAAACACCAGTATATGAATTACATGAAATTAATAATGCGAGAGAGAGAGAGAGAGAGAGAGAGAGAGAGAGAGAGAGAGAGAGAGAGAGAGAGAGAGAGAGAACTTGTCTTCAAAAATGAAGTAGAACAAAAAAAAAAATCACAGTTTTGCTAGGAACAATGAATGGAGAATTGCCTTCCCTGGAAGAGATGGTATAAAGTTAAGGGAGCTATTCAGCTGTCGGTGGCTTTGTCCCATTCATAGATGGATATGTCTCACTGAAATTGTGGGAAACAAGATAAGCTGAAGTCCCAGCATAGAGAGGACATAGTCAGCTGATCCATAATTCTGCCCCTCCAGTCCTGGCACCTCTCAGCGAGAGCAATTACCAGAGTCCAGAAAGAGAGAATTCTAGAACTAGGTTGACCAATAATAGGCAACTGTATGAAATGAGACTGGTGACCAGGACTCAAGGAAATGAAAGATAAAATACATGTGAGTTCTTAACGTGGTCACTCAGATTATTTTAGGGTAAAACAAGCAGGAGTAAAGCAAACTCCAGTACCGGTATCAGTGTTGGAGAACAACCCGTGGTAGGAAGTACACTCCATGGGAGGAAATCTGTCTCTGTATACATTAACTTTTGCCAAAATCTTCTTTTACTCCAGTCCATAAAATTTGTGCTCGTTTTTGCATTTATTACCCATACAATTATTTCCATTGCTGAGTAATATTCTAATATCAGTACACTAAAGCTTAGTTTTTCAAAATGAAAGAGAATTAGTCTTATCTCCACTCACAGTATATGAAAGATTCAGTTACTATGCACTCTTGCCTGTCTTTGATTTTACTAGACCGTGTGTGTGTGTGTGTGTGTGTGTGTGTGTGTGTGTGTGTGTGTGTGTGTATTGGTTGGGAAGGGTGGTGCTGAGGGGCTGTTCCTTTTTCAAAGCATTGTTAAATTGTCTGAAAACATTACAGATGGAGAATGGTAGGACACCCACCTCTGCTTATAGTTGTTTGAATAATTATCTCTAGGAATGCCAATCCATGGGTCCCATTTAATTCCCCAAGTCTACCTGTTAACTCTGCAGGTTTGGGCAACTTAACCAAGCCTCTGCTTCTTTTGTTGTGAATTGGTCTAATGTAAGATTCAACTTACAGGGTTATTTAGAAAGACAAAATGGGAAATATCCAAAACTACTGGAACAGTGATGTCCACGTATCAAGCAGTCAACATTCCTAAATAAAGCAACTACAGGGAGAACAACCGTAAGGGCCACGTCCTCCGAAGCCCGAGGAAAACATACTACCTGGTGTATGTGCTCCTACTGCAGAAACCGGAAGAGTCGGAGAGGAGGGCGTGGGCCACAGAGGGAACTGACCGGTGACCTGCTCACTCTACAGATGGCAGAATCAGAATAGAAGATTGCTCGAAACATGAAAAAAAAATCAGAAATTGGTTTCTGTTCTCTGCTAGTACCTTCTCCAAAGCTCACGTGTTACAGACCTCATCCTCAGAGTTAGTCAAGTAGGAAGGGGCGGGGGGTGTTTGGAAAGGTGGGTATGCAGGGCAGTCTTTAGGTCATCAGGGACACGCCCATGAAAGAGGCAGTGGGACCTCAGATGCCTCCTTCCCCACTGTTTTTTTTTCTTCCTGTTCAAAAAGTTCATGGGCTTTGCGCCACTCCAGTTCCCACCATGATGTGTTGCTTCTAGACATGACCCAAAGCATGGAAACCCACTGATCATGGGCTATAGCTATGAAGGAAATTACACATATTCCCTTTCTGTTGATTGTGTGTCTGTGTCAAGCATGGGAAAGGTGACAGGCTTATGTTCTCACCCAAGAAGTGATAACTACATGGGTTGATGCTTTGGTTAAAATTAGCTAGAACTGGGGTCAGCAAGCAGACATGGTGCAGCAAAGCAATTGATGCCGAAGCCTAGCAACTGGAGTTCACCCCTGGAACTCAGGTAAAGGTGGGAGGAGAAGACAGACTCCGGAAAGCCTCTCTCTGACCTCCATACATGTGCCACGGCATGTGTACTCACATGTATGTACAAAGAAATAATAATAGATACAAATTTAAATTACCAAGATAGAAAAATACCTTTAAAATAGTGTATATGATAAAATACATTCTGCTACTTATCAATAAAATATTTTCAAATGTGTATTTCTTTTAAAAAAGAAAGCAAGCAAAGACCAGGTATAAAATGGGATAAATTATGAAAGTGGAATGTGCAGAAGTCAAGGTACCTTTGATGGGGTTCTGGTCTTTCAGGCCTGGGCCATCTGTGCATAAATATCTTTCCCATCAGGCCAGGTTCTTCCCAAGGAAATCATTGGTAAGCATTTCTCCTAGGACTTCTGTCTATGCCACAAGGGGTTCCTAGAACCGACTCTTGACTTCTGAGGATCAGCACTGCTGCCCAGCTCTGATCTGATAAGGGAGCTAATGTGTTTGGTACCAGGGCTTAACTGTAAACTCTTTGGACACATTGACACACTAAAGACAAATCATTATTTTTAATAATCAAGAAAACAAGACTCTTCTATACTTATCAGTTCTGGTTTACTAAGACTCAAATGGTATATACTCACTTATATCTGCATATTAGCCCAAGGGGCATGTCCCACGAAAGCCTTCACTTACCAGGAAACTGAGACAGAGGAGAGGACATTCTAGTGGGATTCTAGATGAGAGAATCATGGGGGAAAGGCAAAGTAGAAGGACCCAGAGGGTCCTAGAAGCCTACAAGTAGAACATTATGATAGGCAGATTTGGGCATAGGGGTCCCGCTCAAACTAAGGCACCAGCCAAGGACAATACAGGCGGTAAACCTTAAACCCCTACCCAGATCTAGCCAATGGACGGAACACTCTCCACAGTAGAGTGGAGAGTGGGATATTACTTTCTCACATACTCTGGTGCCTCACCTTTGACCATGTCCCCTGGAGGGGGAGACCTGATGGCACTCAGAGGAAGGACAGCAGGTTACCAAGAAGAGACTTGATACCCTATGAACATATAGAGGGGGAGGTAATCCCCCTCAGGAACAGTCATAGGGGTGGGGAGTAAGGGGAAAATGGGAGGGAGGGAAGAACGGGAGGATACAAGGGAAGGGATAACCATTGAGATGTAACAAGAATAAATTAATAAAAAAAATAAAATTAAAAATTAAAAAAAAAAATTAATAGGGAAATGGTTAAGTTTAGTGTTCCAATATCAAAATCATTGAAAAGTGTAATACTTTCAACTGCATTTACAGAATTATAATGTTGAAAATTGTAATAATATATCATAATTACCATCATGGCATTTAATGTGCTTCCTTGTGATAATTAGCTTTAAGGGAGATAGTAGAACAAAGTGTTTGCAGAAGAGGATGAAGAACATTCAAGTTTTATATCAGAAACAGGAGGTGGAAGCATTGGCAGGCTCAGTTTGGCCAGAAGACAAGAAAACAACTGTCATTTCCTCTGCTAAAATCTACAGTTAGATCCAAAGCTAGTCCATTTGAAGAAGGTCATGATGCTAGCTGAGTGAGGAGGAATCTGTAGTCCCCTTCACCTTCTCCATCTCCAGAGACCCATTTTTTTTTGCATTTATTTCGCATGTTTCGAGTTGCTGTAGTGTGTGCCTTCTTGTATATATTATCCTGAATGTGAGTTTGAGCAGGGAGGGTATGGTTGGCTTCTGTGAACATCCCCCACCATCACCAGGGCCAGGTGCAAATGCTTGAGAAATGTGTGTTAAATTAAGTGGAAAGGATTATTTAAAACACAGACACGTCTAAATGTCGCTGGATGTGTTTAAAGGGGATGCATGCAGTTCCCACCAACCGTCACACAGGATGAAGCCGGATACTGTGAGAAGCATCGGGGAGCTTGTTTTCAGCTCCAGGTGTGGGGGAGGGGGCAGCTCAACAAACCCCATTAGCTCTGAGGAGTGAGTGTTTGGGGCAGGATTTGCTGTCTCATTCTCAGTTCTTCCTATGTGGATGCAATATCAGTGCTACATCAGAATTTTTTTTTTGAAAAATCAGAAAAACAAAAACATCTTGGGAACATTAGTATTTATTCTCACAGGAAGGTTCCAAGTCTGTGACTAACTTGCCACATGAAATACATAATGTCCTGGAGGTAATATTAAGTGAATCACTCATTTTATTTTTCTAGAATGTCAGTTCCTGCTATTTTTCTTAAAACCATATGTCATTATGAAAAAAAAAATCAGACCTCGGATTTAAGGCTCTTTCAGTACTGAACAGGATTTAAGAAAACATTTTTATGATCAAAATCATAATATTAATCCCCACTGCTTAGAATATTTATATGAGAATTAGAAAAGATGTTAAATGTACCCCATCCATACTGGAAGGAACAAATTCTTCTATTTTGACATTCATGACATTTTCAGATGTGGTGGGAGGAGCCTCGTGATTCAAACCACAAAGACTCCTCCATATTTTCACTTTAATGCTGGTTGCACTTGTTATTGCTAAGATCTGTTTTTGAAAATACTCTGTACACCAATTTTCCATACATGTAAAACCATGCACTAGTATGCACGTAAGTTCAATCATCTGTATGCTACTTCTACTTTTTTGCATTTCTTAAAATGTAGTTTATTTTCTGGTTGCTTATGCTTTTGCCCTAGAACACTAGGTCACTGTCTTAAATATTTATAATTTGGACAAAGAACCTATTACTATACTAATCAAGCTATGGAAACCCATGAGATCTAACTCATACAAACTACTTTAGCAGTGTCAGGTATAGATTCCATCTCAAGAAGTGGCCTTGAATGCAAAGAAAAAAGAAGAAGAAGAAGAAGAAGAAGAAGAAGAAGAAGAAGAAGAAGAAGAAGAAGAAGAAGAAGAAGAAGTAGTTGGCTACTCCCAGAACATCAGAACATTTTTTTGCCACTATTGTACCAGTAATTGGCAAGTCAATGCTACAGATCACAGAATGCTTATTTTTAATTTTGTCACTTTGTTTGTTTCTTAATTTTTTATTTATTTTTGAAGGAGAGAGAGGGAGAAGGAAAGCGGGGGGGGGGAAGGGTGGAGGAGGGCATGAAGTTCAGTAAGTAGGGAGGTGCGGAAGATCTGGGAGGAGTTGGGAAAAGAGAAATAATACAATCAAAATATATTATATAAAATGTGTCTTTTACTCAAATGGTATATACTCACTTATATGAGTCCAAGGGGTATGTCCCATGAAAGTCTTCACTTACCAGGAAAGTGAGACAGAGGAGAGGACATCCTATTGGGTCTCTAGGTGAGAGAAGCATGGGAGAGTGGGGAAATAGAAGGATCCAGAGGGTCCTAGAAACCTACAAGAATAACATTATGAGGGACAGATCTGGGCCCAGGGGTCCTGCTCAAACTATGGCACCAGCCAAGGACAATATATACAGTAAACTTCGAACCCCTACTCAGATCTAGCCAATGGACAGGACATTCTCCACAGTTGAGTGGAGAGTGATGTCTGACCTTCACAGGAACTCTGGTGCCCCATATTTGATCATGTTCCCTGGATGGAGAGGCCTGCTGGCTCTCAGAGGAAGGATAGCAGGCTACCAGGAAGAGACTTGATACCCTATGAGCAGGACTCCCTCAGTCACAGTCATAGGGGAGGGGAGTAAGGGGAAAATGGGAGGGAGAGAGGAATGGGAGGATACAAGGAATGGGATAGCAATTGAGATGTAATATGAATAAATTAATAAAATATATTTAAAAAGAGAAGACTAGGGTATCATGAGAAAATGTGGACAGTGGATGTCAGTCTCAAGGGGTTTTAAATGGAGAACAGAAAATTGTAGAAACCATTTTAGTTGCTATTTATGTTATGTACTGAGGGAGAATCTGCCCATGCCCATGTGTAATGAACACTTGAATGGAGCTGAATTCAAACCAATGGACTAAATTGTTTTCTAGAAAAAATGATTAAAATATAATATTTAAAATTTTGTTTTTTAAATAAAAGTCTATTCCAAGATAAAATAAGACTAAGAACCTTGGAGAGAAATGGTTTCCAAAATGTACTAGGAGTTAGTTACAAAAATATATACATTCATGATGGAATCTGAAGACATCAAGACTGTTTAACTATAGACAATTACTTACTATGATGTTTAAATATCAGCTAAAAAGAGGGTTAATAGATTAACCAAGAATTTTTTCCCTTTTCATTTGAAACCAGCAGTTTACTTTAAGATTTAAAAAGTGCAATAGTATCGAGGTAGTGGCAGACAGAAAATTTACACTCATTTCACTGGGGTGTAACTTTCCTCCACCATGCATCTTATGCAATATAAGTCTCTCCTATTTTGAAGCTTTTTCCTAGAAACACTGTTTTGTGTTTCAAGTTGATTCTCTGGGGCATGACGGCCCCACGTGAAATTTCTAGTTCCATGTGTCTCAGAATGGTTGGCCCTAATTGGAGAGTATATACAATATTTTATAATTCAAAGTAGGAAGACTGGATGCCCCAAGTTTTAGAAGAACATTCTGACTTGGGCCTTGTATCTTCACAGTTATTAATAGCTTCATTTTATTCCCAGTGCATCCCAACTGAATGATAATCACAATGACCATGCCATTTACAGGCCATCAACTGAATTCTAATCATAGCAGTATCAGCTCATCTTGCATGGTATGATAGTTGATCTTCATTGACAATGTAAGAGAATTAAAAATTTCCCAGTGAGCTTCAGTTCTAGTTGTGTCTGTGGAGGTATTTACAGAGAATTATCAGCTGAAGGGCCTGAACAGAATAGCAGATGGAAGAGAGAACCAGCTCCGTGTCTGTGTCCTCTTTCTCCACTTCCTTGGCCATGAAGGAGTTAGGTAGTTACAAATGAGCTGGGAAAGACATTAGGGATACTATACCCATTACAATAGCCACAAACTATACAAAGCATGTTTCCATACCTCTAACCAAGCAAATCAAAGACCTGTGTGACAAGAAATTCAAGCCTCTGAAGAAAGAACTTAAAGACAATTTCAGAAGATGGAAAGATGTCCCATGCTCATGGATCAGGATCATTAACATATTAAAAATGGTCATCTTACCAAAGCAATTTACAGATTCAATGCAATTCCCATAAAAATGCCAACACAATTCTTTTCAGATCTTGAAAGAACAATTATAAACTTCACATGGAAAAACAAAAAACCCAGAATAGCTAAAACAATCTATCCCTGATGTCAAGCTATAAAGAGCAATAGTAATAAAAACTGCTTGATACTGACATAGAAATAGACTGTGTTGATCAATGGAATTGAATCAAAGACCTCAAAATAAACCCACACGCCTATGGACACTTGACTTTTAACAAAGAAGTCAAAACTATACAATGAAAAAGAAAGCATCTTTAATAAATGATACAGGTCTAACTGGCTGTCTGCGTGTAGAAAAATGCAAATAGATCCTTGCATAAAACTCAAGTCCAAGTGCATCAAAGACCTCAACATAAAACGAGACATACTAAATCTGTTAGAAGAAAAAGTGGAGAAGATTCTTGAACTCATTGTCACAGGAGACAACTTCCTGAATAGAACACCAACAGGTCAGACTCTAAGATCAAGAATTAATAAATGGGATCTCTTGAAACTGAGAAGCCTCTGTAAGGCAAAGGACACTCAATAGAACAAAACAGCAGCCTACAGATTGGGATAAGATCTTCACCAACCCTACATCTGAGAAAAGGCTAATATCCGAAATATATAAAGAACTCAAGAAATTATACACCAACAAACCAAATAATACAATTGAAAAATGGAGTACAGAACTAAACAGAATTCTCAAAAGATGGATCTTGAATGGCCAAGAATCACTTAAAAAAATGTTCAAAGTCCTTAGTCATTAGGGAAATGCAAATAAAAAAGACTCTGAGATTTCACCTTACATCCATCAGAATGGTTAAGATAAAAAACTCAAGTGACACCATATGCTGATAAGGATGTGAAGAAAGGGGAACACTTCTCCACTGCTGGGGGAGTGAAGACTTGTACAACCACTTTGGTAATCAATCAGGCTCTTTCTCAAAAAATTGGGACTATCTCTACCTCAAGACACAGCTATACCACTGATGGGTATATACCCAAAGATGCTTTACCATACAAGAACACTTGATCAACAATGTTCATAGAAGCTTTATTTGTAATAGCCAGAATCTGGAAAGAACCTAGATGTCCCTCAGTTGAAGAATGGATAAAGAAACTGTGGTAGATTTACACAATGTAATACTATTCAGCTATTAAAAACAAGGAAATTGTGAAATTTGCAGACAAATGCATGAAACTAGAAAAGATGATTCTTAGTGATGTAAACCCAGACCCAGAAAGACATACATCGTACTCACTCATAAGAGGATTTTAGCCATATACGATAAGATAAACATACTACAATTCCCACACCTAAAGAAGATGAGTAACAGGGAGGATCTAAGGGAGGATGCTTAAATCTTATTCAGAAGCAGAAATAGAATAGACAGTGGAAGTAGTTAAAGAGGGGGAACAAAGTAAGAGAGGGAGTGCTGAGAGAAGTGAGAGTGGGGATCAGACCTGGGGAGAACTGTGGCAGGAGGACCGAACACTTGCAGAGAAAAGAGAAACTTTGGGGGGCATCTCAGTGACAAGATGGAGACCTAAGTCAGAGCACGCTTCTGAGAGAATATGGCATTGACTCTAGATGAGAGTCCTAGTAGCCAGGGTCATGGAGAATGAAGAGGACACCCTGTAACTAGACAGGCCGCCTAATGGAGGGAGGGGAATACCAACTCAGCCACAAAAAAAACTTAGACCCAAAATTCACCCTGTGTACAAGATGTGCAGGGATGAAGATAGAGCAGAGATTGAGGGAATGGGCAACCAGTGCCTGGCCCAACCTGAGCCCCACATCACGGGAGAGAGAGTCAACTCCTGACACTAGTAAAGATATTTTGCTGTGCTCACAGACAAGAGCCTAGCATAGCCAATCACTGAGAAGCTCCATCACTAGCACTTCAAAGCAGACGCTGAGACTCACAGTAAACATTGTGCAAAGCACAGGGAGTCTTGTGGCAAAATGAGGGGATGGATAGAAGGACCTGAAGGTGAAAGGAACCACACAGAAAGACCAACAGAGCCAACTAAGTCGGGGCCCAGAGAAGCTTGTGGAGACTAACCTACCATCCAAGGACCTTGCGCGCACTGGACCTAGGCCCCCTACACAGATGTAGCTAATGGGCAGCTCAGATTTCATGGAGCTCCCTTAGTAAGGGAAGTGGGAGCTGTCTCTGACATGGACTCTGTTGCCTGTTTTTTGATCACTTCCCCCTGGTGGGGTCACAGGGGAAGAGGACATGCTCAGTCCTGAATGACTTGATGAGCTGGAGTGGGTTGGTAGATGGGGGCTCCCCTTTTCTGAGCAATAGGGGAGGGGGAGGGAGGGAGATTGGGAGGAAGGCTACAATCTGGGTACAAAGTGAATTAATTAACTAATTAAGATAAAGAAAGAAAAATGAAATAAAAACTAGCACAGATCCTGGCTACTCGGAAACTGTCCCTTGGCCTAGTTGTGGTAGCCTCCAATGGTGGCTTGTTAGAATCTCAGGACTTCCTTGCTGCCTGCTTGTTAGGAGATGGTCTGGTGTGTTTTGATGCTAATTCCTGCTTACTGTCTCTGTGATTTACCTTTTGCTTAATAAAAAGGCATTCCACCTGGGCAGGGCAGGAGATAGGTGGGGCTTAGAGAGAGGAATTCTGGGAAGAAGGAAGGACCACCACCAGGAGAAAAGGAGAAGGAGAAAGACCTAAAGTGAAGAGAGGAAGGCCGCCATGGGTTAGCTGGAGAAGAAGCACATGGCTGGCGACGTGGATGGAGAATCCAGCCCGGATGAAGAACATTAGCAAGTATTTGGGATTATAGATGGGAAGTAGCTTGATAGAAGTTATTGGAAGCAGATGGCATGGCATTGAGACAGGGATCCCATGCCTGCCCCAGGTTAACTAAGGATTGATGAATCGCCCTGCCCCAGGTTAACTAAGGCTATCTTAAAATACAAGTGTCTGTGTCTTGATTGATTGCTAGCTGGGCCTACAGATAATACATGTAATTTTAAAAACAATACCTGCTGGTTCAGAGTGACACTGCAACAAGGGCATCCATGCACACAGAACCCAAGGAGAACTGTTCTAGAAAAATCACACTGTGTGACACCTGTTTCAGGGTGCCAAGTTCTTAAGAAAACATTACAAACATTTTTTTCTGAAAGTGGAAGTTTTTCCATCTTACAAAATATTTTGTGATTCAAAGAAAAAAGCCCCAATCCCTATGTTAAATAATTATCATTTAAATACTAAAATATGTTCTTATTTCATAGTACAGGTAGCCTAATTGTACTTTTGACATGTGCACACATTTTTATCTATTTTTTACTCTCATAACTTTTGACTCTTTTGCTTGTGATAGAACCAAATATCATTTGTGTTTACGTATTTTAAGCACAAATAATTTTGAACAGCTTTATTCTTTTTTGAAATCTATGAATCTTATGATATATGAAAATAACCAAGTATCAACATGTATATTTTGTTATCTAATTGACAGGTGTGCCAATATTGCTTTAAAAAGGAGTAAAATATTTCTAAAATAACATTAAGTAAAAATATATCATGATTTTTCAAAGATTGAAAGGCGACTAAAATGTCAAAAAATTTTATGTTTATGAAAATAGTGACTGTCATCTGGCCACAGGATGCAGACCTATGTCAAGAGCTGTGAGTTCTCATCCCGCCATCCTCAGACCATGGCTTTCCAATGTTCTGTCATGACTTTCACAGCTTCAACGTCCATTATAACATATATGTTGGCTGTGTAATTGCCCATGTGTATTCCCACATACCGACCACATGTTACTACAATGTGTTTTGTTGCTTCTATACACATTTTTTCTTTCTTTCTTCTTTTTTTTTGTTTGTTATTTGTTTTGTTTTGTTTTGTTTTTTCGAGACAGGGTTTCTCTGTGTAGCCTTGGCTGTCCTGGCCTTGCTTTGTAGACCAGGCTGGCCTCGAACTCACAGCGATCCACCTGCCTCTGCCTCCAGAGTGCTGGGATTAAAGGTGTGGGCCACCACACCCGGCCTGTACACATTTTTTAATCAAATATTGATGTCTGTTATCAAAGGAGGCTATGTGACCATATTGACCAATAGAACGTGTGTGAAATTCTTATATATTTCCTTTATGCTTGACTTCCAGAGAACCCCTCCCCGCCAACAACCTTGGCACGTTTTCTCTCTTATCAATGAAGTCAATGTAAAATAAAGCAATATTTTAGAAACTGGTGGATGACTAGCTTCTAGATTCCTGTGTTGCCAATTGGAGGAAAGATTGACCTGAAAAGCTAATGAAAAGTCTTCTGTCTATAAGGTAAGTCTGATAGCCACTATAATTGAGATAAACTGCTGGGCTCTCAGTAAATAATTGTTGTGCCATGGCCAGTATGCTATCATAACCCACATAACTAATTGCTACCATAAATCACAATGCCATTTTAAGAAAAAGGACTAGACCAATATATGCCATTGATTAAGGCAATATACAAGATACGATTCATAGCATTAATTGCTTAAAGGCATAAAATAGTGGCATAGACTAGCAAGGCATGTGGATGAGTGTCCATGGCTTATATTTGCAAAGCACATGACTCTCTTTCCTGCAGTTTGAGTGTGTGCGATGAGCCAACCCCGACTAAAGCTCTAAAGGGGAGTTTGTAAAGTAGCACAGGAACACACCGAGTGGTAGATGCCCACTGTGTTGTCAATGGCTGTGAGAAAAGAGAACTGGATTGTTCAGAGTGAGGGCTACCATGAAGAGCATCTAGAGACGCTGGGGTTTAAGATGGAACTTGAAACAGCCTTGCATGTCAATAGCTAATAAGATTAATTCGGATAAACATTAAATTAAGGTGGTAGCCCTTTTGGCTCTATGTGCAGCTGACCAGTAGTAGTGTCCACAGCTAAGTTCAGATCACGAGCCGTTTCTCGAAAGCTTCGAAACAAAGCAGTAAAGATACTGATTGTCTAATGGGATGAGTGGCTATGGCCCCACCTGTCCTGGTGAGGAATTCCTACCTCTGACAGCATACGATAGTAGCAACACTGACAGTTTAACAGGATGATTGACTGGCTACCACTCCCCTTGGCCAGGTGGGTGTGGCATATCTACCTGTTAGCACACTGGTATTTCCCCCACGTTCAGGTTCTGCCTCTTCTCGTCACTCCTTCATATCTTCAGCTGACAGTTTGCTGATTAACAGATTAGTTCCTGACAGACTGCGACATGGTCTCGGAATCTCAGGCGGACGGTGAACCGAACAATAAACTCCCAGAGCCCCCGCATTATAGGAGGAATCAGGTTCAGCCTCGGTTCTCCTTTCCTACCACAGTCTTGAGCAACCTCAGTCAAGAAAGCAGCATCTTTTGGGTCAGGCATGTCTGCCTACCAGAAGAGCCAACCTTCATGCAGGTCTCTACCTGAAACCACACGTGGACCAGAGCTTGGGCAAACCCACAGCCTGGTCTCCCTGTGTACTGTTTCTGGTGGCTTACGTGACCTAGGCTCAGGATTCTGATACAGCCTTCTAGAGTTTCATTCTGATATTTGGCATTTCCTGTCGGGACTCTCGCCGTGTGTTTTTGAGAACTGCCTCTGTGGCAGAGGCCCACAGAAACCCAGTGAAAGCATTGGCTGCGGAGTTTGAATCCCCATTCCATCATCTGTAGAGCCAGGAGCCCGAGATGAAGGAGGAAGAACCCAACTCTATGTTGGGCCACTGTGGGAGTTCTCAGGCTGCTGTGGAGACCTCTGCTGTCCTGCGGCCCCGACAATCTTCTTTACAGCCCCCTTCTTAGATAAGTTTCCTGCTGTAGACTCCGGGAGGTTCGTTGCAAAAAAAAAAAAAAAAAAAAAAACTGACCAGATTCTTTGCTGGCTATAGACAGAATGTGTGTGTGTGTGTGTGTGTGTGTGTGTGTGTGTGTGTGTGTGTGTGTTCTTTTGAAATTGTTCTTGCCTCAAAGGCCATATGAAAAAGACTGGCATGCAGCTTTTGGCTCTTGAGGCTTAGGTTTAAAAGTCATTGTTTGATTGGTGCTTCATCTCAGGCCTCTGGGCAGCCTGGACTGGACAGCTGTTCAGCTTGTGCCACAAATAAACAAACCACAGGAGGAGGAATGGGGCTACGATCGGGACCTAAAGTGAATTTAAAGATTAATTTGAAAAAGAAAGGCATATTTTTACAAATCTGATCACCTGCTTCACGGCATTGCAGACAGGCCAGGGTTATGGCAGGGAAGCCCTGTGGTCAGTGCTAATGCGGAAACTCTTCCATAGTGTTTCCCAGCATTTTTCATATCGTGCTCTCTTGAGATTCTCAGGGAGTCTTTGCTGTCCATCTAAACAAAGCATACATTGCTTGTGGGAGGATTTAGGGTTCCTTATTAACCAGACCAGCTTTTCATTTCCTTCCCCCATATTCTCTCCTCCCTCTCCCTCTCCGTCTCCCTCTGCCTCTCCCTGCCCCCCCCCTCTCTCTCTCTCTCACACACACACACACACACACATTTCTTTCCCCTTCCTCCCTCTTTCTCTCTCACTCAAACTCTTTATGTAGCTGAGGATGACCCCCAACTCCTATTTTTTCTCCACCTCCCAAGTGCTGAGATTAGAACCACAACACACCATGCCTAGATTATGCTTATAGTTGACTTCAAACACAGGGACTGGTGCAGGTTAAGCAAGAAATCTAAGGACTGAGCTGTACTCCAGACCCCTGTTGTCAACTCACTGTCTCTGTTTTTTGACTATGTGTTCCCAAAGTTACTGAAGAGAGCCTCAGCCTCTTGCACTGAATTACCAACATGTTGATCAGACCCCTGGACCCATGCAAGTGTATGCTATATAACTTCCAGCATCCAGAATGTGTGATTTTAAGAAGCTGTTAGAATGGTTTGTGAAAGCACTTTGATGCCCTCCTCTCACCCCAGTGCCTAAATATGACAGCCTTCCCTGGGGGCCACTGTAAAAGCCCCACTGTGGAAGAGTTTCCCCATCAGCGCTGACCACAGGGCTTCCCTGCCATAACCCTGTCTTGTCGGCAACACTGTGAAGCAGGTGATCGGATTTTTAAAAATATGCTTTCTTTTTTAATTTAATTATTAAATTTACTTTACATCCGGATCGTAGCCCCAACCTTCCTCTCTTCCTTGTTCTCACCCTCTCCTCCCCCCTCCCCTATTCCTGGGGACCGGATTTTAAATTACATCTCTTCTTATATCTCACTCTCTTTTGCTGATATATGATATTATTACTGTTTTCTTTTTTAAACATAAAGAGAGTTTCTGGCCTGCGTGCAGAAATAAGCCTTACTGCAAATTATTATGAAATCAGGGATGGCTTTTACCCAAGCATAGAAGAAATTTTGCTTTAAAACAATAATAACATAAAAACCTGCCTATTTCTGGCAAAATAGTAGTCCAGGCTGGCAGGAAGCCTCCCACACACAAAGAAAAAAAAAATTCTGGAAAAACAAAATAGATCATTTCCAGGTTCTCTGAAGGAAAACTACAGGGTGTAGCCGGAAAAGGAAACTGCTATGTGTGGCAGGGCCAGGAACCTGTGGCTGTGGGAGGGGTAAGGAGCCTATATCTGTGGGTTGGGGGAGGAGCTTGTAACTGTGGCTTGGGGGAGGAGCCTGTAACTGTGGGTTGGGGGAGGAGCCTGTATCTGTGGGTTGGGGGAGGAGCCTGTAACTGTGGATTGGGGGAGGAGCCTATATCTGTGGGTTGGGGGAGGAGCCTGTAACTGTGGGAGGGGCAGGAGCTTGTGCTGTGGGAGGGAGTGGGGTAGGCAGGGAAGGTGTAAATGAGCGACATTGTAGACTCAGCTCTAACTTCAAGGACTGCCACCTGGAAAGGGTAGAGGAAGAGCCTGTGGCAGTGGGAGGGGTAGGGGCTGAAGGTCAGGAAAGGCAGGAACAGGAGCTTTTTGTGGGGATTCACTGGCTCTCTTTAGGATGTAGACCACTGCTCAGATCTGAGAAATAAGGGGCTCCCTCCCTGGGGAGGGCCTAGAAGACTCCCCTTCTTTTCTCCATATTGCGCATGTTTGCCAGTCTCACTTTAGTTGAAAGTACTACTCTCTATGGAAAACATTACTTAATAAATGAATCTGAGATCTGAACTTAAGGGATTAAATGCTGGATAATCAAAGCCGAGAAACAATCTTAAGTTGGTCAAAAATTTGAACATCTCGCAAAGGAAAAACATACAGATATTTGGAAAGCATCTCAGGCTGTACAGAAACGCCCCAGGGAAGAAGTCATTTTATATTAACAGAAGACGAAACATTTAAAAATAGTATAAATAAGAGCAGACACAGTCCATTTCAAATAAGGATCAATTGTTATGAGAAGGACTGTCTCTTACCCAGAAATGTGAGATTTTAAACTTTAATCTCTAGGGTGCTTTAATGAAATAAGGTTTAAAATAATCGGAGGTGCTTATGAGACAGCTCAGTGGTTTCACCACCCGCTGCTTGTCCAGAGGACACAGGTTCGGTTCCCAGCCCCTGCATGGTGGAGCACAACTTCTCTAACTCTGGTTCTAGCCGATCCTATGCCCTCTTCTGGCCTCTGAGGGCACTGCACCCACATGGTGCACAGGCACACATACAGACACATACCCATACACATAAAACACTTTTTAATAATAATTTTTAAAAAACACTGGAGAGACACAAGACATGCAATCCCTAAAGTAATATTAGGAACACCCACCCCCAAAAGAGATATGAAATAGTATTTATAGATTAAAATAAAAGTAATTGCATAGTCCTTAATCCGGCACTGAAAAGAAAATGAGGAATGAAACATGTCTTAGTTGCCGTTTTATTGCTGGAACAAAACACCGTGACCAAGGCAACTTATAAAAGAAAGCATCTAATTTGGGGCCTGTAGAGTCCGTGGCCATCAAGGCAGGAAGCAGGGCAACACAAGCAGACTGAGGAGTAACTGAGAGCTTACATCTGACCCACAAGCAGGAGGCAGAGAGACAGAACTGGGAAGCAGTGTTGGCTTTTGAAATCTTAAAGCTCATGCCCAATGGCACACCTCCTCAAACAAGACCACACCCCCTAATTATTCCCAACCAGGTCCAGCCACTGGTGATGTTGTAGAAAACGTATCCGGCTAGGAACCCAGAGAAGCAAACAGATGACCCTGAGAAGGACACACATGGTAACGATGTGCAGTTATTAACTGGTGACATGGAAACAACAGGACACCAAAGTTGTTGCTTTAAGATGCAAAAGAAATGTTGGGTGCACACCTTGACCCTAGCCCCTGGGGAGGCTGAGCAGGAGGATCCCAACGTTGAGGTCAGAGGGGCTACATAGCAAGTTTAAGGACAGCCTAACCAATTTAGCAAGATCATGTCTTAAAGTAAAAGTCTTAACAAAACCTGGGGTGTAAGCCAATGAAAGAACACTTGCCGGGCCTACACAAGGCCCTGCATCCAAACTCCATAGCTGAAAAGAGGAAAATATGTAAACAACTAAGTTATTGATCACACCACCATGTTTACTAAACTTCTAGTAAATTGACATTAGTAAAAAAAAAGTTTATGTGTTATCTTCTGACCACATAATGATTATCACCAGAAATAGAGAAAAACGACTACTTCTAAAAGTTATTAATAAAATCTATTGAAAGGGGTGAAATAGAGCAATTAAAAAGAAATGATAATATCCTTCTTGACACTAAGATTTAGAATTTTTCACTTTGATTAAACCTCAGAGTTACATAGAGATACCATACAATAAATAGTAAACTATATGAGGTAGGAAAAATGAACGGGAGTCTTGATGTAAGAAACATATACCTGGGACTTGAGTTGTGAATAGTAGAGGAAGAGATGTAAGCAAGCTGCCAAACCATTCCCACATGAATCAGGAGGAAGGAACCAAAGGGCACTTGTAAGCATCTGGTAATTTTGTGCTAAGCAGGGAAGAAAATGCACTTGGGGAATCATCTCTGTCTGTCTAGGTAACTCTGCTTTTAGAGCTCCATAATTCTAAGACATAAAATATTAATCAGAGATGGCTGGTTTGCTTGCTTATTTAATTTTACTGGCTTGAATGATAAATGCTAGATTTGGATTTTCTTTATTTAGCTCCACCCATAACATGAGGAGCTATTGGCAACTGATGGATGCTGGGTGGGAGGGAGAATCAGTTTTCTTTAGGGATATGGCCCCTGCAGTCTGTCCACACTCCAGTGGAAAGTCTTACCCCCATGCACATACAGAGAACATTAGGTGGACTCAGTGGATGCACAGACACAGAGAGAGAGGAGGGGAGAGGGAGAAGGGGAGAGGAGGGGAGGGGAGGGGAGATAGAGACTGAGACGAGAGAGAGAGAGAGAGAGAGAGAGAGAGAGAGAGAGAGAGAGAGAGAGAGAGAGAGAGAGAGAGAGAGAGAGGAGAGAGAGAGCACAAAAAGATGAAGTTGTTTGTCAGAGAAGTGGTAGAGGATAGAATTCAAAGGGGTGGAAAGGGGGTGGACTTAATAAAAAGTTATTGTATGCATGTATGAAATTATCAAATAATAAAAATAATAGGGGCTAGAGAGATGGCTCAGTGGTTAAGAGCACTGCCTGCTCGTCCAAAGGACCTGAGTTCAATTCCCAGCAACCACATGGCAGCTCACAACTGTCTGTAACTCCAAGATCTGACACCCTCACACCAATGCACATACATTAAAATTAAATAAAATATTTTTTAAAAATAATAAATAAAAAATTGCCTATACTTTTCCTCTTGCATTTGCAATCATTCATTTTATTGTGGAAATTAAGTTACTTTGTTTGTTTGTTTGGTTGGTTGGTTAGTTTTGGTGATACTGGGGATTGAACTCAGGGCCTTGGGTGTCCTTGGCAAGTACTTTGCAATGATTTATATATCCAGCTTCTTTTGGTAATTTGAACTAGCCATGTCAATGTCCCACATACTGTACATGGGGGGAACTGACCTCTGAGGTGACGCATGCTCCTGTAACTGTGCCACTTTCCATAGTTTTCATTTTGTCTATGCCAGCCACCAAAATGCTAGTGAAAGTGACGTGATCAGATCTGAACAAGAGAGCAACTCCAGACCCCAATAACATATGGTTCATATTCGATCATATGAAGTTAATTAGCCATGTCACAGAGTGATGTACATTTTTTTCTCACTTCTGGATTCAAGATTTTATACAGGTATGTAAAGTCATGTATGTATATTTCTATGAAAATAAAAACAAAAGGGACTAACAGAGGGACAAAGGGGACAAGCAAAGGAGGAAGGGGGCACGGAGGAGGGTGTACAAGTTAGAATAGTTGCTTGCTGGAAAATTGATATATATTTGAAGATACTAGTTTGGATAGGATAGCATTTTCTCTAACTGGTTGGGTCTCTACATTATAAGAAATTCCTTTGCCTAAATGTGTGCTATCAGGCTGAGCTGCATATCTATATTTCTCACTTCTATGCACACCCAAGAATATTGAAATGACACTGACAGAAGGGTCTAGGTCTCAACTCCCCACAGCGTTCTCCTCCTCCTTCGTTTCTCTCCTATCACTACAGTACAGTCTCTAAGCTTACAAATACTGTGAGAAAACTGTGCACACTGAAGCCAGCATCCACGCAAAGCCAAGATCCATGCAGAGTGTGTTTCGATGCCTTGACTTGGTTTGCTTTGCAACGCCTGTTGCTGAATGGAAAACAAAGTAGGATACATATTCCTTTGTAGTAGCTACAAAAGGGACAAAACTCCCATACAAAATAAACAAAACCAATGTCCATTTTTGACATTTTATCTTGAATATTAGCTTTTTTTTTTTGAGTGAAATCATCCAACAAGTCTATGGGAAACTGCATTTTGATAGAGAAGAGAAGATGAAATGACTATATTTTTTTTCTGGGGGCAGACACTAATCAACAGGTGCTTCTTCTAATCCCAGTGAGTCATCCAGTATTAATCATAGCCCCGGAAAAATCTGTTATGGCTAAGAGGACTGGCACAGTCTTCTGATAGCCAGCAACTGCTGTTAGTGTGAAGGCAACATCAACCGCCTCGAGGAGCGACAACAAATGACATTTAAGAAGCAAATGCTTGTTGCTCAAGGGTGAGCTAAAAAGCGATGAATCAAAAACGGAAAACTGTTCTCTGGAGACCTTCTCCTACCTCTTCGCCACTTACTGGAAGGTTTTGTTTTTATGATCTCAGGCCAGCACCGAACCCTCAGCTTCGGAGACCCTCGGGATTGGCCGGCCCCAGCAAGGCAACAGTGAAAGCTTTCAATGGCCGGCTTCAGCGAATACCCTTTTTCCAGAATGGGTCGCAAACACTTTTCTCCAGTGAAGACTTCCGGGATGGGCTTCGTGCTTCCGGTTTTCGCTTTTATGACATCTGATTTATGCATTTACTTTTGGGGGCTGTGTTTACTGAAAAGTCACAGACTAAAATAGAAAGAAGCAATAACTTTTAAAATGGGAACAGCCCAAAGCAGCTGCCTTTCCTGTTTCCCAACTCGTGTTCCGCCGCAAGGACTGTCATTCATTCTTTTTTTTTTTTTAACTGAAGCACTTGATCTGCCATCAGACATTTTTAATTATCAATTACATTACTTGTGATGTAGTAAGTTAGCACGTGCCTGGAAAGCAGAACAGAAAAACAAACTTTCTAGGTCCTTGCAAGAAATCAGCAAGGTCCAGGCATGTGCCAGCTTCTAGCACATGAAAATCTAGGAAAGATGCCAGGTGACATCTCTCCTGACATTTGGGGCAGAAGGACACTGAGACCATGGATGGTGGATGGAGTCGGGCAGTAGGTACCTGCCAGAGCCTAGACTCTTACCTGCTGTTGAGTACTTGGGCTGAAAATGTTCGCTTCCTTTCAAAACATTTTATTCTCACAAAGTATGGTGTTTTAATCTGCACAATAACTGTGAAAATGTAATTGAGGCTTTTTGAAGGAAGAGAATTAAAAATTAAGCCTTTTCATTTTGTTTTCAGCTACAAACGCCACGTTCAGATGTTTTTCACTGTCTATTTCCTTGCCAAATATCTTAGAACTCGTAGCAATTATTTTCTTCACTGAAGAGACTAAATTCCTCCATTTGGTAAGATTTTCACCTCATTTTGTTTCTGGTTTACACTTTCATGGAAATTCCTTTAATTCAAAAACAAATATGGCATAAGCCTGAATTATAATTGTCAGCCCACTTCCTTTACAGCTCGGTACAGTTCCTAACTCTGGCATGATTTCAGTGCTCGGCACTCTCTCCTCCCAGTCTACAAGGAAGAATATTGACTATCACGCTCACTCAGCAGAGCTTCCCTGTACATTTCACCACAGTAAAGCTCTTCTAAAAACCCCAATGCAAAGACACCACGAAGGGTAAACACCCCATGTTCCACACACGGAAGACAGCTCTTAGCTCCAACTCACAGCATTTGTTCTTTCCATAAATACCTTCATCTAAATTTCAAAAAGAAAAATGCAAATCAATGCAATAAAACTCTTGTCTTTCAGGCGGATATTTTCAAATGTGCTGTTAACGTCCTCAACTCTTCCATGCCATAAATGGATTCCAGCCTTGAGGAGCGTGGGTCAGATCGAGGTCCCTGAAGGATCAAGTACAACGGGAGCTGGTCATCAGCTGTAACCACATGTAGCTAGTTAATTCTGATAAGAGCTGCAGCCAGTGAAGAAGAAGAACGCTGGTATATTGAGACAATATTTTGTATAGTCATAAATAGATTGTCAGAATTTCCCAAATGGAAAGAAATTGGAAACAACCGAGTCTGTCATCGTTTATCTTTCATAATCACTCTTTTCACAGATGTGAAAAATAATCCTGGGAAGGGAGCTGTGATTCCCACCCCTCTGGAGGTGACAGGATTTTTTTTTTTTTTTTTTTTTTTTTTTTTTTTTAGCCAGGCTAAGACTTTGTAGATACTTTGACATATTGGTGATATGAATTACAAGAAGTCAAAGAGTTTTACAGTTTTAGTAACTGTGTATTGTTTCGGTTCCCTTGATTTTAAGAGCTAGGTAAAATAATGTAAGATGAATTTAAAATCACAGGTGACCTGACTTTCAGCACTAGGCTTGTTGTCCCTCGATGAGGACATATTGACAAGGGCAGAGGACAGGGGAGGGGTCACTGAAGCCAATATACCCAGAGGTTTCTAAGGCAATTCTATCTCCGCTGGCTCCTACTCCCAACGGGACGTGGACTCTGGTGTAGGCTGAAGCAGACGGGTGGCTTGCTCTGAGCGAGAGTAAAAAGGGGACACTGGTCAGGAGGTCATGAAATGATCTGAATGACAGCTGAGTGAGGGCTGGGCCAGGCGGAGAGCAGCAGAAACAAAACAAAATCTACCCAGCATCTGCTCTTAAAAATAAAACCAAACTCACAAACCATTCAAAAACATCTTTTTTTCCCCATCTTAATAGCTGATTAGCTTTCTGCCATTATGACTCATCTTGGAGTGTGTTCTCTGTTTCTCTCTCGCTTCTCACCCAGCCATCATTCTCCAAATATCCAAGTCTCCTGGGATCGGACTCAGTTCGGTTAACCATTATCTACAGTTTTTCGAGACTTAAACAACCCCCTTTAAGTTGCCATTAAGGTGACATTTCATTCTGCTACTTAGACTGTAAAAATTGCAATTCAAGCTAATTTGTATGAATTCTTAAGAGACATATTTAAACACCCTCCCTTTGTTTCCTTCTCTGAAATTTTCTCCTTCTAGATCATGTGGGACTTTTAAACCTGCTCGCTCCTTTTCATCAGAAAACAAACTGCCCCTTGAAGCTTAGCACATTGCTGAGCCTATGCCTTTTACTTATACAGTGACTCAAATCTAATGTGAGATTTCTCAGGATCAAGGCATGCATTACTACCGCTGTCACTCAGTTACTGACCTTCTGAGGCAGTTCACAGAGGATTATCCAAGATGCAGTCTCATCCGCTCCCCCTTCATCCCTCCTCCTGACTGAAAACTCTGTCAACACTTGTGTTGTCCCAGAAGATGGCTCCGCAACCCTTGGCTGCACAAGTTTTAATTTTCCTATTGTTTTGTCACCTTCGCTTGGAAAAATGCTTCCTTTGATCTGAATTCCCACTGTTACTTGTGGGTTTCTTTTCTTCGGTAGTTTGTGGCCTCTATTAGGCCAAGTTGTCTTGCCCAGTGAACCTGTATCACCCGCCATATTCCAAAACCTGTCTCCTGCACTGGTTCCCTGAGGGAACGTCTCTACTTAGGGTAGATATTCAGACTACACATGAGCATCTGCGTGCTCACACCCTGCCCCAAAGATCCAAAGACACCATGCAAAGAACATGAAACACAATCTCTAAAAAACAAAACCAAACAACAGCAAGCCCCCAAAACCCAGATGCCAGCTTCTTTACTGGACACTAGGCACTGTGTGTATTTACAAGCGTTAAGTGAGCTGTGGTCTGCAGTGCAGTTAAGGTCCCTGTCACTGTTTGAAGCTTGATCTAATTCTAACTACTCCCCATTTCTGAAGCAACAAAGGTCCTCTGTGTGCTTGACCCAATGTCTCAAAGATAATTAGGTTTCTCCATTTGTCTGGGTGGATTACATATTACTGTGTGCTATGTAAATAATAAGTGCTGTACCCTCTAATCTATTGGATGGCTCTTCCTTGAGCAAAAAATGTTCTCACAAACCACTTAAAGCTGGAAGATCAGCCTTGGTGTTCTCCACGGGTCATGGCATGACTCCCTTGTCCCACTCCCCCTGCCTTGTAATCTCGGCTTCACTTGAGCTCCAGAAGACCATCAAACAGCTGGAGACCTCTCTCTCTCTTTCTCTCCCAGAAAGCAAAGGGGCTGGATAGCTCAGAAGTTAGAGCACTGGCTGCTTTTGCAAAGGACCTGAGTTCAGTTGCCAAGCACCCACATGGCAGCTTATAACCGTCTGTAACTACAGTTCTGTGGGATCCAACGCCCTCTTCTGGCCTCTCAGGAGACAGCTGGCGTATGTTGCACATGCATGCATGCAGGCAAACACTCATGCACAGAAAAGAAACAAACTAACAAATAAGTAACAAGAAGGCAGACAATCACCTACATGAAGAATGTTTTGTCAAAGTGCTGCTCTGCCACTCCATATATGCTTCCCCTTCATCTTAAGAAAAAACTAGTGTGCTGGGAATAAGACAAACATCGTTGTTTTTGTTTTGTTTTGTTTTGTTTTGTTTTGTTTTTTTCTCTTCTTAGGACCTAAAGACACTTGAGGAGTAAATAGGATATTGATTTTCTTAGAAAGAATAATAAACAATTTGCTCAAGAACCTTATTCTCGTCTACAGAAAGGGGGGGCTGTTTGTAGATGTGATGCAAATTAAATAACCGCTTCATACCAGGAATTGTTTCATTTCAGATCAGGAAGAAGAATTCACCTGCTTCAGTGTTTGAGAAGGTGCAGAGGAAATCCTGATCTATTCTAAGGACTTGAAAGCATGTCACCGAGGACCGTGTTCTGACGACAGCTGCAGAAAAGCAACAGCCGCAGAATAAGGAAATGCTGTGAATGTCACACGAGTGACAAGGGGGAGCTCACCCTCCCTAGACACAAAGCAAGATCAGGACAAATGGGACAGTGGCTTCCCCAAACTAGAAGACAGCAGTGAACATTGCAGAATGTTATGCTCAGGAAAATCTCCTTTAGGAACAGAAATGAGGCACATAAATAAAACCAGAGAGTCTACTGCCACGAGAACCAGGAAATGTGGCAACACATCAGCTCTCAACAGCATGGTGTGTGGTGTGGGCTTTGCTTTTTGACAGTTGTTCTATGATGTGAATGTTTTCATTACATTGGTTTGTGCTTGAGAATTCTCAGGTTTATTACATAACAATCTATTAAACTCTAAATAAATAATCAAACCAAAATCAGTACAGATGAACTTGTTTGGAGAAAGAACAGTCTGCTGCTCAAAGGACAAGGTCAACCAAGAAGATTGCCTCAGGGCTCCCTGCTGAGGCTCATTACAGAGAGGCGCCCAGGAGGAGTTGAACTGGCTGTCTTTTAATAATGTGTTGTGTTAATAGATACACATCTCATTTTGGTATGAAATTAATTACTCTAAAAGAGCTGTCCATTCAGCTACATTCTATCAAGAACCTGCACAAATTTCTATTAGAAACCTAGATGTTTGTTTGCCCATGTCTGTTCGGGATGGGACCAGTTTGTTGAAAATGATACGGTTAGGTTGTTTTACTGCAGTCAAAATTTAAAAACTTTGTCCATTAACAGACTCTGAAGGGTAAAACTCACATATAGAACTGTACCTGTCACAAAAAAATTGAAATATTTATTTTCAAAGGAAGTGAGGTAAAGGAGCCATTTCTGTGGGTTTTAAATGCATTTTACATGCATTCTCCTGTTTTATCCCACATGAAGTATTTCATGTAAAACCTCTGGTGGCTGGTTAGGCATCACTATCACATGTATCTGTCCCTCTAAGCACTCCCAGATCATCCTCTGTGAGGGTTGCGCTCACCCACTACAGTTTTCACAAATTGTTTACAGCTTGCCAAAATCCATTATGGAAGAACTGTTTCTTCCCAAGTGGAGCTGCCAATCCTGTTTCCTCCACTGTCCATCAGACTCTGAGACTATTCGATTCAGGATTGTCCAGCATGAATTTGCATCACTGGAAGAATTGTTCTTAGAATCTCAGGAGCCAGAGTTTGCTTTTTTTGTGTCCGAATTTTTCAGGTCATTAAGAAGGAAGAACGACCTCTGCCTTCTGATAGCTGGGATTAAAGGCCTGCACCACCATGGCGGGACTACCTTGCCAGGCTATGGGGAAGAGATTCGCTCAGTCCTGATATGCCTTGATGAGCTGAGATGGACAGGAAGGGGGAGCTCCCATTTTCTGAGGAATGAGGGAGGGAGAATGCAGGATGGGGAAGGAGGGTGGAACTGGAAGGTGAGGAGAAATGGGGCTATGACCAAGGTGTAAAGTGAATAAATACATTTTATACAGTTTTTCATAAATAAACATGCCTTCAAATTAGTTGGACATAGAACAGGTGTAAACACATATATGGCGGATGAAGTCACAAGAAAGAATTAAAACCAATAAATGCTGCAGATTTAAGGTTTAATGGTGAAGGTGCAATACGAAGCTTACTGGATGACCTGTGAAGACATTATTTCTGATTCTGTTACCATCTGTGCTCTCCTAGCTCCATAAACTTCAAGATTCCTAATTTCTCTGTGCTTAAAATTAGTTATTTAAATGCCATTGATAGTCATATGTTTCTTTCTTTAACATTATATATCAGAAGTCTTATAAAACATAATGAGCTGCCTAAATAAATAAAAATGAGTATTTCCTCCTCCTCCTCCCCCTCTTCCTCCTCCCCCTACTCCTCCTCCTCGGAAGCAAGAACAAATGCAGTTCTCTGTCCTCTACTGTCTCATTCAGTAATAAATTTCACAACAAGTCTAGATGTCATTGGTAGGTGAGGTGAAAAACTGAAGGATTTTCTTTGCTTTAAAATACTAAGGCCTTAGACACCAATACCACACCAAGTAATAGTAATGCTACCGCAATAACAACAGCTTCTGATCAACCCAAACCCTAAGTGGTCTCTCTAGCCATGTTTAAAACGCATTGTCATAGCCGGTTATATTCATTTTTAATAGGAAACCATGAGATTGTTTTGTTCTTCAAAAATTAGCTGGGGACGTAGTTCAGTTGATAGAGTGCTTGCCTACTGTGCATGAAGCCCCGGACTTGGCCCTCAGAACCATACCGCATAAACTGGGTACGGTGGCACATGTCTATAGCCTTAGGACTTGGGAGTTAGAGGAAGGAGGATCAGAAAGTCAAGGTCATCATCAGCTACATAGCAAGTTCCAGGCCAGCCTAGGCTACACAAGACCCTTTCTCCAGTCGTCGTCGTCATCATCATCATCATCATCACCGGCAGTGGCAGCAGCACCTGTTCTTTCATTTGCTTTGATTTTATTCTTTATTTTTGCTTTTTTGACAATAGCACTGTTTTAAATGAGATGAGAGAATATCATACCCAGTCTCTCTCTCTCTCTCTCTCTCTCTCTCTCTCTCTCTCTCTCTCTCTCTCTGTGTGTGTGTGTGTGTGTGTGTGTGTGTGTGTGTGCAGGTACCTGCATGCAAGCAAGCACACATAAGTGCACACATGGATGTGTGTGCATATATGTGTGTATGTGTACTGGCATGTGTGTACACACCTGTGCATGTGTGTGCATGTGAACCTGCATATATGTGAATGTGTACATATGTGCATGTGTGTGCATGTTATGCATGTGCACACATGTGCATCTGTGTGCGTGTTTGTGTCTGTGGCATGTGTGTGTGTATGTGTGTGTGCAAAAACTGTATGTAGCAAGTGGGAACATTTGGACTTCAACTCAGACAGTCTGGGTGCAGAGACAATTTTGGTGAGCTATATGTAAATTTCTTATTGTTTAACACACACCAAGGGGGCAGAGAGACAGAAAATTTACTGAGAACAATGCATGTTATCTTAAGTGGACTCCTTTAATGTGTGAAAGTGCAACTAAGTATGGTTTCATTTTTCCAGGTCTTCAAGAGTTGTTTGGTGAATGGGAATTCTAGATGAGGAGAGAAAACAGAAATTGAATTTTACTATTTATGCTATGACTTTTTCATTAAAATGCTAGTTCTGTTTTGATACATTGGGGAAAGTTCTGGGATGTGTTAATGCTTGAAGTTTACAAATGAGAGTAGAGGACTGTTTTATAATACACCTGTTATGAGCGGACATCAAATATTACCCAAATTTTCAAGTAGGCAAAATCCTGAATTTAGAAATTATTATAGCTTATTTTGCATGCTGCCCCGTACCCATCAGAGAGTCTGCTTCCTTGGAGATGCACGGACCACCTGTCTGAAGCTAGGTGTTATTTGATATCTCTTCGTGCCGATTGTAATTTATCATTGTGCGTTTACATCTTAAATATTTACCATCTTTCTCTGCCAACCGGATCCCATTTAAATGTCAGTTACATGCATTTTGGAAAGCAGAGAGAGACATGGGCTGTGACAGATGAGGATCTGCCGGGAGTTTCCAGGTGTTGTACTCAAAATGCCTAGCCTACAGCTGAGATGTTAATTCACCCTCAGTGGTAACTTTCCTCTACTTAACTCACCCTTTACTTTCCTGCCTTTATAAGATACCTGAGTCCTTTTTCTGGATGAAACCCCAAGTCTATACGCTCATCTTGCACCAAATCTAGGCATTAATATATATATATATATTATTTACATCATACTTGGTTTATTTTTCATGTTTCTTTGTAGATGACACAAGGAAACAATCACATCTTCTGAGGGGGACTATTCTACATTTTCTCTGATTTGAGGTCATCTTTATGCTTCCTCTGCCCCCCTTTCAGGATTATTGGACATTTTCCCACAAGAATACAAAAACAAAAACAACTTGTCTTTAGGGAGAAGCATATTTTTTAAGGTCAAATATCTTCCAAGAGATAATCAAGTATACAGTAAGAGATTTTTTGACAAATATTTCATGATTTTAACATCATGTCATAAATAATAGGCGGGTTTTCTTTTGGACACTGGAACCTCTAGTCATCCTTAAGGACAGGTATGATAGCTGTCCAGTCAATTCACTGAAAAATGCAGCAGATTCTCCATCAGCCACAGACTGCCCAGTGAGCTGCTGCTCTTCCTAATTAGGTAATTATGTGCTTAAGCCAAGGCCAGAGTAATTAGGTTTATATCTATTAGCCAGACATTGACAGTATTGGTCCATACCAGGAACTGAACACAGCCAAGTAACTCTCAAAGACAATGCAAAAACATATAGCCTGTTAGAGTGAAAATGGCCCAAATATATAATTTTAAGCAAACAAGTTATACATTATTTAGATAATTTGTAACTCACAAGTATGTTTGGTATACCCGCAGCTATTTCCTTTAAAATAATTTAGCATTTTCTTCTATTGCATTCTGTACATTATCAGTGTCTGGTGTTAAAAAATACCCTGTAAGTCCACAGACATGTTAACAAAATAATAGAAAATTGTGTGCACGTGTGTTTATTTGGCGTGTTTGTGTAGTGTATGGATGTGTGTGTATGTGTGTGTGTGTGTGTGTGTGTGTGTGTGTATACTCATATGCACATGATATATTCCTTGATCTTCAACAGGTTCTTCTTGGCAAATCCAAAAGCCAGTAAGCTTTTAATTATTATTTTCTGCTCAGACTCATTTTTCTGTAATTAAAGAGTCTACAACATAAGAAGGTGACACATTTCATAGTCTTGTTGATATTTTTTTTGATGGTATGAGAAAAGTGCACAAGTATCCCACATTCTGTTTCAGTGATCAATGCAAACTTACTAATCAGATTAAGAATCAGGATGTGCCCGATGCTTCTCGGAGCTTGTGTGTCTTTGCTGACTCGGTTGGCGTCCAGGACTAAACCAGCAGCCTGGATATCAGTCTTTCCTTTTCTTTGTGGCTCTGTGTCCACTGTAGCTAAGCCTCCTGAATGTGCTGGTTAGCTGTGGAAAACAGGTTTAGCACCGCAGGCTCCAGGATGACTGCAGCTTTGCTGGATTCTGTAGGAGGCCGTTCACAGTCGTTAACGGTCAGTACGGTAGAGTCGAGTGCATTGCCTGTGTCCTTTGTTCCTGAAGAAACACCTCTCATGCCCATTGTGCAGAAGAAATGCCAATCAAACAGGCTGGGCAGCCCAAGGCAAGGAGACCACTCTGTAAGCTCTTCTGAGCTGTTGGTGGCATTCAATAATGTCTTCACTTTCTCTGGGCTCTGCAGCAGGGAGGGCACATACTCAAGGCACAGCTAAGACTCACCACTTCCTAATGGCAGCTCACACGCAGCTTTCACCAGCGGCAGCCTGAACTGTCTTGTTGATTTCTACTCTGTTTACTGTTATGCTTTGTAAATGTTTTCTAATCCAGATGTTGGGTGCATTTTCTAAATTTTTAAATTTTTAAAAAAATTTCTGTTTTGTTGCTGTCTTTTCTGGGATGTTTCTGGTTTACCTTTTTACATAAAATACCGATATTAATTCTTTGCATTTCATACATGAATACAATGTCTTTTGATCATTCTCACCCCGCCACTCCTTCCCCTCTCTCCACCCCTCCTAACTTCCTGTCCTTTTTGGGCTTTATTTTGAATTATTTTTATAACCCACCGAGTCCAGTATATGTTGTCCATACATTCCTGGATGTGGGGCCATTTACTGAAACATGGTCAACCTACCAGAAGCCACATCCTTAAAGAAAAATGTCTCCCAGCCACAGACACCATCCATTGTCCACAGCTCCTCCGTTAGGGGTGGGAACTCCGGATCTCCTTCCCCTCCTTGCTGCTGCAGTGCTGTGTGGACTGACCTAGTGCGGAAAACCTCAGCTCTGTGAGTTCCTGGATGCAGCGGGCATCATGGCAGAAGTTACCAGTTCTCTCCGATTCTGCCCAGCCTCTGGCTCTCAGAGTCTTTCCTCCCAGTCTCTCACAATGTTCCCCCAGCTCCAGCTTCCTCAGCCTTACCTCTTAACTCTCCGCATTCAACTTTTAATTTCTGCCATTTGTGTTTATATTAGAGTTGACCTAATGAGTTCCCTTAAAAGCAGTCCTCTTTGTTTAAATCAAGTGCACCTCTGATGTCAATAACAGAATACCCTTCTGTTGATCTTTAAACACAGGTGCCTGGGGCGGGATGCAGGGCTGACTGCCAGTTTTCTAGGAGTTTGCAGAAGGTATTGGCCAGAAGAGTCGACTCCTTCCAAAGCAGCTTTTAGACATTTGCTCGTATTTAGGCAGACTACCTCTAGTGCCACACGATTGTGGAACTATTTCTTTAAGCATTTGATGCCTTTTCCACATTGGTCCACTACTGACTTTTGTATACCAAAATAACTGACTGAAGTAACATAGATGAAAAAGAATTGTTTATTTTGTTCATAGGCCCTGAGATTTCAGTCAATACTTCGTGGCTCCACTGATTCTGGCTAATATACAGCATCATGATGGTAGAGCCATGTGAAGCTTGTTCATGTCGTGGTAGACAGAAAACACACACACACACACACACACACACACACACACGAGAGAGAGAGAGAGAGAGAGAGAGAGAGAGAGAGAGAGAGAGAGAGAGAGAACAGGGGAAGGGCCCAGGACACATACAGGCCCCAAGGTGCATCCTCCATGACCCACTTTCTTCCACTAGGTGCCACCTCTGACTTTTTACTGTGTCTAATAGTGATCCATATTATGAACGGGTTCATCAGTGGACTCAGCCATTCATGACGTCAGAGCCACATGGACTCAGAGGTACTCATAGAGGAGGGCTTTGCTGCTGTCTAGCCATTTCTTAACAAGTTGACAGCCAAGGCTAACCTCCAAAGGTTGGTTCCTGTTTTCGTCTCAGTTAGAGGTTGTCATTTAGCTTTCTCGGGTCCATTAAATAAATTAGCATATCAGTTTATATTCTACGTTCCAGAATCTTGTCCCTGTGGCCTCTCCTGCAGCCCCACTCTTTCAGGTTTTCCGTTGAAATAACTAGTCTCCATTTTAACAAGAAAGATCGAAACTAGAGGTATACATATTTAATATCCTGGTCTACAAACCCCAAAGCTTCAATACTAAAACCTTTCAGAATTATATTTCTAATGTGCCCACCTTTATGAAATAGGCTTCTCACAACAAATGTACACGGGGCAAAGTCTTTGTGTTCTGTTGTGTTCTTCTAAGCAAGAAAAGATGAGCAAGTCCTAAACATGGTGTTTACAGGAAGATTCTTTTTAGCACTCACGGCTAAGCAAAGCACTTTCTCCCTTTCCGTGGTTCTTTAAGAACCCAGCGAATCTAACCCAGGAGGTTAATTATTCATAGGTGCCATTTCCACTAGTTGACTTGTTCTCAGACTAGAACACTCAGTCCACACCGCATGATTAGAAGGACCCTGCCAAAGCACAGTATGGCAGGCTTCCCTACACCAGGAACCCTGTGTGCGTTTTAGTCCTTTTTCCCAGCCTTCACAGCTCTGCATCAGGGTGGCTTCTTATCTTGCCACCACTAGGCTGGACAAACAGCAATCCCTGAGTGTATTTCTGCACGTTGAGGGTTGCTAATGGCCTGAGGAAGTGTAAGGTAATGCTTGAAAGGGCAAAGGACCCAATAGGATCCATCATACTAAGATTATGTTGTCAAGAAATGCACACGGTCTGAGATCTGGTTAACAGAGAAGCCTGCCATGATTTCTTGGATGCTGGCAGAAGGCTCAACACTCCTGGCTTTGAGAGGGCAGTTTTATCAGGCACAGCAATGGGAATGAGCAGAGAGTTAGAGTTATTTGTGCAAGCTTTCCAGGCCCCAGTCCTTATGGCACAGACTAAAGGAGGCTTGTTAGCTTGTTTATGCATCTTGTTGTGTTCTGGGAAGGGCTCCCTGAACTTAGGGACCCAGTTCTGGTAAGGTGGATGGGAGGCACGCCTGACTTTTCCTCCACTGTGATGATTATATTACATAGACAAGACAATGACATCTGCCCTCTGTCCCAGGGGGCCAGGGCTGTGCACCAAGTCAGTCAGAATACCAGCCTTCGTCCCTGACAGAAGCCTTCAGTGATTCCTTCCAGATAGGTGGTGAGTGAACACTCTGAAAATGATCAGCTACCGCCTTGCTCACAGACCTACAAAAGCATGAGACAGACAGAGGATGTATATGTCTTCCTTTCCTGTTTCATTTGGCTTTTACTTTCTACCCTTAATCTTACATTTGTAGATTTAACAGTTATTTCTAAGTAAAGTTTCTACTGTAAATTTCCTTTAAATGCATTGGCATATAACTCTGGAAGGAGGGGAGACTGGTTTTATAAAAGAATGAAGTCGTATGCCATTTAAACTACATTCCATAAAACACATTAATGATATGTCCCCATGTATGTTCACACACTGTAGCTTTAAATTTTTGAAGCAAACATACACAAATCTACTTCAGTTTTTATAGCAAACTATGCTCTATTTATCATATAAACATACTGATATTTCTGTGACATTTTTCTACTGCACCAGGTAAGGTTTTGTTTCGTCCATTTCTTGAGTTTGAATAAAAAAATTCTATGAGTTGTCATTTTGTTCTTCAAAGTAAACATTTTAGAAAACTGGGCTGAAAATTTTCTACCCTTAAAAATAATAATTCTTAAGTGAAGAGTTTTAAATTTCTTCTTTTCAAACTTGGTGACTCATTCAAGTCATATTTCTCATAATTGTCATTATTTTTTTACCTAATTTATCTTACAACGTCCACATGTTAATCTTTTTTGCATTTTAATTAAAATTTTATAGTTAATCTTATAGTGAAAATGTCAAAACTGCCAAAAATTCATGACAAAATTAGTATCAGCTAAATTTACTCTTGAAGGTAACTGTGTTTTCAGCCCCACATCTTCAAAATGCCTCCTGAATTCAGCAAGCTCTGTCATCTCTGAGTGATGAAGCCCTGCATGAATTCCAACTCTTGGCTTGAGCCCCACCGATGAAGAATGGCCTGTTGTTTTCCATCGGATCTGTCTTTGTGTCTCTTTCCCCATGATTAAGATGCTTCATGTCAGCTTTGTGGTGTTCTGCTCTGGGTTTCCAGTTTTATATCTTCTCTCACAGATGTACTCAATGCTATCCACAAATACTCCCCTTTCACATCTCTCTTCCTGTTCCCCCTCCCCACATGGAATCTGTCACAGCCATTCCTGCTTGGCTGCCGGACTCATAAATTCCTATACCCAACAGAGACAAAGATTTGGTCAAAGTATGTAAGTTCAGAGAAGCTGTGTAGTGGCTTTCGCTAGGAACCCGTGCAGACAAGTAGAACAGGATTCTGCTGGGAACCAGATGTGGTGGTAGGTGACCCTGATATACAGCTTGGGAGGTAGCAGTAGAAAGACCAGGAGTTCAAGTTCAACCTCAGATACAAAGGGAGTCTGAGGCGAGCCTGGGCTATGTGAGACTTTGACTCAAAGCCAAACCAACCACATTCTGACTGGATTTCAAGGACATTCCAGAAGATGTAACTCATGCTTGGTTCCAGTAACTGGGTCAAAACCCAGTGGCGCCATGGCTAGACTTTGGCCCTAATAGGAATATCTAGAACTATTATTCTGCTAAATAGATGACATAATAATAAACTACCCCGTAAGTTCTTATCTTTGTGCCCATAGATTAGTGCATCTCTCAACACTTATCAAGGAAGCTTCGTTTGCAGCAGATGATGGTTAATGAAGAAACACAACCAGTCAGCATGCAGAGAAAAAGATACTGTAAGTGCTCAGCTCTAAATAGGACGTCTGCATCACACTGCCTCCTTGCAAGGCCCAGGGAACTACATGAAAGGGGTTGTGGAAAGATTGTAAGAACCAGAGGGTGTGGGCATCTGTAGCAAAACAGTATTTACATATTTGGCAGCGCAGTTAGGCACGTGAACTCACAGTGGTTGGGACTGCGTGCACGAGACTTGTACAAGAGCAAGCCAGACAGGATCCCAGCACGAAGAGGAGAGACTCGGGAAGTCCCACCCTATCTGAGGGGGCAATTGATGATTGCTGGTGGGGGAAAGTCAGTTTTCTTCCAGGAACTGGGACACGAGAGGCTGCCCATGGCCTGGTAGACAGTCTCACACTCAGGTGCGTTCAGTCAGCAAATTGGACTCCATGGGAACGGCTGGTCAAGAGAACGCATGAAGTTGAAAGGAAAGTTATGAGAAAAACAGAAAGAAGGGGATGGGGGTAGTTTTGATCTAAATGTTATTTCTGCTTGTATTAATATTAAGTAAAATACTTTAAAACAAGCAGAATCTCTCTACCCTGCTTCACATCAGGAAATTATAGCAGTGTGATGCATGGATTGTAAAAACCGTGTGTGGGTTTGTAAGGTCTCTGTAGTGAACTGTCCCATGCCACTGTTGGTAAACATTCAGAGTTCACATAATGCTCGTATACTGTTCTGTGAGGCCCTGTGTGATGGAACTCGGTGTGTGCTCTAACCTCAAATCTTACCAACTAGTTTGGCCTCCTTAGGCTCAGCACACAGCTGCTCCTGTTGACTGTGGTTGCCACACAGAGCAGCCCAGAGCTCCTTCCCTCACTTCTTTGAAGCCATTGCTTAGATGTTACCATAATCCAAAAATACTTCTCCTTTATTTCACACCACTGTCTCACTTTACTTAACTCCTTTCTTCATGTTACTCATGTCTACCGATCATTTTATCTTAAGACACTACATGTTTTGGTGAGTTGACTAACCAGTTAGCAGTGACCACTGACTTTGCCCTCTACACATACAGACATTTCTGTGATTTTCAGACTCAACCATAGTAGCATATATTAAAAATACAAAGTAGGGGGTTCCTCTGTGGTATTCCAGTCATGTGTATATATACAACCATCAATTTTATGTCTATTACTCTCTTATTCCCTCCGTTCCCATCTTTATGGTTTGCTAGCATGTTTTTGTTTTATTACTTGCATATTATGATTAGAATGCACATTGGAATTCCTTCCACAGGCTCATGGTTAAAAATCTGGTCAACATCAGGTGGCTCTGATGTCCTCTTTTTAAGTTTCATGTGTCAGCCATTCTGTCACATTGGTGAGAAAGCTCAACAGCTGAGAGAAGACATCTAGAACTTGTCTCTTGAGCCTGTTTTTTATCACTTAACATGGTGATCTCTGGTGACACCCATTTTCCCACCCTTGGCTTTTATTCAGTTGTGGGAACCAGGGGGATTTAAGCTTTCCTGGAGCCTGTGAGCTTGGCAAAGCTAATAACGTGTAGGGCCAAGGCTTGGGGGAGCTGCAACTTTGAATTCTAAGAATCCAAGTCTTTCCATTCCTAAGGGGCTATGGCTATCCATCCTAAGGCTGCTGTGTGCTCAGGTCTGGGACTCATTTGAGATTCCCCTGTTCCCCTTGTGCAACAGTGCGTAATCCACCCTATTATATGATAGCTTTCTGCTGATTCTCCTGCAAGCTGTGTGCATGGTGCTGTGCTTCTTAACCTTGGTCGGCCTAAGACATAGCTTATACAAGACTGATCCCAGCTTTCCTATCTTCTTTACTTTTCTCATCTCTTGGCCCCTCCCTCTCTGGAACTTGTCACTGAAGAATGGCTGGCTGGTCCAGATCACTATGGCTTAATAAGAATGCTTTATGTACACATAGCAAATATTATTTATCAATTGTGTATGGTAGATGTGGGTCTAGAGCCTGGGGTTCACATCTTCCCTTTGGGGTATCCAGGCACCGATGTGTATAAGTGCTGGACTTAAAGGAACAAAGCTTAGCTGGGTGGATGGGTTCACAGGATCCCAGTTCAGCAGTGAGTGCCCAGAGGGAGAAAGCCTTCCCCAAAGCAACTCTTTAAGTGATAAAGGCCTTTTAGCATCACATCCCTTCAAGTAAGGCTCTAGTCTGAGCCACGACTTCTGCTGGAAGTCTATCTAAGGACATGAAGGAAGGAAGCTTTTGATCTTTGCCCACTTGCTCTTGCCTTGATGGCAAATCCATTCCTTCACTGGAATTAGAGCCAACTTCAGCAGGAGTCCAGCATACGCCAAAGACTAGCTGAGGCATCCAGCCTCACGGATTGAACAGCTACTGGAATCTTGGACTTTCTGTTCACAGGAAGCCGTTGTTGGATTAGCTGGACCACAGCCCGTAAGTCATTCTAATAACGCCCCCCTTCTCTCTATATATATGGAGATTTGTTCTATAAACAAGCGATGAAGTTATTCAATCTAAGTCAGCTGCCCTGCAGCAGCTTTAACAACTTGTCCAAGAAATATCTATAGTGTTTATGTGTTGGGGCTGTGTTTCCATAATGTACCTCTTAGAAACATCAGAAGAAAGCGATGAGTGCCAGGTAAATGCTGTAATCGAGAGTGTATTTGTATATGCTCGTCATTCGGAGTCTTGTCAATAAACATGACAGTAGAGGTCAATTTCTTAGAAAAAAAAATTCGGCCCCTGTTTCTTTGCCATGGGAAGAAGCTTGGGATCATGATGCTCAGCTTATAAAGCAGCGTTTGATAGAATGCTGATGTGTAAAAGTACGTGTTGTTGAATATTTAAGTCATGTTTACTAGCTGGAGGCACTAAAACACACTCAAGTTAATTACCTCATTTGTCTTGCATGTTGTGTTTAATTAAGCAGTTATTATAACCCTCATTCTGAAGTTCTAATACGTTCTCTCCTGAACTCGAAAGTATTTGTCCTCGTGAAAAAAATATCAATATTTTATGGGCACCAAATATTATCAGTCTCAACAGAACTATTTAAATAAGTGATGAGACTTTCTCTGCCTGAACTGACATATTTAATGAGTTCATTTATTTTGCTTCTAGGGCCAGTGGCAGGAGATTATGTATTTAAATTTGGGCTTTTATAAACTATGATTTTTTTTTCAGGATGGAAAAAGAAATAAGCACATAGACTATCTAATGAGAAGGATGGAAAGTTACCAGGACTAAGTAAGATGAGAAGAGTGTCTTGTAATACTAAAGAAGACTTTTAACACTGTGTACGTGCCTTGTGTCATGACAACAGTAAGGCTCACCCCAGGGTCACCATTTTCCGGAAATGCTCAGATCTGCCTCTAAAATTAAAAGTTAAACCCCAGTGAAATTGGGCTGAGGTAGATCTCAGGGAAAGCTTTGTTAGCCTAGTGTCTCTCATGAGATGCACATGGGCAATGCTTGTTTATCCATGGCCTACACATTCAGCCATGAGGCAGCAGTGCTTCCATTTCCCATGGGCCAAGAAAACAAGGCTGAGGCAAAGAGGGCTCAAAGGCAAGCCATCCCTCAGTATCCAAAGCTGATGAAATGGGAGGTCTTCTAAATGCCCTAACATTTCCTCCATAGGTAGAAAGCATCTTAACTGAGACCCCGGAGGACCGTAAAGGTTTCTGGGGGATGGTGATGATGAACTCCTGTATTCTGTAGCAAGGCTGTGCTCTCAGTACAAAAAGGAATGGGTGTTATCTAGAATGACAAGTTTGTCAGACGTCAGAACAGTGGGGACGGCGGGGAGCCCTGTCTGAAAGTTCGCAGCTGCACCCAGCGAAGAGGGCTACCCACTGCAGGCAGCCCATCTTCCCACGGAAGGAGGCCCTGCCGTCAGCAAATTCCACTTGCCTGGAGCTGCTTTCCTTCCCATTTTCCCACTGCTCACTGTTGTGGATGCAAACAAATTTGTTGTGTTTTATAAACTTGATTAAATAGATGGAAGAGAAATTAATAAATGGCCCACCTCAAGTCTTACATTATTCAATATCACCGTACACTTAGGGAGGTGGTATGTGGATACAGCTCTAAAACATTAACTTGTGTTTTGAGGCCCTGAAACGTGAAACACTCACAAGGAAGGAGAGGTTTAGCTACTATGAAATGAGAATAGAGTGTCAGAGATGAAATAATGACAGACTCTCAGTCTGGACATTGTTGAGGGATTGGAGCAGTAGGGCTTCCTTGTGTAGGGCCTGTGTTGTGAAGAGCTGTGCTGAGCAAGGCTGCTGTGAGTAGGAGTACAGTGAGCAGGGATGCAGTGAGCAGGGGTACAGTGAGCAGGGATGCAGTGAGCAGGAGTACAGTGAGCAGGGCTGCAGTGCAGGAGTACAGTGAGCAGGGCTGCAGTGAGCAGGGATACAGTGAGCAGGGCTGCAGTGAGCAGGGGTACAGTGAGGAGGGATGCAGTGAGCAGGGCTGCAGTGTAAAGGAGCACAGTGAGCAGGGCTGCAGTGAGCGGTGCTGTGCTGTGCAGGGTTGCAGTGAGCATTATATGAAGCTCACTTGAGTCACTGGTCACAGCCCAATGGATTCTAGGCCAATATTTCATAAAGTAAAAGATAGCACAATTAAAGCTTAAGCATTGTTACAACTTTAAAAAGGGGAGTGGGGGGAAGTTGTTGAGGAACATTATCATTCTAGAGAAAACCTGAGCAGTGACCCATCCACTCTTGTGTGTGAAGTATGGAGTTGCTTTAGTGCAGTGAGAAGCCCAGGCTGTGTGTACAGCAGCACTGAATCCTTTGAGAGGACAGCTTACTGTTCCACATGGTGCCAACAGGCAGTGGGGTGGGGGGTGGGAGGATCCCATGGCTTTGGGAGAAGCAATTTGCTAAGGACACACACACACACACACACACACACACACACACACACAGAGCTGCACGTTGGGAAGATGGTTGGACTGCACTCCAGGATCTGAGCATCTGTTCTGTGTGAGTCACACCTGTGGGGACCACTTCATAATACCCTGTTAGGCAAACATAAAAAATGGTTGCGATAGCTGGCCAGGAAGAAATCAACATGCGGGCCACTATTTTCTCTACTTCTCAGTGGTACCTTTTCACTCCTTGAAATAAAGTGATTCACAGCCGCACTTTTGATTTGAAACACACCATGCCTGGCTTCAGCATTGTGCTACTTTCCCAAGTACAAATAAGAATGAATACTGCACGTCAGTTCTGCTGGCTCTCAGAGTTTTGTCTTGGTCCTTCACCCTCCATGTGTGGTAAACCCAATGCCACGCTTCCATTTTCAGTCTCCCGGTACTAATGTCTGTGCATGTGATGATGTACACATCGATGCCGCTGATATGCTCTGTAATTTTCTGACTCTCCTGTATCTGGGGAATGTTCTTTGAGCCCTTGAATGCTCATGTGGAGGAGATCTGTTGGGCTGAAGGCGGCTCTGGCTTTGGAGTGGCCTGGGCTAGCCCTGGGGAAGATTTTTGCCATCTGACATCTGGTTTCCACAACCATTTGATGAGACAAAGCCGTCAACGTTTTCTTCCTTATAAAAGAGTAAGACTTTTTACCCCCTAGTTTCTTTAAATAATGTCCTTTCATATTTGACATTCAGCATTTCCACTCTAATACACACAGGCATAGTTAGTTGTTGTTGTATTTATCTCAAATGGGTTATATTAACAATGGTGTAAAATATGTTGATGCCATCTTTGTTTTAAATTTAACTCTAAGCCAGTATTTACCCGGATATTTCCTCATAGAATAGGATAGAAATTCTGTATTCTGTCCTCAATTCTAGGACAGAGGGAGAGAAGGGAAGAGAGGGAGAGACAATGGCGAGATAAAGAGACAGAGAGATAGGAGACAGACAGACAGACAGACAGAGACAGAGACAGAGACAGAGACAGAGACAGAGGCGGTGAATGGAGCCTTAATGTCTACAGATAAGTCAGAGGATCTAAACAGATTGCACCGACTCCCATGGAAGGGCTGCAGCTGTCGGCTCTATTTACTGTTGAATGCTGTTACCTCCTCAATTCTGAACTCTAGTTTCTTCCATGATTTTATTTTTAGTATTATTAACTTAGCATTTTGCCCCAATTATAAGAATATCTTCCACACAAGTTTCCTTTTCTGGAGGCAGGAGTAACTCAGAAGACCATCCAGGCTCTGCCTACAGAGATTCCAAACTTACATTTCTCCACTTTTAGCCTTAAATTGGAAATTGATAGCCAGAATGAAGATTACTGGACCCGTGACCTGCATGTGTTTAACCATGACACAGTGATGACACTAATTCATATAACTTTATTTGCGACACCTGACTGGGAAACGAAAACTTACATGGGGTTGAATTTAAAGATCCAATCAGACCAGGAAGTGGTTGGCGCGCGCCTTTAATCCCAGCACTTGGGAGGCAGAGGCAGGCAGATCCCTGTGAGTTTGGGGCCAGCCTGGTCTACATAGCAAATTAAATAGCCAGGGCTATGCACAGAGAAACTTTGTCTCGAAAAACCAAAATCAAAAAAATCAAAAAACCAAAACCAAAACCAAACAGCAACAAATGATTCAAAATACGTGTGTCCTCTCTCCCCTTCTTACCACCCAAAATTACAGTTTTTCCATATACAGTAGGCTGTGTGACATACCACAAAACTTATCAGTGTGTGCGCAGTCACATGGACATTTATTTTTCACCACCAGTGTCAGGTTACAGGCGTTCTGCGCCATGTCTACTGAGGCAGGCTGCCATGTTCCACCATAGGAGCCTGCAAAAGAGAGAAGTTCAAAGGTTTAAAAGTTGGCTGGGCAGCCCCTTCAAGCCACCTTCCTTGGGAGAAGAGCGAGCCACTCTTCAGTTCTCTGGAAGCAAACTGCCATCTGTCATGAGCTCTGCAGCCTCTGCTTAGAGCTTAACAAGCAATTTGCATTCAGGTTTCCTTTTCCTAATGAAAGGCCTGAGTGATTCAGAAAGTTCTGCTAGACAATGGGACTGATGGGTTAGGGAAATAATGAAGGTTAATTGTAAGAAACTGAAAGGGATATTTTAAGAAAAGCATTTACATGGGATTAAAAAAAATTCTAGAGACAAAATGGATGTTGAGATTTGTTTCCCACTTTGTACAAAATTATTTTCCACCTTATACAAAACAAAGCAAACACTTTCACCAGCCCAACATCACACAAGACCCACATCACACAGAGACAAGACCCACGTCACTCAGAGACAGGACCCACATTGCTCAGAGACAGGACCCATATCAAGACCTATTTCTCCTGACAATGTGGACATTCAGCTTTAAATATCAAATCACTCTCGAAGGTTCACATATAAACTGATTTAACTTTAATAAATACAGTTATTTTCTGTTACCAATAAAATAGTTTTAAAGATTTTATTGCATAAGTAAATTTTACTAACTTAATTTAATTTTAACTTTGGTAGATTTTAATGACCTGTTTCCCAATAAATTATATTTTATTCAACAACCATGCTCTACATAAAAACATTTGAAATGTCAATGAAATGATCCTGCTTGCATTGTAATTTAACTTGTTATATAGCAACTATATGCCAGGTACCTAGTGTTAGGGTTCAAGAATAGTTGCATACTGACTGTGTAAACACCAGACTCAAATTGAGGGAAGTTTATTTGAACTCTGAACAAGAACTGACTGGGTAGGGCCACAGTTTGTAAATTCAGGGCGTGACACTGGTAACAAGAACTGACCAGTCAGGATCACAGTACGAATTTGGGAATCAGGTCATGACATCAGTCTGCTTCTGAGGCAGGCTTTTTATAAGAAAAACCATAACTAGGTAACCAGGTGGGAAGCAAGGGGGATGGCAGCATTATATCATTTTGATTAGCTAAACACAGAAGAATTGATTTTTCTCTGAGCACAATGTAACCACATGGCTAGACAAAGTATTTAAAGCTGATTGGCTGGGATTTAGGGTAGGGCTGCTCTTGGGGGCTTTCTGACTCTCTAGGAGTAAGGAACATAGCAGGACATTGTGGCCTTAACTCTAACAGACATCATTTATCTTTAATCCCAGCAGAACATGCCTTTATCATCTGTTGTTTTATTCTAAGCAGCAAGCATTGAACCTTCCTGGTCTCAGGCACATAGGGCCTGAGAGCTTGAACTTAATTTCACCTTATAATAAAAATAGAGACTTGGAGTAAAAATAATTTCTGATATGCTAAGATCTGGTGTTAACACAGGAGCTACAGTTATGCTAGGAACTAAAGTAGGTCTCAACGGAGGGGCTATAGTGCTTAAGCAGGTTACAACATCTAACACAAATACATGTTAAACATAAATATATTTAACAATTAATTTTTTTACTTTGTGAAGAAAATTAAAACAAGCTGATTGAGTTTCAGGAGCTCATATTTTATCAGAGGAGAAAAAATTTAGTAATGAAACATAATGCCAAAAATGGTAAAATCATTTATAACCAATATGTATGCAAATTTTGCAATAGTCCTACCCCAGGAAGGGGTTCTCACTGTCTTGTAATCACACATTAAAATAAATAAGTTATTATTTAATAATTCTTATGGTTAATGACAATGTGAATCATTTAACAATTTCCCAGTGAGCCTGGTGCAGTGGCACATACCTATAATCTGAGCACTTGGAGGTAGAGGCAAGCAAATCTCTGTGAGTTCAAAGCCAGCCTGGTCTACAAAATGAGTCCAGGACAGCCAAAGCTACACAGAGAAACTGTGTCTCAAAAACAAAAACAAAAACAAAACAAAACAAAACAAAACAAAACAAAAAATTCCCAGTGATTTCAGTATAAACATGTTAAAAATCTGAGGCTATGGCTACTCACTAGAAATGTTTGTTGAGTGTGCATATGATGGTTCAGCAACATGGAAATTTGATTTGCATGGAACTGAGAAGCAAGGATTCTTTCAGCCACCAAAGAGAATTGCTAGGCAGGCGTATGCATGCTAGGGAGGAGGTCAGGTAGAAAGATGCAGGCTTAGGTTATTCTGCACATACAGAGCTTAGGTCACGTCTGAATATGGCATCTTCATTGGATTCACATTACAGCTTACACAGCATGGCTGGTTCACATCATTGCCCACGTGCATTCTTTGTTTGAAGAAATACTCACCTGGATCCTGTTCCCAGTGTAAGGTGGGTTGTACTTATTTCATTTTTGAGATGGAGGAGTCACATCTATTCCAGCTAAATTTCTCTTCCATATCTCAACATGTGGTACACACGTTCTTTTCCCCATCCCTCTGATTTTCATTACTGTGGTTGTGGCAGTTGCAGCACAAGGCAGCACCTACTTTCATAAGTTGTGTCTGATGCAAGATCTACACTCCAATAACAGACAGCTGAGGATTAGAACAAGCTGATGCCTTCTTACAAAACCCAGAGGTCCAAGCTGAGACTGCTGTGGCACTGTTAAAGGACTCACCTTTAATAGTTCATACAGCATAGAAGCAATGTCCTTCCAAGTTAATTTAGTAAGGTCTATTACAAAGTGTATGCCAGCTGACAATTGGCTCCTACATTATAGAATACATTGCTGACACAGACGAAAGGACTAGTAGCACACATACAATGCCACTTGCCCCCCTGGTCAGAGATAATTTCTCTGAGAATCTTTATAATAACAACAAAATGTTGTGAAACCGAGACAGCTGACCAAGGGAATAAAAGCCTATTCTTTTGCTTGCCCTCAAGGCTTATGTAGGGCCTTTCCTCCCACAGCTTTTACTAGTTTGAGCACAGAGCCTGCAGCATCCAATTTGATGCGTCAAAACTGAATCACGAAAGGATGACTGACAGAAACCCTTGACTAACTCTCCTTTTAAGATGCCTCAGTTCTCTCAGGCTCATTGCTCATTGAGGTGTGTGGGTTTAGAGTTAGCTACCAACAGGATTAGGTCCCATTGCCAGATACTATTATTTTGAGCTAATTACTACATTGATTGATGTTCAGTTTAAGGAAAAAGATTGGAAGGAAGGAAGGAATACGTGTGTGTTATTCATTGCTTCCTCCCCAATTTACTCTAATATCTCTATTATGATGGCCTCTCATCAATCAAGATGAGGCCATCTAGGGCACAATACCCCACCTGTGTTTATTAAAAAGTGGCACAACTTTTCTTTTTTTTTTTTCTTCATACAACTTGACATTTTAAAAGCAGTCTCATTTGGTCCAGATTTGTGACAGTCTTTGAGTTTTCTGCCCTAATTCTCCCTTTTAGCTGAATTACATCTTTTTAAATTTTTTATTATTTTTGAGGTTATAATATAATTACATCATCCCTCCCCCTCTTCCATTCTCTCCATCCAAGTCCTCCCACGTTACCGCTACCTCTTTCAAGCGCACAGCCTCTCCTTCCCTGGCGATATTTCCTCCCCGGATATATAAAGATGACCTGCTCTGTCCATATAATGTTAGTTGTATGAATGTGTTTTCAGGGATGTAAACTGGTGTTGGTTGAGCAATTGCTGTGCTCTTTCTCAGGAAGGACTATTTTGTTTCTTCTGTTCTCAGCATCCCTGTTCTCTGTTCTCTGTGCAGCACTGAGGCTTATGAGCTTTCCCATGTCCAGGTTAGCATGTCTATTGTCGCTGTCCTTGTTCGTGTCTCTTTTAGGCACTCACGTTGGTGAGACTCTTTGCATGCTGCTTCTCACATAATAGGAGACACAATCTCATGGCAAACTCCCAAATCTTCTGGCACTTACAATCTTTCCTCCCCTTCTTCTGCAATGTTCCCCGAGCCTTAGGTGGGGCATCTTTGGCTTAGGTGGGGAGTTGTATTATAGATGCATCTGTTGGGACTAGGTTCTATAGCTCTGCATTTTGATTGGTATTTCTGTACTGGCGCTTGCTGTTTCAATGTTTCCTAGATAAGGGGTGAGGACTGCACTCATCTGCAAGTAGAAGGGTACATTTTTAGAATGGAGTTAGGTGTTATACTGGTTGGTCATGGTTGTTCAAGAGGTTCACAGAACATTCCAGGCTACTGCTACTTCCCTGGGTTGCCCCCAGAGGCAGAAGGTAACCGTCTAATGTTGAATACATCATTTACTTCACACCCTGGGCCCAGAGGACCTGAGCTAGAACAGGCCTGAATGTCTCCGCCCTGGAGACTAGTTTTCAGGGTATCATGGGTCACAAGCAAGATTCCAAGGGAGAGAAGCATCCAACAGTCTCACCTAGCTATAAAGCCTGACAGCCACAACAATGACCAGCTTCCTATAATACCCTAAGGGTGAAGCAGTGACTCACATACCCTGATAGTAGCCGACAGCTCTCTCAATGGACTTAGACAAGAGGAAAACCATGTTTGATATTGATACCTAGTCTACTACCCTGGGCTAGTGAAGTTATGGATCTTGGAGGAGAACCTACAACTTTTACTTTAAGGAAATTTAGTGAATTACATATTTAAAAAGAGCCATACCTACAATAAGGAGTATTATGAGACAGTCCAATATTTATGTTTATGCATCTTTAAAAGCACTGTTGAATATATGAATACACACACACACACACACACACACACACACACACACACACACACACACGCACACCATGACACAAGAAACTTCTTTATACAGATTGTCAGGCCGTGCTTTTGTTATCTCATCTAGTGCCTGTCAGCTATCACTATGACTGAGGCAAATCAGCTTATAGAGAGAGAAGGTTATGTTTAGATGTTTAGTCATTGTGTCAGAGGCTTCAAGCCCACGGTCTCTAGGCCTGTTGCTTTGTACCTGTGATGGTGTAGAATATTGTCCTAACTTCCTTCTCTTGTGCTAAGATACTCTGACGAGAAGTGACTTGGGGCGGGGGCAGATGTGTCTATTTGGCTCCCATTTACAGGACATAGTTCCTCATAGACGGAAGTCAGGGCAGGGACTCAAGTAGGAACCAGGAGGCAGGAACTGAAGCAGAGATATGGAGGAACGCTGCTTACTGGCTCGCTCTCCGGTTCCCCTACTCCCACGTTAATTTTTGCCCAGCTTTTTTATGTAGCCAGGGCCAAATTGTTAGGAATGAAGCCTCCCTCAGTGAATGGGGGGAGGGGAGGAAGTGGATCTGGGAGAGAAAAGGGGTAGACACAAGATGGAATTCGGCTCCCACAGTCCTTTTTAAGGGCACAGACCTGAGACCTCACTTCCCTGGAGCTCATTTTTCAAAGCTTCTGCTCTCTCCAGGACTGGTGAGTGGTGTGTGTGTGTGTGTGTGTGTGTGTGTGTGTGTGTGTGTGTGTGTGTGAACTTTCAGCATAGGGATCTTCAGGAGATAAATGTTGAATACACCACGCCTTCCTAGGTTTTGTATCCTATCTTGGCCCATGTTTATATGTGTTCTTCTGTTTCTCCTGTTTTTAGTATATTCTATCTTAAGAGTTGCTTTGGAAATAACTTCACTTACTTTCTGGAATGAGTTATGATAGGCTTAAGTGAATAAGTGAATAACCCTTGTACAACTTCAGTTGCAGAATGGAAACTGAAGAAGAGATGCTGGGAAAGCTTGTGAAGAGTGAGAAAACACTTTGCAGACAAGCCCTGCCTGCACACCGGCATGAGAAATCTACTCTCTGTGTCCCTTGGCTGCCTTATCTATGCACTTAGGGTTGTCAGTATGTACACTAGCATTAGTCAAGTGATCTGTAATTCTGTGACTCCAAATGTCTCTTATTCACCAGAAACTTAAACTCTACTGATATTTAATGCAATCTGAATGCACTATGATATTTTTGCTCATATTCAAATGAGTTTAATATCATTCTCAATTTTAACTTTTGCAGATTGCAATTGGCTCATTGGTGTTGACAGGCACAATTTTGGGTGCATATTATTAGCTTTTTATAAAATGGCATTTCATCTGTAGGCAGAGAAACAAATTTTGAATTTTATGCATGAGAAGATTGATAGCTGGCACAATTATTAATTTCTGTAGGCTTTCTGTTAGTGTCATAGGATTTGAAAAAAAAAACCCACTCTAATAAAAGAAGGCTCTACTTTCTCCTTTGATTTTAAAGAACAAAATACTTTAAGCAAGTCTAATTTAATAGGCCTCATACCCTCATGCAATGGCAATTAATATGAGCAGGTACGGAAGAATCAATGCTGAGGGAATGGTGTGGGCTGGATTCCATCTGTTATTTGATAACTGCTTAGGGATGTATATCATAACCAAAGCCTTGACTTCCTGCTGTAAAATGGGCACGTGTATTTGCTTTGCAGGGTGTTATTTTGGATGCAGTGAAATAGTAAACACACTATTCTTAGTGTTGGGCTAATTTGGCAAAAGCAAACACTTCCGAAACTCTTTTCCTCAGTCTTTTCACAGGCATGCATTACAGAGCGCTCTTTCAGTTTAGATTAAACCAAATGAAGTGGGGTTACCTCCTCCCCAGTTGCACCAGACAGCTGGACTCTTCCCAGTATTTCCTGAGGGAGAAAACTCAGGTTAATATTCTACTTGCAAACAAACCCTAAAAAAAAACATCTATATCATCATTAGCCTTCAAGGCGAAGTATTTGTGCTACAAAATTTTAAATCAAAGAAGCTGGCTTAAATTTTCTTACATCTTACTAGACAAGAGACACTTTCTTCTTTCTTTCTTTCTTTTTTTCTTTCTTTCTTTCTTTATTTATTTATTTGTGGGGCTTTTTTTGAGATGGAATTCCTCTGTGTGAAGCCTGTCCTGAAACTCATTTTGTAGACCAGGCTAGCTTCGAACTCACAAAGGTCTGCCTACCTCTGCCCCTCCCAGGTGCTGAGATTAAAGGCATGTGCTACCATACCTGCCTACAAATAACATTTTTAAAGCATCTCACATATGGAAAACATATCAAAAATAATTACAGAACATCCAGATTCCATGTTGTAAGAGAAATAATAGGATATTCCTATGAACTCAATGTAAGGAAAAAAAGAGTCCATCCCTCAGCCCAAACTGAATGCTTTGAGGACATCCTGTGTTCTTAGAGTCCCCTGTGCCTCTGACCAAACACCAGGGCTCTAGTATGTGGTGTTGCAGACTCTGGGGCTCCTGGCGTGGGACCTCATCTGTTTCCACTAACAGTGACAGGAATGCCTTTCTCCCTCAGACCCTGTGCCACAGTCAGGAAAACAAGAGCTTCGTGTTCATCCCTGGTCCTTTCATTGGCCCGACGCCGGCATTTCAGCATCCCATGGTGACTGCGCCTTTACCCACAGGCCTACTATCTACTTGGACCCTGACCTATCATTTTCTTCTAAGCCAGCATTTCTGAGTCCATTTTCTCGAACAGTTTTTAAAGACTTGGGAAGATAGCAGGTCCTTCCCTTTTTATCTTCGATGTCTGGGATCCAGTTAGTTAAACCATCCAAATGCAAAAAGACATGTTGCGGACTATTCACATTTTGTCGTCTATGGTCTCCACTTGACTTCATGAAAAAGCATGTTTATTATTTTAATGAGGTTCTCTCCCGGTGCCAACTGTCACTGGGAGGCTGAGAGAAGAGGAAACGGTGGGCAGGAGGAGATGGGGGCTTTCTTGCTCAACAATTGTTTCCATCTGCGTTTTGAACAAATTTTCTCAGAGCAACCATGAGAAGACAGAAAAGAGCTCGGGAGCCCACTCCTGGGAAACGACAGATGACTCCGCCTCACTCAGGTGTGGCACCTGTGGGGATCTGTTCTGTGACCGCACTGGGAGCAGGCTCCAGCTGTTCCCGGATGGCTCGGCAATACTGTGGACCTAAACTTCCCCTGGGTGGCTGAAATATGTATGGAAAAGCTCTCCTTCATAGTCTCCTCTCTCTTCTTTCTTTTTGCTTTATTTTTATTTTTTGTCATCTGTGTGACCAGATAGAAAAGCGTGTTGCGTGATTTACTTCACACCTGTTTCATGTGGACACATCAATGTAAAACCTTGAGGTTGGCAGCCCTTCTGAGAACTTTGTCTTTTAATATTGTAAAAATCAATCTACTTTGACTTTCTTATTTGAAAAACTCAGCAATATGGAGATGAATAATAAAGCATTTTCTGTCACACAGTGACTGACTTATCAATACCAGTTCTTGTTTTTTTAAATTAATTCATTCATATTGCATCTCAATTGTTAGCCTGTCCCTTGTATCCTCCCATTCCTCCCTCCCTCCCACTTTCCCCCTACTCCCCTTCCCTATGACTGTTCCTGAGCGGGACCTCCTCCCCTTGTATGTGATCATAAGGTATCAAGTCTCTTCTTGGTAGCCTGCTATCCTTCCTCTGAGTGGCACCCCATCCAGGGGACGTGGTCAAATATGGAGCACCAGAGTTCGTGTGAAAGTCAGTCCCCACTCTCCACTCAACTGTGGAGAATGTCCTGTCTATTGGTTAAATCTGGGTAAGGGTTCGAAGTTTACTGCATGGATTGTCCTTGGTTGGTGCCATAGTTTGAGCCTTGGGCCCAGATCCGCCCATGATACTTTTCTTCTTTTAGGTTTCTAGGACCCTCTGGATCCTTCTGTTTCCTCATTCTCCCATGCTTCTCTCACCTAGAGTCCCAATAGGATGTCCTCAGATCTATCCCACTTTCCTGGAATGCTAGTTCTTGTAATTGTCACTTTAAAGTACAGCGATCAGATGCTTCTTGTATTTTCATCTGCAGAAACAGCATGTTCTACAGGGAGGAAGAGGGACCCGGGTGAACATAACAAGTCACTGAATAAAACCTGACATCTCAAAAACATGGGCATCAGCATTAAGGTATAGAATTCAATCCGAGACCCATATTTGTTCTTATTCATCAAATAATGATTTTTACAAAGATACAGAAAACACACAGCAGAGATGTGAGAGGATTGTAGGTGATGAGCTAGATGGTTCGAGGGTATTCTCTTCTTTGCTTCTGGGCCGCCTGTAGCATGGTGGGTAGTGCTAATATTCAGTCTGTAGTATTTTGGGGAGTAAAAGATGTGATGCAGGAGTTGAGCTCATCTTCTGAGCCCCTGAGGTGGCCTGTGAAGGTGGTCTGATACTCTCTCAAGCTAGAAAACCCTACAAGATCATGCAAATCAAGAAATTCAAGTGTTCCTTGTTTACTTTAAGAACACCCATGACACTGGCCACGTCGCCATGGTATGCATATCCAAAAAGCCACCAAGACCTGAAGGATATCAGTTTAAAGAAGGCATATGTGCAGTCCCGGGGTTATAACGGAGGAGTCAGTGGGAGTGCCAAGGTCAATGAGTGGGGCAGGACGATCACCCCCACCTCCCAGCGCAAAAGGCTGAATCTTTACCGCACACACTTAAAAAGGCAGAAGATGATGATGATGAACTTAAGGGTTTAGATGTAGATTCTCTAGTCATTGAACATAGCCAGTGATCAAAGGGCCCAAGATGTGCAGACAACTTCCAGAGATCCCCTGACACACTTGGATGATCCTTACTAAAAAGGAACAAACTGTGCCAAAACCAGAAGTGGTGGCTGCCCAGAACACAAGAAAATATTCCCAAAGAAATGAAAACTTGTGACGTAAAATAAATGCAATTGAAGGTTACAAAAAGAAAGGAAAGAAGGAAGGAAGGAAGGAAGGAATGAAGCAGGCTACAGGAGTTAGTGGAATTCTGCTCTGCCCTATGGAGGCAGCTTCGTTTAGAGCATGCGTGGTTCTGAATTTATAAATCTGCCTTGTATGCTGTCAGAAAATAAGAGAAGGTAATGGCACCAAGCTAGATTGTGCGAGGGACACGGCACGCGTGCTGTGGTGAGAGCTCTACTGGAGATTTTCGGGAAGCTTTTTTAAAAAATTAATTTATTCAAATTACATCTCAATTGTTATCCCATCCCTTGTATCCTCCCTTTCCTCCCTCCCTCCTGCTTTCACCCTATTCCCCTGCCTTATGTCTGTGACTGAGGGGGGCCTCCTCCCCCACTTAATGGTCATAGGTTATCAAGTCTCATCTTGGTAGCCTGCTTATTCTTTCTCTGAGTACCACCAGGCCTCCGCACCACGGGGAAGTGGTCAAATATGGGGCACCAGAGTTTGTGTTAAAGTCAGTTCTCACTCTCCACTCAACTGTGGAGAATGTTCTGTCCATTGGCTAGATCTGAGAAGGGGTTCTATGTTTACTGCACATATTGTCCTTGGTTGGTGCCATAGTTTGAGCACAACCCCTGGGCCCAGATCCACCCATCATGATGTTCTTCTTGTAGGTTTCTAGGACCCTCTGGATCCTTCTATTTCCCCATGCTTCTCTCACCTAGAGTCTCAAGAGGATGTCCTCACAACTACCCCAATCTCCTGGAAAGTGAAGACTATGATGTGGCATGCCTCTTGGGCTAGTGTCCAATTGTAAGTGAGTATGTACCATGTGAGTCTTTCTGAGTTAACTCACTCAGTATGACCATTGGTTAAGCTTTTATTTGATTCTCCTCCCCATCTTGCTCTACCTCTCTGCCCTGCACTTGACAGCAGTTGAAACATGGGCAATATGAAAAAACTCAAGGCCTTTTATTGAGTTTTAGTTCTTGCTTCAATCATTTATCAGTAACATGAGCTTAAACAAGTTATTAATTTGCTGAGCAATTTCATTTTATCATCACATAGCAAGCCAGCATTCAGTCTAGGTTGGTGGCTCACATAGCCACCCTCACAGGCTCTCAGGGTCCTGGTTCTCAGAAGACAGAGGAAAAGGGCATTGGCTTTAAAGTCAGAATGGAACACATGGCTAGACCCTGTCTTAAAATCTAAGGTTACGTGTCTATGTATTTGCTTTACCAGGATAAAGGAGCATTTAACTGTTTGTTTTTCCCTCTTATGTAAATGTTCTACCAGGATACATGAAGTGTTTGAATAGTGGTCACTCTCCCTATCAATTCACTTTCCCTTTTATAGTTGCCATTTTCTATACCTGATCTCTTCCTATTTCTTCCTAGTTCTAAAACAAAAACAAAGACAAAGACAAGAAACTAGAATGGATACGTGCTTTAGAATTCCATGTAAGCTCTTGACTTGCCTGTTCTCTCTGTGTCCTCTATGAGCACTCTTACTGGCCACAGGGAAAGTCAAGGGGTATCTAAATTGGGATCTCTGTTAGCAAGGGCAAGCAGCATAAAATTCTGTATGTGAACCACTTACCTGACATGTCCTTATCTGTTGAAAAGGGGGAAAAAAGAAAAGCTTAGTTTAAACTGTTGATTAGAGTGAAATTTAAGGTTTCTGAATTCTCAATTTCTTTTTCTTCCTAATCCTTTCTTTAAATAGCTCCAAATTTGCATGATACGGGATGTACTTAAAAAGTGACTGAATACCAAGTAGTCTCTTTAAAACTATTTTTTACTATATTTATTATTTATTGTGCGTTGCTTGGATATGTGAGGGTGTGTATGCTGTGGGGTCAGAGGGCAACAGGAAGAAATTGGCTCTGTCCTTTCACTCTGTGAGTCTAGGAGATAGAACTTACCAGTCCTGGCTGTAAGATTCTTTACTTGTTGAGCCATCTGGTCTACCCTTATATTACTTTAATAATGGCAAAAGTAATCAACAAGTTCCCATAAAAGCAAGTGCCTTAGTCTTCACTTTCCTCCCACAGCATAATCCTTTAAATTTGACATTTTCTATCTACAAGGCATAAGCAGTTATCTGCTCATTCTTTATTCTTCGGTTTAGTAATATAAACAGTTTACTGTAGTTTTAAGTCATATATGTTAGTGAGATTTTTCAAATAATTTCTTAAAAATATTAATGCTGAAACAACACACTAAAAGAAACAAATTATTCAGTTGTGTAGTTGGCTAAAATCTGTTGTTGGTAAATCATGTGAATACTCAAGCAGTCTTGTATTGCTTTTTAACCCCCTCCCCCACCCAATAAAATTTCCATGAAACACAGTTTTAGAATGGTAGGCGTAATGTTGGAAGAAGAAACGCTTATTTAAAAGTAAGACTTTTGGGAGTTCATAAAGGAACACACAGAGCCCAAAAGTCTACCAGTTGCACAGTACCAAAATAAACCATCAGTGGCTTACAGAGTCTCACCAATAACCACACAGCTGGGAACTGCACATGCTAAGTTAAGTCAATGTGTTAGAAGAAAGAGAATTGATGATGGTGCTAATCGCTGATGTAAGAGCTGAGAAGACAAGAGGAAGGAAAAAATAAATCAGAAAACAGACTGCTTGTAACTAGGGCAAGGCAGTGATTTTAATGGACACATTCTATAAAATTCCACGAAGAGCGAAGCTTAAAATATGGTGGCCACAATTAGCTGTTGCTGCTTCTCTTCCTACCCAGCGGGTTACATATTAAATGTGCAGTATGATTATTCCAAAGGACTTGCTTTATACAATTCTGCCAAAGTCTTTTAAGGGTTTTATGGGATCTCAATAATAAAAGTGATCAAATATTCAAGTTGACTGGAATATAGGTTAATTTCAAGTGCACTGTATGACTAAAGTATCAGCTGTTTCAAGAATCCTTCCGTGTGTGTGTGTGTGTGTGTGTGTGTGTGTGTGTTAGATTCTTTATGTGCTGGTTAGTTTTATGACAACTTGACACAAGCAAGTGTCATTAGGGAAGAAAGAACCTCAGTTAAGGACTTAAACTTCATCAGATTGGCCTGTATGTAAGTCTGTGGAGCTTCTTGTTGATTAACAATCATTGGAGCCCACCACCACAACTGGCAAATGGCCTTGCCAGGCCACAGAGGAAGAAGATACAGGCAGTCCAGATGAGACTTGATAGGCTGAGGTCAGATGTTAGGGGAGGAGGGCTCCCTCTTTCTGAGGACTAGGAGAGGGAGGGAGTGGGAATGATGGAGGCAGGATGGGACCTGGAAGCAATGAGGGAGGGGACAACAATCAGTATGTAAATTGAACAAATTAAAAACAAAAATCAGTGGAGGAGGACCGATCTTACTGTGAGTGGTAGCATCCCAGGAAGTATGCTAGGATGGTATAAGAATGCAAACTGAGCAAGACATGAAGGGCAAGCCATGCTCCTCCATGGTCTCTGCTTCAGTTCCTGCCTTCAGGTTCCTGCCTTGAGCTCCTGCCCTGGCCTCCCTTGATGTTGGGCTGTGACCAGGTTATGTATGCCAAGGAAACTTCTTCCCTCCCAAGTCATTTGTGAATATGCATGGTCTTTATAACACCAACAGAAAGAAAACAACAACAGTCTCTTTTTTCCATGGGTTCAAGGGATCAAATTCAGGTTGTCAGGCCTCAACAAGATGCCTGCCTACCTACTGAACCATCTCGTCAGCTTTCTTATTTAAACACTGTTAAATTTCTGGGCAAAAATGCAATACTTAAAAATTAAAATAATGCATCCATATCTTCGGGTCAAGAAGCAGAAGAAAAGATTTTATAATAACAAAGCTATATAGAAAAAATAGTAACTAAATTTCTAAATGAACTATGAGACACAAAGAGGCTCCAAGACAAACCTGAAATATATTAAGTGTAGTGAAACAAAAATACATGTTCTTAGAATATATGTTCACATACACAAAATGCTTTTTAAGGGATTTCAGATGCAAACTAAACCTTGACTACATAGAAAAACAACCACAACAAAAACAAGAATAAAACTAAAGTAGGAAAAACTAACAGAGAAATAACAAGATAACATTCAAATACTGAACAGTTTTTACTGAGGTTGGGAGACAGGACAGCAGCCATTTAACCAGCTTTTTTCTGTAATATAGTGAGGTGCTTCTCCAGTGAAATGGGGGAAGAATGATTTAAAAGCTGTAGGGATCAAAGAGGAAAAATTGAAAAATCTATACCCAACAAGGATTCAGCTATACAGATGATTCTGCTGAGTCTACTGAACAGGTTTCTGAACTAGTTACTAAACCTGGTAAGGGCACACCATGTGAGCTTTAACACCTACCAGCCAAAAACAAATGTAAACAGAAATGAAGAAGAGCAATACCCCTGAAAGCACTATTAACACACACCATTGCACTACATGAAGGACCATAAGAGCAAGCCTTTGGTACGACTCAGTCCTTGTAAATTTTACCAGCTGATCCACATTCAATGCAATCCAAGTCAAAGTGACAGAAGGGTTCCTTTGTGATGGCAAGTAAATTCTAAAGTTTATACAGAAATATATTCAGGCGATATGATATTCATGCCTCAAAAAATATTAAAAGTCAGTCCAGTGAGATGGCTCTGCTGGTGGACATTCTTAACTCCAAGCCCCGTGGCCTGAGTTTGATGCTTGGAACCCGCATGGTGGAAAGAGAGAATCAGTCCCTGTGGCTTGACCTCTGACCTCCACATGAGCAGTGTGGTGCATGTGAACACATGAAAACAAATGCAACGATAAACAAATGCTTTAAAAATATTAAAAATTAGCCAGGCACAGTGGCACACACCTGTAATCCCAGCACTCTGGGAGGCAGAAGCAGGTTGATCTCTGTGAGTTGGAGGCCAGCCTGATCTACAAAGTGAGTCCAAGATAAGAAAGGTTACACAGTAAAATTCTGTCTTGAAAACAACAACAGCAACAAACATATATATATATATATATGACTCATTATAGATTATAAATGCATATAGGATATGATTTAAAAACAATCACATGATCTTATATGTAGCATGTTTTAAAGGGCATGCAATGGTTTTATTTCCTCATAAGCTTTGCTGCACAAAGTGACACGTCTGTAGTTGGCTTCTCATTATCTTTGATGGGTCATTTCCTACCAGGCATATCGTAAGAATTATTACACCTTGATAAAATAGAAATTTTCATTCTAAAAATGATTAATTAATTTAAAACACCAAATACTTTTAATCTTTGAGAACATGCATCTATTGATTGAACAGAATGCTTTTAGAAAAGAAATATAAAGAGAGTCATCAAAAAGTTTTGGGTTTGTTTTTGCTTTCATTCAAATAGCGTTACATAGAGGACTCTTGGCATCTTTTCTAAAGCAGATCTCCCATATTCTAGGATATTATTTTGCTAAAATTATTCAATCAAGGTTCAAAATTCAGATGTGAGATGAAGAACAATTTACCTTATTTTCTAACACTAGTGAAAATGGCTGAGTCTTAGGAGCCATTTGTGATTAGCATGCACTTAAGACATAGAAAGTACCAGAACAACATAATGGATAAACAATCATACTAAAAATGTAAGTGATAAATAAAAGTGTGCATGAATAAGTACTGAAAATAGTTCTGTTTGTTTGTTTTTCTCCAGACAGGCTTTTTCTTTGTGGCCTAAGCTATCCTGGACTCGCTTTATAGACCAGGATGGCATCGAACTCAGAGATCTGCCTTCCTCTGCCTTTCAGGGTGCTGGGATTACAGGCTTGAGGCACCATGTCCAGTCAACTTGAAAACAGTTTTTTAAAACACTACACCCAGAAATGGCATTGAAAGGGATGGATGCATCAAAGGACATAAAAGCCTGGTGGTGATGAACATTAAAGGTCATGAATCATCTACAGCCCTATACCCAAGTGCTCATAGATTGTGATCTGTGATTAAGTTTTCCTTTCAGGATCATGTTTTTAAAAATAACAAAGCATGCATTCAGATGCATAAGTTCAAATGTCAAAGCTGCCTGTCTACAGCTCACTTCCTATAGGACTGTTATTGTTTTGGTTATTTCTTCTTAACTTGGCACTAGCAAGGGTCATCTGGGAATTGGACACCTGTGCTGAGAAATCACGTTCACCAGTGTGTCTTGTAAGCAAATCTATAGGTCATTTTCATGATTAATAATTGATGTGGGAGGACCCAGCCCACAGCGGGATATGGCAGGTGGGGGCAGGTGGTTCTATGTGCTAGAAGAAAGGAGGATGTACCAGGCATGAGGAGCAAGCTAATAAGCAGTGTTCCTTTATGCTGCCTGCTTCAGTTCCTGCCTCCAGGTTCCCCTGAGTTCCTGCCCTGACTTCCACCAGTGATGACCTATGACTGGGTTGTATAAAGCAAATAAACCTTTCCTTTCAAATTGCTTTTGATTGTGGTTATTGCAGCAATAGGAAAACCAACTAGGGTAGCTATGGAAAAATATATTTCCCCAAATTCCAATGCTGAAACCTTTATTTTCAAAGCAACATTCTCTAAGGCCATGGGTGATGCAGTGCCCCTGGGGGATAATTTGAAGCTGTGGCCTTGCCCCCTCTTTCTTTAAGTGAAGATTCTGGAGAAATCAGAACCTGGTTCTCATTAGACACTAGATGAAACAAGGCTCCTTAAATCTCCATGAATGACACTTTGGCTATAGCAACACTGTGCAAATTTCCTTAACTTTTCACATACATAAAATTGATGGCACGATAATGCAAATCAATTGCCTTTTTGTTTGCTTCAAATTGAGATTTAACTAAGAAAATGACAGGTGAGAGAATTACTCTGAAACCTTTTTTATCTAGACAAACACTTCAAAAACTGTCAATGGTTTGGAAAAATAAGGAAAGCCCATCAAAAATTGTAAATACATTGGCTTGCTTGTTTTAACTTTACTTTTGTTTTACGTGAGTGTTTTACTTGTATGTAATCGTGCATGTGACTGGGACGGGTGGAGCCTAGAAGATAATACTGGGTCCCCTGGTCCTGGAGTTCCGGGTTGTTGTAAAGCACCTGACATGAGTTCTGGAAAATGAACTCAGGCCCTCTGAGCAAGGCAAATGCAAATTTAGGGAGAGTGGGAAAGAAATTATTTTCTCTCCAATTCATTGGTGGTAAAATGAGGCCCCATGAAAGGCAAATGTTGTCTTCAGTAGAACAGGAAAAAGGCAGGGAGGGGGGGGAAGGATTTTCATCTGCTGGGTACTTGATTGATGGGGATTAGAACTACAGCTGGGGAAAGTAAAAAGAACGCATTTTAGACATCTTCTAAAAATAAGTTCCAGCTTCAGTGTCAGTAGGAACGTGTTCAAATGGAAGGAAAATGATCAACTACTATTTTAGTCTACTTCTTCTTTATTTTGTTCTGCTGACTTGAAACTAAGAGCCGGTTTAGGAGATTGGAACTCGCGTGGTGTCATTCACAAACAGAAGCATCCTGAGTGTGGATCACGCTTCCTAAGCTTAAAATGTGATTTTTCTGATTCCCTGGTCAACTTTCTCTCTCTCAAGCTCATTCCTTCTGCATCTGCAGGTAAACGTCCTTTCTCACTGTAGTGCTCAACCCGCACCCCACATGAACTAACCTCCCCATTTCCTCCCGTGTTGCTTTTCATGAAGGGACCACCTGAAGAGCTAGTTAATAATAGATTGGCATTTAGTGCAATGACAAATCGATTATCAAAAAAAAAAAAAAAAACAAGTTGAATTTTGTCATTTCATAAATGAACTATCTCGAAGTATTGGCAGCTAGACAGGCTCCAAACCAGCACCACTGGGTCCAGCGAGGAACCTCAGCAAAATGTCACGCCCAGCTATTTCCGCTGCCAAGGTGATGTCAGTCACAGCCTTTGTGCCAAGAACTGGGTGTTCTCATAGACCCTTTCTGTAGGATGACCCTTTCCTCAAGTCCAGCCATAACACTAGGCCATTAAACTATATGGGGCTGGTGTTTTTCAGAACCATTACCTTTCAATGACTACTGACAATCTAACCAGATGGAGTCTTAAAAATGTTGGTGCTTGACAAAAAAAAAAAAAAACCTGTATAGATAAAGACATAATTTATGAACAAAATAGTCTCAAACTTACAAGATTTCTAAAAAATTTCTCACAAAAATCTTAAGTCATGTTTTCTGTGTGTGGCATCTTCTTTAATCTTGTATGTTTAGTTGGAGGTTCCCGGGGAAGCTAGGAAGCTAGAAGGATGCTTCCTGAGAAGGGGAAGCCTCCAGGAAGGGAGGAGTGAAATGCAGGCAAGACGAAGCACAGTGGGGACACTGGGAGAGCTTAAGACGGAGAGGGAAAGAGTCAAACAAAACAAATGGGGCATGAAAAGTTGAGGATGTTAACATGTATGTTTTAAATGTATTTTATTTGGATTTTTAATGGCTCTACTTACCTTCCAACTCTTACACCTTCCATCACCCAACACCAGGTAGAAGCAAAAGGAGGTTAGCAGAGGGGAGTGGGTAGTTCTCTTTAGTTACTTCCTATTGGTTAGGGTCATCCGGTTCCTTGCGACAAAGTCCAGTCCTTGTAATCAGGATATCTCCAACTTCTTCTCATCAAAGTACAACAACAGCCACAAGGAGCAGCAGAGGAGGGCAGCAGCGGGGCAGCAGAGGAGGAGCAGCAGGGGGAGGGGCAGCAGAGGGGGGCAACAGAGGAGGAGGAGCAGAGGGGGCAGCAGAGGGGGGGAGCAGGGGGAGCAGCAGAGGGGGGGCAGCAGAGGGGAGCAGCAGAGGGTGGGCAGCAGAGGGGGGCAGCAGAGGGGGAGCAGCAGGGGGGCAGCAGAGGAGCAGCAGCAGAGGAGGAGCAGCAGAGGGTGGGCAGCAGAGGGGGGCAGTAGAGGGGGAGCAGTGGAGGGGGAGCAGCACAGGAGCAGCTACCTTCTTCCTCTGAGCACCCCAATTCCTCTCTCTAGGCTCTGGAATTTATTCCCTCTTTGAGTCCCCAGCACTAAGCTATCTTCAGTTGGCCTTCTCAAAACCTCCAAGAGGCATATAGTCTGCTGCTGTGGGCAATCAGAAGCAGCCCCATATCCCACACCTGGGATTAAAACAAAAACATGCCTACATAACATAACTGCGTTTTTAAAGAAACCAAAAAACTCTCGCTACATATGAAAACTTACTATCTTGTAACTAAATTTAATATACAATTTATTTTTAAGAAAAGTTTGAAAGGAGATATTCTTGCAAGGCGTGGAAAAACTGTTCCTAGAAGCTGGCGGTTTTTAACACCCCTTCCCCCCAATGCCATGAGTAAGATACCTGACTGTGAATTCTTGGTCATGGAGGCTCCAGAGGCCAACCGAAAATAAGGGATCTGCTTGCCCACCAGAACTGGATGAAAAGACCCTGTTGCTGAAAACACTACATCCTTTTTTGCATGACATAGAGAAATCAAATTGGAACTTAGTTGATAGTATCCTCCCTGGTGACTAACTTTCACAGTCTTAGGAGATGGTGTTCACTCTACTGGAGGAGAAAAGACACCAGTAATCTTATCAAGCTGTGAAACTGCCAGGCAAGATGTGCCCACTTGTACAATAGTGGTACTTCAGCCATGGGGGTAAGCAAAACTGCTCTCTGATTGGATTTATTCCTTTTCCTCAGGAGGGAACCCCTGGTTGGTACTCTAAACCTGATAAAAAATCCATGACAGGGGAAGTAATAGGCTTAGTAGTAGAATTGAATACTATGGTTTAGTTGAATTAAGATGGTATTAAACTGCTTTCTAAATATTTATGTCAGAGACAAATGTTATCCTCAGCCTTAATCAGAGGTGCCTTTTTCCAGTGAACAGTAGTAAATTCAGAGGGACATGTGGCTACATAAGGTGTTGACTTTTCAGTCAACCTATGCAAATCTTGTCTGCTGAACCTGAAACCTAAGGACCTGAAAAATGGGGCAGACTACAGTCTAATGCTATAGACAACCTTACTTCAGTTTCAGTTGGTCCTTAATACACAAATGTAACAAAGAAAGCAATGATCCAAGAAAGGTTGTTTGAGTTCAGAAAAATATGATCAGAAAAGAGAAACATGTAAAAAAAAAAAAGTACTAGCAAGCATATGATAAATATTGACAGAACTCCTTTTCCTAGAACTTTGTCATGACAGACCAATTTAAACATAATTGCCTGGCATGTACTATAGATGATATCTGGGAAACCATCAAAGCAAAGCAGAGGCCGTGTCCAGATTCAGGGACAGCAATCAGATTGGGTTCTATAGCTATGAGCTGACATCCAACAACAATGAACATATCTTATATTTTGAATTTAAATGTTTGCCACAGGACACATGAAATCATGTCCAGCAACAATCCAGGGGGCGAAATGGATCTATGTACAAGGCCCTCTGCCTTTTTCCTGGATCCTCTCTCACAGCTCCCCAAGGCACTGTTCACTAGGCTTCATTCTTCTGTGTCCCGACAGTAAGGTGCTGAAAATAATCAATGGATGTGTAGGCTTTTCTGAAATTGGTAAGGATTCATATTTAATGAGGTTCACTCTTTAATGAATTCATGAAATTATTGTTAACTTATTTATTCATCCTCCATAGAAATGATGTCTCTTTCTTGTAAGAAGGTGGACATTGGTTTGTTTTCAGTGGAGTTGCCACTTAGAACACCTTGGAATCATCATCTTCTGGAAGATTGACCTGCTTTAATATTGATTTTTATGTACCTTTGGTGTTTGGCCTATATGCATGTCTGCATGAAGGTGTCAGATCCTCTGGAACTGAAGTTACAGACAGTTATGAGCTGCCATGTGGGTGCTGGGAGTTGAACCTGGGTACTCTAGAACAGTAGTCAATGCTTTTAACTACTGAGCCATCTCTTCTGCCCTAGTGATCTACTTTAAAGTGAGCTCTGACAGGCCACTTGGCTTTCTGCAAAGAGTCACCAAGGTGGGGGAAGAAACAAACTTCATGGTTTTGAAGAGTTCTTCCCATGGCAGGTGATGATGGCTTTTATTATCCTGGTTTTGGGTAGGTAATGTCACAAATGTTCTTGAAGCTAGGAGAACGTGATAATGCTGAAGTAAGACGAATGCAGCAGGTGCACATGGCTCCCAGGGTTCATTTCCAGATCTCTAACAACGCTCACACTCTGCTGCAGAATGTTCTGCTTTTCAATCTTGCTGCCATCAGAGCAAAATACTAGGATGATTTTCCGAAACATTTTAAGTAATGTTTGAAGTTTTTAAAGCATGAGTGCATAGCATAATTAGGCTGGAGAGAGCGAGCCTTGCAGCAAACTGGAGACCGTATTAGAGAAAGGAGTGGGGAGGGATCAGGAGAAGGAAGAGCAGATAAGATATAATTAGTAAAACCTCAGCAAGAGGTAAATATAGCTTCGGCAAGACTGCTAGTGGTAAAAATGGAAAGTGGGAAGAACAAATGAAAAATAATGATGTAATTTAATCAACATGTATGCAAACTGATTGGCTGTTGGGAATGAAGCAAATCCTATCCATCTGGGACTTAGGCTTTGGCTCACACTGAAGACCTTCAGTTGACAGTCGTATCACATAGGCTTTGAAGTTGGCTTGCTGTACATTCTGTGTGGTTGCTTTGGTTATATGACCAAGATAGCTAAGGTATTTCTGCATGGAGCCTCAGTGTGGGGCCAGAGGAAGGAAGGAGAGAGATATGTAGATAAACATGTAGGTAGATAGATAAAAGATGATGAAGATAGATAGATGATAGATAGAAATATAGATAGGTAGGTAGATAGATAGATAGACAGACAGACAGACAGATAGATCATAAATGTCATATAGAGAGGGGAGAGTAGAGGAGATAAGAGAAGAGATAGAAAGACACACCTTTAATCTTCAGGAATATTGATTATGTTGATTGCTATTCCTTACTGTGTCTACTGGAAACTTCGTAGATGAACAAAGCATGAGAGTGATACTTAGTGAAGACCTTGTAGCTCTCCTGAGAACCCATTTTCCCTTTTACCTTGGAGTACAAAAAAAAAAAAAAAAGCATCTGACTTTCAACATGATCTAAATTCTTTCATATTGAATCTGCCATTTGGAGTTGAGAGGTTTAAAGTGTGTGTCTAAGATACTGTATAGCCATGAGATTCCAAAATGAATGGCATGTTACTGAAGGAAATGAAATGTTAGCCCAGGTGCCAGCAAATTATACCACTAACCAAGTGTGACAGCTGTTCTTGGTCGTCAACTTGACCACATCTGGTATTAGCTAAAATTTAAAAATGGAGGGCACACCTATGAGGAATTTTTGCTTAATTTAAAGTAGCAAGAGCCATTTCTAATCCAGATCTAATCTAGAAAGACTTACCTTTAATACAGAATCTTGAGGAAGGAAGACACCTTTAATCTGGGCCATACCTTCTGCTGGAAGTCTACATAAGGCCGTGGGAGAAGGAAGCGCTTGCTCTTTGCCTGCTTGCTTTCACATTGCTAGCACATTCACTCCTTTTCTGACATCAGAGCCTACTTCTTCTGGTTCCAGAATCTACTGAAGACCAGCTGAGACATCCAGCCTGGTGGACTGAGAAACTCTAAATTCTTGGGCTTTCCATTCATACCCAGCCATTATTGAATTAGCTGAACCACAGCCTGTAAATCACTCTAGTTAATCACACACACACATGCATGCACACACATGAAAGGAAGGGAGGGAGGGAGGGAGGGAGGGAGGGAGGGAGGGAGAGACTTATTTTATATGTTCTTGTTACTCTAGAGAACCCTGATTAATACATCAAGAAAATAAATAGAATGATATTTTATAGAAAAAAAAACAAGATAAATTGTGAGTAAATGTCATTTCAACAAAATTGTGACCCAGGAGAGTGAAGCTTGAGACTCAGTGATCTGTGCTGAGGGTGACACTAAGACGCCTATGAGATAGTGGCAGTGACTTCCTTGGTGAGTATAGTTTTTAAGCCTATATGTGGACAAAGCCAAGCCTCAAACAGTGTGCAGGAGATGAGTTTCTCAACCGTGAGAGGACAATTCCAAACACAGTAACAACATCTGCTGAAGAACGCAGATTAATTTATTTTTTCTTTTTTAAAATTTTATTTTAAATATATCTTATTTTACTTTGCATAATGTTTTCAAGATTAATATTTTAATATACAAATATATACTTGAACATATATAGGTATATGCCTTCTTTTTTTCTTAGTTTATTCAGATTACATCTCAATTGTTATCCCCTTACTTGTCTCCTCCCATTCCTTGCTCCCTCTTTCACCCTATTCCCTTCCCCTAGGTCTGTGACAGAAGGTGACCTCCTTCCCCATTATATGGTCATAGGCTATCTATCAAGGCTCATCTTGGTAGCCTGCCTATTCTTTATCTGAGTGTCACCAGGCCTCCCCACCAAGAGGAAGTGATCAAGTATGGGGCACCAGAGTTCATGTCAGAGTCCATCCTCACTTTCCACACAACTATGGATAATGTCCTTTCCATTGGTTAGATCTGAGTAGGGGTTCAATGTTTCCTGCACGTATTGTTCTTGGTTGGTGCAGTAGTTTGAGCAGAACCCTCTTGGTATATGCTTTCTAATGCTGGATAATATCTTATTTTGTATATATCACATTTGTTTGTCCATTTTTTGCATTGATGGATATTAACATTATTTTCCCCCTTTGGCTGTTACAGCAAACATCTTTGTTCACACACTGTACATTGTACACAAGTATTATTTTACTTATTGAGTTGAAGAGTTATTTTTTAAAAGGTGATTCCATCACAGTTCTTTTTTTGGCATATACATTTATATTATTACACATAAATAAAATAAACTACACACAGCAAGAAGAACCATGAAACAATCAGGAATTATATAAATGTTACATTCATGGTGTTTTAACTAATTGTATTTGGCAACCTTGCAGAAAACATCTTTCCTATCTTGATGAGTCTAAAATTCTGAATGTAAATCAATATCTATCATATCTCATCTCTATCAACTTAAAACATCTACCTAGACCTAAAAATGTCCCTCAACCAAAGAATGGATAAAGAAACTCTGGTACATTTACACAATGGGATACTATTCAGCTATCAAAAACAAGGAAATCTTGAAATTTGCAGGCAAGTGGATGGAACTGGAGACAGTCATCCTGAGTGAGGTAGCCCAGACCCAGAAAGACACACATGGCATATACTCACTCATAGGCAGATATTAGCCACTTAATACAGGATAACCATATTGCAATACAGAGACTGATGTGCCAACCAAGGACCATATATGATGTGGACCTAGACCCTCTGCTTAGATGTCGTAGATAGGCATACATGGATGTGAGTCCCACAATATGGAGAGTGGGGACTATTTCTGACATGGACTCTGGCCTTCCAACGTTGATCACTTCCGCCCTAGCAGGGTGGCCCTACCAGACCACAGAAGAAGAGGACACAAGTAGTACAGATGAGACCTGATAGGCAGAGGTTAGATGTTAGGGGAGGAGGGCTCCCCTTTCTGAGGCCTAGGGGAGGGATGGGGAGGGGCTGAGAGAGAGAGAGAGAGAGAGAGGGGGGGGGAGGTGATGAGGGAGGGGGCTACAATTAGGATGTAAAGAATTCAAACTGCAGAACATGCAGGTAACTTATATTGCTAATCCCACTACATGGGAATAGCTCTGAGACTGGCTGAGACATGAATATCTATGCATAGACAATGCTTCTTGTTGGTTAAAGAATCGCTGCGACTTATTATTAGATGCCATTCTTCATATAGAATGAATGAAGATTTACAGATGTCTTTCTTCTGCTCTTACAAAGAGCAGAGAAGAAGCCTTAATTGTTCTGTGCGTCGTGCACACCTCATACATTTATAAATTTAGGACTATATAATGCTTGTGAGAATCTATATGTTTTCAGAACAAAAGAACAGAACACTGAAGCTGGATCAGACATGACAGGATTCATTCCTCTCAGCATGCTGGATGCTGACATCCTGCATCCTTCATGTTCCAGCCCCAAGTGCCTCAGTTGCTGTTACTCATCAGAACAGGACAGCTGCCAGGACATTTTCAAAGAAAGCTTCCAATACAAATTGGTCCAGCATTTCAGACTGTCCCGAACAAGACTCCTACTAAGCCTGGAATTTCTCAACATTTAGAAGCTGGACCACTAATGCTATTCCTGGATTGTTTAACCATTTTCCCCAATTTTATTTGGGTCCCTACAAATGTGCTATTCTACCCAAGTCAGCTGAATGAGAATGATGCCCTATTTCCCTTAAGGGGGCTGGGTAGGTCTTTGTTTGCTCTCTTGAGCTACAGATGCTTATTTGGAGTTGGTTATAAGTTATTATGTCTTATTCAGAGAGAAATGAGGTTGGGCTCAGGGATGTATCTCCTTTCCTTTATTTTTCTATCATAGGTAATGAGATAAGGGTTGAAAAGAAAGAAGGGAGATACCGAAATGTAGAGAGATGATAGGATAAAAAGTAGATTATTGTATCTACTTCTCAACCAAAGGCCTTAATTGTTACTTACAAATAAGGTTATTTTTAATTTATGGGTATAGAATTTTGTATATTGATACAAAATAAGTTAAAATTTTATATACTGTATAGAATTCAAACCTAAGATTATTCTCCACACACATTTTATATATATATATAATGTACATATATATATGTATATATATATTTCTACTCTAATATGAAGTATTGAACCCATAGAACTCAAATATAATACAAAGTTTACTTCCAATACCTTGAAAGTGCTATTGCAGGCTGTTTAGGATAATTAAGTAATACACGCTAATTATTAGTTGATCAAATCATGGTCATGTCAATTACTAGTCTATTTTTAGCACAAGAACATACATTCTAGGTGTAACAGATAGATATGATCCTATAAATAGATAAGGTAAAATAGACAAGGTCTTCAAAATCCTCAGAGACATACAAAATATGGCACTTAAAATGCTTTTAATATTTTAAAGATTCTTTGACAATGAGACAGGCTAACTCCTGGTAACACCAAACCCACCTCAAGAAGATGATGAACATTAAAGAACCTCCTTATGGTGATGGATTCAAATTCAACAAACCAGCCACTGGGGAAAATGCCCTCATTTCTGCCATAGACAGAATTCTGCCTTAAGAAGGGCAAGCTTGGATACAGGCAGAGTTGACAGCCAAACTCTGCCAAGACAGGGTAAGCAAGTCATCAATAGTTCCTGCCTCATAAATATGTCTGTCAGATATATTGGGCCAGAAGGCTAAAGATGATGCTCCAATGTAATAGAGAGTTTTGAGTGACTATTCAGGCAGCAAACTGTCTCTGCCATCTTCTCATTTGGGAAGCTGCTAACCTGCACTTCTGGTTTATTCAGATAAATTAAGTTTTATTCCTTCTCAAGTCTCTGATGAGGATGAAGACCAGATGGTCTAGTCTTTTTAATTAAGCTTAGTTGTTTAGGGGATAATTTCTTTTAACTAAAGCTTATTATGGCCCAGGGCATTCTGGGGTGTCCAGCAGCCAACCAGTGTAAACATTACTCACCTTCAAGAAGCTTTCAGATTTTCCTGTGTCAGGCTCTCAACAGGAAGATTTACAGGCATATCCTATTTGTCTTCACCAATTTTGTGTTTGCCTGCTGGTAGGACCTCAATATGATTAGCCTTGCAGGAGGAAACAAAGGTAACGCTTGTTTGCACTAAGCTTTCTCTTCACAGGCTACATATTGATTAAAACTTAATGGAAGGTTCACAAACACTCTTTACCAACAGGTGTCAAACCAGAAGCTGGAGGAATATACATTGTGTGCAGACATATGTCTCTGTCCACAGATCTTTAATATCTAGAATGTAAAGAATTACAAATCCACAGATAAATATAAAGGAGCTCAAGGGAACAAAATAGGTCAAACACATGACAGAAAAAAAATATGCCAGTATGATTTTATACATTGAATAAGAGCAACCGTTATTGGGGCTGGAGAGATGGCCCAGTGGGTAAGAACGCTGACCAGAGTCGAGTTCTCAGCACCCACATAGTTACTCACAAACATTCATAATTCCAGTTCTAGAAGATCTGATGCCCTCTTCTGGCATCTGTTGGTATAGCACAGATGACATGCATACATACAGGCAGGAAAACCACACACACGTGAAATAATAATGAAGAAATCTATTGAAAAAGAAAGAATAGCAGACCAATTTCATAGCTTCCAGTGTGTTTGCCCAATAATACATGGCACAGCAGAGAAACTGAGTAACTATGGTCTCACACAGCTCAGCACAAGTGGGTTCTGGAAACACGGTCTTAAATGAAATCAATACATTCCGCTAGACTGTCTATAAAACATCATCACCTGTTTACAAATTTTATAAGAAAAACTAAAAAAAAAATTAAGCATATGATAAAATGTAGAGGGAGAGCAGGGAGACAGAAAACAGTAGAATGCTCGGTGCGCTATTGATTACGCCCTCGAGTTGTCCATTGCATCTTCATAGGGCTTACATCTGTATATGTACACTGTTCTATGAGGCACACATAGAGCCAGATTCAAGCCACCATATTTAACAATGGGGTGATGTTGTCTTCCTTGATCAGAGATCAATTTCGTATGGCATGCAAGGAAGACATTACTATGTATTATTTTCACTGATATACATTTCATTTTATTATGACTTTTACTTAAGAAAATAAACTTCCCAGATAAACCGTTTCAATTGCTGTGTCATTGTTCACTATGAACTTGATGAGATCACACATTTATTTAAAAACCGACAGTTAATGGCTCTGCAGGGGGAAAGAGCTTTGCTTTTGTGTGATTTTGTAGGCCCAGGGTGTGTAAGAGTGCATATGTTATACCATATGAGAAAGGGCCCATGTCTCATTATACAAAGCTGATAGTTACATGCAGACCTCAAAGAACATGCTTTAAAATACCAACACTGAAAGCATCCTGTAATCATTTTGAGTCTCAGATTTTTTTTATATAGTTTCTAAACAGATTCACAAAAGCTATTTTATATATCTCAATAAGCCTTGGAATTGAGTTTTGTTTCTGAGGTGGCGTGGTTGGTTTTGTGTGTGTGTGTGTGTGTGTCTGTGTGTGTCTGTGTGTGTGTCTGTGTGTGTGTGTCTGTGTGTCTGTGTGTGTGTCTGTGTGTCTGTGTGTGTGTATGTGTCTGTGTGTGTGTCTGTGTGTGTGTGTCTGTGTGTGTGTGTCTGTGTGTGTGTGTGTGTGTCTGTGTCTGTGTGTGTGTCTGTGTGTGTGTGTATGTGTCTGTGTGTGTGTGTAGTTGGAATTATAGACAAAGAGTGAGACAGCTGATGTTGATGGTAGGCACTAAACTCGGGTCTCCTGAAAGAGCAGTCAGTACAAGTTCTTAACTGCTGAGCTGTCTCCTCAGCCCAATAGCTTATTTCTTTTAGAAAATTTTACATTTTCACTTCCACCATAGGAAACCCCTATTCCCAAAATATATGTCCAGGCTTTTTATGCGATGTTACCCAATGTAAATACACTTTTACTCTCCCAGCTTTAGGTACATCAACATTCCTACTGAAAAGATGTATATAAAGGTGTAGGCTTTATTGAACAGGGATGACACCATGTGTAGGGGACATTTGGTCCAACAGCTCACCGTATTACGAGACCATAGAAGTAGACACCTCACAACCACCATCATGTGGTGTTCAGCTGTGTTCCCTTGAAAAGCATCATCCCAGCTGGGCTTGTTGACTGGTTATAGCCTTCACTGCAGACTAGGGAGGCCATGCAACCACACCTGAGTACCCAGCTGCTCCATAGCACTTGAATACGATTTTGCCCCACTTGCCCTAGAGAGGGGCTACAGGAGCAAAGACTAGCAGTAGTGGCAGCAGTGGGCGTGGGGGCTCCATCTGTGTGGTTACAGGAAAGCTATCACCCTTGCTGAGAAACGAGCCTCTAATCTGACCTTTTACAGGGCAGCACCCACACTCCTATAAGCAGATGCTTACCTGCACTCTGTAAGGAAGGAAGCCCAACAAGCTCACTGGCTCTCCAGAGTGAACTTTGGCAGGATCCCACCTCTTTTTCTCACTGCGATCTCGGGAGGCGGGGCATAGACATTGCTTATGTCTCACCCAGGACAAAATGTAAGCAAGTGTTCTATCCGCCACATTAGATGACAGTGAACCATTTGTTTATCAAATTAATGTCCCAGGTAAGCGGAAAGATAATTTTAAAAAATGTAACGGAGATACAAGCCAAGGAACTACAATTAAACGAGTAGGGACAGTAAGGTGGAGCAGTGCGGGGGTTGGGGGGTAAAAAAGCTTGTATCATACAAGCTGAACACCTTGAATTTGACCCCACAATGGAGGGGAGAGAAGCAACTCTTAGGTGCTGTCTCCTCACCTCCATCTATGCAGAGTATTATGTCCCCCTGTAATAATAAGTAAAATACGAAACTTAGAAATTGGACATGTGCTTAAGAAAGGTGGGAGCCATGACTTAGATTTTTTGTGTTCTTCATCCTAAGCTTTTATTTTAATTGCCATAAAACGGGAGCTATAAGCTGCTCCGGTGTTCTTTATGGGAATCACTGCACTGCAAGGTGAAGAGCTGCTGACCGAAAGGAATGAATACTTTTGTAGCTCCTCAGAAGAAGTACTGTTTCCACACAATCAAAACAGATGTTAGCAAGGGTTTTTGTTCTTGTTCATTTCCACACATCTTGTGATATGTTCACAGCTCATTGTTAAGGATGTAGAAAAGATCTTGTGAGCTAAAAGGAAAACGAAGCACAGCCATAATCAGGGATATGGGATTGCCTTACAAACTCACAGAATAAATAAAAAATACAGGAGGATATTCAACATATTAGTCATTAATAGTTGGTGCATAAAACATACCAACCCCAAACCAAACAGATAACTAAAGAGCCAGGAAACTAAGTCAGTATCTGTCCTTTGTGCTATGGTGCCCTGGCTTTGGAAGCAGGAGGATGGATGTAGCCCAAGGAAGACGGACGTCACTGTAAATAAGAGGAAGAGTAAGGAAGGATGCTTTGCCTCAAGAGGCAAGTTGCCACAGTGAGAGGAGTGAACCTGAAGATGGGCATGATGGTCTCTCCACTGCTCACTTGTGAAAACCTCCTCATGTCAGCCTGTAGTATCCTCATCTTACCTGTGGTCCATTATTGTCACTGGACAGTTACTTCGTGAGCACTGTGAAGTCCGGCAGTCTGCCCTGTTTAGAAGCACATAATCGGAAGGGAGAAATATGTGCATGGGCACACATGTTCTGCTACATACAACTGAAGGGAATTATGTGCCAGAAGAAACAAATTAAGTAACATGTTAAATTCATATACTAGAGCAAAACATATCCACTAAAATATAAGTAACCTTATGTGTGTTGATCTGAAAATAATGACTGTGATGCATTTAAAGTTTCAACTCAATAATGAAGTGAAACAGGCAGAATGTATATACATGCAAAGAGGGAACTAGGAAACATTAAATATAATTTTATTTGAGAAATTAGTATGTGTCCCCCTTTTGAAATGCAAATCAAAACAACTCTGAGATTCCATCTTACACCCATCAGAATGGCTAAGATCAAAAATTCAAGCGACACCACATGCTGGCGAGGATGTGGGGAGAGAGGAACACTCCTTCACTGCTAGTGGGAATGCAAACTAGTACAGCCACTTTGTAAATCTATCTGGTGCTATCTCAGAAAAATGGGAATAGGGCTTCCTCAAGACCCAGCTATTCCACTCCTTGGAATATACCCAGAAGATGCTCCAGCACACAACAAGAACATTTGTTCAACCATGTTCATAGCAGCCTTATTCATAATAGCCAGAACATGGAAACAGCCTAAGTGTCCATCAGTAGAAGAATGGATAAAGAAACTGTGGTACATGTACACTATGGAATACTACTCAGCTATTAAAAACAAGGAATTCCTGAAATTTGTGGACAAATGGATTGAGCTAGAAATGATCATAATGAGTGAGTTAACCCAGAAGCAGAAAGACTCAAATGGTATATACTCACTTATATCTGCATACTAGCCCAAGGGGCATGTCCCATGAAAGCCTTCATTTACCAGGAAACTGGGACAGAGGGGAGGATATCCTATTGGGACTCTAGATGAGAGAAGCATGGGAGAATAGCAAAGTAGAAGGATCTAGAGGGTCCTACAAACCTACAAGTAGAACATTATGATAGGCAGATTTGGGCCCAGGGGTCCTGCTCAAACTAAGGCACCAGCCAAGGACAATCAATACAGGGGGTAAACTTTAAACCCCTACCCAGATCTAGCCAATGGGCAGAACATTATCCATAGTTGAGTGGAGAGTGAGGTATGACTTTCACACATACTCTGGTGCCTCATATTTGACCATGTCCCCTGGAGGGGGAGACCTGGTGGCACTCAGAGGAAGGACAGCAGGTTACCAAAAAGAGACTTGATAACCTATGAGCATATACAGGGGGAGGAAATCCCCCTCAGGAACAGTCATAGGGGAGGGGAATAAGGGAAAAATGGGAGGGAGGGAAGAATGGGAGGATACAAGGGATGGGATAATCATTGAGATGTAACAAGAATAAATTAATAAAAAAAATTTTTTAAAAAGGTGTGTCCCTCTTTTAAAAGGTGTGTATCAAGTTTTATTACAATAGTTACATGTAAATTGTTTACATAGAGGTTGTTTGTTTGTTTGTTTGTTTGTTGAGACAGGGGACTTGTGGAATCCAGGTTGTCCTGGAACTCAGTAGATAGGCAAGGCTGGCACTGGACTCCCGATTCCCTGGCTTCCACTCGCACAGTTCAGGGGATAAAAGCAAGGGCCAGCAGACCCCGCAGCTTCTGATTCACCTTGCAATAGGTGAATTCACGGGAGCATTTAGCAACCTTCTTCCATCAGATTCTAGCTATAACGGGTGCTCTGTTCAGGGTTAGCAAAATACGCTTAAACAATGTGAGCTGGGCCCTGCAACTTGTGTGTCATTTAGATTTTAGGGCTCCAGAGCTGATTAATCATAGATAAATTGTATTTTTCTTTGTGTGCAACTCAATAGATAATCATACCTAATTGCCTTGGGAAAGGATAGGAGCCCCTAGTACATGAAATTCAGAGCCTAGAGAAGTTTGCATGATATTTTAAAACAATAGTTGTCTTGAAAAGACTAATAATTAGCCAGAACGTTTTGCATGGGTTGCATCCACATTTAATAATGCGCATTTGCTCTTTAATTTCTTCTCAATGTTTTGTGTGTGTGTGTGTGTTTAAGAAACAGCAGAGTCTGGATAATGTAAATATATTCACGTAGCTTCTCTAAGCTTTCTCTGTGTTCAGGAAAAAACACACTTGTGAGTATTGGCTGTATGTAATCAATTTTCTCAATATTTATTTCAATTGTTTTGTTATAAAAGTATCCATGCCCTAATAGTGTCTGTCTCTAGTGATGCTTTGATGTTTTGATGCTTTGAGCTTAAGGGCACATTATAGTCAATTTGGAAAAACATAAGTCTCTTTCATTCCTGTCATATAATGGCTGAGTTTTCCTTCATTGGTGACAGAGCTCCAGGGGACTCTCAGATAGCCACTATTCACCCGCAATGCGCACACACACACAGACACACAGACACACACACACACACACACACACACACACACACACACACTCATTTGTCAATGAGGTAGAGCTAAGTGGTGACAGGAAAAGTTGAATGAGAGGAAATTGTGTTTTCCTATTACAAAATTAAGTAGTCTTGAAGACAGCCTAACAGATTTTTGACCTTGAATTAGAGTACTCACGCTAAATTAGAAAGAAGCAGCTCCCTTACACAATTCATGTCATCCCTGAAATTGACAGTCAGTGTAGCAGGCCCATTTGTCCCCATGCAGGGCTGAGAAAGGTGATAGCTACCCCATTATCCCATTGTCTTTATAAAATATATGCAGCCTGCTACCTAGGAAACCAGGGAGTAGGAGGAGCCTTTCCAGGCAATTGCACGTGGCTGCAGTTGTCAAGGAAACTCATGCCTTCTCCTGTGGGGATGCTCAGTGTCCTTCCTCTGCCAGAAGCTGGCTTAGCAGAGTTCTTGGAGGAGGCCAGGCTGGGAACATAGTGAGGCCTTTCCATGAGCATCGTGGACTGGGTGAACTGGGTGAACTGGGTGAACCATGACACAGCGGCAGCACACAGCGTCCAGTGAGCTAAGCAAAGATTGCGGATTACCGCATGGCTTTCAGTCCATATCAAAAGCACTAACTCCTGGCTGTAAGACACAGATCATGCAAATTTAGAGCCAATGAACGAAACAGGAGACACTGAAAATGTGTAGGTGTCTAAAGCTATGCCTTTTGAATGTGCACTTTTTTGGATGGCTTTCTGCAGAAACACTTAAGTGCTCCCCCCCCCCCCATTATTTTTTTATTGCTTAAGAATTTCATCATGCATAGAATGTATTTTGGCCCAATCCTCCCTTACTATGTCCCTCCCATTCTTCCCCTAACCTTTTACTTTTCCCAAAGTGCTTTTTAAATTCCACTAATTCTAATCGATTCATTAAACACATCTCCCTCTCCTTCTATCACTCAGCTATTATTGTGGAAACATTACATACACAATATTCCAACATTCTGTAATTCATCATTCCAGGGTAAATAAATACATAAAATCCCAAATAATATAAATGTGACTTTAGTAGTGAATTGCTATATATCATTGTTTATCACTTATGAAATATAAAACCGCTGTAGGTGAAGCATTCTATTAATATTCTTCCAAAGGCTATTAAAAATAACATGCACCATAAAAGAAAACACTTGGAATCCTGCCAGAGCCTGTGGTGTGCTGGTAAAGAAGGCATGCGCCACTGTGCCTAGCAAGAGACCCATAGCGTGAAAGCACCTGCCTGCCTGTCTGTTCTAGAATATTACTCACACAGCCTACATTCAGACAGGTACACAAAAGTATTTTGTTTTAAAACTAGGTGGAAACTGTTAAGATTTCCCGGAAATGAGTCAGGGAGAATTGCAATCCACTGAGCATTCTATTGAACAGTGGAGGTGTGTGTAAGAAGGCCCCACATGCATCGCAGCTAGAGTGTGTATTGTAGCAGCCTGCTTAGGGTGCAATTTGAAAAAAAAAAAGTCTTCTTAAATGCTTTCAAATGTCAGCAGCGATTTTCTAAAATAAACTGTACAAAGGGATAATAACACACTTTGTCAAAAAAAAAATCACCTGCATTCCAGGACTTGCCCATTAAAGAAAGTCACGTCAAATGCAGAGGATGGAATACTGTGCCGATAGCTACCTGTTAAGGCTGACCGTAGAAAAGAAAATGTAACTGGGTGAACATACTGGTTATAGAGCGTGATGTTGAAAAATAAAGACCACAGCAAAGAACCATGATGCCTACCATCTTCCTTCCCTTGGACTAGCAGCCTCCTCTCCCCTAATGTAAGAGGCAGAAACACGTAAATACATAAAGCCCCAAGTCCCAGGTACCAGGATGTTCAATGTGACAATGCTCAGAGTCAACACAGTGTATGACCATCTTCATGGGTGAATGCTGACAGGCTACAGCACCATTATACAGTGGGTGGAATGAATAGTTTTTACACACACACACACACACACACACACACACACACACACACAGGCACGCATTGCAAAGTTGGGTGTAGGATGATCTCATTTGACTAAAAAGAGAGATACGGAAAATGCACACACATCTTTGGACATGTGCTAGACAGCTGCCTAGTGGAAAAGGACTCGCGTGGCTCTTTGTCATTAGGAGAAGTTATTTCCTTCAGCTTTATAGGAAACGTAGTGCTTTTCAGAGAAGTGATCCCATTTGTAGGAAAAATTAGAGCTGGCATTTTATTACTAACGTCCAGTCGTTCCAATAATCTGTACATTTCTGTTCTGAAGAGCATTTACAGTTGTGTTTCATTAATTTAAACCATCGTGGAAGGAGAACATGTAAATATGCAAATATCCAAGGTCTACAAGGATGCTGTCACCTGAAGAAATGTCCTGATTGCCTTAATTGATGTGGAAGGATCCGCCCTAAGCGCAGGTGCGGGCGGCACTCTCTGGTAGCGCCCAGGTTAGAAGGCGGGGCGGCAGGAGGATCACCCTGCTATTGACTCATCTCCGACATCAGACCTTGATTTATCATCTTGGCTTCCAATTAGTAGTAAGGACCAAAGGCTCTTGAGGAACTTTCCAGGGTTTTTGTCACCAGAATGGGGCTGCTGAGGGATCCAGCCCATGAACTAAGCAGCTACCTGTCTGCGGCCTCCCCATTGAGAGGCAGGCGACTGAGCACCCGGCCTCATAGCCAGGGACGAACATTGGGGCTCTTGAGGCAGCTGTTGCTCCTATTTTACACCTCATTTTTTAAAATCCAAGGGTGGGATTAAAGAGAGTCTCTCCTGTGTGTGCACGCGCGCTGCATGACTTCCCACAGATTCGGCGTGTTTACAGTTTCTAAGGCTTTTCACCCAGTTCTCTTTCCTGTTTCTTCACTCCGAGTTACCCTTTTTCCTGTTGTTTACTGCTGATGGCAAAAAAAAAAAATTTCCAATTTTTGGCATCTTAAATTTTGAAGCCAGATGTGGTAGCGTATGGCTGGAATTTCAGGACTCAGGAGTCAGTGTCGGGAATAATTCAGGCTGGAGGGCATCCTGGTCTACAGAGGGAATTACAGTCTAGCCAAGGCTACAAAATTAGACCCCCCATTTAAGAAAGGGGGGATGAAAGAAGAAAGAATAGATTTATTTTCCTCTCATTGTTAATAATGTTACTGTGAGGTAGAGGCAGGCGGATCTCTGGGAGTTTGAGGCCAGCCTGGTCTACAAAGTGAGTCCAGGACAGCCAAGGCTATCATAGAGAAACCCTGTCTTGAAAAACCAAAACCAAAACCAAAAAAAAAAAAAAAAAAAAAGGTACTGTGTTGCTAAAATTTTCTCTGTGGGGGGGGGGGGGTGAGAAGCAACATCTACCCCTCTTGCTTGAGTTCCACCAAAGTTCACTCTGGGAAACCATTGAGTTGACAATAAGTGGCAGAGCAGAAAGAGTGACAACCAGAGAAGAGAATCTTACAACATCTGCAGCTACTCTGATTATTCCTTTTAAAAACGAGAATGCTAAATTAAGCTAGCTGATCTTCAACTCCATCAGAGACTTGAGAAGGAATAAACTTGATTCCCTGGGTATGCAGGGAGTGCAGGTTAGTGTGTAATAATATAAAGGTATATGTAAAAAAGTAAAAACTATTTAATTGATGAAAAGACATTTAATAAATAAAAATAAAAGTGGGATTGTGATGGCAAAGTAGCTATATGATATGATTGATATTTCAGAAATTATTTCAGTGCACACACACATACATATATTCCCTATAATGTACTCTTATGCCAAAGACTAAAATTTCATTATAAAATTTTAACGGTGAAGACATTTGTCTTTGGTAAAAGAACAATGTACTGTGGGAGACAGAAAACGTGTTTTTCTAGTTCAGAATGTCTAGTCCTAAATGAGAACAGATGGGAAAGGACACTGTGGATATGGATAATGCTCTCTGCAAGCAGATAGCTCAGAAGGTTAAGATTCCAGTTAAGATTAGTCTTTAAAGTGCGGCTCTTTGGAAATTGTAATCTAAATATACTCATGGTGCCCAAAGCATTTTTTAAAAAAAAAGATCTTTGCAATGTTCCTGGGCTTCAGGGAGTGCTCAAGTGTAACAGCTTTTGACTTGGGACCACTGAACAAGGAGAGAAGTTATTCTTCTGACTTCTGTTTTCATGAGAAGATTAAATGGACTTTCTAATCAGTATGTACTTATTAGCAAATATTGGACGGTTTATGTAACATCAGAAAATAGTTGAGTGTAGGTTTCCGTCTACCGCTATCACTACCACTATCTCAACAGTTTGAGCTCTGTGATGGAAGGGCTGGGCCGATAGTTTGGTCACAATTACCTGAGTTAAATTCCCAGCAGCCATGTAAAACCAGGTGCAATGGCGTGCCCCTGTAAGCCCAGTACCAGAGAGGTGGAGGAAACAGCTCATCGGTGTTGCCACTTTAAATTTTAGTTCTGACTTAAGTTTTAAATGTGTCTGTTCCTTTCCCTGCTGTCTCTGCTCATGGCTTCAGGAAGGATTCTGTTTAACATATACCGAATGACTGCTGCCTCATACGCCCCGTGCACTTCACCACATCATTCTTTGAGTCTCCTGGACACAAAGATGACCCTTTGGTTTCTTATGGTTTTCACTCCTCTAATGAGAAATTCTTTTCCTCTGCACTCATTGAAATGATGTTCACCCTTCGGTCCCAGGGCACAGTTTATAATGGTCACTTTAAGAATAAGCTTAATTTTCACTATAAGTGGGGGGGCTGAGGGGGTCTGGTTGCAGGAGCCCTGACTGCCTTTGAGAACTGCCTCAGTTTTTGCGGTTGTTTTGTCCTGCATCCTGGATATTTTGAATAGCGTGTTGCAAGGATCGGAGTCACATCAGTATCTGGGTCAGTGAGCAGCCTAATGGGCAAAGGTCTGCGCTGCTAAGAGGATGCTTCAGTTTGGTCCCGGGACCCACATGGCGACAGGAGAGACTCCACAGCAGCAAACACTCCTCTGACCTCCACATAAGGAGCTGTGGTACATGCCCCATACCAGGGACATGTTTTTAAGAATTTAAAGCTAACCGTCTGGTTAGTTTTAAATAATTAGAACTAAATACAATAGTTATTTTAGAATAGTGAAGTTAAAGCTCATTTGATAAAGTGGGAAAATTAGAATATATTTAATTAAAAACTAACCCTTGAGATGAACTGGAGGGTAACTGAATTCAATGTGTATCCCTTCTTTTGAACCACCTTTTCATCCTGACTTAGCATCATTATTGGTGGATTTTATAATTGGTTCTTTTCCCAAAATCTGCAGGACCATGGTTTAATACCACCTAATATGATAAATATCTAGCACATCCCAAACTGATGGTCAAATCATTTTACAAAATGTAGCATGTTTCCTGGTAACTATTAATACAATTTAAAGGGAGACTGTGTAGTTTTCGCTAGAGCCAATTGCTGCCTACAATAAACAGTTTATTGCACCACAGTGGCTCAACACTAATCAATTCTTATAATTTTCTACTCCTTAAAAATACAATATCTTTATTAGGCAAAAATAGTATCTATACTTTATAAAAAACAAGAAGTATGCTCTTATAGTGGTACCTCGTGTCACAGTTTTTAAACACTAAAGGTAATTTGTGGTTTTCCCTATCTTAATTATTAAATTAAAATACCATAGCAATGTTTCTTACCCTACCACACTCTTTATACAGCTGCCAACCAGGCTTCTCATATCTAATCTTCACTTCTTGGTGATTCTGTATATATGCCATATATAATCTTGACTCGTTGCTATTGGCTAAGGTCTTAAAGAGCAAACCCATATATCAGATCTTATATCTATCTATCCAGGAGGCCTTATGAACTATTTTGGAGCATAAATACTTTTTAAAATGTAAGCAGAAGTTATTGAAAGTATTCTATAACATTAGTTTTCTAAACATCTGATTTTTTTCATATTTCACAACTGACGGCTATTGGCTCATGGTTTAAAAAAACCTCATGAATCAAAAGCAGGAAAACAAATGTGTATATTTGCTTTCAATCATGCATAAATTGAGCTTTTCCCAAGGAATTTAGCCCAACTGTATCGCTCTAAACAGTTGAAATAGGCAAAATAGTTTGTTGTGGAATTGTTAATATTTGATATTTATTCATATAATTATTGATGTGGCAGTTATTTCTTAACCCGCTATTGTATAAATTAAAGACACAAAAACCTTTTTAGATGTTTGATAAGCCTTAAGACACTGGAGCTGGGCAAATATTAACCCTCTAAGCTATCTTGTCTGCTTCCCATCCAAAGTCCCCATAAACACTTGCACATGTTCCATTTGGGCTGCTTCTCTCCATCATGGTGGTCCTCAGTGCAAGCTGCTCCAGGCCACCTGCTCCTGCTTACACTAACCCATGGTGACCTGCTCCTTTCTTCCTCCTTCCTCCCTCCTCCTTGTAGCCTCCTCTGACCCCCAAAGCCCTCCATGTTTCCTCTGCCTACTTCTCTTCTGCCCAGCCCAGGTGTGGGCAACTTTATTTGCCAATCAGGAATAACATGGGAGGCAAGGTTTACATCCCATCGTTTTGGATATGTGAGAATTTGCTGTAAAGATCTTGGGGGACCAGCAATTAACAGTTGAATACATAGTAGCTCCAGAATCAACCCCGACAACTGTTAGCAATTAAAATGAAATAAATTCATTTGCAAGACAGTTGAAGAGATTTTCCCCAAATGTGTGCATTCTTTTTAGCAACCACAGACAAGAAGCATCTCTTGGGTCAGAGAGAGGCCTACAACTTTGCCTGCATTGTAAAGCAGCCACACAGGATCAGAGCTTATCCAGGCCAAGGGAGAGACACACTACTGAAGCTGTGCAGTGCGTGGTTTTATCAAACAGGGGAATTACACAGCTGCAATGCCTCCATCTTGCACAAGGTGATGGCCAACACTTCCTTTCTACAAGAATCACTTGAAGACACCAATTGTCCTGCAGCTGTAGCCAGTCCATAGTGGAAGTTTTAATGTCTTTAAAAACTCAGCTATGTTATGGAAACACGGTTTTGTTTTAATCCCAGGTGTGGGATATGGGGCTGATTCAGATTGTCCACAGGAGCAAAGTATTTGCCTCCTGCAGGCTCTGAAAGGGGGCTCTTTGCCAGCTGAGGAGAGTTTAATTTTGAGGACTCAGGGGAGGGACTAAATCCCAGAGCCCAGAGGCAGGCAGTGGGGCGTGGGAGGGTGGGGGATGGGGAGGGCTCTAAGAAAGAAGAAGGAGGCTGCTGCTTTGCTCCTGCCACTCCTGGTTGCTGTTGTTGCAGTGATGAGAGGTTGGCGATATCCGGAAGCTTGGACTGGCCCAAGGAGTCCAAGGACCGTAACCAAGGACCGGAAGTAGCTAAAGGGAACTACACCTCCTCTCACTATTAACCTTCTTTCTCTCCTACCTGGTGTTGGGGTGTTGGAAAGGAATAGGGAGAAGGGAGTAAGAGGCATAATAAACCCCAATAAAATTAAATAGATTTAAAAAATAAAGACATCAACACCAGTCCCTTATGAATTCTCCAGAGAACTGTTATGCAAGGTAATTGGGGCCTGAAAATCAAACAGTCTCAGTGATGCCGTCTCCTTGCTGTTCGCCGTGTTGAGCTGTTCACTCAGCTGTTCAGACGTTGGAAGTACATTCTGTTCACGGCCCCTAATCTTCCCAGTATTTCTAGGATCTCTGTTCCAGATGCTTTCTTGCTCTGCTTGTAGCTGGGAGGCCCAGTTATCCCACATAGTCTCCTAATGGATTTCACAAAACTGAAAACAAAATAGAATGTACAATGTAGCTAATTTCTGAGGACAAAGGCTGAGCTGTTTCCGTGAACACTAACACATCTCTTTAGCAGTGTGATGTTCACAAGGCAGAGCAAACACTCTGACCAGCTGATTTATAAAGATGCTTCAAGGAATAAGGAGATTAGCAAGGAAATGCTACTGGAAGTCTTGCAGGACTTAGGCAGTTTTTTTGTTTTTGTTTTTGCTTTTGGTTTTAACGCTAAAAATACCATAGTAATGTACCTTCAGCTCACAATATTGTTCTAGAGTAAGCCATGTGCCTTCAACAATTAGCTGTGCTTGTGATAGAATTACTATGATGTAAATATTCTTTTACAGTCACAGTTTTTTTTCCTCCCATTGGATTCCATTTCCCTTAGTTTCTAATATGAGGAAAAGCTAAGATCCAAATTCATGGAGAGAATAGAGGAAAGTGACAAAAATCCACCTTCCTCTAAGTCATTAGAAATGTAATGTTAACTTGACAAGAAAAACAGACAATGCTGTTTATTTTACTTGTTGGGAACAAGGATGGATGCTCACGTTAGTCTCGTAATCTGAAGCAATTGGATGGAGAACCTGGAGCCCATACGCATTTCAGAGTTCTTCTGGCAAGTGCTGGCACTCTTTGTACAATGCCCCCTCTCCTATTTCTCAGAATTTTCCAGTCACTTCTTTGCCTCTTAAAGACGTTGGATGGTGAGGGTAATTACAAATGAATGGACAATTATCCTTAAGTGAACATTTCCCGGTGTATTATTAGTCAAGAGGGGCAATTTCCAATCCATTTGAGTGAATTTAAAGCGCTCAGTCTTGCTGGAAGGAAAGGTTTATTTTTCTAAAAGCAACTGCTTAACAGCAGGCATGCTGGTCCATTCTTCTATGTGTAGTTCAAAAGTCTAAATTCTAAATGCAAGCCCAGGAAGGAAGCATTCTTACATGGATGGCGTGTTCACAGCAAGGGAATTCATTTTAAACTGTGCACATTGTGTGCACAGTTCAGATATGTTTTTAAAGAACCTTTAGAATTCTGGGAAGTGTCTAAACATGATTTACATAAAGGGACACTAGCTTAATATCCAACGTCAGATCAAAATGTATGTGTCCAGGCTGGGGACTGTTTACACATTCTCATAAAAATGCTGACACCCTGAGATGATTTAAGTTTTGGATGCTCACCCCTTAACATCTTTGCAGTGTCCTGAAGGAAGAAAAGCTAATGGGCTTGTTCAGCACGCTGTGTTCTACCAGCACAGGATAAAAAAACCCTGCATTAACCTACGAATAACAAACATCAGAAATAAGATTGAACTGTATTCTTTTCCTCTCAATTAAAATCAGAAGGTTGAGGAATAAACAGCCCGGGGCTGCCATGACAACTCCTCCTCTTCCGGTTCCTGGTTCCTCACATCTTGGGCAAATGATTCTCATTCTAAAGTCACCCTACAGCCCACGTGGAATGTGAGACTTCGGCCAGAGGTATTAGAGAGCAAGACAGTAAGGAGACAGGAGACAAGGAGTTGTGTTGCTCTGTCTCCAGATGTCCATTCCGCACTCCCTTCTCACGTCATGCTGCCTGGATTCCTCTAGTAGCCACATCTGCCTACGAAACTACAAAACGGGGCAGTCAGGTCTTTTAGTTAACTTACATCCTACTGCTTGGGCGGAAGTCAGAATAGATATATTTATACACAGAGCTTGTGATCCTAACGCGAGCTCTCAAAGGGAATGTGCCTTAGAACAAATTATACTGGTAATGACAAACCTCAGTCAGCAGCTTCTGCCACCATAAGAATGGGCACAATACTCAGTGTGTCATTAGTTCATTATTTTAAAAATGTTTACAAGGATGATACCAATAGACATGCAAAGTGGATAGGGGAAAGCCCATGAGCCCTCAACCCTACACCATGAACTGTGCAGGCATCTATGGGATGTTGAGAATGGGAAAAATAGTTTTCCCCAGGGAAGAGCACAGCCCTAAACACACACACACACACACACACAGACACACACACACACACAGACACACACACACACACACACACACACACACACACATGCACGTAACGTTATAGAGACTGAGCAGGTTATATTTAGGAATATATATGTGTATACATACATAATAACAATGAAAAGCTGGGCCATGAAATTAAAAGAAAGCAAGGAAGGCCATATTTGGAGAAAGGAAAGAGAAGGTAAAAATGTTGTAATTATAGTATAATCTCAAACATTAAAAAAAAAGTGCTAACTCGAATGTATCTCAGGGATACTAGTAGGAAAATGCAGAGACAAATTTATTTCAAGAATACATGGTTGTGGGCAGAACAACGAATAGATTGTTTTGGTGAGTGGCATGTGCAATGTTGATGGGCACAGCTCTCAGGGTCCGCTCCCTGCCGCCCTCTACAATAGCAGTTGCCAAGAGTGCACTGGAGATGTGCTAGTCGTTCAAAAGTAAACCAAACCTTTGTTTTCTCAAGAGGCAGTATCAGCCAAGCGTCAAATTCTGTTGTTTTCTTTCTTTTGAATTTGAGTGATTATGTTTCACTCCAAAATAACTAAAACACTATTTTAGCATCTCTTGGGTGAGGTGTGCCCACAGGAAAACTTAATTAGCAGCCAAAATTGAGCTCCACTTCTCAGCAGGGTGGTTTTACACCGGAGGCGGTTTTGTCCTTTAGAGACCTCCGCAATGTCTGCAGACACTTTTTCATGTCACAGCTGGGTCAGCTGGGAGTGCTACCAGGATCTGGGTGTTAGGAGGCCAAGGTTATGCTGCTGCGCATGCCCAAAGGTACAGGGCAGCCTGCTGCCTCATTCAACACAGCATGGCCTAAAGGTGAAAAACATCGGGCGAGTGGAGTTGGTGGGAGAATATCAGCCATCCAGTTGGAGAAGTACCAGGGTGACTGCAGATCTGGGGTACACACCCACCCCACCCACCATGGGTTTCTTGGAAGAAATGAAATCTAACTTGTAGGAGTCAGCTAGCCTGAAGGAGGAGGAGGAGGAAGAGGACGAGGAGGACTAGGAGGAGGAGGACGAGAAGGACGAGGAGGAGGAGGACGAGGAGGAGGACAAGGAGGAGGAGGAGGAGGACGAGGAGGAGGACGAGGAGGAGGAGGAAGAGGACGAGGAGGACGAGGAGGAGGACGAGGAGGAGGACGAGGACAAGGAGGACGAAGAGGAGGACGAGGAGGAGGACAAGGAGGACGAGGAGGAGGAGGAGGACGACGACGACGAGGAGGAGGAGGGCACAGAAGGGGAGAAATAAATGTGTCACAGGCCACTATTCAAAAATTCAGCCGAATGAAATAGCAGACCTGCCAAAGAATGGACGAGAACAAGGAAATGTGGTATAAAAAGGTTAATTGTACTGGGCAAGGCAAGGATTATGTCAGGTGGGTCGTGGAGGAAAAGCCAGGCAGAGTTGTCAATGTTGCCATGTTTAGCCTGGCATTCCAGACTGTGTGAGGGTGAAAGTGACTGAGTACAAAAGGACTCATTGGGGTGAGGAAAGCCAGCACTTCCCTCTGTGGTAAATCCAGGTACAGATTCTTTTGAACAACCCCAGTGAGCCTGTCTTTCCTGGTGGTACACGTGGGTGTTTGCCAGCCCATACTATGCCTTTTCTCAAGTTCTCTTACATTTTCTGTCATTTTTGAGCATAACTCACACTCATATCACTAATAGTAATAGCTAGCATGTTTGCAGATCTTATGATCTGCCATCAGAAAACAACATAAAACAAGGCAAACAGCAATAATAAAGTCCTAATGACAAGCAACAGTGCCAGCCAGATGCAGAGGTTTTTGTCAAGTGTCTGTGGTGGGGAGTTGGTAAATCCATGAACACCACCTCAATATCTAAACAAGTAGGGATGTGAAAAGAATTCTCATCCTGTCTGTCAAATGTGGAAAGGCAGGGGAACTACAAAATAATTAAAATATGCGTATGGAAGCATTTAAATAAATCCTATTTCCTTTCGAGGCCACAGATAATTTACAGGAATTATAAAATGTGAAATTGCTGTCTTTTGGGGGTTTTTTTGTTTTGTTTTCATTAAAATCAATTTATGTGACCAGGATTTACATTTCCAGAGAACCACGTGCAAGGACCATCTATTCTCATCAGACATGTAAGTCTTCTTCCTGCCAAATGTTGATACAAGTCTTTTAAGGCCAGTTTTAAGCACACCTAATTCAACAAACGTTCGTGAATACAGCACTCACACAGACCGACTTGCTGCAATTGCTGTTGCCTTATGCTCTGACAGATGCTGCTTTTCTTTAAAGAGGGGCTTTTGTTGAATTTGTCTACTGAGCTTATTAATTAACAAACACTTCTCTCAAATTTATGACAAACTCCTTTAGTTTATTTGAAATCAACCCTCGGGATCCTGTTGTCCTTTATTTACAATGTAATTATTTATTACATGTTCAATTTTTTAAAAAAAAAGCACATCCAGCTTTAATACAAGGGGAGGTGCCTAGTCTTGCTGCAACTTGATATGTCATGTTTGGTGACTATCCATGGTGGGCCCGCCCTTTCCTGCAAAGAAATGAAGGAGGAATGGATGGAGGGGAGAGGAGAAATGGAAAGGAGGTGCTGGAGGGAGTAGAGACTGTGGTCATGATGTAAAGCGATGATGATGATGATGATGATGATGATGATGATGATAATAATGACAATAATAGAATATACTTAACTTGCTGAGGTCCTACTCCACCAAACTCAGCCCAAGTCTAACTGTGGGAAAGACATGAGGCAAATCCTCACTGAGGGGCATCTACAAAATTCCTTAGTAGTTGTATCATTTGCCTTTTAGACATCCCCCAGTATCTCATGTCTCATACAGCCTTGGTCTCCAGGCTGCTGCAGTCTGGACATGGTGGGTGTCTTTAAGAGGTATGAGCAGCTATGAGAGTTCATAGGTCACTGCAGCCCTTGAAGAGGGATACTTAGATTCCAAACTCTCACCCTTCTTTATATTTACTACTTCCCAGCTGCCTCGAGTGAGCATCTTGTTCCATTACCATTCGACGAGGCCTGCCTGTGGGTCTCAGAGCAGCCAAGTCTACCAACCATGATCTAAAAGCACAAGCCAAATAAACTGTTTCTCATTTAAGTGGATTTTTGTCGGGCATTTGGTTATAGTGTCTGAGTAAGAATCTCATCCACTACAAAGGTACAAGGGCTTATAAAACAAACCAACACTAAGGACTTGAGAATACATGCTGATTAATGATATGTAGCATCCTTAATGATACGGCCAGATAAGAAAAGGACACCAGGCAAAAGCTAAAGAAATAAGAACAAATTCAGACTTTAGTTACTCATCGCTTGTCCAGTAGTTGTGACCAAAATGGCAAGCCAGCCTGAGATGTGAACAACAGGAGACTCTGGCTGTGGAGTGACACACTATTTTGGCAATTTTTCTAGAAATTAAAAACTTGCATGACAGAGTTGTTTTAAAAGGATAGCAAAGAGTAAAGCTACGAGTAGAAGGAAATACAGGAATGGTAGAGAAAAATGATACTGCTCGCTGTGTGGCAAAGACACTTCAGTGACACTTAGTAGAAGGTATATAGCTTACAGTTTGGAAGACAGTATAAAGCTGTGAATAGTGAGGCCTGGTTTCATTTTTTCTTTTATTTATTATATTTCTTTTTCACACATACATCTATATTATTACACATAAATAAAATAAACTACCTACAGCAAGAAGAACCAGGAAACAATCAGAAATTATATAAATACTACATTTATAGTGTTTTGGCTATTTGTATTTGGCAACCTTGAATAAAACATCTTTCCTATCTTGGTGAGTCTAAAATTCTGAATGTAAATCAATCAATATTTCTTATATCTCATCTCTATCAACTTAAAACATCATTCTAGACCTAAAAACATCTTAACCTCTAAACAACTAAGCTTAATTGTAAGACTAAACCATCTGATATTAAACTCCATCGGAGACTTGAGAAGGAATAAAACTTAATTACCTGAGTAAACCGGAAGTGCAGGTGAGCAGCTTCTGAAATGAAAAAATGATAGAGACAGTTTGCTGACTGAACTGTCACCCAGAGCCATATAACATTGGAGCATCGTCTTCAACCTTCTGGCCCAATATATCTAAAAAATATATTTGTGAAGCAGGAACTATCGAGGACTTGACTACCCTCTCTTAGTGGAGTTTGGCCATTGACTCTGCCTGCAACCAAGCTTGCCCATTTTTAGGCAGAATTCTGTCTGTGGCAGAAACGAGGACATTTGGCCAGTGGCTGGTTTATCAAATTTGAAGCCATCACCATAAGGAGATTCCTTGATGCTCATCATCTTCTTTGAAGTATCCTTGGTGTTGCCAGGAGTTAACCTGTCTCCTTGTCAAAGAAACTTTAAAATGATAAAAACATCTTTAAGTGCCTGGTTTGGTTTTTAAAGGTCTTAGTTAACAGAAATCAGCATCAGTTATAATAGAGACCAATTCAGGCTTTTCCAGGTTGCTTACAAGCAACAAACAGGTGTCCTGCTAGCAATGGAAAAGATGGCCTTCAGAGAGGAAAACAGTGACAAGACTTTGTCAATGTAAGGCAACAGGGCTCTTCGAAGCTGGGAGGAAGTGGCCCATCAAGCAGTAGGGCATGGACCAACAGGTACTGAGCACCTGAAATTCCGGAGCCATTTCATTACAGCCAGCTTCCTCAGGGTTCCACCAAGCTCACCACGATTCCCAGTGTGGACTTCAAGTCAGATCCACTGGGGACAACTCACAATTCTAGTTTCTGATGTAGCAGAGCCACCATTGGAATGTGTAGAAAGGACTTGGGGGGAAAGGATATGTTCTTAGTGATGGCAAAGGTCTAGATTGCTTAGAAAACAAACCACAGGAACACAAGCAAACTGAGCTTGGGAGCTATGGCAAAAGTAAAAACAAAAATGCCTAAAGGGTACAGCTGAAGATGAACCCTATTTGTGGTCACTTCTGTATTCAGAGAAATTATTTCATTTTAAAATGAGAAATGTCATTATGATTCATTGATTTTAGAAAAAAGTATCAAAGCCATAAAACATGTTGATTGGAGTAAAATAATAGTGCGGATTTTGAGTCATTAAAATGGAACAAGAAGGATGTATTCATGTCGATCCATGACCCCCAAACCAAGAACCACATACTTGTTTAAGTAATGGCTTGAATTTTTGTTCTGAATATAAATGAGTCTGAAGTGGTATTTTTAAGGCCAGTGTCACGAGAGATAGCCCTGTGCAAATGCACAGGCTAATTTGATCTGCAATTTTAACTGCATTATGCCATGGCTGACTACTTCCTTGTATACAAATTCCAGCTCTGAAATTTAATTGAAAGCTCAATAATGTGTACATTTCCATCTTTTCTCCAACTACTCTGTCATGCAGATCTAATGTGGAGACAGATCAAAGGCGTGTTTGAGCAAGACCTTTGCCACTTGATGTAGTTGATGGTAGGAGAGAGAGAGAGAGAGAGAGAGAGAGAGAGAGAGAGAGAGAGAGAGGGAGGGAGAGAGGGACTTTCTAAATGCAGTGGTGTTGAGATGGAAGATCATAGATTCTACGAAATGGGCTCATGAAAGTATATTTAAAAGAGAAAGGTAATAACCATTCCACACACACCACTAAAGGTCAAGATGGGATCTCAGAGCCCATCCATTGTAGCACCTTCACATTCTGAGTAAGGTGATGTCATTCTTTGCAGATACTAAGCCCACGGGGATGGAATACCTGTGAGGGATACCATCTGAAAGCTCGGGAAAGAAAACAAAGCAAAGGAAGTGGTCAGTGTTCATTCTTTACATTAAAACCACCCATTGGCCTCTTTCCACCCGTGGCGTTTTGAACACTGTCACCTTGGCTTGGCTAAGACTTTGCTTAAAGCAGCTAAATAAACAAAGAACCTGCGTACAGGGTGTGGCGGCTCACACTCATTATTCCAGCACTTCAGGGAGCTGAGGCAGGAGGATTACTGTGAGTTTGATAACAGCCTGAACTACAGAGCGGAAGTCCAGGGCAATCCTGTCTACATGAGAGCCTGTCTTGAAGAAATGGGAGGGGGAGGGAGGGAAGGCGGGAGGGAGAAGGAGGGGGAGAGGGAGAATAGCTTGATCTCCTCTAGGCTCTGCAGAGGCAGAAGATAGGGTCAGCATTTTTGTGGCTTCTCGCATGTGGTGTGGGCATTGTCCTCTGCTTCATATCAGCCTATTGTCCTAACCACTGGCCCTATTGACTAACCCTGGTTGTTAACACATTATTAATTGTTTTTATGATCTGAACACCAAGGAAGCTTAGTCCCAGATGGTTGCGCTATTTTGAGAAATGGTAGAGAACTTAGGAGGCGGGCCTAGCTGGAGGACATATGTCACTGGTGGGATGACCTTGACCAGTATGCCTAGCCCTTGATAGCCTCTACCTCCTGTCTCAAGCCACATGTTCTGCCACTGTCCTATATAGGCCCTGTCTCCCTAAAAGCCTTGAGTCAATAGAGGTAAGGACTATGAACAGAAGTCTGAAAACACAAGCCAAAACAAATCCTTCCCCCTTGCTCATATCGCAGCAATGAAAGATCCAATCTATAAAGTAAATTTATGGAATGTTTGAGGACAGCACCTGTCTGCCATTAGCTTCAGGGTCAGGGTGAGTCAGACCTGTGCATTGAATACCCACGGGCAAGCAGGTGAAGCTGCCTTCTGTTCTTTGAGCCAATGTTCCATGACACTGGCACTAAAACCAATTCTCTACCTTTTTTTTTTATAGCAGTGAAACAGTAGCTGGAAGTGTGACTCTATGACATTTATCAACATGCCTACAATTCACAATGGACATGTCACCAGGCAGTCCACAAAGGGATAAGAGCATAGGAGAGGGCGCTGCTTCCATAGCAAAGTAAGAGTGGCATTGTTAGCTCCTGATGAGAATGTGAGATCAGGATCTACTTAGAAGCATTAGCAGAAGTTCAAGTCCAGCATTAGCCCAGCCCTGTAAATAACTGTGTGCCTCCCTCCCCAGCAAACTCTCCCCACCTACTTCTTAATAGAAAGGCCACTGAGCTCTGACGTGGGCAAGTGCTGTTATATAATCTTAGCATACCCTAACTAAAGGGAGACAAAGCTTCCCTTTGGTTACATGGCAGAAGGAGACCTTAATGAAATTTGTGACTACAAAATGGTCCAAAATATAATTAAAGAAAGCTTGTTCTTCACTAATTAAGACTTAATTTGAGAAACTATGCTTACACAAAAATAATGCTCTCAAGCAAGAAAAATGTCAAGAAGCTTTAAACGAGGGCTCCACAGTTATGCGGAGACTTACAGACCAATTCAGACCCACAGCTTGCTTATGCAAATACAATTTCATTATAGCACCGGTCCTTCTATTTGTTCCCATGTTATTTTAATCTTTTTTTTGGAATTCTGTGTTAAAGACAAATAATTGCTAATAAACCCAGTATACAATTTTTAAGGATTTTATTATATGTCTCTTTATGAACAGATGAGTTTCCTTCTGCTTAGGCATCACCCAGAAAAATATCCCTGGAAGTGAGTGAAATAGATTTTAGAACTAGTAGGGGGAACCTAATGGTTTTCTCCAGAGGAATGAGAGTGAGGAAAGGGCAGTACACATCAAGGTCTCATTCACTTCAATCAGAGTAGGCTAGGAAGTAACTTGTTATCACGCTGTAAGCCTGAGGAAAAAAACAGTAACAAAATAACTCACATTGTATAAAACCAACAAGCTTCTTTATGATAAACAGTTAAATAAAACTGACTAGATTAGAAAAAAATATACATCTGATAAGGGATTAAAGTTAGATGTGTAAAAAATACAAACAACTTGATAGTAAAAGAAATTGACAATCTGATCATAAAACTAGGTAGAAGACCTAAAAGATGTTTCTGAAAAGACGTGTGCAAGTGACCAAATGGGTATATAACAAAGGCACACTGTAACTAATCGATATGGACATATCTTGTTTCCCTATGAACAGCCACCTCTGTACACCTATTAGAAAAGTTATTATCAAGAAGACAAAGGATATGACCCAGGCCATAGGATGGTAGAGAGAAGATTCAAAAGAGAGAGACCGCCTAGAATGGCAAGCTATTTCCTGACATCTGCCAACTAACACCGAGGCCAGAGCTGACATCAGAACGACACCACCCCAGGCACATGCTCTGTGAGCATCAGGAAGCTCCTGGTTCTTCATCTGTACAACAAAAGGGGTGGAACATGTTAAAATTGCTCATAAAGCTGTTGTACATGAAGAGTGAGATTAGAAGTGCAAGCACCCTCTCTAGGATGGTGTCCTAGCCTAAAGTCAACTTACTGTGGAGGCCTGGGAGATAGCTCCAGGAAAAAAATAGCCTGAAAGGACCTTATCGTGTATGGTCCCTGGGCAACGTCACCCTGACTCTGAAGATGCAGAACACAAACTCAGGCCCATCATCACCAAGACTATGTTTACAGTTGACTGCTATGGCCAAACCATAAAAATGGGAGACAACACTACCATAAAACAAGTAGCAGGTAGAGACAGAAAAGTCATATTGATGTGCAGGTATAAGGTTGGGGATTGCTGTCATGTGATTTTTGTAGCTACCTCTGAAGAGCCAGGGAACTCTGATGCAGGCTGCCATCAGGTGCAGGCTGAGCAACCACAGTTCCAGACCAGATGCCATGAGAAGTTGACACCAAAAGAAGGCAGTGAAATGTACACTGACTGCAGTTACAAGCTAAGGCAATGTACAATGTCAAGGTTACATCTTATGCTTGCCCTCTTAAGTGGGGAGTTGTGCTGAGGTGGGGAGAATACGATCACAATACTTTATATGGAAAATATATTTTAAAAAATAACAGAAATATTAAAAAAAAACAAAGCAAGCAAAATAAGTCTAGAATACTTAAAGTTTTAGTCAATCAGGAAAAAAACACATATTGGCTTTATTTCATAAAATTGAGTTAAGGAAATAAATGCCTTATGTGAAGCTGAGTGGTGGTGGCACACACCTATAATCCCAGTACTTAGGAGGCAGAGGGCAGATGGATCTCTGAGTTCGAGGCCAGCCTAGTCTACAGGGTGAGCTCCAGGACAGCCAGGGCTATACAGAGAGACCCTGTCTCATACAAAACAAGACAAGTGCTTTATGTGGAGCATTGTCTCACATGTTCTTAGTGCCCTTCTGATAATTTAGATATTCAATTTTCCCTTTGTAATATAAAACGTGTTATAATTTTGTTATATAAAAGACTGCTTTTGATGAGAAAAGGGCATGCTTATACATATTTATATTCTAACATATGCTAAACAAAATGGCTAGAGAAAGAAAAAAGAGAACACAAGGAGAAAAAAAACAATGAGCATTGTTTAGGTGCTGGAGAAAGGGGCACAATTATTACATTTTTTATGTGAATGTAAATTAGTCCATACATTTCAGAAAAACATGTTGAGGTGGTTAAAAGATTAAAAATGAAACTTCCACAGGACCCAGAAACCTCCTTCTGGCTGTGTATTCAGAAGGATAACTTAACTCCCATATCAACTGCAAAATTATACACTTAGATACGTGATATATGTCTCAACAGATTCTTTGATAAAGAAAATTTGTATATGCCTAGTGGCACACTATTTAGCTTTTAGAAAGAGAAGAATTGTTATTGGTGACAGCACGAATGAATCTGGGGAATAAAACCTTCACTGAGATAATCCAGGAACAGAAAGATAAAGGGCACCCATTCCCACACAGATGTGGAATTTAAACCAGTTGAACTCAGGAAAGTGGAGGGGAAACGAGATCATGATTAGAGAGCAGAAGGAAAGACGGCAGTTGTCTGAGAGACAAAATTTTAGATAGGAGGGCTGAGTTTTTAGATGCATCACACAGCAAATTAAAATAGAAAGAACACAACAAAGATTATATAAGAAAATGATAAGCCACCTTAGTGACTATAAGGCTGGAGAGAATTGTTCAGGAGCAAAGAAATCCAGGATAAGAAGAAATATATATTACAGGAGATATGCAGGATCCATTAAATCTCTGAAAGTCCTTCTAAAGAAGAGTTTACACCAAGCAAATGGAGGAAAAGGTTGAATAGATACAAGATGACATGTCTGCGCATTCATATCTACATATGCTCATCCATCATTTCTAACTGTACAAACTGAGAGGAGCTAGCATCAAGAGAACCAGGGCACACTGCACTTCACTGAGTGGAACCAGGCTTCCTCGGGGAATTTATTTATTTCAGTATAGAGGACAGAAAAATAAATTTAAGATAATCTGAAAATCTTGCTGGATAGAAAAGTTAAGTAGGTGTCTTAAAGTGCTGAGGATGAGGAAAATAAATGGCAGCGAGCTGCAAGGTACTCCTGTCAAATATGGGGTGATGTCCACATCATAACTCGTAGTTCTAACAACAGGTTATAACAGTCTGTAAAGAATCTTTGAGCCAAACGTATTTAGACATAAAGCAGTAATTTCATTCATAAAGAAATACCCCGTGGGCAGCAGCAGTAGCTCAGTGGTAGACCGCCTACCTAGCATGCATAAGAATCTGGTCTTTATACTAGTACCAAAATGGATGAATGAATGAATGAATGAATGAATGAATGAATGAGCTAATGAATGAGTAAATGTAGTCAGACTCACTTGCCAACCAACAAGTGAAGAAGCACTGATATTAGAAGCACTGTTTGGCCCTTTAGTGGAGGCAATAATCAGCAGATGATAAGAGTTAATGAAAGTCTAGTAAAACCAAGACAGACTATCTTCTCAAATGATATCCCTAAAAACATTCCCTAACTGCACAGAGGAAAAATCTAGATACTTTACTGTGGAGAAGCTTGTCAGGCACCCCTTTACCAGCTGCCATATGCAGTAAACATATGAAGATGCAAGTAATGGAAGGATCCATCCTCACATGTACCTGAAATCCAGGAAAGTCACAGTAATTTCCCCAAGGGAACACCACACAAATTCCTTAAGATACCTGGACCAATGCATTAAGAAGACAGGGTCCAAAGGACATACAAATAAGAATCTAGCCCACATGTAAAGATGCTTGAATTTCCAGTAAAAGCAAAGTAAGGAAAGAGAGTCATTCTCCCACTTAAAATAGATGCTTTGAAAAAAAAAAACAATGGCCCTCAAGACACTGAACACAGGTGAAGATGACTAGTGACACATGACAGAAGAGAAATGACTAGGGAACTGTCTCTAATGGGTGAGATCACTGCCTGGAAACAAATTCCAGCACAGAGCACAGGTGCAACACTAGGAGGAAACCCTGTGGATGACTTTAGAAGTGTCCCTGGATGGGGAGGGGCAGACAGAGGCTTCAGGAAGGGCAAAGTTGTGTTTGCATGATGAATGACCAGAAAAATAGAGAGCTTTACATGAAGGCAATTTCAGCTATCATGCAAACCCTCCTCACGTACTCAAGCATTCAGAGAACCAATCAGCATGTGTGTGGGGATGGGATGCTGTCAGAAAATTACCCAGAGTACTCGCAGGGGAGGGAAGGACAAGGTGGCCATGGTGCACTGGAGAGCCTTGCTGGGTATTGGACACATTGTAAGCATTGGCTAAATGTAACTCGAGTCATGCCTGCCCCTAAAAAAAAAAAAACAAAACAACAAAAAAAAAACAGTGAGGCCAGCATGGAACATGCTACTTTTAAGTAATTTACACATGCCCCCAACAAAGCACAGGGACACAGGGATTCAAATACAGGCAGGAAGCAATAAAAAGAAAAGCTCATACTCTGGCATCAAATCAGAAACAAACAGTTTCATTGTTTTAAAATACTTGTTATTTATGTGTATGTATGAGTGCTTGAATGTATTTATGTACACATGTTTGCACACCAGGCACGTGTCTGGTGTCTCCAGAGGTGGGAAAAGGCCATGGGTTCGCCTGAAACTGGAGCTTCTGACGGTTATGAGTCATCCTGGGGGTGCTGGGAACTAACACCGGCTGCTCTGTGGGAGCAGTGAGTGCTCTTAACAGCGGTCTCTCTGGCTCCAATGAATAGCTTTTTCAAACAAGTAGCAAAATAAAATCCAAATTGAGGAGAAAAGTAGATCGATGGAAAGAGGGCCAAAGAATATGGCCTAAACAAGTAATGCGCATAGATGTTAAAACATGACCATGTTCCTAGTGGACAGGCTGAAGGAAAGATGCAGTAGCAGCAGCAGCACCTGCCCTCTGTTCATGTGGATCTGCCTTCAGCTCAGTGGAACAACAGAACAGCCTGGCATCCCAAGAGTTTTAAACACAGGTCATATGTCTGGGTGAGATGTTTAGTCTGGTTTAAATCCTCCACCACCACATGCTCACAACATACAACCTCTGTGGGTAGGAAGATGGCCTTTACACAATTCCCTTATGCTCTGATTGCTGTTCTCCACAGTGATGAGACTGTTAGCTGAGTGCTGTGTGCCAAGTGCCATATTTAAAGCTCTTTATAATGAACTTATTTAAACTTCGAGATATCTTTAGGTGATTTAGATGGTTATAATCATCCTTTTCTGGAGAAGAAAGCAGACTTCCCAAGGTTGGGATTTGCCCAAGTCAATATGAAACCTGTGTTCTGAGCTGCAATCTTATCTCCTGGGAGTTTTAATAGTTTGCTGTCTCTACCCCACAATCTCATGACTCCCTGCTGAGGAATGTGCTCCACACAGGCTGAGTGGATTCTCCATGACAGGGACTCCCTGTAGGAGCGCCATGGTGGGTACCAGGTGAGAAGAAGGAGAATGCCATTTAAAGAGAACCCCAGAGAGTATGACAGCATACCTCCTCAAGGATGCACCACCCATTCAGTATTCTTTCCTCTAGTAAATTACATGTTCACTGTACCAAGAGTAGTATCCCCATGTGTTGCTATTTTGGAATTTCTATACTCATAGAGCATCTACTCATCTCTTTACCAGAATATTCTTTTAAATCCTGATCTCTTCAAACAGAGTCCATAGGCATAGGGTCTCAGGTAAAGTCATGAGTACCAGCCTGGGTCAACAATGAGTCTGTGCCCTCAGGTAGACTACAACTTTGCACTGAAAGAATGTGTGTGGCTAGACCAGCAAAATACTGAAGATGAAGCTTGATCTCAGAAAGGATGCACCAATGGGTAGATCAGAAGATACAGTGAAGAGGAGCATGAAGCATCACCTCACACTGTGTTCAGTTACCTCCAGAATCAACAGTCAAGCGATGCTCTACACCATGACATCATAGAGTTGTGTGTTTATTGTTGTATGCCCATACAAGACTACTTGGTGTGATGTAGCTCTGTTGCTTTGGGACCAGGTGCACTATGCTCAAATTCAGACCCCATCAGTCAGAAGCATGGATGACTAGGTTGCGAAAGAGTTAGTTGCTCCTCTGGAATGACAGGGCTGCTATACTCATGAACTCACAGTGTCTGTGGCTGCTTACACAAGACCTGCACACAACCAAGGCTGTCAACATCCCAGCACAGAGCAAAAAGGGGTTCATGTGCCCCTATATGTAACAGAGTAATTTTTGGAAGTCAATGGCTTCTGGGAGAAGGAGATTCAGTGGCCTGATAGGCCAGCCATGATGCAGTGTGTAGCCCCATATCTAGGAGTAGAAGGATAACACAAATTGAATTTAATGGATTATTAATTTTTTTAAAGAGGGACTAGATTTGGGAGGTAGGAAGATGGAGCTATCTGGGAAGTGTTAAGGGGGAGGAGTTGAAAGTGAATGTGATCAAAACACAATGTATGAAATTCTCAAGTAATAAAAAAACCAAAAGAAGAGGGAAAAGAATGAATTGTTTAGCCATTCTGAGTCTCAACTACCATACTTTAGGATGGTAACCAATGGGATGGCTGGTTGTGACTATCAACCTGACTTAACTAAGGGATGTGTAGGAGGGTCAGAGCTTTCAGAGAATTGTGTCATGTGGAACAGTGACAGAGTGGGAAGCCTGCTCTGAATGTGTGGCACCTGCCCACAGGCTGGGAATCCAGAAGAAATGGGAAGTTGGGAGAAGGCAGCATAGACGCCTACAAGCCCTCCTTTCTGGGTGAGTCTATCCCTCTGACATGAGATTCCAGCTCCTTCTGTCTGTCAACACAGACCAATGCCATTGACTTTAGCTTTCAACACTGGACTGGGACAGCTGAGGTACCTTCTTCCCAGACTGGCTACTGACTCAATTCTCTGCTGCTCCAGCAAGCAGATAGACATTATTGAATTGTGCTGCTCTGTCCTGTAAGCTAAGCACCAAATCCCCTCCTATAATATAAAATATTTTATATAATATAATATTATATTATATTAGTTCTATCCCTCTAGAGAACCCTGTCTGATCTGATGAAGGCTGCTTCAAGAAAAATCAGTATTTATGACATTAGAAAATAATATAGAACTTTTCTTAGCTCACCTGGTAAGCTGCAGAGGGACCCGAGCTGTTCTCACTTGGGTACAAAGTCAGCTCACTCACCCCATTTGATCTTACAGATGAATGCAGCTTAAGCCTGTGGATAGGGCAGAGGAGTAGACAAAGCTTTGGAAGCCATGTGCTGCCTGTGTCATCTTTTATCAGAAATAAAATCATTTTTAGTAGAAATGAAAAAAAATCATCAAACAGACTACGAGTAGCAGTGATTTAATTAAAGCATAAGTAAGGCTGAGTAGTTAGTAATTATCACTTACTAAGTTAACAGCTCATTGTGTTCAAGGGCCTAAGGGGAAATTAGCTTTTTCAAATTAGGAAAGAACTATAAACTCTTAAAGAAAGAATGAAATTAAAGATAAGCCATTACATAAAGGGCTTTCTGATTCAATCCTTGGCCTCTGGTCCATTCAATCATTTTGCTTTATTGAGTTTCCTTTCACTCTCAGCTAAGTCACCCTGAGAAGCTCACAAAATGATTTCTCTCTTAAATGTATAGAGACTTTGACATCCTAATGCTGGCAAACTCAGCCGTGCCTGTGAGTGTGACCTTTGCCATCATGATCTCCCCCAATATTTGAACACTTAAATTCAGGGCTGTTAATTAAAGTCAATGACGAGAGGCAGAATAGGAGACCATTTAAAAGAAATCCACAACCGAACAGAAGCTAAGCACTCTGGATTTGTTTCAAAATGATGGAGTGTGCTTGCAATTAGTATAATGGATGAGTTGAGGCATGTTAGGAGCTTTTACGTTCCCTGTGTGTGTCATGAAGGAAGTCACAAACCTTTAATCAGAACTCATTGTGTCCTCCCATCAATAAGGGGCTTCAAAAGACAAAGGACGTTGGCTTGAAGAAGAGAGAACCATCAGAGACTCTTCTTATGTTGTAAATCTCAAAGTCAGAATTTTCTAAGTCACAATCAGATTAGATGCCCGTGCTTCAACCAGGATGCTACGGAACAAAATGGAGAAGGCAGTAGCGCATTGATGAGAAGTGCCCATGGGCTTAAAAGACTTTATATACCTTATTTGGTGGCTTCAGTAGGTGAAAATTGATTTTCATTTATCTCAATAATTTCTTTGAGTCTTTAAAAGAGTACAGATCTTTTATCTAAATGTCCTTGCAGGTCTTAGATATTAAAATAATTTTATTACCCTGAAAGCTTTTTACATTAACATTGTTCTGACTTTGGCATTTATTTTGAGTCTTTGAAAAGTTCTAGACTATGGAATTTGAGGTGAAGTTAAGTTTTAAATCCCCCCATTCCCCCTCCCACGGTGTGTGTGTGTGTGTGTGTGTGTGTGTGTGTGTGTGTGTGTTCATCTGTGTAGGCATGTGTAGAGGTCAAAGGTCGACGCTGAGTGTTTTCCTCAGGTGTTCCCCACTTTGTTCTGTGAGCAGGCACTCTCACTAAACGTCGAGCTTTCTCTTTGGGCTCTGGTGGGTGGCCAATGAGCCCCAGGGTCACCTGCCTTCATTCCAGCACTGGAATTACAGATGAAGGCTGCCAAGCCCAGACTTACATGGGCACAAAGGATCCAAACACATGGACTAACGCTTGGCAAGAAAGATTGTAGCCTAATTAGAAACTCCCCTGTACTGTTAGTGTGTACGTATTTGGTTAACTGGTTATTCTATTGACTGACTGGTAGGACTGTTCTCCGAGTGCTATAAAGTAGCATGACTTTAAAAAATAAGCAAGGGGTTGGAGAGATGGCTCAGTGGTTAAGAGCACCACCTGCTCTTCCAAAGGTCCTGAGTTCAATTCCCAGGAACCACATGATGGCTCACAACCATCTATAATATAACCTGGTGCCCTCTTCTGGCCTGCAGGTAAACAAGCAGACAACACTGTATACATAATAATAAAATAAATCTTAAAAAAAAAACCCAGCATATACTTGCAGGCATTTGAGGGAAGGATATAGATAGATAGATAGATAGATAGATAGATAGATAGAAAAATAGATAGATAGATATAGATATAGATATATATTCTTAGTACAATCAAAGACCCCACTTGGAAAACAGAGAGAAAGAATAAAGATTGCATCTACATAAAAGAGGAATCCGTTTTTAAACCCTCCTGTTTCCCATCTTCATTCTGAAGCAATGTGGGTGACCTCAGAATTCATAGCTTCAAGTGTAATCTTTCAGCTATACTACAAGGGCGAGGCAGACAAGGATTGCTCACAGTGTGAAGATGTTGTGAGATGCCATAGTCGAGTTATTGGCATTTGCAATTTGGAGGCAAGTTGAGGTTTTGGGGGAATAAGCAAGAATCTGCCTCCCCCCCCATCCCCCTCAAAAAACAGAAACAAAAACCCAAACAAACAAACAAAAACAAAAACAAAAACAAATCCTGCTGTGTATCTGAGAAGGGAAAAGGGCTGTGTAGGGGAGCTAATCCTAGGTTCTGTTATGAAACTAAAGTGACAGCTGAAACACTGTGTGCTCTGACACAGTGACAGGGGCAGGCAAAGGTCCTGCCAGGGACTTCTCCCAGAGACCTGGGCAGGAGGCAAAGAGGATGCTGGGATGTCACCTGCACTTAGAGGAAGTCCTAATGCAATAACCAAGTAAAATGAAACAAAATATCACATACACAAAAGGATAAGTAACAATAGCAAAGCCAGGTGCTCTGTTTGGGAAAATTTACCCCTAAAATACTTACTTAGAATCCAAACACCTTATTTTTTAAATTTATTTATTTATTAATTCATTCATATTACATCTCAATTGCTATCCCATCCCTTCTATCCTCCCATTCCTCCCTCCCTCCCTCCCACTTTCACCCTATTCTCCTCCCCTTTGACTGTGACTGAGGGGGACCTCCTCCCCCTGTATATGATCATAGGGTATAAAGTCTCTTCTTGGTAGCCTGCTATCCTTCCCCTGAGTGCCACTGGGCCTCCCCATCAAGGGGACGTGGTCAAATACGGGGCACCAGAGTTCATGTATAAGTCAGACCGCACTCATCATCTGTAGAGAATGACCTGTCCCTTGGCTGGATCTGGGTAGGGGTTCAATGTTTACTGCACATATTGTCATTGGTTGGTGCCATAGTTTGTGCCAGGAAAGTAGGATAGACATGAGGACATCCTTTTGGGACTCTAAGTGAGAGAAGTATGGGAGAATGGGGAAATAGAAGGATCCAGAGGGTCCTAGAAAAGTACAAGTAGAACATTATGATGGGCGGATCTGGGCCTAGGGGTCCTGCACCTTATTATTTTTTTTTAAAAAACAGCTATACTGAAAAAATATTCTGGAAAGAACAGAATAGTTTTCTTTGAATTGTTTTACTCTGAGGTTTTGTGTTGTTTTCATTAGATGAGTTAGCGTTTGTTTGAGTAATGAAGCTGTAATAAGTGAGAAAAACTGTGGATGAGAAGTCTGAGGAAGCATCCGGCATGAAGGAGTGCTACCAGGCCATCTGCCTACCTCTGTGTAGCCAGGACTAAGCACTGCCTTGCCAAGTGCTTTACATGAATGTTGGAAAATGGGACTTGGAACCTCGTGCCACCTGAAGATGACATTGACTGTTGATCCTCCTGCCTCCACCTCCTAGGCCCATACCACCACACCCAGCTTCCAGATTTGTCTTTAAGATGTATTTTGAATCTAACCACCCTTTACTGATACCTTAGAATCCTAGCATCAATTGTCAGAAAATACCTTAAAATGCTTAAAGAATATAAATTAGAAAAAATATGTTTCTTACTTCAAGATGTTTCTCATTATGCCTAGTATTAAATTTAAATTTTTAGCCATGGTTATTCTTAGTTTTTCAGTGTCATCTTCAGATGTCCTTTCGTGGTCATCTGTCTCATATCCACAAGAGGCTTGTAAAGGAAAACAGGAATAAATACAGCATGGTTGCCAACTTTTTGATATTGTGTCTTATCATTGGCTTTGTGATTGTACAAAAGTAACAGCACGTGGTGTTCTCTGGCAACCAAGTGGGCTTCCTCTGTGAGCCCCCTCCATCCCCAGCTTACCATGGAAGCTATTTATTTGTTCCCCACCAGTGTATGATGGATGTAATGTGGGCCTGTCGTCTTCAAATCATGCATAGAAATGTGGTTTAAAAAATCCAGCATAATTTTGGCATAAACATTTCATTTATTTCACTTTAATAAATATTGAAAGGTGAGCTGGAGAGATGGCTCAGAGGTTAGGAGCACTGACTGCTCTTCCAGAGGCCCTCAGTTCAATTCCCAGCAACCACATGGTGGCTCACAACCATCTATAATGGGATCTGGTTCCCTCTTCTGGCATGCAGGTAGAGCACTGTACACATAATAATGAATAATAAATCTTAAAAAGAAAGAAAGAAAAGCAAGATACCAAGTTTGACTTGGAAGCCATAGAAACAGAACTAACATGAGCTGTAGAAGAACACCGAGCCTGGACAGGCAGAAGGGGAACGCCGCACAAGCAGACAGCCTTACCCAAGGCAAAACTGCATGTCTTATTCAAAGTTACGATGAAAGAAAAGGCCTTTGTACACATGATTTGTGTGTGTGTGTGTGGGTTAACATCCAACCTCTTACAAAGTTGAGAACTGCACACCTAAAGCTTTTTTCTTAACATAAAGTCTAGATGCCCCAAGATAAAATTTGGAGACATAAAAGAAATTTCTAAAAATGAGCCCCAAGTTCTATTTGTTTCGCTGTTCAAAGTTTTTGCATTTTCAGTTATTATTAGGTTTCCAAATGTCTTGTGATTTCTTTCTGACATGCCAGCATATTCTCAAGCCCTCCAGAATATTCCCAGTTGGTGCCACCAGCCTGTGGCGGTACATACAGTGACGTGCACACCACAGTGAGCTGCCAGGCAGACGCTAGTCTGAGAGGCAGAAGGAGGAAACACTGACCACGTGCCTTCACCGTTATGGCCAGCATGCCCCAGTGAACAGTGACGATCCTTTACGGCTGCAGAAGAACAACAGATAGATGGGAAGCACACGGGAAAGCAGAGTCTTTCTGGGCCCACTGTCTTGCATTTTGTGACGTCACTGCCTACAAAATTAGGTAATATAAGCCCAAATGCTGATAGCAGCACAAGGTGGACAGGCACCTGAGAGAGCACAGTGTCTTCATTTCAAAGTGTGAGACTTCTGGATTTATCTCTGGGTGGGAGCTAGAAAGGTGTGTGTATGTATATATGTGTATATATGTATATATACACACACATGTGTGTGTGTGTGTGTGTGTGTGTGTGTGTGTGTGTGTGTGTGTGTAAGCAGAAATGACATGCTTCTTTGTGTTTGTTCTAGGAGACATCAAGAGCTCAGGGAGTTCAAAGCTCTATTTACATTTTTAAATGTCTGTGAACTGCAACATGTGGTTTGAGAAACGCTTAACATATTTTTAAACCAGTTTCTTTTTTAAAAAATTATTGTGCAAATAAAAAATTACCATGCATGACCATATAAATAAAATGAAATAATTGGCCTCACAGAGGCCATCGTCCATCAGACGGAGCATCTAGCAAACTCAAGCTATAAACTATAATGATTGAGGCCACTTGGCTGGCATCTTTTTTCTTGAAGTGACTGCCAGAATTTCTGGTCAATAAACAACCTAATACACTCAAGCACTATGAGCAGGGGGCTGGGCAAAACGATTAAATAAAACATGCCATTGGCAGAATAAGACAGCACACGGCTTTACCATAGTCTTCTCAACTGAAGAAAATGCTTCTGTGACTCAGAGAGAAAAGCTGTGCATGCGTGCTAATTGCATACTAAATGCAGAACTCCAGTCCAGTTGACAAAATCCTGTGGCTCCAAAGTCTTTCCTTTGTGTTTGCAATACCATGACTGAAAACCACTTATAACAAGGCTTATTATTAAGAAAAAGTATAATGTCCCAGCACTGCCTGGCCTCTCTCCTTCCCGGGACTAAGTGCTTGCAATCTTCTTTGCCTTTGTCCTGAGTAGCTGGTGACAAGCGGAACGAATGAGGCTTCACCTCGGCAAGCTTCCGAGAAGGAGGGGCAGCTCACGTAGCAGCTCCTTCCTAAGCCTTAAAAATTAATGGGGGAAGCGGTTTCCTGGACCATCGTAAATAAGCAGGAGGTAGATGATGGGAGAAGGGCACTCACCAAAGCCCCGCAAGTAAAGCAGCTGCTGAGCATTGCCACCCCCTCGCACCACAGGATGCCATTTCCCCACATCTCTCCATCCTTTCTCAGTTTCCTAAACCAGTCACCTCCTCGTGCCCTTCCCAGTGTTCAAGCCTGGGAGTTTTCCTAGTGCTTACTAAACTGCCTCTCCCAGAAACTGTGCTTCAGCCTTCTTCTCCTTTGACTTCACCAACTACACTATAACCCAAACAGACCCCCTGAGAGCCCATGACACCTGAATCACAATCATTGTCCTCTTTATCAAGCAGGAGAAAGAGAGACCAGTCCAGGGTCTTGCTTAGACCCTGTCCAATGCCCATGGCTTACAAGTGGGCTCGGACATCTCTTAAGCGGGGCTCCAATCCCCTGTCAGTTGCAATTGCCCAAGTTGTTCACACTGTTCTCTCACCTGAACACACACACACACACACACACACACACACACACACACACACACACACTTAAATAAAAGTTCATTTAAAAAATTGTAAAGAAGGACAAGCCTGGGTTACATTCAGAGTCCTGTCTCAATGAAACGAAGCAGGGGCTGGAGCTACGGCGCTGTGCAGGTAGAAGAGCTGCATCCACAGCAGCCATTAAACACACGCACACACACACACACACACACACACACACACACACACACACACGGCCTTCGATACCTACAATGACAGCATGGTATATATGGGGGACAACCCAGCTTCAGGTCTTCTGAGAGACCCTGCCTCCAGGGAACAGGAGGATGCCCGACATCCTCCTCTGGGCTTGACACATGTGAGCGCACACATGCATGTCCACCACACACACAAACACATGTGCATGCCCATCACGTATGCAAACAGAAAATAGATCGTACTTTTCACGGAATGCCTTCCTTTTCCAAGTGATTGTATAAGGCACTTTTTAAAAACCCCACTAAATTCTACTACAGATCTACCAAGACACTTACTAGCTCAAGTGCATGCTGTAATTTACAAGAAGACAGGTCAGTTCTCCCAACAGATCCCCACCTGGGCTGTGAACCAAGTCAAGGCATAGCCAGCCAAGGCACCCACTACGCTGTGAGACAATTTTCCCCAGGAGGGCTGGGCAGGTCTGTGGGATGGCACTGAAGCAGATCAAAAGAAGTCAATAGAACCTCAATGACTTAAAATGTTCTAATTCTTAAGATGGTAGGGAATGACCTTCACAAAAGAACTAGATAAAAAAAACCTTTATTTTGCAGGATATACTTTAGTTGTAAAAATATGCTTGTGCAAACTGTCTGAACTATCTCACTCCACCAGAAGTGATTTAATTTATTTCAGATAAATGCATATTCAGTGACAAGGCTGCTTTAAAGATGAAGATAATCTTTAAAAGTCCATTGAAAATGAGAACTACAAGTCCATAGGCTCTCAGCTGTGTTTCCATGACTAACAAGATAATATAAAAATAGTTCAAGTTCTAAAATTATATTGTATGAAATTATGGATGCATAGGAATCAGTTTCCTCTGAGCTTCAATAATTAACATTTTAAATAGAGCAGTGACACACAGTAATTATAATATTAAAACATGAAGATAATCAAAAGCTCAACCAGGGTGCCCTGGGTGTCTGAAAAGATGTTTTAAATGTCATGGGAACCTGTACCATTAATCCTGTTACATCTCTTGGAGGCTGTCTGCTCATCCCTACCTGGCATCTCTCCAGCACAGATGGGAGATTCACCTCTAGCTCCCTAATGACACTGATGATAACATTTCTTTTCTGATGCAGTGCCCCCAAGTTTTTCTTCTGGCATAGTGAAGTTCTTCTACCTTACCTTTCGTTCTCACCCCTTACCCCACAACTCTGTGGCCTTTCTCAGAGTGAATCAAATTACAATTTACCTACAAAATCAATCTCTCTCTCCTCTCTCCTCTTTTCTGCTTCTTCTTGTTCTTCTTCTTGTTCTTCTTCTTGTTCTTCTTCTTGTTCTTCTTCTTGTTCTTTTTGTTCTTCTTGTTCTTGTTGTTGTTGTTGTTGTTGTTGTTGTTGTTGTTGTTGTTCTTCTTCTTCTTCTTCTTCTTCTTCTTCTTCTTCTTCTTCCTCTCTCCCTCTCCCTCTCTCATCTTCATGCTGAATATGGCTTTCCATTTTTAAAATTTATTCATTCGTTCACTTTACATCCCAATCACAGACCCTTCCTTTCTCTCCTCCTGGTCACACCCACCCACCCACCCTCTTCTCTCTTTTCCCCATCCACTTCTCCTCAGAAAAGAGGAGACCACCCCACCCCACCCCACCCCACAGCTACCAACCCATGCCAGCACATGAAGTCACATCAGGACTAAGTGCATCCTCTGCCGCAGAAGCCAGACAAGGCAGCCCAGCTAAGGGAAAAGTAATCCAAAAGCTGGCAACCGAGTCCATGTCAGAGACAGCCTCTGCTCACTTGCTAGGGGACCTCATGAAGACCAAGCTGCCTATTGGTTACATATGTGTAGGGCGTCTAGGTCCAGACCACGTATGCTCTTTGGCTGGTGCACCAGTCTCTGTGAGCCTCCATCGACCAACGTTAGTTGCCTCTATTGGTCTTCTTGTGGAGCTCTTGTCCCCTCTGGGTCCTCTATCCACCCCTCCCCGACTCTGCTATAAGACTCCCCAAGCTAAGCATAACATTTGGCTGTGGGTCCCTGCATCTGTATCGATCCACTTCTAGGTGGAGCCTCTCAGATGACAGTTATGCTAGTTTCCTTTCTGCGTGCATAGGAGAGTATCATTAATAGTGTAAAGAGTTGGTTCTCTCTCATGAGGTGGGTCTTAGTTTGGGCCTATCTTTGGTTGGACATTCCCTCAATCTCTGCTCCATCTTTATCCCTGCACATTTTGTAGGTGAGGTAAATTTTGAATCAAAGATTTTGTGGGGGAGGGTTGGTGCTCCCCTCTCTTCACTTGAAGTTCTGCCTGGCTAGGTGGTGGCTACTTTACTCTCCATGTCCCCGGCTTCTAGAAGCCTCAAGTAGAGTCACCCTTGTGTCCTCCCAGGAGCATATCCTGTCACAGGTCTCCAACTTGTCCCAGAGATGCCCCAACTGGCTTCACTTCTCTTCCCCAGCCCTCTCATCTCCCACCATCCTCACATCTGATCTCCACTCTTGTTCCCCTCCCCACACTGACTTCCACCCAGTTCCACTGTCTATTCTATTTCCTCTTCTGAGTGACATTCAAGCATCCTTCCTTGGTCCCTCCTTGTTACTTATTCTCTTTGTGTCTGTAAATTGTAGTATGGTTACCTCCTACTATATGGCTAATATCTGTTTATACGTGACTACATACCATGTGTGTCTTTCTGGGTCTGGGTTACTTCACTCATCAGTTTACCTACAATCTTAATTCTATTTTAAAATTAAAGTAAAATGAAAATTTAACAACTTCTAAGGCCTGGCAACAGCTCGAATTACTAACCCTGCTTTCATTACCATTCTGTTGATAGAGGACATCCTTTGCCACTCATTGCTTATCTCTACGTCTTTGATTCTTATTCCAACCCTAAGTCCTTTGACTCTATGAGTGTCGCCTGAGTCTCTGCTTGGAAGAGTCTTTGGAAGTCTGGTCACCTTGTTCTTAAAATCTCCTTGCATATAAATAGCATGCAATGCTTCAATTGCTTGATTATTATTTTTTTTAAATCTCCTTCCCCTCCATTCATCTCCATCTTCTCTCCTGTTCTGCCAGGTCTTTTCTGTTGAGCCAAAGCATCTTCCTTCTCTGAAGTTGTATCTAGATTCTAGTTTATCCATCCCACTTATTACCCTCATCTCCTTAGCATAAAATATATTCATTCATTCATTACAATTATGTGACTGCTACTTAATGTAAAACATCTTTGCCTGCATTGTTAAAGGCGTGTGACTAGAAGAACCAGCACTTACAGAAGTTGTCACTCACTGTCATATCCTGAGAGGTGATGCATCATCTGAGAGATGCAATACGATGTCTAATCAGTAGTGCAATGGCTGCACAGTGTATAACTTAGCCTTGACCTTGCAAGCCTAGTACCCCTCAGTCTCCCAAGCTCTAGTGTTACAGAGCTGTGACACCACTTCCAACTTCTTGATGGACTTTAGCTACAAACATGAGCCCATTGTCTCTCAGATTATGTAAAGTGTGAAGATGAAAAATTCACCATTGGTAAGACTGCATGTGTTTCTACCTTCATTCATTCTCTGCTCAAACAACTGGGCCTGGTGTTGCTCATTAACATTTCTTTCCTGTTATTGTCTGCCTCTGCTACTTCTGTGTTCTGTTTTATAGATATTGCTCTACCATATGTATTGTGTTTTATCTTTACAACCACTTTATTCTTTGGGGGGGACATCACATTATGCTTTATAAAACCATATTTCTGATCAGATCTTCCTGTCACTCAGACTACAGCTGCATTTCTGGCTGATGAACACAGGCCTGTGTGGTGTCCAGGAGTCCCACACCAGCAATATTACTGTAAACACCTGTGCTGGCCCTTTAAATGAATAAACTAAGAAACCAGAGAAGAAAGCTTTAGTTCAAACCTAACTGCGTGATTTGCCCTCCACTCCTCCACTCTTTTCATTTCTACATCCACGCTCTGTTGACTTTGCTTCAGATCCTCCTCGGCTGGCAGTTTATGTTGCCTCTTGGCCCTGTGTCTATTTTCTACGTCTCAAGTTTTGGTCACCCCTTCCCCAGTCCCTATCTGAGAGTTTGTGTACTTCCTCTGTTTCAACTCAATTTCATACCAAGTTACAGTGAAAAGATATTTTTTTCACCCAAATACACAAAGTCAAGAAGACCAGCAATGGCCTTTTGGGGGCATAATCTGAAATAAGGTCAATATGGTCTGAACGCTGTCATCTTTGGGGTATTAATATTCTAAGCCAGTGGTCCTCAACCTTTAGGTTGCATGCACTTTGGGAGGTCAAATGATCCTTTCACGGGGATCACATAAGATCATCAGAAAACAGATTTTTTTTTTACATTATGATTCATAACAGCATCAAAGTTACTGTTATGAAGTAGCAGCACAATAATTTTATGGTTGAGGGTCACCACAACATGAGGAACTGTATTACAGGGTCACAGCACTGGGGAGGCTGAGAACCACTGGTCTAAGGGTTTCTTGGAATTTTTAGCTAGAAGACTAATCACAGTGACTACCAGAGCCTTGAAGGAATTATATCTCACAGTGTCAATCCCCATCACTGAATCAGGACCATCAATGGCTCAAGTCTACTTAAACGAGCATATTTCATAAAAATGTATAGTGAAAGATAAATCCCTTCTTTCTATGCGTAAAATATTAGAAAATCTCTTTTAACTTTTTAAAAATCTTAGTAGTAAGCCATTTGTTCACCAACGTATTATATAGACTCTTCAGCAGAAAAAATAGTCAGTGCACCTGCGTGTCTGGCCTGCATCTCGGTTCTTCTGTCAGACAGAGAAATTCCTGGCACCTTGGCAGAAAAGGCGGGAATCTGATTCAATCGTTTTCCTGAATGATTAAATGTCCATTTATAAGAGAAAGGCCAGGTTTGCACTGATAATGACAGAAATGTTACAGCACACAATCTGTCTAACCATGCTGTGCTCATTGCAAACGCGTAAGGAAATTCAAGTTGACTGTGGAAAGTACCAGCAGTGAGTGATATAGATAAAACAATAGCAAGCTTCATGGGGATAAGGAGTGAAAAGAAAAAAAAAAAGGCCAGACCCAGCTGAGTCTCTACAGCTGAAAGAGTTTACCTGCAACCTGAGTCAGATCTAGTACAGGCTGACTCTGGTTAACAGTCCTCTTTTAAAGATTCCTCCAGCAGAAAGGGCTGTGTCTGTACCTGGCCAGTGCTTTTCCAGGAGAACAGGTAGCAGATTCTATGAAGGGGAATCCACTTCAGAGCCTACCTGTTCCCTGATGTTCACATTGCATCCTTTAGTGCTCTGATTTCAACATAGAAAGATGTCTGAGATGTTTTGTTGCAGATCCTGTGATGATTTCTGACCACAGGAGTTCACAAAATCTAGTCTGGTATGCTCCAAAGTTGCTGTGACCTGAGGAGGCCAAATCCCATACCCATTTGAGAAGGAATATCTTGTGTATTATATGGATGTATTTCCTGCCAATTTAAAAATAATCCTATGGTCTATGGACCACCATGTTGAAGGTGGGACATTCAACAGGCAGAAAAGATTCTGGGATAGAGCCAGGTGCAGGAGATTTGCCCAGGAAGATGTAAGGAGGACAGATGCATGGTACTTAAACAGGGGTAACCAGCTGTGTAGCACAATGTAGATTAGTATAAATGGGTTATTTTAAATTATGAGTTAGTCAGAGAAGAACCTAGCTATACGGCCTAGGTATTTGTAAATATATTTTGAGTCAAATGAGTCACTATTGCAGGAGCTTGGGGCCAGAAGGAAAAATACACATCCTACTACAAATGGGCATTAAATAATTTTTCCTGGGCATCTGGAAAGGCAGATGTCTCAAATGTGGCTGTATATGAATTGTTAAGGCAGAAAGGATGCCTGTGATTACTTAATTAAGTCTTTATTTAACAAACGAGAAAACTGAAGACCAAAGAACTTAATTGAATTATCCTGTGTCAGGAAGCAAGTTGTTTATGTTCAAGAATCAACTATTCAGAGGTCATTTCTCTTGGTCCTGTTACCTGACGTATTTTTTTTCCTGTAAACAATCAGGAAATATTAATTTCTAAAGTATAATCCTAGAAGCTGACATTGTAAGGCATATGGAAATATCTAGATAATAAAAGGCGACTAAAGCCCTCAGTAATATGACCTGTTTATACGAGAGCAATGGCATTTGGGGAAAATCCTTCCCACTGTACTTTGTTCACAGCCTTCCTAGAGCATTACTCATATTGCTTATGGCATAACGGAACAGATCTAACAAAAATCCTGATGGAATGCGTGTGTGGCACATGAATGACTGAGAGGACACATGTGAGAATGATTGAAAAGTTAAAGAAATAAAATTACCTATAGAAATGAAGCCATACTAGGAGAGGTGGTAAGGCCAGGCTCAGGTAAGCTTGATAGAGGAGCAGGGGACAGTGACGTAGAATTATATAGGGTCCTGCACAACCTATGCATTCGATAACTTACTAGCTAAATCTGACACGACTTTCCTTTTACCACAGCTAAAACCTCATTAGTGTTTATTTGCTATGTTTCCCACCCATATAAGCAGCAGAACGCCAGCCAGGAAGTACAAGACCATGCGCTTTCATTCTTCTAAACGTGACTGAGCACGGAGGCCACACATGAACCAGAGCCATGAAGGATTTCAGAGAGATGGGAGGCCATTGTGACCTGAGATGTGAATGGCTGGGGTCGAGAACCAAAGCCACAGTGAAACGTGGAAGTGACAGGAAGACCTCTATGGAGGTGACAGTCATACTTGAGAGCTTCTCCTTACACTCAGAGGTGACAAGTTCTGTTGAACAAGTGTTTCAACCTGTTGCAGCCTTCAAACTGTTTTCCAAACCAGCAAACATGTTAAGACACATTACGTGTCGCAGCTTTTGGTAATAGTCTAAAGTGGAGGGAGTGCCGAGAAATCAGAGTGGGGCTTGTTAGCGCAGCCGTATGTCCCTCCCCTTGTGGCACTGTTGGAGGAGTGGAGCAGCGAGGACCACACAGCTGTTTTCTTCCTTACTTCTCCTGCTAATTGTACTTTCACCTTCATGGCAGAGAACAGGAAAGGCAGAGGGAAAAAATGAAGAAACCACACATATCGAAACAACGCATGCAACAACTATCCATGGTGCTGATGTTCCAGAGTTACCAAAGATGAAAAATTAAAGATCGTAACCATGAGAGAGTGTGACCAAGTGAACTAAGACACATGGCCCTGAAGCCAGCAGAGAGTATGTAAGGAAAAAGGGGGCAGGCAGTGGTTGCTTAAGACTCACATCGTATTCTAAGACAGAGTAAAGGTCAGCCGGACGGTGTGGCGCATGCCTTTAATCCCAGTACTCGGGAGGCAGAGGCAGGCGGATCGCTGTGAGTTCGAGGTCAGCCTGGTCTACAAAGGGAGTCCAGGACAGCCAAGGCTACACAGAGGAACCCTGTCTCGAAAAACCAAACCAAACCAAAACAAGACAGAGTAAAAGTCATACATAAGGACGACTTGTCTCAAGGAAGGAGCGATGTCCCAGCTTTTTGGAACTTATATTAGTCTCCATCATTCAGTGTTAACAGAGAATAAGGAAGAAAAGTTTAGTTTCCTTCCAGTCTGTTCAAAATAGATATAAAAACAAACTGAGAGATTAAAAAGCAGAGACTCACTTAAATAGGGGTCTCCTAGTTTGGGGATTGGAGAAGGAAATTATGAGATATTGATTGTAAAAAAAAAAATCCAAAGCTGTTAAAAAATATAGTTTTAGAACTATTGACTCCCTTGGAAGAATAAATATAAAAACCACCCCCCATACTATACTATTAACAAATATTTTGAAATACTAGGTATCAAATATTGTCCCTTGCTTACTCAGCTTCTAAGCAGATGGTAGGCAGCAGATGTTGTCCTTGATGTGAAATAGGTTGCCTATCCTTTTTACTCAACGGATGTGATTTCATTTAGCTATCCAATGGGGCAAAGCATTATAAGAGGATATCAGGGCTCTCCCAACCTCAAGGCAGAAGTATTCCTTCCACTTGTGCCATGGCAATAAAACAAAGAGGAAGAGGTTGGGAAATAGAAGTTTGGAGGAAGAGGAGAAAGTTGGGGTTTTTGGTGAGTGCAGTTCTGAAAACAGAGGAAAGGGTACTGTTTAGATCAGTCTCTGTTGCCTTCTTTCTAAAATCTATCTGTTAACATTTTTTCAGAAATTGGGTATTTAATAAATATTTGTAAAAATAAATAAATAAATAAATATTTGTTACTCATTTTAATTCAAACCCTCAGCTGTTTAGCTCATAGTCACTGTGAGGCCCATATTTACCCACTTAGCTTGGCTTGATGCTCTAGTATTCACAGGGCTTAGATCTCATTTGGGCCGTCAGACTCTGGGTTGGCAACTGAACTCAGAGAGGACCGAATCTACAAGCTCAAATGATGGAGTATATGGAAATAACCCTCTGATGGTCACTTGCTCTCTGATTCTTTTCTGGCAGAGGCTCAAAAGGCTGTTGAGACAGTTAATTATTCAGATTGGATTAGCTGAATCTACAGAGGGCAGACAGAGCCCTGAGATAAACATCCGCCCAGCATTCCTCCCACACATGAGAGAAGACACATGTCAGGCCCTGCCTGACTTGGACATCTTCATCCTACAGGTAATGGAGGGAAGGAGAGTTCACCTTCACGGTGAGTCACAGGTAAAACGTTGGACAGAGATAAAAATCCAGTGACTTTTCTTTATAATATCTAGTCTTTAGTAAATGTCATAAACATTCCCAATGCTCTGAAATATCATTTATCATAAAATTATGTGCAAATACAAACTATGAATAGACACACATTTGGACTTATTAAATGCTGACTTCATACACACACACACACACACACACACACACACACACACACACACATATATATTTGTATGCATCCTCTGAGCTAATCTGTAAGCGCATGCATAAATGTACATATGCTCTTAATATATATGTCTGTGTCTGTGTTAGCATAGAGAAACAGAAATAGAGAAATATTGAAAAAGCAAGAGCTAGGGAGAGAAAATCTTAACCTGTAATCACTCTATATGGCTACTAGGACAAAATACCCATACATAAAATGTCTTTGGTATGATCTGTAGGTTTCTGTGGCTCTGAAATCCCTATATTAAATTATGATCTGCAATGCAATAGTACTGGAATTAAGACCTTCCAGAGGCCATTAGGTCAGGAAGTCTGAGCCTGAATACACATCTGAAAATCTCTGTAAAGTTCCTGAGAGACATGGAAATGCTCATTAATGTTGAGTGTATGCTGTCAGTTGTATGAATTTATGTTGGAGAAATAGACTATGCAATAGGTAGTTATGAATCAATATTTGTCATAATACTGTGTAGTGTAAAGTAAAGAGGAATAATTGGGGAGAGAATTAAAAATATATTCATAAGTAGAACAACAGAATGACATTAAGTAAAATGTAATGTGCATATATATATATATATTTGTAGATATAAATAAATAACTTTTTATATGGCTGAAATGTCATAAAATAAATGGAAATATAATTTATTACATGGCATTTGTCATTTCTGTGCAGACACATGTGTATATGTGTGCTCACACAAACACAAAAAGAAAAGATTTTTTTTATAAATTAGCTATTAATTAAGGATTTTCATTACTTAGAAAACCTTTATTTTTGTGAAATAGAGTAAAAATCTAGTATCATTCTAAAACATTATTTGTGTTCTTTGTCTCCTAATATAAAATATTTTAAGTGGAATAAAATGTGAAATGTCCCCTTATACTCCTTATAATGTAATATATAATATATTGTGATGAATTACAATCTACACAATATGACATAATAAATAATAAGCCTGCATTTTGCCACGGTTACTGGCATGATTTCAGCAATTTAACTATGTCTCCTTTCAGTCTTGGGTTTATTTTTATTTTTTGAAAGGGCCTGGAAATCAAATGACCTTTTCTAACGGCCACAGGTAATGAAGATCTTATGTAAGCTGCAGACCCACAGCACATCTGAGGTCTATGTTCGCCAACCAGCAGCTTTCCCCATCAGCTTTGTATTGCATAAAGCCCCTGTTACGGAGGTGCTTGGAGGAAGCTCCTGTTCCATCCCAGTGCAGAGGATAATGAGCGCTGGAGGAAGGGGCTTGCCTTTCCCTCTCCGCCACAGTGCGCTTTCCTGTTTGCACTTATTTTCTCCAATTCGCTGCAAATTCCTGTAATTTTCTTTAGAAACGAATGCTTTTAAATGTCCCCATTTCTTTCCCATATGTCAGAAATATTGCACCCCACCGTGTGCTATATTTTTATTGAAACAGGTTTTTTTTTTTAATCCACAATCTAAGGTGGAGGTTGACCTCCAAACAGACCAAGTTGATGGCTGGGAAAAGGATTTGTGGCATTCAGCGCACATTCAATTAGAAATGAGGAGTCTGTGCCTCTCCAGCACAGGTGGCACCGCCTTTCGTCTCGGCGGCAGCACCTGGCTGCTTCAGTTTTATATCTGTATACATGTTACAAGGTGTAGCAAAACAGGCTAAGGAAAACTTTATCGTGTTCACTGTCTAAATTTTGATCCTGACCTGTTTATGATGGTTTATTTAGACTTCGCAGCTTGCTTGGTAAAGCACCGGCTTTACCGCTTTTCTTGACGTTATGGCAAAATACTTCACAGAGCAACTTAGGAGAGAAAGGGCTTATTTGGGCTCACAGTGTGAGGATGCAGGCCATCGTGGAAGTGGTGACATGGCAACAGGAGCTGAGGTATCTGTTCTCACTGTGTCCACAGCCAGGAAGCAGAGAAAAGTAAAGGGGCTCAGTCTAGTCCCTCCCTCTCTCTGTCTCTCTCTCTGTCTCTCTCTGTCTGCCTCTCTCTGTCTGACTCTCTCTCTCTCTCTCTCTCTCTCTCTCTCTCTCTCTCTCTCTCTCTCTTTCTGTCTTTGTCTCTGTCTCTCTCTCTCTGTCTCTCTCTCTGTGTCTCTGTCTCTGTCTCTGTCTCTGTCTCTCTCTGTCTCTCTCTCTCTCTCTCTCTCTCTCTCTCTCTCTCTCTCTCTCTCTCTCTCTGTCTCTCTGTCTTCTTCCTCCTCCCTCCCTCCCTCCCTCCCTCCCTCCCTCTCTGAATACTGAGTCCTGGCACAGCAAGAGATTCAGACAGACACCTGAAAGCTGCAGGCAGGCAGGGTGAGATGCAAGCTCAGTGGGTGCTTCCCCAGCAACCAGCGCAGAACCTGCCCAGATGGAGCGGGTGATTCTGGGCCCCAAGAAGTGCTGGAAATCCTGGAAATCTGGTGCGTCTCAGGAGCCTATCTTTTCCTGGAATGATGAATCTGAGATGGTCATATGAAGTGAGGAATCAAAGCAATGTTACTTGTGAATTAGTTATAAACCCTGGGCAGTGAGAGTGACAGTGTCTGCTAGCTAGCACTAAGAGTGCTAGGGTGCTTCGTCTACACACAATGAGACAGTGCCTCAGTAACACAGAGCCTTCATCACAGGAAGGGGGACAGTATTTAATTATCCTATGTGTGAGGGGATGGTGCCATTTGTTGGCAGCTAAGATCTCAGCATGGGGTGGGGTACTTCCTGGAATTTCCTGTGCTTGTTATCAGGAAAGGATCAGGTCTGTATTTTCCTTTAGGACAATGTTAATTTCCTTACAAAATCTGCGGTTCCTAGATCAGGTGGTGTGAGAACCCCCTGAGAAATAGAGACCTTTCTTCAAAAACTGAGCTTGAAACAAGCTATCTGGAGACGAACTTCAACTTTAACCAGCAGAGTCCCACAGTTTCTACACAGTTCAGGGATCCTGCAGGTTTTTGTTTTCTTTGGGGTTTTTGTGGGATTTTTTTTTTTTTTTTTTTTGGTGTTCAAAAACCAACATCTTTGCTCCTGCTTGGAACATCTGCTGTTATCTGATTGACATTCTGTTTAAAGGTTTTTGCTTTTGCTTTTTGTTTGTTTTGTTTTAAGAGGAGGTGCAAATCAGGTGTGGTGGCACACGCCTTTAAGCTAAGACTTAGAAGGTAGAGGCACATTGATCTTTGAGTTTGAGGACAGCTCAGGCTACACAGAAAAACCTTGTCTCAATGCCCTACCCTCCAATAAGAGAAATAAAAAATAAAAACAAGACAAAAACAAAACAAAAAACAAAAGAAGAGCCATATACAATGATGTAAAACACTGACAACTGTTATTTTATAAAAAACAGTTCTTCTCAGTAACCCTAAAATCTCTTTGCACACGTGTATTGCCTTATAGCCAACATTCCAGGCATTTATTTGCTAGAGGGGTTGCTGTTTAACAGGACCAGTAAAGGAAGACTTTAGAGGAATTCAGGAAAGAGTGGAGAGTGGTGGCTGGATTCAAGCTCTCTTTGCATGATATAGTATTTCATTATTACAGTTGCTTTTGCACATTTTTATCCTGGAGTCACAAGGCAGGCTAGGTAGGTGGAGCTAAGAGATGTCAATCCAGATACTGAAAATTAGGAGTGAGGCTTGTGTAATGGTCTCCCCGATAAAGCAGGCATAATTGCCTGTGGATATAAGATAAAAACAAGTCATTGTGCTCCAGACTGCGTGATCTGTGGTCTGTTTTTCATTCCATTACTGGTTTCACTCAAGTTTGGCGTGTTTCGCGGGGTTTTCTTTTGGCTGGATGTTCTTCCTTCTTAATCTACAGATGATGTGCATTCAAAGAAAAAGTACTTGATATTTGTTAATGTGTCAAAATATCCAGATAAAACCTAGTGTTAGACACTACTCGGGATCCCTTATGGAGTCATCTTACTATATAGTGTCCCTTACCCAATAGCCAGGCCTGAGTGTAGACGGTCATATCTTCCTACATGCTGAGCTGAGCACCGCAGAGTTGCCTAATTGGTTAAACAGAGTGTGCGTGTGAATTTTGCATAGATAGAAAAAAGAAGATTCAAAATATTCCGTTTTGTAGTTGCTTATGAACAACAGAGCTACAGATTTTTAAATAAAACACGGCCACATCATTTTCACCAGGGTGAAGTCTAAAATTCACAAGGACGTTTCCAATTTTGAATCCGTTTTCTTCTGTCGAGGTTCACACTTCTGAAGAGATGTTAGGTAAGGAGCCATGGCAAGTGTCTGGAGCTGCTTTATTGTTTGACAGGGTAGAAATTTATTGTGTTCTAATCATAGCTAAGGACCATTTGACAAGCAGCATTCACATGAGGAATAAAAATAAAGTCCAGTTAAAGAATTTGTATACAAGAGCAGAATTTTATTGCAAAATCATATGAATTCGCTAAACACTTTGATTTATGACTTGTGTCAAGTCGACAAGCAACGTGAGGCACCATATATGGGCGCACTGAACAACCCCTTTTTGTACATCATACAGCCAAAAATTTTAAGTCAGAACAAGTATGTGTTGGGAAGAAATTCTATTTTATCTGTGGAATTTATACTAATGCTAAACCATAAACACCACGAACACAGAGTAGGAGCTCTCAGAAAACTGCTAATTGAATGTTACAAAGGAAAGCAGGGCATCTTATGTAGTGTGAGAAAACAACATTTCCATTAGTTACAGAGGGGATAAACACTGCCAACTTCTTCACCAGTGTGTCAGCTTGAAGCAAAACACAATTGTATATATTAATATATAGTATAATATATAATATAACATAACATTATAATATTATATATAACAGAATATATATAACAATGTGATATTATTATATATTACATATGGATATGCATATATACCCACAAAGCTCTGTAGCTCCTTCTTTTCATATTACTAACCACTCTTCAGAGAATATAACGTAGCTTGATAAGAATATGCAATGCCAGGCACATGTTTCTTAAACTGTAGGATAGTTGGAAAGAATCTTAAAATTCAGTGTCTGCAACAGTCATCCAGTGTGCACTTTTGTTGTCAGTATTTTTGGCCGACATAGCTTGTAATAATGTAATTAGAGGATTGTTCAGATAATAGCTATGTACTGGAAGGGGCCGTGTAATGATGTCCAAGCTGCAAGATGCTAACAGCCCCCCTGGCTCCTGACCAACACAGATCACAACACATGCTGCCAGCTCAACCCAGGATCCTCGGAGTGATTTCTTTCTCCTGCGTTATATATTCAAGTCCTTAGACAGAACAACAACAAAAAAACTCATTTCTCTGGCTTGAGTGGCAAATGAAGCCTTCATGTTAAGGAAAATTTCCAGATACCTATTATGTAATTTTTCCCATCCGGATGCTTTTTTGTTTCCAAGTTACATTTATGTTTATTAAAATATTTTAAAAGATGCATTTCATGTTTTTAAACGACTCTGTTTATGTTATGGACTCTCACAGTATATCTAGCCTTTGGAAGCTACTCATTCTGGGTAAAATAAAACAATTGCAGTCAAGGCCTGAAAGTGTCTGTATGCTGCAGAACACTAATTAAAATGGCTGATAATGTGAACATTTCAAATAACTGAGGAATGTCCCTTTACTCCTATGTAGCCCTGTAAGGACCCACACAACACAGAACACACAGTAGAAGGCAAGTCTGCGTTTATAGGTCTTTCAGATTTCTTTATTTGAATTTCTCTGTTGGAAGATGGTCAGTCCTCTTTAAGGAAAAGTCCCAGGATCCAGCTAACTCTCCATACTTTCTAATCTTCAGCTTCTATTCTTGATCAACTATAATAAGATAAATAATGTTATATAATCAGCTGTGGGAAGAAAAGTCACTTCCCCTGTGACAAACAGAAGAGTTAATTATTTCCACCATTAGGGATCTTTTTGCTCCTCTCAGGCAATGTCCCAGAGCCCTGTCTCAGTGACAGTGGCTGCTGCAAATTCAGGTCATGCTCAGCTTCCATTTAGATGCTATGCTATTTACAGAGTCAAGTGGCCAGGTAAGGAAGTCTACTTATTGATTGTTTGAAGTACAAAACCGCCTGATTGTGAATTTTGTCAGGATTCTTAAAGACAGTAAAGTATTTGGATGGGCTGATCAACTGTCTCAGATTCTTTCCTGGTTAATTTTTTTTTTCAACTTGACAAAAGAAAGCAAGGGTCATTTGGGAAGAAGACCTTCAGCTGAGAACGTCTTTAATCAGAATGCCCAGAGGCAAGTCTGTGGGGCTATTTTCTTGATTTATGATTGATGTGGAAGAGCCCAGCCTCCTGTGGGTGGTATCTCTTAAACAGGTGGTCCAGCGATGTGTAAGAAAGCAACTTGAGAAGCCAAGCTAGTAAGCAGTGTTCTGCCTTGGCCTCTGCTTCATATCCTAGCTCCAGATTCTTGCCTCAAGTCCCTCCCTTACTTCTCTCAGAGTCAGATATTGACATGGAAGTGTAAGCCAAATAAACTCTTTCCCTTTGTCCTAGTTATGGTTTCTATCCCTGTTCACCATTAAAGGAAGTCAGAACAGGAACTCAAACAGAGCAGGAAACTGGAGGCAGGGACTGATGCAGAGGCCATGAAGGGGTGCTACTTATTGGCTTGTTCCTTATGGCTTAGCCAGCCCACTTTCTCATAGAACTCAGGACCCAGGAGCAGCCCCACCCACAATGGGCTGGGCCCTCTCCCATCAACCACTAATTAAGAAAATGCCTTAAAGGCTTTGCCTACTGCCTCATCTTATATAGGTATTTTTCTCAATTAAGGTTACCTCCTTTTAGATGACTTTTGCTTGGGTCAGGTTGTCACAAAACTCCCCAGCACACCTTCCCAAGTTACTTCCCGTCAGAATGTTTCATCATAGCAAAAAACCCTAATCAGGATGCTTCTTAGGATAGAGACAATGATCCTTCTGAAAGTTAAATAAAAGCACTCGCTTGCAAAACCAGCTGTACAATAAGTCTCAAAAATAGGCCATCACATAACCACTCTACAGCACATTGTGTAAGCTCACATGGGCTCACCAGTGTGTGTTTGGCGCTTGTGTTTAACTCAGGCAAGACCAGCGGCAAACCTAGAATGAGCCCGTGTTTGGAAGAGAAGATCCCTTAGTACCAGCAAATCTCTGGTTTTCCAACTCTGACTTTCTGAGTTAATTTCCATTCTGCAAAAGCTCCTTGTTTAACTGAATTCTACCAAATCAGGAGGCGCCCACTCTAGCTCCCTCTTCTGAGATGTTCTGGCATCATCGAGTGATACTGTACTTTCACATGAAGTCCCACCGGTCACAATTAAGGCCAAGAGCTCTCTGGGAACTCCAGAGGCTTTGGCTCCTAAATCATGTGTTCACATATTTAACCCCATCTTGTGACTTAAAGCATGAGAGATGCCAGTTGCATGTGGCCATATAGGTTTTGTAAGTGACCTTGGTGAGCGGCTTCACTGGGGACTGGGGACTGGGGAAATGACTTCAATTTAATGGGCTCAAAAGAGAGCGAACAGTAAGGAAACGGGAGCAGCCACTGAGCACTATTTCCAGAAGCTTTGCTATAAATTGAAGCTGGAAAATAGGACAGAAACCAGAGGGAATGTGATTTACAGCATGTTCATATGGTGACAAGAGCGATCCTAAAAGAAGACAGCAGTAATGCCGGGGTGCTTGGAAACAGGCATGAGGAGTTCTGGAGAAAATGGGGGCAACTTGAGGGTGAGAATGGCTGCCTGGATATGAGGCTGCCAACAGGTAGGCCATCTGCTCTGCCACAAGAGTCTCTTTCTTTCTGATATTTTAGGTAAAGGAAATAATCAAACTCAGGGAAATGGAGAAAAAGTAATTAAGAATAAAATAACATAGTAAAAAGATTGAAGTCCACTGACAGAAACTTGGGTTCAAATGTCTCACTAGCAGTATAACTAAAATATTTCTTTAGATTCTAGATCTTTCTCTTATAAGTAGAATATTGATACACATCCCAACTATTCTGTGACTGGTTTACCATAAAGTGCCTCCTTGCATTATTTTATGTTTTCTCTTTATCCTCATGCTAGTGGATAGGAACACCTTCCCCCCCCCCACCAGAAGACCCTGTTTCTGGAAGACAGTTGCAATATGTGGGTTGCAACTTTGTTTCTTTGAATCCTAAACACAAGCATATCAGCCTCAGTCAATGATTAAGACTTTATAAATGAAAAAAATTCAAAAAAATGAGTGTTGACAACTATCATGTTAAAGGTTTACTATAAACAATTAACTAAGAGTTATCAGTGTCTTTATTTTAAATACAAGAAGGGCTGAGGTGTGAGAAAAGTGAAGCTGAGCCAGAGTAAAAACAGTGAATGTTGTTGCATGCCTGAACTCTATCCCATATGGCCTTCCTGCAAAGTAGGTAAATGAATGGGCTGAGGTGGTGAGCAGAAAGTTAGAGACAGGGGAAAATGCTGTGTAAATAAGTTTCAGAATTCTGTGGTATGATGTGAGTGACTCTTGCTGGGTGGTGGTGGCGTACGCCTTTAATTCCAACACTCAGGAGGCAGAGGCAGGTAGATGTCTGTGAGTTGAGGCCAGCCTGTTTTACAGAACAAGTTCCAAGACAGCCAGGGCTACAGAGAGGGGCAGAGGGAGACGGAGATAGACAGGGAGAGGAAAATGGGGAGAGGGAGAGGGAGGGAGAGGGAGAGGGAGGGAGGGAGAGAGGGAGGGAGCGGGGGGGGGAGGAGTGAGTCTCATGTGGTACAATGGCTAACCTTAGATGCCCACTTAAACACCGCAGAAAAGATTGCCAATTGTAGAATGGCCTCAATCAGATTGGCTCATAGCGTGTCTGTTGGGCAGTCTTTTAAATTATTAATTGGTGTTATGAGGGCCAAGTCCGCCATGGTTGGTATCATACCTAGGTTGGTAGGCCTGGGTTGTTTAAGAAAAGGAGGTAAACATAAACTCAGGGTCAAGCTATAGTAAGCTGCACTCCTTGAGGTCCATGTCCTCACATCCCTCAGCGTTGCGGGGCAGCACATCCCTCTGCAATGGACTGTGACATGCAAGATGAGATAAGACTTTTGCTCCCCTCATTGCTTTGGGTCTTGGTGTTTTTTGCAGCAACAGGAAGCAAACTAGAACCTGTGGGCTTCGTGGTGAATCAGAAGTGAAACAGTACCTTTTCAAATCACTTATTCCACACAGAAGCTGAGCTCGTAGGATACCAAAGATTTATAATCTGGGCAATAGCACGGGGTCATCATCCTTGGCATACTCTTGGTGACTTAGAAGCAAGAATCAATCATAGTAAGTGCCACCGACTAAGGAATTTTCTGCATGGCAGGTACTGAGCTAAAAGCTTAACATATAGTATCTGTTTGAATCTTTATCACTTCTTAACATATTCATATTTCCCTGGTGTTAGAATAAGGACAGCCGGTGCCTGTACAGTGAAGTGTAATGTGGGGCCATTGGAACCAAATACTAGGCGTTTTGTTTGTTCTGTTTTCTGTGCTGGGGCAGATTTTCCGCAGTTCCGGCAGGAGATCAGAAGGACGGAGTGAATCAAATCAGTGTTTCCCCAAGGGCATTCATTCTTCAGGACGCTCAGTATAGATCGGTCTCTCACATGCTGAAAATAAGAGCCAATAACCCACCTTCGTCTGATAGTTATGGGAGCACTTACAGATCTTCACAAGTAAAAAAAAAGAATAAAGAACATTACTGCTGTTGACGTGGTCATTGCAATCATATACACATTTTTATTGATTCTTGTCTCTAGGTAAGCAGGTAATGAGCTTCCTGAATTATATTCGGGAAAACCCCCATCCACAGAGCTCAAGGAAAGCACCTGGGTTAGTTCCTTCTCCTTGCTTTGGTAAATAAATCATGAAGAAGAATGGATGTGTAATCACTCTACGGTAGAGGATCGAGTTCCTTTGATGTAAATCCAGGAGTGAAATAGCTTGGGTTCAATTCAGATGCTATCAGCAGATAAGTGGGTAATGAAAATGTGTTAGAGATGCAAAATTGAATATTATTCATCTCTAAAGAAAAGCAAAATCATGACACTCGCAGGGAAATTGGTGGACCTGAAAAACATAAAGTAAGGTCACCCAAACGCAGAAAAACCTCTCTCTCTCTCTCTCTCTCTCTCTCTCTCTCTCTCTCTCTCTCTCTCTGTCTCTCTCTCTCTCTCTCTCTCTCTCTCTCTCTCTCTCTCTCTCTCCCCTCTCCCTCCCTCTCCCCCTCCCTCCCTCCCTCTCTGTCTCTCTCTCTCCCTCCCTCCCCTCCCTCCCTCCCCCTCCCTCCCTCCCTCCCTCTCTCTCTCCCACTTCCTCTCCCTCCCTCCCTCCTTCCCTCTCTCTCTCCCTCTCCCTCCCCCCTCTCTGTCCCTCCCTCTCCCTTCCCCCCATTCTCTCTCATATGTTGATTCTAACCTATAACACAACATTTGTGCATGGGGTATATAGTTTCACATGTAGTAAGGAGACCAAGAAAGGTAATAATAGGCATGCGGAAGGATGGAACACAGGAAAACGGACACACAGGCTGTCCCAGGGTAAAAGGCTAATCGTTCCCCTAGTCTCAAGTCTGTCACTGTTTTGTTTATTTTTTCCTTTGTGTGATAGATAAGTGCATAAAATGTAACTGATTATAAAAATGTAAAATCCCCAGCAAAGCTCCACTGCTTAAGACTTGCTGTTCGAATTGTGTAAATGTTCACTGAGATATATAGATATGTAGGCTTTGGGACTGGGCAAACTTGAGAGACCCCATTAATCTAGCTCTGTGCTGTTTTTACTTTCATGAGTTCAGTACAATCAGAGATAGATAGATAGATAGATAGATAGATAGATAGATAGATATTAGATAAATAGATGATAGGAAGGTAGATATATGTGTGTGGTTTGAGTGTGTGAGTGTGTGTGAATATGTAACTGTGTGAAACTGAGTATGAGTGTGCATGCATGTGTGCGTGTGTGTGTGTGTGTGAGTGTGTGTGTGTGTGTGTGTGTGTGTGTGTGTGTGTGTGTGTGTGTGAATATAAGCAGACATACTTCTCCCAAATGGTATACTTACAAAGACAAAGGACCTCAGACCTGACCACTGTTCACAGTCCTTTCTGAGGCACATGGACAGGTCAACCACAGTCACTGTGCACTCTCAGGGGATTGGTCTCTGAGCTCTTCATAGATGCTAAAGGCCACATGTTCAAGTCTCATGCAGACACCACAGCAGTATTTCCACAGACCTTGTGAGTATTTTTTGAAGTACCTGTAATTCCTAGTAACATGTGAATGTTGGGCAAATAGTCTTTCCACTAAGTTATTTAGGAAGTAGGTCTGAGGAAACCTGCTGAGACACGTTCAGATGCAAGATTTTGCTTACAAATATTTTCAATCTCCAGATATGGAACCTGCAGCCATGAAAGGGCAGCTGTGTGATGAATCGAACTGTTCATGTTGAAGAATAAACAAGCAAAATACACTCTGTGACTATAGATAGTTCGTAAGCTTTTGTAATAACAAACACATATGTATCTATGTGCATCTCTATCTCTCAGTGCTGCAGCAAAATCTAATTAAAGAGCAAGAGCAATGCTTAATCAATATCCCCTCTTATTTTACAGAAATCTGCTGTTATATTTTTATTCTGACTGATTTGTGTATAAAGTGTTTCTCACGCAAAGTAGATGTAGACACTCCTCCAGAGGGTTCCCTGAGACCAGTGTGACTGCAATAATCTCTTTTTTAAAAAGAGTAAGCTGTGAAGGTGGATGTGAAGTGGTAACGATTACAGAAGGTCAGTATTTCTCTCTGACAGTCTAATCAATCTTACAAATCACCAAAGAAGCACTTTGCTATTTTCCAGGGCAATTTTGCCACCAGACTTAGCCTAAGATATGCAATATATATATCTTCTCGGCTTTCTCTACAGTTTAGCTGATTTTTCTATTCATTTTGTTTGTTTGTTTTGAAAAATGGACAAAAGTATGTTTTCAACTGCGGAATAAAATCAAGCAATAACCTTTAAAGAGTCTTTGTCTAAGTGCTTATTACAGAAGCAAGGAGACTACCCCTTCCTAGTCAGTCAGGGGCCTTGGTAGAGACTCCCAGTGGCCCATGCTTCCAGAATGACTATGGCAAGAAGTGTAGAAGCTGTTCACAGGCTCCTTAAGGAAGAGCAAGGCATTTCAATTCTTATTTTGGCAAAATCTGGTCATGTCCTACAAGGAGGCTTGGTGTGTAAGCCTCTTCTGTAGCTGGCCAGGAATGTGTGGAGTCCTGAAAGCCTGGCCCCATGGAGTCACCAGCATGCCTTTCCTTGGTGCATTTTGTAAAAATGTTTATATTAGCAAATATTACTTATACAGAATATCCCATCATGACATTTTCATACATTTACATAGTATTTACATAGTATGTTATCATATTTAACTCTTTCTTAGTTACCCTTTTCCTGATTCCTGCTAATCTGCTTCTTCTTTGCAACTTGACCCTTTCATTCTGTGACTGTCTCTGCCTGACTGGGTCTCTATCTGCGTGTTTGTCTCTCTCTTTCTCTTAATTCTCTCACTGAGTCTCTATCTATCTCTGTCTGTTTCTCTCTGTCTCTGTCTCTCTCTTCTCCTTTCCTTTCCTTTCCTCTCCTCTCCTCTCCTCTCCTCTCCTCTCCTCTCCTCGTCTCTTTTCCTCTCTTCTCTTCTCTTCTCTTCTCTTCTCTCTCTCTCTCTCTCTCTCTTTCTCTCTGACACATTACAGTTGCTTACAGGAGAATGGGCACTTACTGTGGCTATACCTCTGAGCAACATGTCTTTCCCTCCTCTATCAACTGTTATCTGTGTATGAATTGTTAGGTCAGAGACGCTTCTTTAGAAATGGGTCAGTTGTAACTTTAGACTCATAATTGGTCAAAGTACAGAGACTAAGTGATTACTGAAGGCCTGGTTGTAATGTGACATCAGTGATGCTCCCTTCTACGGCTCAAGAACCATCACAGAAGGTGTGTAAAAAATGTAAGGGCAGAAGGTGGACCTAGTGTGGAGCACTAGGTTGTGGTCTGGACATAGCTGTTGCACACTTAAATTACAGTAGCTGTAAATTTCTGTGCAAAATCTACCCAAGATTGGAGCCACCAATATGATATAGGAGAAGCTAGAATTTGTGGGGCTACTTGACCCCAGCAAAATAAGTTAAAGAGCTATGGCATCACATGCATACACAAAATTGTGTTTTAAAATTTCAAATTATGTTATTTATTTATCTATTGTATATATTGGAGAAAGAGAAGCCTGTGTCACAGCGCACATGTGGAAGTCAGAGGACAACTTGGAGAAGTCAGTTCTCTTCCACCATATAGGTCCTAGGGACCAAATTCAAGGAGTCAGTCTAGTCAGCAAGCTTTACCCACTGGGCTACCTCTCTAATCCATTTCTCAAGCCCACCCCTTAAAACTCTTCACTGAAAATATCTATGATTCATATCATTTATTTATTTAAGAGATGTCATTAAAATGTGACTAAAAGTGAAAGAGACTGAATCTCATTTTCTGAGGAGTCAAATGTTACAAGACATGGGAGCCAGGTCCAGTGGTTATTGTGGTACTCCCAGCATCTGTTCTGGTGGCGCCTACTCTCTCTCTCTCTCTCTCTCTCTTCTTATTTCTAATTGCTCCTAGGCATCTGTGGAAGTCAACATCATTTAAGGATCTTATATTATATCTATGGTTCAACAGACTATGGCTGAAAACAAGAGGGTTTCTGTATGCATCGATATTAATTGCTTCTTCATTTCCACTTTGTAGATGGCACATCTCAACTGGACTCTCTAGAGCTAGGCATGGCATCACATTCTTAGAATATTGACTCCATAGAGGCCAAGACAAGAAGATCCCACATTCAAAGTTGAAGGCAGCACTAGAGAGTGCATTCACGATCTGTCTACAAGAACTTGAATGCAGATTTGTGGGTAGTTGTGCAGATAATCAATGAATGCACTTGTGTTTGTTCAAAGACAGAATTATGGTGTTGCCTCTATCCTCCAACCTATTTTCTGAACAAATAAAATAACCAAGAAATCATTCAAGTACGTAACACATTGAGTTCCCCATTTACTACAGGCAAAAGATCTATTTCAAAAATTTGGAGCAAAGCAAATGCTCCAAAGGCTACGTTGTGTGGATGATTTTCCTTTCTAGGCAACAAGGCATCTCTCAGATTAAGAAGATGAAAGTCTTCAGCATTTGGGGCTGGCTTTTCCAACCAAGCCTGGTAGAAATGATACAGTTACCAATCTGCCTGCCTTCACCCCTGCAATCCACATGTAGGATGTGTGGGAAGAAGACTCTAGACATCCTGACTCTGTATTTCTCAAAAGGCAGAGGCTCAGAAGAAAACAAGTGAGTGTCCCCTCCCCCAACTCCCACCCCCAGCTCTGGTCACCTCTGGCCCTTCCTGCTGCTCCTGCTTCTTCTCAGCTGCACTGAAGGTGCCTGAGCTGCCCTACTGTGCACCTCCTTCTCCTGCTGTATCCTGGCCCCTCAAACCAAAGAAGGTAAACTGTGGAATAACAATTTAAAACAAAAGAAACAAACAGCAACAAAGCAGACTGTTAGAAAGGCATTGGATAAGAACCTAGAACAGTGGCCCCACTGTCCCCATTTCAGTGATTCATAAAATGGACTGAGGCGACCTTTCCAGCATCTCCCAGTGACCTTGGCACAAGCTGGGCTCTTCATCTCTTCAACACATGTTAAACAGTGGTAGAGAGGGGTTGGGATAATAGGAGAAAGAAAACTGACGGTATAACACCTTTAATGCTGACAGCTTCCCCTGCCTCTTACTTGGGTGTCCACAGTTGATCTTTACCTCTAATTCATTACCAATCAATTTTGTCGTACAAACTCCACTCTCATTTCCAGAAGTCGTCTGCTCATTGCAGCATGTTACAAGATTCAGATTCACAAGACAAACAAATAAATAAAATAACTAAGAAACGAATTTGCTAATATACTTAACACTTCCTTGGAGGTGGAAAAAAAATAGATATCCTCCAAGGCCACTTATGTTATTGTTTTATGATTTTTTAAGGAAAGCTTTTATTTTTTAGATAATTGCAGATTCAAGTACAATTGTAAAACATAATACATTTATGATTCGTTTGCAGCAGGAGGAACTCCCCTAGTGCACTCCCTAGTGAAACTGGTAAAAATGGATTTGAAAACAGCTACTTAAGAGCTCTGGAAATGGTCCTAAGGGTGAGCAACAAATAAAGAAATTTTTAAAAAACCTATAAAATGTATTTGAGAAAAGCAAAAGACTGCAGTATTTGAACTAAAAGCACCTTGGTGAAGCAAGGTCCCATATGAAAAGCTCAGAGCCAAACATAGGCCCTGTGTCCACCCAGCTCTGTCTGATATACTTAGAGGTTCCCTGCCCCAGAGAAAGAGGCCTGCCCACCTCACTCTACCACCTATTGTCCAGGTAGCAGGTAGAGAGCTTGGACTCTCTTTCTCCATCTAGCACTATTAGTGAAGTGCATGCTGGGAATGTGGGTAGCTGGAGAATGGTTGCCCAGCTTGGGATGGGATGGTTCCATGCCAGGAAGACAACTGAGTTACTCCAGATGCCTGTCTTCCCACGAAGTGTAGAGATGTCACTCAGAATGAAGCTTGTCATCTTCCCCACTCCCAGCCTCAGAACTATGTTCAGAGATGTTTCTTTTAGAACGAAACAGGCCAAAATACCAGACAGCTTCTAATCTTTCCCCAAAGGAAGTTACTTGATTTGCAAACAGTCTGTAGCCTTACCCAGGCGTGCTTGCCAGCACAGTAGAGGATACAGAGAGAGACTCAAGGGCTTAAAGCAAAGCACATCGACAGAACAGATGGACTGTTCTGTAGGAACTGTGAAGATACAAGGGTAGCCTTATATGTTCTGCATCCTTCAGAGAGGATAGAAGAACACACTGACTCTCTCAAGCTCTGTAAATGGAACCTAAGTTTTCCCAGGAGACTGCGTCTTCAGGACCTTCTACCCTGACTATTAAGGGACAGCATATGAACTTGAGTGGAAAATATTTAGACCACAGCAGAAAACGAATCAAAATAGAATATTTTCATCTAGCCTTACCATTTGAACTATTCAATCTCAACAAGATAATTTAAACATTTTGAACTGCAAAAATGAATACCAATAAATGGTATTTGAAAGGTAGATCAATCAGCAATATTTGGTACTGCTCGTTTTATTAGATTCAGGTTTGTTTCTCACACTCTTTGAACAATTGTTTAAGTAACTTCATTATAATTGTTTTGAAATTGTTCTTACCCTTCTAAATTATTTACATACAAGCTTAAAACAAATTAATTTTACTTAATTAGGTGTAAGAAATGATAAGACACTATTACAGTTGTGCCTTGGAGTTCAGAAGACACACACAGAGATGATGATTGAGCTTTCTATGTCTCAGAACAAAAACTGGACCAGAAACCAATTACTAAGAAAAAGAGTGGCACTGCTGAGTGTAGGAATAGGCCAGAGACCTGGAGCATGAGATGTTATCATGGCCATGGTGTGGCTAATCTTGATTGTTAACGACACATGGGAAGAGAGAATATATACAGAGCAATTGCCTCCATCAGACTGGTTTGTGGACATGTCTGTGGGGAATTGTCTTGATTGATTATTGGTGCAAGAGGACACAGTGTGGGACTCTGCTTGATAAGGTTGAAGTCTGACTTCTCTGCACAGCCGTTTTGCACAAAGTTTATGAAGGTAGACTCTCACTCCACCTGATCTGGTAACTCCAGATCTTGTAAGGAATGTCACATAACCCTCAAGGAAGATTACAGACTCTACACTTTTCCTGATAAGGAATTTCTTCAACAAGCACAGGGAATTCCTGAAAGTACCCCATCCTATGCAGAGCAGATAGTAGCCTCCAGCAAAAGACCTTTAATCGAACCTAGAAGTCATCCCTTCACACATAGGATAATTAAGTACTGTGTTTTCCTTCTTATGATGGGATCTTGGGTTACCGCATGTAAATGACATACTGTACCACTGCATGAAGATTAAGTATCCTGGCTCCCTTGGCCCTATCGAATCAGACACATTCTCCTTCAAAACACCTTCCCACTGCCCAAGGTTTGCTTATATATATATTTTTTTAAAGGCTGGCTTGCTTGGGTGCTTGCTCTCTTGCTGGCCGTTCATCCACCACGACAGTCCGAGACTCCGTTTATCCCCCTTTTGATTATAAAGGGTAGGGTAATGTAAGTCCTTTTCTTTCCAGAATGTTTTTTTACCATGGCGTTTGTAACAGCAGCAGGACCCACATTAGGACAGCATCCCCCTGCCCCCAGGCAGCATGATGAACTTCACAGATCTTGTGTAGCAACCTCTTCCTCAGTCTTAGCAGATGGTGGCCTTTCCTGTGCATGCTACTTTCTCCGCTGCTACTGTCCTCCTTCCCTGCTAGGTTCTCTTACAGCAACATTGCTTCTGCAAGGGAGAAATCAAGACCCCCTAGACCCGAGAGGCCCATTGCTATTACTATACAGAAATACCTGGGATCATGGTTTACAAAGAGAAGGGGGTTATTTTGGCTTATAGTCTTGGACATTCTGGTCTGAGGTTTGTCCTATCACTTCAGAAATCTAACGAGCATGCAGACGCCAGTGGCAGTAGCACACGGGAGAAACGCTCCCTTCATGGTCAGAAAGAAAAAATATATAAAAGGGACTTGCCAGGATCCCACAAACCTTTTTGAGTATGCCTTTAGCTACCTAAGGACCTTCTGCGGAGCCTCTTCTACCGATGGTCCATGGCTTTTCCCAGCGGCAACACACTGAGCACCTAATCCTTAGCTCACAGGGCTTTCTTTCAACTGCATCACCCCAGTGTAAGCTGTATCCCAATACGCTGTGAGTACCTCATTATGTCGTGTTAAGTTAATTTTTAACATTTTTATCATTAGATCATTACAGGAATGGAGAACGTCTTAAAGGATGGATCAGAATAATGATTTAAGAAACCTGAATATACTGCCCTCTAACTGTAACCATGATGCAGAAAAGCCCCAAAGAAAAGTTATCATTTGAGCCAAGATATTTCAGAATGTCTGTTTTTCTTGTATAATTAAAAAGGTACAGAAGGAAAATGTAAAGCACAGAGCATTTTGGAAGATCTTGTTTTCAGAGTGATGCCGTAGAATTCAGGAAATCCATTTTGAGATATTTGAAGTTGTTGGTATTGAATTGTGAAAAGCAGTGGGAAGGCCATTTTTATAAACACTGGGAAGAAACTGAGGATTTCCAGAAGAAAAGGTACTGGCCTAGTACTATCTGACAAAGCTCTTACAGCTATCAGCTTTCCCATAAAGGCACTAACAGTGATGCAATAAACTAAAAATATTAATAACATTTAAAGTACAGGAAAAGACATTAAGACTGATTATAATATCCAGCCCACAAACCTTTAATATTACTAAAAATAAGAATCTGGAAAAGCATTCACTCTTGTTATGAAAGATCTTCCATACAAAGATCCTCAATGCAAATTGAGGATGTGGGAAATCAGCTGAAGAGTACCTTCTCTTTTCTTTTTTCATATTTATCTCATTACGTGTGTGTGTGTGTGTGTGTGTGTGTGTGTGTGTGTGTGTGTGTGTGTGTGTATGTTTGAAGATTGAGTCATAAGATATAATTACAGCCGTCCTGGGACTCACACATATCCTAGGTTGGCCTTAAATTTTGACTACCCTCCTGCCACAGTCTTCCACGTGTTGGCATTCCAAGCACAAGCCACCATGAGCTGGCAACACCTATTTATAAAACCATGTTTGGGGTAGAGGATAGGAGAGGCCTGCATGATGACTTGAAGACACTTCCACAAATAAATAGTAGCAATGTACTTAAAGAGATAGAAAGCTACTCAAATAAGGACTATAGTAAGTAAGCTATATAAACAACAGATGAACAGAGCACAGAGATGATAAGCAAAACAACAAAACACTCTACCAATGGGAATCCAGAATGAGAAAATGATTGACCCTGAGCCTGCCTTTGTTTCTAAAATTCCCATGGCTATAAAAGCTATCTTACAAATTCATTGTGGAAGTTTGGCAAAATATAAATAGGTGTGAAGAAATTACCTCAGCAGCAAAAGTTCACAAATGCTCATATTTTGAAAAAAAAAAATATATATATGGGATCCAAGATGGCAGCACTGAACATACAGAGTATCTGCTCTGCAGGACGGAAACTAGGAACCCAGATGGGAACTACAGACTGCAAGACCTGGAGAGCCCTAGATGAGAGGGATCCACACAGTTCAGAGTACATGTGGGTCTGGCCTTGGGCCATCCAACTGGCCCATGGAGGATGGGTGCCCAGTCCCCAGAGTCTGGATCTGTACCTGCCTGCAAGCTGCAGTCATGCTCTCTATATTACAGACTCGGTATCTGGCACTGAACTGTTGGCTATGAAGCACCGCAGACTGGAGCTGCTGGCCTGGGGAGAACTCAGGAATATGGGTGGATCTGATCTCAGACTTCCCCACCAATCAACAGAAAGCTGCAGGGGCTGATGACCATGTGGGCACAGTATCCAAAGCCCCGCTCAGCCTACTTTGCCATACCTAGCAGCCACAACCCGGCAGGGGCTCCCACCCTCTCCAGTGGGACTGAACCAGCCTAAGCAGATCAGGCAGAAATCTACTAGCTGCCCCAACCCAGGGAACTGTTTTCTCACTCTCTGGAGGGACTGAACCATACTGAAGGGATCGGGCAGAAGCCTAGCCAACTACCACAAGCCAGAGGGCATTATCTGCTCTCTCAGGTGAGTCTGAACATAGGCCCCACACCCTGGAAAGATCAGGTAGGAATCTAGCCAAGCACCACAAGCCAGGGGGGTTCTAGCACACTAGGGAGGACTGAGCCTAGGCCCCCAAATCCTCAGTGCCTGAGGGCAGGGTTCTCAGTGCCCAGCCAAAGGAAGGATAACTGGGTGTACCTATACTATCTTGAACTAATCCTTGGGCTGCAGAGCACCAGCACAGGCCTCTGCTGACCCAGTGGGGAGCTTAGGGTATAGACCAAAGTCCCCTGGAACTGAAACCAGGTCATTTGCCTGATCCAGGGAAGGGTTTCCTGATCCCAAACAGGTGAGGGATCTCTACCTATAGATACTCACCAACAAACTGAACCCAATGAACAGTGAAGGATACCAGAAACTACCTCCCAACATCAGAGAGAGCAAGATGACTAAAGGCCAATGTAAAGAACACAAACGACAAAAACCAAAACAATATGGCATCTCCAGAACCCAGCTGTCCCAAAGAATTCAATCCTGGGAACTCTAACACAACTGAAGCACAAGAAAATGACCTCAAATCCTTAATAATGAAGATGATACTGGAGGAAGCAAAATCTGTAAACAAATACAGGAAGCTGCAGCCAAACAGATTGAGGACATTAGAGAAGCTTATAGACAGGAAATGAAGAAATCACTGGAAGAAATTCAGGAAAATACAAATAATCAGATGAAGGATATCAATAAACAGTTCAAGATCTGAAGACAAAAATTGAAACAATGATAAAAGCACAGACGGATGAAAGCCAGGAAAGAGAGAACTTAGAAAAGAAAGCAGGAAATGCAGAGGTAAGCTTCTCTGACAGAATTCAAGGGCTGGCAGAAAGAATCTCAGGGGTAGAAGATACAATAGAAGACCTTGATACAACCACCAAAGAAAATGTTAAATATGAAAAATTCCTGACACAAATAATCCAAGAAATCAAGGACACCATGGAAAGACAAAACCTAAGGATGATAGGAATTGAGGAAAGAGAAGACACCCAGATCCAAGGCCCAGGAAATATTTTCAACAAAATCATCAAAGAAAATTTTCTCAATTTAAAGAAGGAAATGCATATAAACATACAAGAGGACTACAGAACACCAAATCAAATAGACTAGAAAAGGCAATACTCCCGCCACATAATAATCAAAACACAAAATGTACAGAAAGAAGAAAAAATATTAAAAGAGACAAGGGGGAAAAGCCAAGTAACATATAATGGCAAACCTATCAGAATTACATCTGACTTCTCAACAGGGACCATAAAAGCCAGAAAAGCATATGCAGAGGACCTGCAAACCCTAAGAGGCCACAGATGCCAGTCCAGACTACTATACCCAGAAAAACTTTCAATAAACATTGATAGAGAAAACAAGATATTCCATGACAAAAACAAATTCAAACAGATCTATCTAGAAATCCAGCCTTACAGAAGTTACTAGAAGGAAAACTCCAACCCAAAGTGACAAACTACAACCAAAATAGCACAGGAAATAGATAACTTTACTGTTGCAAAACAACCACACATGCATACTCTATTACAACCAACATAAAATTCAAGGGATTTAACAGTTTCTGGTCATTAATATCTCTGAACATCAAAGGTCTCAATTCTTCAATAAAAAGACATAGACTAATCAAATGGATGCATAAACAAGACCCATAATTCTTCTGCATTCAAGAAACACATCACAGCCACAATGACAGATATTATCTCAGGGTAAAAGGCTGGAAAAAGTTATTTCAAGCAAATGGACAGAAGAAACAACTTGGTGTAGCCACTTTAATATATAATAAAATAGATTTTCAGCCAAAATTATTCAATAGAGATGAGGAAGGACACTTTATACTCATCAAAAGTAACTTCAACCAAGATGACATCACAATTCTGAACATCTATGCTCCAAATACAAAGGCACCTACATTTGTCAAAGAAATATCAAAAAAGCTTAAACAACACATTAATACCCACATATTAATAGTGGGAGACTTCAACACTCCACTTTCACCAAAGGATAGGTCAATAAACATAAATTAAGCCAAGAAATAATGATACTGATGGACATCATGAATCAAGTGGATCCAACAGATATCTACAGAATTTTTCACCCAAACACAAAAGATTATACCTTCTTCTCAGCACCTCATGGAACCTTCTCCAAAACTGATCATAGAGTAGGTCACAAGGCAAGCGTCAACACATACAAGAAGATTGAAATAATACCTTGTATCCTATCAGATCATCATGGACTAAAGCTAGACTTCAACAACAACAGAAATAACAAAAAGCCTACATGCACATGAAAACTAAACAGCTTTCTACTTAATGACAATTGGGTCATGGAAAAAAGTAAGGGTTTTCTAAAATTCAATGAAAATTAAGGTACAAAATACCCACTGAAAGCAGTGCTAAGAGGAAAATTCATACCACTAAGTGCCTTCATAAAGAAGTTGGAAGCATCATATAAAGGGAACTTAATGACATATCTGGAAGCCCTAGGAAAAAAAGAAGCAGAAACATCCAAGAGGAATAGACTGCTGGAAATAATCCAACTCAGGGCAGAAATCAATAAATTAGAAACAAAGAGAAAAATTCAAAGAATCAACAAAACCAGAAATGAGAAGGAAGACATAACAACAGACACTGAAGAATCACTAGGTCCTACTTCAAAGGCTTATATGCCACAAAATTTGAAAATGTAGAGGAAATGGACAATTTCTTTGATCAATTCCACTTGCCAAAGTTGAATCAAGATCAGATAAACAATAGTTCAAATTGTTCTATTTAACAGTTCTACTTCTCCTATAGAAATAGAGGTAGTCATTAAAAGTCTCCAAAACAAAATAAGCCCTGGGCTAGATGGTTTCAGCTCAGACCTTCAGAGATGAGATAATACCGACATTCTTCAAGCTACTCCACAAAATAGAAATTGATGGAACATTACAAAACTCATTCTTTGAGGCCACAGTCACTTTGATACCTAAATCTCACAAAGACCAAACAAAGAAAGAGAATTTAAAACCAATTTGTCTTATGAACATTGATGCAAAAATATTCAGTGAAATACTCGCAAACTGAATCCAAGAACACATCAAAGATATCATTCACCATGACCAAGTAGGCTTCATTTCAGGCATGCAGGGATGGTTCAATATATGGAAATATATCAGTGTAATCCACCATATAAACAAACTGAAAGAAAAAAACCACATGATCATCACCTAAGATGCTGAAAAAGCATTTGACTAAATCCAACACCCATTCATGTTTAAAGTTCTGGAGAGATCAGGGATACAAGGCACATACCTAAACATAATAAAGGCTATATACAGCAAGCCAATAGCCAACATCAAATTAAATGGAGAGAAACTCAAGGAAATTCCACTAAAGTCAGGGACTAGACAAGTCTGCCCACTTTCTCCATATCTCTTCAATATAGTTCTTGAAGTTCTAGCTAGAGCAATAAGAAAACAAACGGAGATCAAGGGGATCCAAATGGGAAAGGAGGAAGTCAAATTATCCCTATTCACAGATGATATGATAGTGTACATAAGTGACCCCCCAAAATTCCACCAGAGAACTCCTACAAATGATATACACCTTAAGCAAAACAGCTGGATACAAAATTAACTCAAAAACATCAGTAGCCTTCCTGTATACAAATGGCAATGGTGCTGAGAAAGAAATTACGGAAACTACACCCTTCACAATAGCCACAAGTAATATAAAGTATCTAGGAGTAACTCTAACCAAGCAAGTGAAAGACTTGTTTGAAAAAAACTTCAAATCTCTGAAGAAAGAGATTGAAGATGACATGAGAAGATGGAAAAATCTCCCTTGTTCATGGATCAGAATTAACATAGTAAAAATGGCCATCTTACCAAAAGTAATTTACAGATTCAGTGCAATTCCTATCAAAATACCTACACAAAAGACATTGAAAGATGAATTCTCAACTTCATATGGAAAAACAAAAAACTCAGATTAGCTAAAAACAATCCTATACAATAAAAGATCCTCCAGAGGAATGTCCATGCCTGATCTCAAACTGTACTATAGGCCATCAGTAATTAAAACAGCATGGTACTGGCAGAGCAATAGGCTGGTTGATCAATGGAATTGAACTGAAGACCAGAAATAAATCCACGCAAATATGGACACTTCATTTTTGACACAGAAGCCAAATCTATTCAATGGAAAAAGGATAGCATCTTTAACAAATTGTGCTGGTCTAACTCAATGTCTACATGTAGAAAAATGCAAATAGATTCATATTTATCATCATGAAAAAAATCTCAAGTCCAAGTGGATTAAAGACATGAATATAAAACCAGAGACACTAAGTTTGTTAGAAGAAAAAGTGGGGAAGAAACACATTAGCACAGGAGACAACTTCCTGAATAGAACACCAACAGCCCAGATTCTAAGGCCAACAATTAATAAATGGGACCTCATGAGGCTGAGAAGCTTCTGTAAGGCAGAAGACCCTGTCAACAGAACAAAGCAACAGCCTATAGACTGGGAAAAATCTTCACCAACCCTACATCTGAAAAAGAACTAATATCCAAAATATATAAAGAGCTCAAGAAATTAAACACCACCAAACCAAATAACACAATTAAGAAATGGGGTTCAGAATTAAACAGAGAATTCTCAACAGAGGAATATCGAATGGCTGAGAAACACTTAAAGAAATGCTCAATGTCCTTAGTCATCAGAGAAATGCAAATCAAAAGGACTCTGAGCCATTCCATCAGAATGGCTACAATCAAAAGCTCAAGTGACAGCACATCCTGGCAAGGATGTGGAGAAAGGGTGGGAGAGGAAACGTGTACAACCATCTTTGAAATCGCATTCCTTTATGGCTGGTGGGTGTGCAAATGTGTACAACCATTTTGGAAATCAATCTGGCGCTTTCTCAGAAAACTTGGAATAGGGAATACCGTAAGACCTAGCTATTCCACTCTTTGGCATATACCCAAAAGATGCTCCACCATACAACAAGGCCATTTGCTCAACCATGTTCATAGCAGTCTTCTTTTTAATAGCTAGAATCTGGAAACAACCTAGATGTCCCTCAGTCAAAAAATGGATAAAGAAACTGTGGTATGTTTACACTATGGAATACTACTCAGCTATTAAAAACAAGGAAATTTTAAAATTTGCAGGCAAATGGATGGAACTAGAAATGATCATCCTAAGTGAGGTAACCCAGACCCAGAAAGATACATATGGTATATACCCAGTTATTACTGGACATTAGTCCAACAGGGATGTCTCCTGTAAGTCTTCACTTAGCAGGAGATTGGGATAGATGCTGGGACTTCCTATTGGGACTCCATGTGAGAGGGATATGGCAGAATGGGGAAATAGAAGGATCCAGAGGGTTTTAGAAACCTACAAGAAGACCATGGAAGCTGTCAGATCTGGACCTAAGGGCTCTGCTCAAACTACTGTACCAACCAAGGACAATGCATGCAGTAAACCTAAAGCCCATATTCAGATATAGCCAATGGACAGCACATTCTCCACAGTTGTGTGGAGAGTGAGAACTGATTCTGACATGAACTCTTGTGTCCCCTATTTGACCACTTCCCCTTGGTAGGGAGATCTGGTGGCACTCAGAGGAAGGGTAAGCAGTATAAGACCCGATAGGTTGTGACCGTACGGTAGAGGAGGAGGTCCCCCTCTGTCACAGACCTTGGGGAGGGGGGAATAGGGTGAAAGAGGGATGGGAGGGGGAATGGGAAGATACTAGTGAGGGGATAACAATTGAGATGTAATCTGAATAAATTAATTAAATAAAATAAAGAGAAAAAATATATACACACCATTAGTTTCTTTCTGCTACTGTAAAAATATCCAACCATAAATTTAGTAGCTTTAGCTATTATGCTTTCACTCTAATGTTCTTGAAGTTAGATCTTAAATTAGTTTCATTCAGCCAAAGTCAAAGTCTCAACAAGGTATGATCCATCTGGGTGCTGAAGATGAACCCCCTCCCTGGCTTGTGTGTCTCAGCTTGTCCTCAGCCGGCCCCACCTCACAGCATAGGATGCCAGTTTCCGCTCCTACCAAACCCAATTCCTTCTGCTCTGACTCTGACCCTCTGAGTATTCTTCTTAGAAGGAGTCTTGTGATTACTGTGAGCCGCCCATCTGGATAACCCAGGATCATCCCTCATCTCCAAATCCCTCATCTGATCTCAGCTAGAAAGGCCCTGAAGTTATATGAGGTAAGATGCATAGGTCCTATGGATCCAGGCTGGTCATCCCTGGAGGACAGTGTTCAGCTGAAGGCACCTCTGTTGAAGTTCTATGCTCCCTGTGACAGCCTCTCAGGAATTATGGCTGTGAGAAGGCCTCCCTAACAATGTAACTCTAAGAATCTTTAATGTCCAAGGAATGAGGACATACCGATGTGGCAGGTATTCTGAAACACACAGGCCAACAATGGTGGTAAGAGCATCCGTTCTTGAAAGCATGCTCCCTTTCTGTCATTTCTCATGCCTCCCCCTCCTTGTTTGGTGGAATTTACTTGAAAGTTCTCTGTGAATTCGCCATAATTGATCCGGGGGAGTATAATTTGGTTTCCCATTTGCTTAAACATTTACAAAGCAGGTTTGATTGGGAATCATTTTCCAAATAGTAGTTTGTTCATAATGTCATCATACTCAAATAATTGGATTTATTCTGACATGTACAGTTTTAAAATCAATTCCTCCAAGAAAAAATATTAGAAAAAAATAGGAGCCGATTCTTACAGATTGTATTAGTTTGCATAACCAGTGCAAATGCCTTCACCTGTTCTATTTCCTTCTTTGCTTTTCTTTATATACAAATGAAACCAGTTTTTGCTGGTTGATTTTTTACAAATCCTCATAAATTCAATGCCAGGAACAGCACTTAAGATATGCTTCACCTCTGTCTGTTTATGGCAATGGTCCTCTAACCTGTTGGTTGTGATCACTTTGGGGATTGACTGGCCCTTTCACAGGGATCGCCTATGACCATCAGAAAACAGATGTTTACATTATGATTCAGAAAAGGAGCAAAATTACAGTTATGAAGTAGCAATGAAACTAATTTTATGGTTGCCGGGGGCGGGGGTCACCACAGGACAAGGAACTCTAGTAAAGGGTCTCAGCATTAGGAAGATGAGAATCACTGGTCTACGGTCTGGTCATCAAACAGAATGGTTGACATCGGGGTTGCTAGAATGTGGACTTAGAACCTCCCCCAAAAGCCTGTTAAGGTAAGGCCTTGATCCACAGCCTTCGATTATGTTGGAAGATGGCAGAACCATTAGCAGGTGGGCTCCCTGTAGAGGAAGTCAGATCATTGAAGATGTGTTTTTGAAAAGGACATTGGGATAAAGATCTCTTCTCCTCTCTCTCTCTCTCTCTCTTTGCTTAATGGCTGCCATGAGGTGCGTAGGATCCCTCTGCCGTATGTGCCTACCATAAAATATTGCACCACTGCAGACAACAAAGCAGCAGCAGGACCAAGTCACAAGTCAAAGTAAACTTCTTTCTTTCTTAAATTGATTTCCTTGGGTGTTTTGCCACAGCAACACTGACTAACAAAGAAAGTAAATCAAATGAAGGCAGAGGTCACATCTTCCTTGTTCAACAGTGTGACTTCAGTGCTGGAATTGTACCTAGTACTAAGGCAACAACTTTGTAACTCTTGGTAGAAATAATTCATAGCCACCTGCACAGGTAAGATCAGGAGTGATTCCAGGGATCTTCCATAGGACATTGTAAAGCATTGTTAATTTCTTTCCCATGCATAATCCTGAAGAAAAGCACTTGATGGTTTGTGTTGTATTGCCTTCCTTCTGGTTAACATACTATGTCAACCTCCAAGAAATGAAGACACCAACTTGTCCAGGGAAGGACTCAGCGGGCTCTTTAGGCCTCCATCTTCACTCTGTTACCTTCTAGGGTGAGTGTGGTGAGGACTGCTGAAGGGCTAGGCCTATGTGGCCTCCACTGATGCTGTGCAGCAGTCAGTGTTGGGGGAGGGGGGCCTCCTGACTCTACCTGGGAGGGCTCCATGTTCAGACCCCTAATTCCCCTGTGGTGAGAGAAGGAATGCAGAATGCCACGTCACAGGTACAGGACACGTCACTGCACAGCCTGGGCTGACACGGTGGCAGAGAGCAACAGGGTTTTTTTTTCCAGTGGTAAAACTCTGAAGTAGAGAATTACTGCCTAAGGCTTTGTGTGTCGCTGGGATGACTTTTGCTGGACCTGTATTTGGAAATAGCAGGCATTTTATGATGTGCCTTTTATCCTTCTGTGTTTGTTTGTCTTCATCTCTAAAGCTAGAATATATCACAGAAAGCCCTGAAGGATAGATAGCTATACGTTGTTCCTCACATCCTAGAGTCTCCAAAATCAGTTTCTGTGTATTTGTTTATATATAATATCTGTGCTCTTTTACTTCACTTTTGGTGGGAAAAATAGAGATAATTCCCAGAATAAGGGTTTCCTGATAAGCTTTTAGAAACAAACGTGGCATCTTTAGATTTCTGAACAATCCAGGACACTAGAAATGAGCCATCAGCAGAGAGAAGGAAGAAAGATCTCAAGGGACGAGGGAGAGGAGAACACAGGTGATCAGAAGGGAAAGGGGGAATAGCGGAGGAGGGGCGGGGCAGGAGAGGTATAGATGGAGAGAATATGAGGGTATGGTAGAGGAGGGGTAGGTAGAGGGATAGTGACAGTAAGGCCTGAAAAGCTGTGCGGCGGGCGGACCATGCCACCAGGGGAACTGGCATGGAATTGATGAGGTAGAGCGTGTTCAAACCCGGAAATCGGAAACTTGAGATTGGCAGGAGAAAGAACCGCTCCCTCCCTGTTCTGAGCCTGCAAGCCCTGGCCACCCCAAACTCTCCAGGCACTCACATTGCCAGCGCCTGGATGCAAATAGAGCATCACCAGCGTGCCAGCCACAACCAAAAGAAGGCATTCACCTCCAAACCCCTCGCTGCTCCCTAAGCCTCCTGTAGTACTTGTTCACCATGAAACAAACGGACAGAAGCTGCTTGACTATCAAACTGGCATGAGCTGCTTCACTAGAGACTGTCTAAAAGTTGCTGTTTCGTAACACTTGAAGGGTGGGTTTGAAGAGGGCCTTCTCTCTCCGGTCATTCACTGCTGCATCCTCAGACCTGCCCACCCGGTGGACTTGCTGGTGTGACCGAGCTGCCACCATTTGGTGAGATGCTTGTGCTGCCTGCCCCACTCTTCACACTGGCTCCTTCTCGTCCCTCTTGGCAAAGGGCTATAATCTCCAGAAAGGGCTGGAACACTTCTCAGAGAGGACCTTTCCCCTCCCCACGGGAGGGGAGCTGGACCCGGAATCTACAGACCCCACTCATTCTAGATTTGGCTTCATTCTTCCAGGCTCCTTACCTGCAACTCCCCATGCCCCGATACTCCAACGACAGAGCAGGACATGGAAACACACACACACACACACACACACACACACACACACACACACACATATGAAATCCACTACACACACACACAACCACATGAAATCCACTACACACACACACACACACACACACACACACACACACACATTCATAGAATAGAGTTCAGTTGGAATTACCCTACACAGGAAATAATGCTTCTCCAAGAAGTTAGTTTTTCAAATGAAAAACTCCAGTGCTGCGTGTGAGGTACCTTCCCTCAGGTGTTGGTCAGGGATGTCCCAGAGATGCCCAGAAGAATACAGACTATTGCCATTGATCTTGGTTGTCCACAAAAACTTTTAAGATGCTACTGCTGAAGACACCACACACTTTGGTCACAGGACATAAAGAAATAAAGTCGGTACTTACCATGATTTTCCTACTGCCTAGCTTCTGCAGTACTAGTGCTACGCAGGCTGATGATGAGAAAATTCAACAGCTGTGAATCTGTGAGCTACCATAATGACCAGTGAGGCAAGATATACCCATGGAGGCAATAGTGGTACAAATGTTATGGACATTACCAACCACTTTCTGATTGGATTTAAGACCCACAGAAAGAAACATATGCCTATAAATTGGCCAAGAACTCATGGCTAGGGATCCCACAGGCCCCACGAGTTAACTTACTGCTATTAGCTTGCTAAATGTGTACAGTATCAAACTCTTCTCTAGATTCCTGTCTTACTGTCCATAAATTTGTGTAGTCCTCAGACTTAAAAAAAAATTTTTAGAAATAAAACACTTAAGCTTTCCATATTGATACATTTTTGAAGGATGTTGTAAAAATAAAAGCACCATTATATTTTTATTTCTTTATGCATTTATAATCAACAGTGGGAGAATTTCTTTTAGCATCTTGACCACAATGCTTAAAAGTCAAGAGCATTGATAAAGTTTGCCATTTTATTAGGCAGAGAATTGGTCTACACACTAATATTTATCCCACAGAACTAAGCAAAGTGAAGATTTTTATGTAAACTACTTAAATATAATTTTCCTGGAATCAATTGGTCAAACAATTTGAATCCATATCATCTCCATGCATAGCTCTTATTTGAACAGTAATAAAAAAAATAGTAATTCTTTGTGATAATTATTCCCACTCAGATCAACCAACTTATAAGTTGATTTTAAGGACCCTGTAGGGGTAATGCTGGGTGATTCCGCCTAGTGCTGAACCTTTACTCTTCAAGTTTCTTGCATTTCCTTCACAACTTTTCTACTACTCTTTCAGAGATATGACTTGCAACACAAGTTTGCTATTGTCTGAAAAAAATCACCATGGGTCCTTATGCTTTATGAGACACCTCAGACCAAGTAGGAAGTATTAATCACTAAAACTCAGTTTAAAGTTGACAGCCTTCTGATGTGTTCTACCAATATGCAGCAAAACTAAAATGTCAGTTGCAACAAACTTGAGGCTCTCATTTCTTTATGTTCCTGTCTGTGTTGCAAAATTTAATTCTCCTCTCAGTGCATGACTTACTGCCTCCGGACAATGATCTACACCAAATATGTAACATTAATGAGTTCTCAAAGTTTTCAATGAAAATATTTTCTGGTTTCTCTGACACATTAAAGGATTAGTATCTACCCCAATATTTTAGGTTTAAAAAAAAAGTCTAACTGTATGACTAAATATATAGGGGTTGTGCTGGATAGTGTTATATCAACTTGGTACACGCTAGAGTTAGCTGAAAGGAGGAAGCTCAACTGAGAAAACAGCTCCCTGAGACCCAGCTGTAGGGCATTGTCTAAATTAGTGGTTAATGGGAGAGGCTCCAGGCCATTACGGGTGGTGTTATCCCTGGGCTGGTGGTCCTGGGTTCTATAGGAAAGCAGGCTGAGCAAGCCATGGGAAGCAAGCTAGTAAGCAGCATCGCTTTATGTCCTCTGCATCAGCTTCTACCCCATATTCCTGCCCTGCTGGAGTTCTTGCCTGATGTCTTTCAGTGATGGACTTTGGTGTGGTAGCATAAGCCAAGTAACTATTTCCTTCCCAATTTTCCTTTCAGTCATGATGTCTCATCAAAGCAATAGTAACTCGAAGACAGGAGTGAGAAACACAATAATTATTAATATTTTCTTCATCTGCTCCTATACTTTATTCATTCATAAATAATCGTTAATTCTGCAGAGAGTCCAAGGTAACAACTGAAGATTCATTGTACAGATGCAGGAATCAAACCATTGGAAGATAAGTCAACTGGTAGGAATCAGTCAGGTAGTTAAACAAAGTGACCTGATTCAAACACCAGCACAGCTTGATTTGAGTCCTAGGACTCAGCTGCCTGGCCAATTTACTATGATAAATTATATCTGGTGTCTGCTTTGTGTGGTTATGTTTTTATTTGCTAGAAATTAATATGGTTATTTGAGACAATAATCACTTTTCATTAATTATTCTCTCTCTCTCTCTCTCTCTCTCTCTCTCTCTCTCTCTCTCTCTCTCTCTCTCTGTCTCTCTCTCTCTCTCTCTCTCTCTGTGTGTGTGTGTGTGTGTGTGTGAATAAACATGACAGGGAGTGGGTGTGGTGATCAGAGGACAAGTTTTTAGGAGTTGGCTCTCACTTTCCACATTATTTTGAGGCAGGATCTATCTTGTCACTTCTGATACTGTGTCAGATTCGTTTGGGCTAGCTGGCCTGTAAGACTTCCAAGGATTCTTTCATCTGCTCTCTGGGTCCCATCTCACCAGAGGAGTGCTGAGATTACAGATGAGAGCCACATCAGACTTTGACATGGGTTCAGGTATCCAGGCTTGCACACAAATGCCTCTGCCTGATGGGCCATCCACTGAGTCTAATGATCACTTCTTAATAATAAAACAGCCATTTAGTGTGACAATTCGTCACAGTGGTCTAATCACAATTCTCATTTCCCTATGAGGAAGATTGTACACAGGGCCAGTTTGGCATCTTCAGTGAGCTCACTGGGGAGGTGACAGAGCTGGGACTTGGGCCAGGCTAATGACTGACACCAGCTGTAACCGCAGCTCTATTCCTAAAGCAGATGTTGTTTTACAGCTTCTTAGATGTTTCATGTTCTCCTAAAAACAAGAGGAATGATGTTTTTCCTTTAAGTGAAAATAGAGTATTTTTCTCACATAATATATCCTGATTGTGGTTTCCTCTCCTGCAACCCCCCCCCAGTAACTCTGCCCTCCCTCCAATTGGTATCCACCCCCATTCTGTCTCTCATTAGAAAACAAACAGGCTTCTAAGGGATAATAAGAAAATTAGATAAGATAAAACAAAAACTGACACATTGAAACAAAACAAAACAAACCAACGGAAGGAAAAGAGCCCAAGAAAAGGCACAAGAGTCATATACCTGCAAAGACCCACTAGTTTACACACTCAGGAGTCCCATAAAAAGCCCTAAAGTGGAAGCCATAAATGTATGTGCAAAGGACCTGTAGGGGAAAAAAAGAGAGAGCTGAAAATAATAAATAAATAAAATAAAAATAAGATAGATAGTTTAATTATTAATTTTTAAAAAAGCCGTGACATGGCATCCAAAGAAGCCAATGTCTTAGTTTTCTGTTGGCCGTCTACTGCTGGGCATGCAGCCTGCACTTAAGCATAGTTAAGCATCCTGGGAACTTGTGAACCACTCCAACCGGGGCAGCAGGTGGGCTAACTGTTAGAAATTGTGCACTTTCCCAGCCTGCCCTCAGAGAGTCAGCTCCAGAAGCTATGTCTTTACTAGTTGCCAACCCTTTCAAAGGTACCTACCATCACAGATCGCTCTTTTCCTCTTTCTCTCTATCTCTTAGTCTTTCTGTCTCCATCCCTCTCTGACCTCCCCATTCCAATACAGCCTTTAGCTCCCCCCTCCCAACAAATCTCCTATGTGAAATCTGTTGCAGGACGTTTTCTTTGCTGTGGCATTCCTTGCCTCTGATGTGCTGAGGTACTCTGCCACTAAATCCTAACACTAACCTCAGATCTTCACCTCTCCTTCAGCTCCTCCAAAAGCAGTCCCCCAGTCTTATCCCCAGCTCTGTAGCAGGCCACCTGCCCCGTACACTATTCAACTCATGGGACATTGTAACCCTCCACCTTCCATAGTCAGCATAAGCCCACATTTCATGTGTTTTTATGAATTTTAGAATTATTTTTTCTAATATGCTAATTTTTGAAGATTTATTTTTATTGTTTCCAACTGTGTGTTGTTGTGTGCATTTGTTGTGGGGATGGACATATGAGGACAGGAATCCATGGACACCAGAACCATCAGATTTTCCAGGAGCTGAAGTGATGGGTGGTTCTGCCCAATATGGGCACAGGAATCAGAACTTGGTTCCTGTGCAAGACTAGGACCTGCTCTTTACCGTTGCGCCATCTCTCCTGCCTCCCTAATATGGTACTTTTTTAAAGGACATGACAAATAGTAAATTATTCCAAAAAGTATGGCAGAAGAGCAATAGAAAACTCTTTATCAGATGAGCACAGATACACTCACAACACACACACACACACACACACACACACACACACACACACACACCGCCTCAAAAGTGTTAGTATAATAACACTGTCATTGTTTTTTTTTTTACCACATTAATGTGCTTTCATTACCTTTCCTTGCTAGAAAAGGTGAGGTTTTTCCTTGTCTTTTTGACATTATTTTGACAGTGATGGATATGGTGAAGATGCTAGAGGCAGATTTGAACTAGGCTCTCAGCATCACAACTTCTGACATAGTCAATCTGATGTCACAATGCCTCCCGCAGCCACTGTGGATTGTTGAGAAAACTAGGAGAAAAGCTGCATCTAGGTTCTCCCCTGCCACATAGGAAGTGCTGCCTAAGCATTTTCTGTGTTTATTTTTGTCTTTGTCACAAGCTCTTTCCTGTCTAAAGTCATTTCTGCATTACCCATTTCAAGACTTTCCTTTTTGTCTTATCTAGACTATTATTTAAAAAAAAAAACTCTTCGTACTTCCTTAGGATTACTTACATAGTACCTGCTTTGGTAACTTGTTAAGTTCTTAAGACAGGTGCAGTTAAAAAAAAAAGCTTGTAATGGAATGTCTAACAAAGGCATACAGACAGGTAGACAGGTAATTATCTCATTATGCTCTTGATAATGCATGCATACAGCTTTTGCCCTGGATATTCTTAATTGATAGTGAAAACAGATGAATTTCTAGATATGTAAAGGTTAAATCCTTTTGCAATGTGTTTCTGTATATGTGCATGTGTATGTGTGCATGTTCAAATGTGGGTGATCGTATGTGTGTGTGTGTGTGTGTGTGTGTGTGTGTGTGTATTAATGACGCTAGAAGTTAAAGACAGGTTGTCTGAGTTAGGTTACCACTGCTGTAATAAAAGACTGTGACCAAAGCAACTGAAAGAGAGAAGGGTTTATTTAACTTCCGCCTTCTCTGCCTGACCCCAGTCTATCCTGAAGGGCAGTCAGGGAGGAACCTGGAAGCGGGAACTGAAACAGAGGCCATGGAGGAAGGCTGCTTACTGGCTCACTCCCCACGGCTTGCTCAGCCTGCCCAAGAGTGTGGCCAGCACCCACAGAGGTGCTTGCCTACAGGATAGTCTTATGGACAAATTTTCTCAATTCACTTCCCTCTTTAGATGACCTAGCTATATCTGTCAAGTTGACGAAAAGCCAACCAGTACACAGATGTCACCCTCAACTGGGGCAAGGTCTAACCTCAAAGCTCAGCAGCTCGGCCAGTCTAGCTGGTCAATTTGCTCCACTAACACTCCTGCCTCATTTCCCCAAGCACTGTGGTTATAGGCAAGGTGTTCTACCCACGGGGCATTGACATTTGGGCTGGGCATCCAGACTTGGATGCCCAAGTGCTTTATCTCCTGAGCCCTTGGACCCAATCCCTGAGGGCTTTAATCTCTTTCATTGTCAGACTCTGTGCTGCCTCAGTTCCCCTCCTGCATTGGTGCTAGTAATGAGTGTGCAATGGGTTTATACCAACTGCACTTGGTTTTGTAGAAGCACGGCTTTCGGGTCACGTCTCTAGCTTTCCGCCTAGGCAAGAACTCCTACTTCCCTGTGGTACATCATGGGAGCCGAACGAGGTTTAATTATTTAACCACCTGGTGCCCACACAACACTGGACACTACTGACACATGGAACATTCAGTTGTGCAACTCATATTTTGTCCTGATGAACTCCTTCTGTCTTAGTAACAGCACACTGGGCTATCTATAAAACCTTAAGATTGAATAAACTCATAAAGTTCTGTTTTGTCTTCCTAGTGGGTGGCTGTGTGCCCTGCTTTCCTTTTCCTTTATATATCCTCACAGGGATATGGCTAAGCCTAGATGTCTTTCTTTTTATTAGATCACTCAAAATAATAAGATTACGAATTACTTTAAAATTGGATGTAATGGCTAGGGAGTAGCTTGGCCAGTCAAGTGCTTTCTGTGCAAGCCGGAGGAACCAAGTTTGGATCCCCAGGACTCACATCAAAGTTGGGCCACATGCTTCTGCACATCCAGGCCTGGGAGGGCAGAGGCCAGTAGATGTAAGGTGTGTTGGTCTAGCCAAGACGGCAATTTCCACTTCCACTGAAAACCCTTGTCCCCAAACAAAAGATGGGGAATGATACACACCTGGCTTCCACATGTACACAACTCCATACATACATACACTTGTGCACACGTGCACACACAACACCCACATAAATTGCATTCAGATCTATAGGGATGGAAAAGCCCCCCTCTCCCTTTAAAGAACAAATGTTTTATTGACACTTTTTTCTATGATAAATAGAAGTAGGGCAGAGAAGGCACTTGTGCCTCCATTTACATACCTTCATCACAGTCCCAAATTTATAATTCTATGCATATTGAATTAAATTAATAAGTAATTGATTATTAAAAATAAATAAAAATAAAAAAATAAAAAGCCAAAAAAAATTTTAATTCAATAAAGAATTTTCTTAGAAATACAAATAAAAAATAGTTTTAACTTATTCTTTGGTACTTCCTGTGAAGTTAAATTTTGCAACAAGGGTAAAGTAAAGCATGTTTGTGTTGCTGTTGCTGGAGCTAGCTTTTTTTTCCCCCAGTAGAGAAACCGCAGACGACAGCTATAACAGAGGTTGTGTTACCACCAGGGAAATGAAAGGCTGCACTGCAGAGCAGCACCTGCAGTGTTCCCGGAGCGTCACGGCATGATCCTGGCATGCAGGAGGAAGAAAGAAATCATAGAGCATCAATGCTGTCAGGCGAATACTCTGTGCTCAATAAAGAGGAAGAAGCAGGTGATGAGTGGCCAACTGAGCTTATCAGTGCTTCAGAGGGGATTGGATAACACGGAGAGTCCAGGACAGGACCACCTAGGCCCTGCGTGCTCTTCAGCAGCTTCCCATGATGGACGTGTTCACAGGCTCATTGTCTGATATCAGCAAGGGGGCGCCAATGAGAGTTTCACCTGAGAACGTGAAGCTGTAGGGTTGAACGGTGACAAGAAGAGAGGTAAAGCAAGACTTGGGAGGCATCTGCTTTGATAGATGGAACCTGCCATCCGCCCTAGGATGAAAATCTTGAGGGGCGAGCCTTCTGAAAATGCCGGGCCGTCCTGAAGCAAAGTCGACCAAAGCAGAAATTAACAAAGGACGAGAATCCCTTAGTTTCTGCTATTAATTTAGAATGGGTACTAATAACTTACCTTTCTCCGTTTTTCTGCTTTAAATATTCAATTTGTTTATCATATGATCATTCTCCAACCTGTGCCAGTCTTTGCTAGCCCAGTAGAAGTGCGTACACTAACTTCTTTAAAAAGTGTCACTGTGGTTTTATTGTTTAATAAACCTGCAGGGAAATTCACAGATTGTGCTGAACACAATACCATGTGCTTGGTTACTCTGTATATAATTGTGTTTTTAATTGAAGGTTAATTACCTTTTATAATTGGAAGAAGGTGACTTAAATGTGGCCTGTTCAGAATGAAATACTGTGGAAGGCCTCTGTAATGTTGTTCTGAGTGCTGTCAAGGAAGGGAAGTGTTAATTTAGCCTGGTAAAATGGAGGCTAGAGATTTTAAAGGGCCCCAGTGGGCTATGCATCTATAGTTCTGAAGCTTGTGGTGATCCCAAGACATTGACGCTGCCTGTGTGTCACTGCAGGCCATTTAGAGCCCACAGATGGGACTCATTGAAATTATCTAACAAAAGAATTTTCTTCTAATTCCTATTTACTTTGTCTGGAACTGTATTCTTTACAAATCACTATTCTCTCTCTCTCTCTCTCTCTCTCTCTCTCTCTCTCTCTCTCTCTCTCTCTCTTTCTTCTTCTTCTTCTTCTTCTTCTTCTTCTTCTTTTTTCTTTTTTCTTTTTCTTGACACAAGAGCAGGTTGTTGCTATTGAGCCTGTAAAGAGTATTCAGCTGTTTATTTATTTCAGCTCCCACTCCACACTTACAAAAACACACAGGGAGATTATCTGAGAGCCTACAGAATGGAGAATGTGTTCCGTTGAACTGAACAGGTAGATGAAGCCTATGCCTGTTACATGTTCAGAAAAACGGTTTGCAAGCAGGAGATAATTGAAACCTTGGTTTCTCTGATCTTTTCTTTTTATTCATCTCATAGAATGTCGCAACTGTTTGGAATGAGAAAATAATTATTCTTTAAAGCAGATAAAGGAAAAACAAGCCTGAATAAACTCATATGGCAGACAGTGTGCAGGTCCAGGAGAAACACGCAGTTAAGTAAAGGAGACCTGTTGTCAGGCTCAAGACCCAAAGTGAACATGGGTTTGGGTTGCTCAGGCATGAAACTCTGACTTGTCCACTCAGGTGCCTGTGGGTGCTCACCAGTTCTGTACTTTTATTAAGACTGCCCTTTTGGACTTATTAGTTGTAGGTTTGGAGAGAAATCACCTTAAGAATTCTGTGGCAAGGAGGATTGGTTTGTGACTCTTTCCTTTCACCTGCAAATTCTCTCAGTGGATATCTTCAAGAACAAGGGTCCTCAAGTCTGACTGCACATCTAGTCATAGCAACCAACCTAACTGGCAGTCAAGTCTTGACAGATTTACTTTCCCCTTCTTTCTCTGTCTCCTCTTCCTCCTCCAGCTCCTACTCTTCCTCCCCCTCTTCTGTTCCTCTTCCTCCTCCTCCCCTCCTCCTCTTCTTCTTCCTTCTCCTCCCCTTTTCTCTCTTACCCCTTCTTTTCCTATCCTTTCCGATTTCTTTCTTTTAAGTTGACGTTCATCATGTGAATTAAAGCACACTATGGATTGAGATACCGTCTTTTGTATGGAGGTCTTTCAGAGGGATGAACAGCAGCTTGTTGACGTTAATACATTGTCACTGAGTCTTTCTGGTCCCACGCTGTTCCCTGAACTCTCTGAGTCTCTATGTCTGAATCAGTTACATGCAAAGCAGAAAGGAACATCTACCTTGTGTGAGGTGCGACTAGGTAATACATACGTATGCTGTGGAAACCTCAGTAGGACCTACTGGGCCCTTCTAGCTAGACATGTCCTGAGGTGGATAAACAATACAACTTTGGGGAGAGAAATTACTTCTGGAAATGTGACTCATATTCCTAATCTACAAGTATCTTTTTGTCATGACATAAATTTGTCTAATAGTCTAGAACTGAAAAGCAAACTTGTATCATCTGATTTCCTGGATATTCAGGAAGACAGTAGTAATTCTTCCATATATAAAAGTTAATTATACTGTGATTACTTATTCACAGATTGCGAAGCCTTCATTCAATTAGATGTTAGGAGTTCTAAATTTTGTTATGAACAAATAATGTACTCTTGTGATATACAAATATACATTTTACTTTCCTCATCAAGGTTAATGACACATATTTTTCCTTCCTAGAGTTATATTTAATTATGTCTATGTATTGTTTGTTTATGTATTCACTCGCTGCATATACTATACACTAAGGGGAAAACAGAACATACTACCCTCTTATGACAGTTAGTGTTAACTGTGAACTTGACAGACTTTAGAACTGCCAGGAAGATGGGCCTCTGGGCTTGCTAGTGGAGTATTTGGGGGCGGTTGAAGCTCCTGCTTGAGGTTTAATTAAGACACAGAGGCATCTATATAATTTAAGGCTGCTGGCCTTCTGCTGGGGTGGTCTCTCAGCTAGCTTCTAACTTGACATCTCCGCCATTGCATCCCTCCGTGTGATTCTCACTGCCTGCACTCCACCTACAGTCCGGCCTCCTTTCTCTGTCCTTCCACTTCTGTCCTCTGCTCTATCTGCCTGCATACTCACCTGCCCAGACAGTCCACCAGTACTTCCTGCCCCAGCTTAGTCTGCCAACTCTTTTTTTATTGAGAAGCCACATTGCAGTCTGAACTGATCAGCAGCAGGACAAAGACTGGTCCATTTCCTTAGCTTGTCCTCTGGCATTGAGGACTGCATGACTTTTGCCATAGCAGCTTGCTTTGCAACGTGATAACCTCGGAGAATCATCTTTTGGGCAGGCGAGGAAGGACAAGCACTTATATATCCTGCTAGCTTGGACGCTGGCTCCAGTTAACAATTGATAACACAAGAACACACTTTTTTATAGGCAGAAAAGAATATATTTTTGGGTCATTCCAACATTAGGGCCTTTTTGTGGTTATAATAATTGATGTGGGAAGACGTGTCTTTTTAAAATTATTTATTTATTTATTACTATGTATATGTGTACACCTGCATGCCGGAAGAGGCCATCATATCACATTATAGGTGGTTGACAGCCACCATGTGGTTGCTGGGAATTGAACTCAGGACCTCTGAAAGAGCAGACAGTGCTCTTAACCTCTGAGCCATCTCTCCAGCCCCCGGGAAGACCTGTCTTAATTGTGAATGAGAAGCAGCATCTCCTTTGAAGGTGCTCCTAGATTGCTTCAAGTGGAGATAGTAAGAGCTGAGCAACGTCATGTGTTCATCTTTTGCCTTTTCCTGACTATGGATGCAATATGAGCAGCTTCCTGAAGCTCCGGTTTCCTTGACTTCCCCACCATGATGGACTGTGTGTCCACCAACTGTGAGCCAAACAAGCCCTTACCTCTGAAGCTGCTTTTGCCATTCAGTTTTATCACAACAGAAACAGAACAAAAACTAAGATACCTCTGCAGACAGAGAACTTAACAAAGTTGATTTAAGTAGTTATAGCAACAGGAAAGCCTTCCACAGTAATAGGAATAAAAATATATTGTGGAATAATTAACAGAAAGTGTTAATCCTGAGGTTCACTAGAGAAAAGCCAACTCCATCATTTTGAGCCAAATTTAAAGCAAGCATTATTAAATATTAATAATTGGCTAAGAGATGGACTTTGGTCAGGACCACTCCCTGAAATTTCACAGGTGATAATAGCCTTGAGCCACAAGTTGAAGGAGTTTAATAAAGGACAAACATTTAGGCCACTTTAGTTTCCCATAAAGGTTTTGTTGTTTTCCAATAACTACCAATCCCATAATTCCAGGAAGTTATCTGGTCTTTGGACAAGTGGGAATTACAGGTTAATATTGGGCAGTATATCTACCACCCTGCCAAATCTTTGACCCTATGATGGGCATTTGTTTATTTTTAGATCTAATAATCCTTAGATTTACTATTTAAAAGGAGCCTGGAAATGGACACGCATCAGTCATTTATTTTATCTCAAGTTTCCTTTTGTTATGTGTTTTGGGAGTATAGCCAGATTATAATCATGAGTGGTTCGTATAGAAATAATGATCTCTTAAAAAGCCATATGCCTTTTTGCTCTGCATAAAGCAGGTCAAGTGTCCTACCATATTGTAGAATTATATGAGTTAATGAATCTACCAGTTGACAAATCTGGTATGTCAATTGCCTTATAGGTGGCCATTTTTCCCTTATGCCAAGGAGTTTCCTTTTGACTTAGCATTTCAGCCTCTTAGGTGGGGCAAAGGAGACAAACTTTCCTCCATAACTACTTCCAGCTGGTGTAGGGTGGCGTTGTCACAGTCCAGGAAGGCTGAATGGCTAGTCAAAGGCTGGGCTATGGGGCATTTATCAGAAGCGTCTGATTAGCTGATCCAGCTGAAAAGACAGGGCGCACCAGCTGGACTGGCTATATCAGCTTTCAGCAGGTCCCGAACTCAGCATCTGCAGCTTTCAGTCTGCAGGTGATCCCTGGAGGGAGTTTGACAGCCAAGTGAAAATCTGCTGAGACGAATATAGACTAGGGACAGAAGTTACAACTTTCTAGTAACTGGGGGTGGGGGGTGGGGGTGGGAGGAGTCCCAAGACCAATGGAAAAACTTCATTCTCAGAAACAGACAGGTGTGGAAAGTTAGACTATACTTATCTGGAATCCGCTCAACTTGTGGCAGGTGGAGCCAAGCACTTTTTTGAGTCCCTAAAGCTTTTACAAATGTTTAATTTATAAAATGGGTGTATCAGCATACACACATACATAATCATTGTATTAAAATCCATATTGTAGAAAAGGCAGTTAACAGGCATCTGCAAGACAGCAGGAGTCATGCCTTTGAGTCTGAGCAAGAACTACAGCTGTAGGTTAAAAAGTATGAACATTTTCCCCTCTATCCAAAGAGCCAGGTACATAGGTTGGACAGAGAAGTTGTAGCCCAATGAAAAAGCATCTTTAAGTCTATATTTAGAAGACCACCAAAGAAAACTCAAAATCTTGAGTTTGTGATCAAGGGGCAAGCTATCAGTACTTAGCAAACTCTGAACCTTTGAATTCTCATAGCATAGATGAGGAAAGAAATATGAAACACTTTTAGACCCCACAGTTCGTTTAAGGTTTTATATCTTTACACCTTTACATATCTGAGAACACTTGTTTTACTTAATCATTCCCAGAGACATGAATAGTTGTTGTTGAGAGTAGTCATTGTAAAACATGTTCCTCTAGTGTAGAGTTATAGCTAAAACCTGTTTATCCTTCCATATGAAGCCTGTGAGTAAGACAAACCCGTTTCCCTTTTTAAAAATAAGAGACTTCATATCTTTAACTAACTAATGAACTGATTAATGAGCTAACGTGGCAGTTGATTACTTTGGGGTAAGGAGCTGGTTGACTGTGGTTTCATAGCTGAGAAAGCCACAGTTAGTTTGACCTTCACTGTGATCAGAGGCCTGAGAAGAATAAATCATAATCTACATGTCCTATGTGTCAATTAAAGTGACAGAGACCAGTTTATAGTTCATTACCTAGACAGTCTTCCCAGGCTTCTGTGATCTCCATGGCACTGGGAGCAGAGGCATCAGCTTTTGACTATCAGGCCCAGAGGTGAGAGGTTTTTCTGTGAAGGAAGAACATGGAAGAAACTGACCTTACTCTGTCTAGGCAAAGTGGGGGAATCAATTCTCCAGTATCCTTCTTGTCCAGTATCCTTCTTGGGCCTTAGCAGCAGGTGAGGCACTGATGCAGTCTACCCAGTGGTTAGCGTTGCCACAGTTCAGGCGGTCATTTGTTGCTGTGTTCATTACCTTCTTGGAGACCTTAGGGGTCACTGCTAGGATCTGGGAATCTCTGTCTGTCATAGTTAAGTTTAAACACCTTAAGTGCCATATTCAGCAGACCTCTGACAGGTTTGAGGGCTCCTATCTACCAAGCAAATATGAGTTAAACAATCCTCATCTGTTTTTAGTTATTTCTTTATGCTATACCTTTGAAAACATATACAGGAGGCTACATAAAGGCTTATTTCTGTAATTAATACATTAGTATTTAATATGACTAAATATAGTTCTGAACATATTAAAGAATTTCATCATTTATAAGGTGACTGACTATTAACTTGTATTTTCAAATTATCTTTAACAGTTCATAATACTTTTGGAGCTTTCATAAGATTAGGACTTTATGTTCCATCCCTGTTCGGTTTTAGGCTTAAAATAATGATTTTAAGTTGAAATTCTTTTAGTACAAAATTTTTAATTCATCATTATAGAACATAACAGGTTCCTGTGTGACTCAGTTTACAAAAATAGCTGTAGCTTAAAACCCTTAACTGAGTTTTTGTAATACCAAAATGAGGTATTTTTAAAGAGTGAAGACATAGAACATAACCATAATTATGAGAAAGCAAAACCAAGCTCCAACAGTGTAAACAGTTTAATGTCTCTAAAATCAATATCAAGTGGGCTTCTTGTATGTTATAAAGAATGGCTGTCAGCAAGGAATATTCTTATATATGAATGCATAGGCGTGCAGCATTAATATGTCATTGAAAAAGCATTGTTTTAAATCCTTTTATAAACCCGATTTTTAATACAGGACAGTAATTACATAAACCAAGTACTTGATCTTAGTCAAAATGGTGGTGAAGCACTCTGACTTCTTGTCTTCTCTAACCCAACAAATAGGCCTGCCAGCCATGTAGCTGCCCTTAGTTAAGATGGTAGTGAAGCCATACTACATCTTCAGCCCATAGTCAAGATGGCGACTAGCCACATGTTCATATCCCAGAATGGAATCATGCCATATGGTTTTAACATTATCGAAGTACAGACTTTGAATTATAAATCCTGAGTTATGAGTTTGAAGTTAACCTTTTGAATCAGATATTACAGTTTTAATCATATCCAAGAACTTATAAGCCAATAATTCTTTAGTGTTTGGAACCTGAACATAGACTGTAAAAGCATATCTGGGGAGCCGGAGAGATGGCTTAAAGGTTAAGGGCACTGACTGCTCTTCCAGAGGATCTGGGTTCAATTCCCAGCACCCACATGGCAGCTCACAGCTTTCTATAACTTCAAGATCTAACAGCTTTACACACACATACATGCAGGCAAAACATCAACGCACAGTACGCCTGGGTCTGAAAAAGGGGAAGCCATAACCCAATTTCAGAGCTAGCATTAAAGGAGAATAGCATAAAAACAACTTTAATATTAATCCGCACACAAATGGTATTCAAATCTCTATTACATTAGATCCAGTTGGGCAGAAAGCCTAGGCAGCTCACATATTCAAGACCAGTCAGAAACAAGCACACAGTGGCCACACACATTCATACACATAAGACAGACAGCAAAGCAAATTGGCATAGAAGTCACAGATTGATCCGTACATTGGAGTTACATTTGCAGCTGCGCAGAATTGCAGTTGGGGGCCAGCATAGGTCAGTGTTAGACTTGGGCAGGTGGTGGGGCAGCATGGGCAGCACAAGGCTGAAGGAGCTAAGGGTGCACAGTGCAATACAGCCTCCAGTCAAAACAGACACCAGACATAAGACGAGATAGGAAACCAAAAGGGAATGACATTTATTAATTCGTTCTTCTACAACCCATCAGGCAGAGTCATTCTGACTCTTGCTCAGCTCCCCAAATCCATGCTAGGCCTATCCAAAGCCTCCACGTTGGCTCGCAAAATCATTCAATACGCTGAATGGTCCCTAGGCTTGGGAATTCTGTTCCTTGCAAGGTGCCAGACTGTTCAGAGCATGAAATGGGTCCACAGGACTACGAACTCAATTATCCAGAAATACAAACAACCAGAAATAACCAGTGGGCTGTGAGATGCCTCCTTGTTCCCCAGATGAAGGATATGGGGGTTTTGCATCTAGCTCTCTTTGTCCCCAGATAGGGTACTCTATAACCAGATCTAGAAACCAACAGGAAAGTAGCTTTAAAATGCTGCTCCCCTCCAAGTGTGGCTGTTCACCTCAGGAGTCCACAGAGTAGAGAGCACTTCCTGGAGACCTCAGGTTAGTTGGGTCAGTCTTCACAAGATGTGTGTCCTCTTGAGTAGCCTACCTCTTGCATATCCTGGTGTGAAAAACAAACTTAGGGTGGGGTTATATCCCTGGGGCCTCCACATGTTAATCCTAAAATTCACCAGAGAAAAAGCAACTCCACCATTTTGGACCAAATTTGAAGCAGGCTTTATTAAGAATTACTGACTAAGAGATGAACTTTGATCTGGGCCATTCCCTGGAATTTCCCAGCTGAGAACGGCCTTTTGCGAGGAGTTGAAGAGGTTTATAAAGACAAGCCTATGGGACACTCTACTTTCCCAGAAGGCTTTGTTATCTTCTAAGAACTAGAATCCCCAGCATTTCCAGAAGTTACTTGGTTCCTAGGCAGGTGGGGCTTACAGGTTAATTTTGGGCATTACAAAAGATGGTCTTAAAATCAAGTAATAGACATGCCTTTTGATGAGTTTTCAGTTTTAGCTCCCAACTCATTTCAACATATTACTGTGATTCTGAGGGTCCTTTATTGCCTGGATAAACCTTCCCTCAGCAAAGTATTAAAATAATATAATAAAGGGGACTCACAATTAAGAAATTAAAATATTCATTTTCTTTTTCTTTCTTTCTTTTTTATATTTTTCTTTTTGCTAACCTGTACATTAGGCCATTCCTGTATTGCAGGTTGGGGTGGAACGTGGAATTACCTTTAAATCAACCTGTTCTGTCCTTTCCAGAAATTGTGAAGCTGCTGGGAGGACAGTGCGCAGGGAAGGGATGGCTTTCACCCTGTGAGAAGTGTGAGAGGTAATGTAACAATCTTGACTGCTGCTTTGCCCTATAACCACCCCCGACATCCCCGACCCCGCCGCCCCAAACAGGTGCCCTGCTAGGACATTGAAGACAGGATTTCTCAACTCAGAAGTGAATGACCAGCCAAGGGCTTTGATGGCAAGGTGCTGGTGCCACACATTGTCCTTGCTTTGCACCCTTCGCCCCTGCCTCCTGCCTCAGAATCAGAGAGCCTGGCTGCAGGCTCTTGCTTTAAAACTTTCCCATCCTCAAAAGACGGGGCTCCTACCTCTGCCACATGGGTCTAACTTTCCTCACAGAGCCCCTCCATGCTTCTTCTTTGTGATGACGGACATAAACTCCCGTTAGAGCCTCCACCACATTGTTGCCCCAGTACTCCACGTCAGCGGCCTCTTGAACCCCCCTGCTCTTCGGTTTTCCTCTTCACTCTTCAGCTTTCCTCATCTGTAAACAAATCTATTTCTCCATTCCACTCATGGTTTGTCATTTTCTCTTTACTCTTGGTGTGTGTGGTGTCAAGTCCAAAGGAAATTCCAACTCCCCAAACTCCAAAATTCAGTGCATATGTGCAGAAATGACAGTCTTGGCTCAGCTGAAGCTAAACTGAAGATGGATTGCTAGAAGCCTGGTGCCAGCATTTCCCAGGAACTCGCTAAATGGGTTTCTGCCTGCCAGAAAGGACTATGTTTTCTGGCATACGTCTCTGGTTGTATATCAGAGTCATGCTTGCTTTTTCAGGCCCTGTTCCCCTGAACTTCAGATCTACACTACCTCTCCCAACCCCCCCCCCCCCGACCTTTCTCATTTCCCTCCCCCATCCCTCACTATGCTAGCTCCTGGCTATTGCAGAGCCCAGGTTCCTTTCCTCCAGTTATCTGTTCATTTTCTATACAATGGCAAAGTTGCACAGCCTGCTCCTGCCCCCCCCCCCCCCCCCGCCTCCCGCCCATACAAGTCTTTCTTCTCTCACAGATAGCTTTTGCCATTTCCAATCTGATTCTTTTCTCTCTGCTCTGGACATATTCTCTGTCTCTGTCTCTCTGTCTCTCTGTGTGTGTATGTATCTGTCTGTCTCTGTCTGTCTCTGTCTGTCTCTGTCTGTCTCTGTCTCTCTCTCTCTCTCTCTCTCTCTCTCTCTCTCTCTCTCTCTCTCTCTCTGTGTGTGTGTGTGTGTGTGTGTGTGTGTGTGTGTGTGTGTGCCCTCACTTTCATGTGGGTAGGTGCCTAAATCATTTCTTCTAGACAGCAAACCCAGACCTTCAACCCTTGGCCTTGGCAAATGTAACTCAGCAGCAGACTATAGAAACCCATTTGCAATTACCCAACGTAGACGTTTTCTTACTTACCAAAATTCTGTCTAGCTTTGAGTGGTTCCCCCTTTTCCTGGTTGACAAGGAACACCTGAAAACCATGAGGCGGTGTGGAATACTCCGTCTGAGAACTCATCTGGAATGATTCCTTTCAGGGTCTCCTTAGCAGACTTTCTTAATCACAACCCCACCCCCACCTCCACCCCCCTCCTACCCCCTCCACTCCCCCATCCCCTGGCCTTATGCCTATTGATATTGCAACCTCAGATTAGCATGCGTGGTGGGCAGAAAGGGAAGTGCTACACACAAGAAGGGCAGTTGAATTTGGAATACGTGGGAAGGATTGTAAGCTTTGTTACAGGTGAAAGCAGTTTTGGCGGGCTTTGCCCTTGGACACACCAGGGATACTCCCTGAGATTAACCTGAGATAGACTGGGTGGAGCCATCCTGGGTCTGGAATTCAGGAAGTGGACCTGGGGACTCTACCTGGACTATTGTGTTTCTAACCGATCCTCAGTGGGAGACTGCCCTTTGCCCTTTGCGTGTGAGAGGCAGGCAAGCGGAGAGAGAGGAGCAGCAGATACAGACGGGGCTTGAGCGCACAGCACGTGGGTCGGGAAACGGATCAGCGAACAGGCCAGAAACACCTAGGGACTCGTCCCGTGGAACGTACCAGAAGGTCCACTCTTGTTTCCCTCTAACCTTTTTTCCCTTTTGTGTAAGTTAGTTGGGTTGTAGGAATAAGAGGTGTGCCATGGGAAGAAACTGTTAGGACCCTGTTCTGAGTCCGTTGTTCACCCCCCCCCCCCGCCACACACACACACACACACACACACACACACACACACACACACACACACACACACACACATTTGTCTTTTCAAGAGAGTTAAATAACAAAGCAAAACAATGCCCTGTTCTCAAAGGGTTGGAGCACATAAATAGGCTACCTAAGCCAGGGCAGAGGCTGCGCAGAGAAAACATGTGGCCACCTGCATGCTGCTTTATTGCAGTTATTAAACCATTAGCAGTGACATCAATATGACAGATAAAATTTTATTCCTAAATATCTGAGCTGCCGTGCAGTCTAGGCTTGTAAAATAGACTGATAGTTGAATTATTGTATACATCTACAGAGATACAGGACAAACACAGTCACTTTAGATACTGAAGCTAATAGAAACCTTTACAAAAAAAATTAATAAAATTGCAAACAATACATTAAAAAAATAACGAGAAGATTCATATTCTATGTTAAATGTCAACGATTTGGGAGGATCAGGATACAAAGAAGAATGGATAAAAAAAAAAACCCATGCTACCACGAGAACGTTAAATGTGGGTCTCCTGTGCTCATTTGGTAAAGGAGGCCAGATGACTGGATATGTAATCAGGACTAAAGTTATTCTGTAGACTTTGCAGGAGATAAGAGCCTTAGAATAATAGCAAAAGCCTATTAAGGAAAACCCTCCTGGTCTCTCTGGCCTGAGTAGAGACTTAATTCTCCAGGGTGGCAGGTCTGTCACTGTCAGGAAGGAGGGACTTCCCGTTAAGGTGGGCTCACCTTAAGATACAGTTTTTAAAAAGTAGGTGGAATAAATTATTCCTTTAATGAGGTACTGTAAAATTTTCTTTCCCAGAATTCCTGCCCCAAGGTACAAGAAGGGAGTCAGGAGGTTTGTAGTGTCTATATCTTTCTGCTGTTGTTTTCTTCTTTTCTGTTTCTTTTGGATGCTGTCGACAATCCAACTAAATTTTTTTTTTTTCTGATACTTTGTGCTTCCTTATGTAATGCTCAAAATTAATCTGGGAGCCCCACCTCCCCTGAGGACCAGGTAACTTCCTGAATGCTGGGAGCTGTAGTTCTTGGCAAATAACAAAGCCTCATGGGAAAGTATGGCTATGCCATTCTAGCTGGGAAATTCCAGGGAATGGAGCTGATCTAAATCCATGCCTAGGTCAGCGTTTAATATTTAATAAAGATTGCTTAAACCATGCCCCAAAATTGGTGGAACTGGTTTTCCTCCAGCGAATCTCAGGATTAACACTCTTTCTCTAAATACTCTAAAGCCTCCCTCATGCCTTGTCGGGAATTCAAACTGCTTTTTCTTCTCTCTCCCAATCTCCTCTTCTAGGCAGTGGTGGAGATTTATAGCTTGCCTGCCCTGGGGTGGTTTACTTTTAAAAGTGATAAAGTTGTCCTTGAGCTTCCTTTGAGTGTACCCTTAATAAATGAGAGTAAGAACATGAAAGGGGGACCCTGACTCCGCGGGCGTTATGCTGGGATTCTCCCAAATTCTGGTAACAAAAGGGGGTGGTGGTGGCACTGAGCCTTTGCATTTATTTGATAGGCTCCCACCCTCCCACTGAGTTATATACGTTCTCATTATGCTGCCCAGGCTGGCCTCGAGATCTTGCCGTAGCCCAGGCGGGTCTGGAACTTGCGATTTTCTTGTCTCAGCCTCTCCACAATATTCTTCCAGAGAGCAGAAGCCATCATGAGATCTGTCCTCCCCAGGACAGCTTCCTGCACTGAACCACCAAGCTATCGTGACTGTCAGGTCACATTTCAGCAAGCAAGGGAAACAGTAGACTGTGGGATAACAAAAATGTTATCTTGTAAGTAAAGACAGTATTGTTGAATAATTTGCCAGTGGCACTTTTTAATTACACAAAGTCAACTTTTGTCCCAGATCCATTCTAAAAGCTGATTGATGGAATGATTGATGGGATGCAGGAGGCGGGAGGCTGAGCAGGGAGGTAGAGGCATCTCAAAAGGAGCCTGAGGAGTGCATCACTCTCCTTTTGTTTTTCTTATTCTAATTTAAAATAAATTCTTGTTACAAAACCCTGAAAATCTGCCTTCCCTCTAGAGTGGTTCAGAATATCACAACGTTTCTGCCTATTTTGTGATCTGGTATTTCCCCCCAGTCATCCAGCAACTGAGGTTGTCACGTACGCCATGTGAGTTCCAATTCAGAATCTGTTCTCACTCTCCTTGCCTTTTGGAAGGTTGGCATCAGGGCCAACAAATCTTAAGACATGATTCTGGGTGAGCTGCTTCTTTTCAGTTTATCCTCTGTAAAATATAGAGGAGGAATTAAACCAATTCAGGCTTTTCCTACCTGATAAATTATTTTGAGTCAGTGATCTCCGCTCCCCCATCCCCCACTGCTTTGTCTGGACACAAATCCCCTTTCTGTACAGTTTCATCTACAGCCCAATGAGCCTTGCTGTGACACAACCCCAACCGCCATTGCCTCTCAGTAATAAGCCAAACATAGAAACAGAGTGCTTACTCCCAACAGCCTCTTTATAAGCAATGTCCATTTTAAAATGAAATAATACAATCCTAGAATAAAAATAACTAAATCGTTTTTTTTTTAAATAGAGATTTGTTTTCATTTTATGTTCGTGAGTGTTTGCCTACATGCACGTTTGTGCGCCGTGTGTGAAGTGGACTTTGATGTGCTTGTTCTGGTAGCTTAGTTTCTATCTATGAATTGCTCAGAACTGAGAAAGGAAGGTTCAGGTCCAGCAAGAAGAGGCCCTGAGAATGAGAAGAAGGGGATTCTGAGACTTGGTAGAAATGGAAGTGACAAACCTGTATGAAGTCATTAGCAAGCAGAGAGCTCACTGGCCGTCACGGCCTGGGTTCTGACCATGTCATGTTTACATCGGTTAGCTTCAGCCCTGGCTGCTGAGGGATGCTGGTTTTTTTTTTTTTCCACAGCACATGCTCTCTCTCTCTCTCTCTCTCTCTCTCTCTCTCTCTCTCTCTCTCTGTCTCTGTCTCTGTCTCTCTTTCTCTGTCTCTCTGTCTCTTACAAACACACACACACACACACTGACACACACACAGACACACACACCTTCCTTCCTCCCCTCTCTCTTTTTTTACACTGTACTCTGTAGTTTAGAAGGTTCCTTGAAGCAGGTTTAAACTGGATTCCTTTTATCTCTCAGGTTTAGATCCTTGAACTGTTATGCCCACCACTATCCTTACTCAGAATTCATTTTTTTTTTTTTAAGTTTACAAATCTTACTGCTGGGAAATAGACCTATTTAATCAAAGCGGACCTGGCCCCCAGAATCTCCCAGCATCCCTCAGTCTCTACCTGTTACAGGGCATGGCTGGCATACCCCTCCCTCTGCCCTGAACTTTCTGGTCCAAGTGGCAGGGGCTTCCTCTCCTCCTAAGGCTCTCACTATATAACCCAGACATTTTGCTTCCCTTCTCTCTCTGCACTTCCTCTCTCCTCCTTCTCCGAGTGTGTGTGTCGCTTTCTCTCTTTGCTCACCCATCTTTTCTATCTCCCTCTACATGGTGGCTTCCCTGGACCCATTTCTTTGTGACCAGTGAACCCACCTGAGAGCCGCCCCCCAATAAATGTGCCTTTATGTACTTTAATTTGGCTTGAATTGGCTCATTTCATCAACGAAGAATGCCTATTATTTACTACTATAGATCCTCGAATACAAATCATACGCTTTCCTCTTCCTCTGCAAATAAGAGTTAAGTTATAACCGGATGGGATGTAAGGTGCCTCATCTAAAGTGTGTATTTTATTACACCAGACATTGTATTAAAAGGGTTTTAAAGCAACAACACATGGTACGAAATGTCAAAATAAAACTTGACATGGAAAGGAAGTTCACATGTTTAAGTAAAATGTAATTTTACTTCAACATAAGATAGAGTGATAAGAAAAAAGGTATGAAATATTTCTCCATAGGCCATAAGACCATATCATTTACATATAAACAATTGTGTGATTGTATCATGGTATAGCTTTAAAATGGAGAAATCTGAAAGTTTCTAAGCAAGCGTGCTTAGAACACAGGGTTACCCGAGTTGGTCCATGTTAAGCGTGTAGGAATGATGTGTTGCTACCAAACGGGATTTCACAATTTACCTGCAGACATGAGCACACAGTAGAAAAGATGCTTTCCTTTGAAATTCAGAATATTCCAGCAACAAACATTGTCAGAAGTGCCCCAGGCAGAATCTGTGGATAGACTGAATTCTTCTTGAGAAGGGCTCAACTTCTCCTTCTGAGAAGGCAAACTGTTTAACTTGACTCTTGGATCTTGGCTGGCAGCAGGATGTAACCAGAAGTGGCTGAGGCTACCTTGTTAACAGTGAGCCTGAATTTCACTCAAGGCCCCTTGTCAACCAGCCTTCCACCTGACTGTAATAACTTTTACAAAGAGCAGAAAATGCATGGATTCAGCAAAAAGTGAAAAGAGATATTTAAGTTTTTGAGGAGTTTTGGGGATTCCACTCATTCACAGGGCTTGGGGTGAGCGGATTCTAGGATTTTACAAAGCAAGCCTCCCCATCTTCTGCTCTTTCCTCTTCCCTCATTGCTCCCTCCTCCTTTCCCCCTCTTCCTCTTCCTCTGCCTCAGCATTTTCTTCTACCCATGACCAATAACTTGTTACTGATGTGTTTTCTTCCAAATAAATATGAAGACTGGTACAATAAAAACAACTACACTGTCTCTGGGAAAAAGAAAAAAGCTATTTTGATTCATCCAGCACAGCCACAAAGAATCAAATAAATCTTTTATCTCATTTAAAATTCTATTCTTAAATTATAACTTTTCAAAGATATTGTTATTATGAAGAAAATCCCAATTGTTTGATTTTACCAATAAAGACTCAGGAGCCAGATATTGGGGTGAAAGCCTACTAGCTCAGAGAGGCAGGGAAAGCACCCAGCTCACCTTCCTACTCAGCCGAAGTCCAGAAGGAAAAAGCCAAAAGCCCCTTCGCCTTGTCCACACTGTCTTAAATACCCACTCAACTCAAAGTCCCTCCTTTCTGTTTAATCCCTTTCAGATGGTTTCCTGCTTTGCTTCTTGACTTAGAATTAACTTTATTTAATGCTGTGTATAGAAAGTTATTGGATTAAAGGTGTGTGTTAGGGCTGAGCCACACCAAACAAGAAACAAATCTGGGGGTTCACAATTGGATCAAATATCCTGCAACAAGGTATGCTAGTTTAAAAAATTCACACCCAAACTTTGTGTATATGTACACACACACACACACACGCACACGCACACACACACACACACACACACACACACACACACACACACGAAGACAAGGCCAATGGCTCACATGTGCAAGGCAGGAGAAAACATTCATAAATCTGTTCTCTCCTTCACCGTTTAATCCTGGAATTGAACCCAAGTTGTCAAATTTGAGCAGCAAGCACTTTTACCCACAGATCCACCTTGCCTGCCAAATCGTCATGTTTCATATTCTAGTTGATCAAAGCAGTTTTTCCTGATTTAATATGACGAGAAGTTGGATTTTACATCGTATGTATGGTTGCCATGTTTTTTATTATGGCATTTTGCCCTGAGATATCCTTTTTTTTTTTTAAATTGTGAGTTTTAGACTAAGAATTATACTTGCTACACCATTCTTTTACAACTTGAAGACTTGATATTCCAGGAGTAGTTAAAGACTCTCAATCTGCTGTTATTAAAGGTATTCAAAAAGGAATTTTTTAAAAATGCAGAAGAGGAGCATTTAGGATAGGGTTCTTGATAAAAATCGCAAGGTGCCCAGCTATCCTCATTTGCTGATGACCAAAGAATGTCCTGTGCCCATGCTCGCAGAAGTCTGAAGAAGTCCTTGATCCCCTGGAGCTGGAGCCATAGGCAATTATGAGCCGCCTGGCATCGGGGCTGGGAATAGAACTCAGGTCCTCGGCAAGCGCAGTGGATACTCTTAGGTGTGGCTTGCGTTACCGTCTCGCCAGCAAGAATGACGCTGCACACACACACAGGATCCTTCTGCAGTAAAGCTTTAATGCATGTTGAGAGGGAGAGCATAAGCTTACAGCAAGTAAAATGGAGACAGAGAGACCAAACAGCAGAAACCCATCCCTTATATAGGAAACTGTCCTCCGCCTAGGATGTGTCAGTCCCTGATTGGCTGTTGCTCATCGGGCGAGATGACGCCACGGGAGAGGCAGAGCACAACAAGTGGAAAATCCCTTCGCACATGCGCAGATTAGTTGTTTATTAGCATGGGACACAGGATGTCAGCGCCATCTTGTAATGGCGAATGTGAGCACGGCCTCTCACACTTAGGCAGTGAAGGCTCTCTGCAGGCTAAGGGATACAAAGTTTTGGGCTTTAAAATCAGGAAATGGTTAGGGAAACCCAGATGAGTTCATTACAGATGGGCGCCATCAAGCAGCACTTTGATCAATTCAAAAGAGAAAATGAAGTTTCATTGAGGTGAAAATGCCAAGAGGTGTGTGACACATTCAGGGTGCTGAGAAGACGCCCTCTTTTGAAGGATGCTTAATTGTCAAGGAGAAATTCTGTAGCTTTTGAATCAGAAGTAATAAATGGATTCCATTATGGGGAACATATTTTCCCCACACATTCAGACACATGTGATACGGGGGATAGGGGGGCACTTCAGTGACACTGTTAACAGTTAACTCTGATTTTTTTTTTTTACTTTAAATCATAGAAAAATATGTACACACTCCTTTTTGTAAATAGCTTGTTTCCTTCAGTGAAAGATCAACTCTGCTCATGGGCAAACAGTAGCATTTGGCTGTACAAATTACGGCTAGTGTCTTGTCCCTTTCTCAGATTGTTCCAGGCAAGTTTATATAACCATTTGCAAAAATGAACCCTCCAAGCCATTGAATAGTTAAAGCTCAGAGTCACCTTTATAAAAAAAAAAGGGGGGGGGTAAATTCAAATTTTGAACTTTCTATTCTAAATTCTATGGCACAAGCCTATGGACATTGCAGAGTATCAAAGACCTTAAAAGAAGGTGAAAAATCCTCGCAGGCCCAAGACCTCATGAAAGATAAGAGCCAGGTTTCTTTATTCTCAGGACAAGTGTGTGTGCAACTGTTGAAGCCTCAATCAACGTCAGTTTCTAGTGAATTAAGAACGGGGAGTTTCTCCTCCATCCCTTCCAGGACTTCCTCTGGTTTCACGCTGCTGGTTGCACAGTGGGAGTCACTCTCTCAGCACAGTTGAAAGAATACAGCACAGGGCTGAATTGCTTGGACAGCTTGGAGCTCTTTGAATTTGCTCAAATTCATAGGGAAAAATGGAAGCCCTCACTCTACTGTCCTGCACAGACATTTTGAAAAGACTCAATCAAAATCAATCTTAAAAATTTAAATAGCCTACATATTCGAATAACATTTTAAGGATATATCTTCACTCTCTGAAAAACCAGAAACTAAATACATACTGATATGAAAGCTTAAAAAGTCACGTGCTGTATATACATACTCAGGCTGGCTGGAACTATAGGATTGTACGCTCACCAGTTTGTATCTATTTGTACAATTTCTATACCAACCATATTAAAGAGGTATTCTATTTTAAAGTCAGAAATGAATGCACTGGGGCAGAAAGCTCATGAATTGTGTCCAAATGCATATATCCCAGTCAGTTGCAAGGATGTAATTCCAATCCAATCGACCTATAGTATGGCTGTCTCTACCACTGTGCTCTGCTGCCTATTCATTCACTTATAAGTCGTTTGAGGTGAGCTAGAGAGATGGCTCAGTGGATAAAAGCACATACAGCTCTTTTAGGGGACCCCAAGATTGATTTTTAAGCACCCACTTCAGGTAGCTCACACCACCAACTCCAGGGCTATTCTATTTTGAGGGCCTGTTCTGGAAATCACACTTATTTGCATTTACCCATAAACAATACACATAATTAAAAATAAATATTAAAAAGCCATTTGACCAGGTTATGAAACAAAACAGTAACCACTCATCATTATTTGGGAGTTTGTTACATCTTACTTACCTATCATTTTTATTTCTTGAAATATAAGGGTTTTTGTCTGGTTTGGTGGTTTTGTTGTTGTTGTTGCTGTTGTTTTTGTTTTTGTTTTGTTTTTGGTTAAACCCTGTTTAACACAAAGTACCATACCCATTGTCAGTAGTTTCTTTCCTTAGAAACTTGTAGTCTGAGTGATTGGGGAATTCAGAGGCTTTAGAACAATGTCAGGCTGCTGTTTAATTATGTTTTTAACCCTCAGGCTTGTGATGCCCCTGACCTGGGCCAGAGAAGCTTCTTTCGGCAATGGTTAAAGCACAGGCTCATAATTGGTCAAAGTGCTGAGAATAAGTGTCTTTTGGATGTTCAGCCCCAAACATCTATATAACCCATCATTATAACCCATCATCATCACCACCACCACCACCACTTCCACCATCACTTCCACTATCACCCACCACATCACCTACCACCATCACTTCCACTATCACCCACCACATCACCTACCACCACCACCACCACTGTCACCCACCACCACCACCACCACCACTTCCACCATCACCCACCACCATCACCCACCACCACCACGACCACCACCACCACCACTACCTCCACCATCACCCACCACCATCACCTACCGCCGCCACCACCACCACCACCACCACCACCACCACCACCACTGTCACCCACCACCATCACCCACCACCACCACCACCACTGTCACCCACCACCACCACCACCACAACTTCCACCATCACCCACCACCATCACCCACCACCACCACCACCACCACCACCACCACCACCACCACTGTCACCCACCACCATCACCCACCACCACCACCACCACTGTCACCCACCACCACCACCACCACAACTTCCACCATCACCCACCACCATCACCCACCACCACCACCACCACCACCACCACCACCACCACCACTGTCACCCACCACCATCACCCACCACCACCACCACCACCACCATCACCACTGCCGCCGCCCAACTTCAGGGAGCATCAGTTAAGGGGCAGCACAAAGAATGCCAGAGCCAGATGAGGTCGAGGAGAGCTGTGGGATGCTGTCTTCTGGACCTGACATAGCCATTGCATACATGAGCTCACCATGGTTGTGGTTATCTGCACAAGCCCTGTGCATCGGATGCATTAACATTCTGTAAGGAAGGGAGCTGCGCAGATAGTCCTAGAAACCTCTGAGGAGTTATTGGCCACCAGTGGTTGCTGGGGCAGAGGGAATAATTTTCTTTAATCGTGTAGCCACTGCTATGTTGCCAGTGTTCCAATAAATACCCTCCACCTATGCTCATGTAAGCAACACTCATGAAACTTGATAGGTCACAAAAGAAAACCACAGAAATTAAGGTAGAATTGAGCAGGAGTGGGCAGGTAATAAAAGAGGGTAATGGAGGGAGAAAAGAATCTGTATGTATTACATATTTCATGCCATCCAGGTTGGTTTCTGTCAACTTGGCACAAGCTAGAGTTGTCTGGCAACAGGAACCTCGATGGAGAAAACGTCTCTGTCAGATTTGCATGTAGACAAGTTTGTGGGGCATTTTGTTTGTTTGTTGTTGTTGTTTGTTTTGTTTTTTGTTTTATTAATGGTTAATCTGGGAGGACCCAACTCATTGTGTATTTGTAAAACTCCTGAGCAAGTGGCTCTGGGCTGTATAAGGAGGTAGGCTGAGGAAGCTGTGGGGAAAACTATAGTAAGCAGCATCCCTCCATGGCCTCTGCTTCAGATCCTGTCTCCCAGTTCCTGCCTTGAGTTCCTGCTCTGACTCAGGGACTGATAGTGACTAGAATGAGTAAGCCATGGTGTTTATTACAGTCACAGAAAACAAGCGCCCCCCCTCTCTCATACACACACACACACACACACACACACACACACACACACACACACACACACAGCCATTAAAGTATAAGTCAATTTTTAAATGAAAAAAATGTGAGCTGAGTACCAGAATTCATTTTTTTTCTCTCTGCTTCCTGACTGTGGACACACTGTGGCCATCCTCTCTCTCTCTCTCTCTCTCTCTCTCTCTCTCTCTCTCTCTCTCTCTCTCTCTCTCTCTCTCCTTCCTGACTGTGAACACAATGGGACCATCTACCTCTCATCAGAAAACTACTCCTGCCACCATATTCTCGTCCATGATTAACTGTACTCTTAAATCATGAACCAAAATTAACCTTTCACCCCTGAAAACAATTAACTTATCATTTTATTTCAAAAGTTTAAATTAATTGATTGGGATATAAACTTGGTTGTTATGCAAGAAGCCCTGGTTTTTATTCCCAATTCTCCTTCAATAAAGACATGAATACAGAATTAAACTGTTGGCATAAGTTGGTAAGGAGAATAATTTTCTTTAAACATTGATAGTTTTTTCTTTAAACAACTCAATTATGGTCTCATAATTAATTCAGGTTAAAAGTCCCAACCTAAAATATCATGTCTTAATAGCATATCTACAGTTTCTCTTCAATTTCTACAAATCTACATCAGAGAGAGGCTTCTTTAATATTATGATTTAATTAATTAACATCGGCAGGTTTCACCATTGCCCTATCAGAGAATGCAAGATGGTTTGTACAACAAAGCTACTCCACACCAGTGCATCCGTGTAGGGGCTGTGGGAGTGAGTGCTCCTGCCATCAGACAAGTCCTTGTTAAAGCCAGAGTGGTCCATCTCCACTACCATATACCCGACATCCTCAGAAATACCTCCCTTGGGTCCTTTCAACGTTGAATACATACTTCCATTCTCAGTCTAGGCAGATACTGCAATCTCTAGACCATAAGCAAGCAGGGGTTTGTGGAGAGGATAGGTAATAAGGGCGAACAGTAAGTCGGCATGTAGCTCCAGGTGGAGGGCGGAGCAGAACTGGCAAGGTGTTGGCACTGGAGATAGAATTCTTTACTATAACACAAGAGATGAATCAGGAGGCAGGCTGGGATAGGATGGCGAACAGTTATTCCCTTTGAGGATCTGCAGAGCTCATTCAAATAAATAAATATAGCAAAGCATTAATACATTAATGAATTAAGAGCTATCACTATGGAGCGGAGAAATAGCACCAAACTTCACTAAGTATTTCAAGTGAGTATAAATTCACAAACAGAGAACAAAGAATAAAATATTAAAATATAAGTCTGTTTTTAGTAATCAATGTGCTAAGTAGAAATGCATGTCCCCAAATGAGAAATCTATGAAAATAAATAAATAATAAATAAATAAAACAAAACAACAGGGAATATATTAAGTACATGTTCCTTAAGTTCCCCCCCCCCCAAACAAGCTTCCTGTAGGGTAGTCCTGCATGTTGAACCATGGCTCCTGAATAGGAATGCACCTGAAAAGTATAGTCAGACGTGCACACATACATACATCGTCCGGGCCTGGAGGGATGACACCGTGGGCATGAGCACTGGCTGCTCTTTCAGAGGATTCAAGTTTTGTTCCCAGAACCCATGGAGTGGCTCACAACTTTCTGTAATCCCAGTTCCAGGGGATTCAGTGCCCTCTGTGACTTTCTCAGGTACCAAGCACTCATGTGCTATAACATAGGCAAACATGAATGCTAACTTAAAGAAATAAATTGCCGGGGTCTTTTTGGACAACATTTTTTTAATAGAGAAAAAAATATCAAGACAATTCACTTTTCCATGACTTTAAAAAAAGTTTCTAAATACTTCATAGAATTGTATAATAATTTCTAAAAGTCGTGTTTATATATATGGTATATCATATATACTTATCATATATGTGTATATGATATACCATATACATTACAAATTTCCTTCCACAAATGATTTTTCAAGTGTATACACAAATACACACACACACACACACACACACACACACATATTCAGAGAAGTTGACTACACATGCACGGTAATGTCATTCTTCATGGATGCCTTGCTATCAGAGAAAATCAAGACAGTGGTCCTTGGCAGAAGTACATTTTTCCAAAATCCTGTGTCTGTGACTATGCCTCCTTCTTCCCCCTTTTGAAAGGAAGAACTGCACACACTGTAGCTCCTAAGGGAAAGCACAATCTTCAGAGGTTAAAGACTCTCACCTTGAACCATGACCCAATTTCATGATCCATTTTAACCGTGACAAGGTGCTACACGTGCCTGCCTTCGCATTGTCACTCTTGGGTCTGCTTTCTGTTGCCAATCTCAAAACAAGAGTGTTTTCTTCTTTTCTTGAATGGGGCACCAAAACTAAACTCCAAATAAACAAATCCATGCAAGTGAAAATTCCCTTGGCCTCCCTGACCTGCACTTTAAGGGCTTACAGGTTTCTCAGATGATGTCGCTCTATTTGTAACAGAACAATATCATCAGATTACTAATAATACTCACTTCACTATACTGTTTTAAATAGACTTTAGAGGGTTTTTTTTTTTTTGGTTATTGTTGTTTTTTTGTTTTTTGTTTTTGTTTTTGTATAATTGCCGATCATTTCGTGTATCATGAGCTCAGCTATCACAGTCAATAATCACACATGCTGAGGCTGAGGAGGTTTTGTGGTGGACAGCTCTTCCTTCTAGTGGACCACAGCCTGCTAAGAGCAAGTACCTATGTGCCTTTTGTAATCCTCAGTGCTTTTTTCCTCTTTTCCTTTTTTTTTTTCTTTTATTTTTATTGCAGACTCATAGCCACCTTTCTTCTGGGAAAATAACAAATTAAGGAAGACCATTAAAATACCTGCCTTTGACATTATGATAAAAATGATTTCTTCTGTAAAGAAGAGGCCTGAGAGAGGGTGTGTGCGTGATCTAAATTGTCCTTTATTGACTTTTTTTTTCAAGCATCTTTAAAGGTGTCATAAGGACCCACACACATGGCAGTCTGTACTCTAGCTCAAGCATTTCCTCAATCACTGTCAGCTCTGCTTTTGGTTCTTACCCATTTATTGATCATTAGGAAAACAGGATTACAAAAAATGTGTACAAAGTTTCACTTGCAGCACATAAAACAGATGTCTCTCTGTGTGTGTGTTTCCCTTTCCTTGTTCAGTCGAAAGAAAGTTCAGATGTCCTGACAAGTTCATTACCATGTCTACAGGTAGACATGTTTTGCATATTTTCCTCAGTGTTTAATGCTAAGAAAAGAAAACTGCCTTTGAAAACGTTGACAGGTGTTTGTGGGGAATGGTAAGAGAGATTCAGGGAAGGGAGGGAATCCTGTTCTGGGCAGGCTTGTTTAAGTGCGTTGTAAAGGCTTGAGTGTTTTGTGGGATGGACTGTGGGGTTGTGCTCCTTCAAAATCAGAGCAGGGGTCACGCTGACCCATGGAAAGAACTCTTAGCTAGCGAGAAGGGAATGACAATTAAAACAGCATTTTGAAAAGAAAAACAAAGAAAAACACCTGGTCCTTCACTCCAATGAGTAAGCCAACAAATCCTTCTTACTCTGTAATTACCCTTTCAAAACCAAAAACAAACAAAACAAAAAAAAACCCCCAAACCCCCCCAAAAAACACAAAACAAAAAAACAAAAACAAAAAACAAACAAACAAACCCCCCCCAAACCAAACCAAAACAACAACAAACCCGCAAAAACAAAAACTTAAATAAACAAATAATCCCTCGACTCATTTGAACTTTAGAAACGTGAAACAGGAGTAAATTAATTACTGCTGCTGGATGCCACAGGCAAGGGGGAAGGATGCTCACCACCTGTGTGCTTTGAAAAGGAAAGAACCTGGAGAGAAGACGGGTTGCAGGAGGCTGAGGCTGTTCAGGAGATGCACTGCCAAGTTTTTCCAGGTCTTGAGATCATGACCGGACTAAGGCTCCGGAGTGTGGCAAGCTACATGTAACTTTCCACCTCTGTACTGTGATCTTATTTTTGTGTATGAATAATACACAGGCTGACCAAGAGATAAGCTGTTGTCTTGAAATTTCAAGATAAGAGTTAAATGTGTTGAGTCTAGTGACAAGCACACGCACCTGCAGCCATTAGGACCTCCAGCTCACAGGTTGGCCCGTGATTTCGGATTAAATATATGGGAAACTTGGTTTCCTGCACTAGTTTTCAGAGGGAGCCAGGTAGGGTGAATGTGACGCTATAGTTTATCATTTATTTATCGCCAGTCTGGGTTGTTGACAATAGAGGCAAGCACATCCCCGAACTAGCAAGGGAAGTGTGACACCTTGAGGACAGGAGAGGGGGTGCCAGGTGTCCAGGGCAGCTACAAGAGTTGAGGGAGCTCGGTGGGGGGGGGGGGGCGGCGGCGCAGATAGACAATTTGTCCCATCAATTGACCAGCTGCATGGGTGTTTGCTTAACGGTAGGAGCAGGGATTTCCAGTGTTGAGTCCGGTTGCCAAGTGAAGTTCGGCATCCTTGCTGGGCCCCACCAAAGCGGATCTCTGTCTGCCAAGCCTCCAAAACCTCGGGGTTGGCCCTGACCACCGACTTAACAGGGGGCCTGCCAGCATGGGCATGTGGCGAGCCACCCGGCTCACTGGCTGACCTGGAGAGATGCTCCCTGGGTGGCATGCTGAGGCGCTTGTGGGTCCTTTCTACCGGTTCTTGGGGGAGGTGCGTGGGATGCGCATCTCCGGCTTTCGGGCCGACCCAGGGTGGGTGGGGGCGGTCCTCCAGGCTTCTCAGTGGCCACCTTTGGAACGCAACTTTTCCAGGGGGAGTGCCGCGAGGAGAGCATCGGAGCCGGGTGGGTGAGGCTGTCGTCCTGGGCACCCCGCCCCCTCTCGGGCCGCCCCTCCCCCGCGCCCCTGCTCCGGCTCAACAGCATCCTCACTCCGCCCAGTTCCGTGCCAGCTGCGTGGGCTCCGGCTTCGTGCGGGTTTTTTTCCCCGTGGAAGGCACCAAAACTCGGTAGCGACTACGGAAACCCCATCGGAACTGACCAGCTGCGCTAGCACCAGGCACAGCACTGGTGCCGCGCGCCTGCCAACCCAAGCGGTCACTTCAGCCACCAGATTGCAACTTTGCAGGTAAGAGAGGGTGCAGTCTGCGCGCTCCAGATGCTGGCCTCGCATTTTGAATACTGGTTAAGTTTCCTAAGCCGCCTAGGAAGCAGGCTTCCCCGCGGGAGGCGGGCGTCCCTGGGGTGGGGTGGGGGGGGCAGGTACGTGTCATCAGGGTGCAGCAGCTTTTTAAGGTTCTTTTTAAAGCTTGCCTTTTAAGGTTCGGGGAAAGGCTTTTGCGAAGCTTTCTGTTGAGTGACCCGGGCAGAGGGGGAGTTTGGGGGTCCTCCCAGGCTCTCTCTGAATCTCACTGTGAGTCAGGGGTGAGGGCAAGGAGCGAACCCCCTTGTGCGATTTACATGGTAAACAAAGGACCAGCCTTTACGCCCCGCGGTGCTGGGGAGCTTGGTGCTTGTGTTCAGCCTCCCATGTGTTCGGAGAGCGTAGAAAAGGCAAGGTCTTTGGGCACATATGGTGAGCCATAGGACTTTCCAACGGGCACCAAGGATGCGGGCACGAGGGGAGGGCAGCGATCGCTGTTCTGTGGGTCCATTCCCCTCTGCGTCATTTTCCTTCTGACAGAGCAGCCAAAGCACTTTTACGCCTATAGTTAACTGGACCAGGTTTGGTGGTTCCTAGTTCTCCTGGCAACCAAGATTCCAACTGAGCCAGGGACCCTGCTTGTTACTTGAGTAGATTGCTTGGACCCATGGAACAACTTGTTGTTTCCAGCTGCGAACTGAGCAGCAGCCTTTTGTGACTCCAGAAAGAGAGAGGACTTGGTAGAACTGGACAGAGGGACCAGAGACCTTGTCATTACGTTGAGTGTTCACTAGCCACTGTGGTGTGTCCCTGTTGTGGGAGATTTCTCAAGGGAGCCCTACCCGTTAAATTCTGGGGCTATAAAATGCTATCAAGTTAACTTACGGAGTACGTGAACAAGCCAAAAGAGTGGGAAGAGGGAAGAAAAGCCTTAGCTGCGCCTTTAAAATGAAATTTAGAACAGACTTGTAAAGCTGAGATAAAATAAACCACCGGAGCTCACAGAATTGCTGAATTTTCTGTCGTAGTTATCACAACGCAAAGCGCTTAAAAATTCTTTTAAGAGGTATAAAAGATTTAGCAGAGGATTTTTTTTTAAAAAGACTCAGACACTGGGAGTAGGAGTTGGCGGTTTTGTTAACCATGTTACGATTTGCTATTTAAAGTTCTATTTGTAACGCCTACTTCTGTTCATCTGCACAGTAAACCAGGAAACATCAAGTATTTGAGAGAAACAAAGTAGTAAGATACAGGGATAATTCTGTCCGAAATTTAGAATTAGGATCAAATTTGGGCTTGACATGGTTAAAGTAAATGAAGATCTTTAGAATCTCCATCGATGCTGGTGCTGGTTGTTTACAGACAGGGCCAGGGCCAGAGGGGGGAGGTAAATGGATACCAAAGGATATGTGGGTATCTTGGATTAATAAAGGTTAGGATAGGTGGCAGGAGAATGAACCGGCATGATTTCCCGTTAAGACAGTAGTGCAGCTTTGCCCTGCCTGAACTTTGATCGGAATCTTTACGCCAGCTGGCCAGAGGAGGGATGGTAGATTAATGCCAAGACAGGCAGAGAGACAGAAAACGGACAGCTTGCTGGAGAGGGATGCACTAGAGTTACCTCCTAGTCCTTTGAGATTTTCAAGTGCGAACTTAGGAAAGTTTATCAGTTAAATCTGGAAGGTACATGTACGTTCCATCAAAGAAGCATCAATTATCTGAGCTGGACAGAAAACGAGCCTCTCTTTAGTTAACCCTGCCAAGCATGGAGCCTTTCTGAGAATCTCCCATCTTAAGAAATGATGTACATCTCAGTTTTCCTCTTTACAGCCGTTCTCAAAGATAGGAGTGAGGCTAGATTGACAACTGTCAATGTTCAATACTCCTATGTTGTTTATTCTTGGGTTATATTTATTTCTAAGAGGCCGAGATAAAAAATGTATAAAGTGGCTATTTCAATGATCAAAACAGTCACAGGCCAAAGAGCTTAAAAAAAAAAAAAAAAAAAAAAAGAACCTGAGTCGGTTCGTACTTTAAAGAGACTTGGAACCACGAAGTGTCTGTTTCTTCCTTCTGTTTAGTGGATCTTTGAAGGTCTTTCTTGTTTAGAGTATACACTTCAAACCTTGAAGAGCTATATCCATCCAAAGAGCTAAAAACCTGCCTGGTCCAGCACCCACAACCAGAGGACCAAAACACATAAGCTTTCAGTAGCAGCTCACCATTCCTAAGCTGTTGTGTCATTTCAGGGTATGAGGGATGCACAAGGCAGAAGGCTGGTTTTCAGTGCTCAGTGGGTGCATCTACTGATATGTGCACGAAGCACATGGCATTAAAAACCTGACTTGCAGTGACCAGACTTAAACATCGATGTTTCTGAACTGATTATGACAGACAGAATCTCATATACACATCATATTTTAATAGTCACTGTTTTTTATGATAAAAATGATAAACATTTTTCGTCATCCAGGCACATGCTATCATCTTACTATATTTTCAGCTTGAGCCGATGAAGAGCTACAGTCCCTGTAAGAGTCTCTGCTTGTTATCTCTATGAATTAAAATAAAACCCCAAACTATGTTCATGGACATACTCTACTTGTATTCCCACTTCTATTTAAATTCCCATTTAATCTCCAGACTGATTTTTGGCAATTCAATAAATTAACATTGTATTTATTAGTTGCAGATTAAAATGAGGTCCCTACATAATGGATACACTGTGGCAAAGATAAAGATAGGCATGCATCCGTTCAATAACAAACTTACAGAGAACAGAGAAATCAGAGATTTTTATAAATGAAGATGAGCACATGAGAATGACAGAGGAGCCACTAGGACCACAAACCAGAGCTGAATGCTTTTTTTTAAAAAAATGTCATTGTTGGCTTTTTTTTTTTAAACAGGCTGAGTGAACGGAGAGTGGCAGGCTGTTACTTTTCTTCTAAAATCATCAGTACCAGACAGTTATGAGATCAGATTCGAGCCTATATCTTGACTTCCTAAATTGTGTTGTCTTGGCTAATTAGAAACTGGCCTCACAGACTTATTTAAGACCCATCGAATACCACAAGCTTTTATTAAAACGACTCTTCCTGATGTTGGAGTTGAGACAACCCAAAGTGAAAACTGTGGTTGCGCTCTATCCATTCTTGCCCCCACTGACGCTCGTGTGGACCCCACTGGACTTGGTCATTTATTCCAGTCTTGTTACAGTGTTGGCTCGCTCTAGGGTTGGTTAGCTTTAGTCTCCCCAAGTTTTCTGCTTCTCACCCTTCTCTTTGCACAGCTTCAGCATTTCAAGAGAGTTGAGAATACTTTTTTTTTTTTTTAAACCACAGACAGGCGCAACATGGCTATGTTTTTCAAATGAGCACGCATTTAGACTTGATTGTGGAGAACTTTCATGCGACAGCCACGACAACAACAAAGTGACCCAGGGGACAGAGAAGTCAGTGTAGGAAGAGAGAATGTCATCTGGAAAGCTAAAAGGTGAAGACGCTTTTACTGAAGATAGATCAATGTGAAGTTATCTCGTTCTACGAATTATTGGGCAAATGCAGTGAAGTATTTAAACTCTTTCAATAGCCCTGTGATGTTTCTGAAAGCTCAGCTTAAGAAAGGCAGGAAGGATGACAGTCCGACTATTTGACCTATTACTGTAGCCACGTTACACAGTATTCCTTCCAATGTTAGCTTGTGCACAACACTGCAATATCACACAGCGATGACTTCCTGAAATAGAATATGGGCACAGTTTTAGGCCCCAAGCTAGAATAAATTTAAAATTACTTTAGATACTATTATAAAAGTAGGCCTTTATCTGGCACAAAGCATTCTCTTTGAGAAGTAGTAACTGCAGTAAAATTAATGATAGGCCTTAATTAAATACTGCCTTTAGCCTGCTCATACCTTTTCAAAGAATTTGAAGAAGTCACCCTAATTAATTCTTTGGACAGGGAGAGTTGCAGAGGACAGGAGAGATGAAGAAGGGAGGGGCCCATATTTCTGGGCGCCTGTGCCAGCGCTCACTATCTTCCCTTCTGCTTTGAATTTGAAGTGTGGTCACTTTTGAGCAAGTTGGAAAAGAAGAACTGCCCAAGCATCACAGTTTGACTCTATGGTGACTCAGTGATGTGGAAGGAAAAAAATCCTATGCATACCTGTGATCTAAGCACTCAGGAGGCTGAAGCAGAAGGATTTTGAGTTCAGTAACAGCCTGGGCTATAGAATGATAGCTTGTTATAAACAAAACAAAACAAACAAACAAAAAAAAACCAACAAGCAAGCAAAGACCAAAACACCAGCCAACTGAACAAAAACCAAAGGAAGTAAGCAAATATCCCTGAAAAATAAAATTCTATTTTCACTTATTTCCTAAATACTAATTGTATTTTTCCAACTATTTATTTCTTTAGTATTTTGTAATGCTATAACATGGGAGTAGAACCCACATTCCTTTCACCAGGATACAACTGGAGACGACATCTTGAAGCGGAAGAGGAACTGAGCTGCTCAGCTCATGCAGGCTGCTGCCCTTTCTGTTTTCCCTGTGCTGGAGATTGAACCCAGGGCTTTGCATATGGTGCACGCACACTCCAGTGAAACCACAGGCCTCACTCGGGTTCTTGTTCTTCAATATAAGTATAAAACACATGGGATAAGTTCAAGATTACACATTTTTCATTAAATAAAAAGAGCACTTCCTCCTCCTCCTCTTCCTCCTGCTCCCCCTCCTTCTCCTCCTCCTCTTCCTCCTCTTCCTCTTCCTTCTTTTTTCTCTGTCCTGGACTCTTGTAGACCAGCCTGGCCTCGAACTCACAGTGATCCTTCTGCCTCTGCCTCTCCGAGGGCTGGGATTACAGTTGTGCAGCACTGCACCTGGCATAGAAAAGAGCTTCTTAGATGAGTTTTCACCCAAACCTCACTGTGTCTTAACTACTGGTAATATGCCTTCATGGAGAAACCAGTCAAGTTAAGACATGCTAGATTTATATTCCATTTACCACTGTTATATAGAGTGTTAAGACACCTGGCTTTGTCTCCATTTTTTTTTTCTGAAATTTTAACTAATTACTTTATGCCTTTTGGTATTTAATATCCTAGAAGATGCTTAAGAGTTGGTAGGATACATCTGGCAGTACATCTGGCATGGCATTTGTAAAAGGATATGTGCATTTGAAATGGAAAGATTATATACAAAATCTGTTGTCACACACAGAACGATAAATATGCCTTTGAATGCACATAATATTAAAATGAAATTTAACCCTAAAATGCCACCCATCCCCGTACATATTTACTGTCTGTCAGTAAATGAATAATTCAATAGGCAGATGAATGACATGTGGGTTTGTGAATTTTCTGGCAGAGTTCCCTATGTCTAGAATAACTTTTCTGTTCTGTTCCCCGTCAGACTTTTCTCACATCACTAACTAAAGGTTTGTTAGTGCCCAGAGCCCACATTACTGACTTTTGAAATTCTGTCCCCATGTCTCAACTATAAACATAGGCAAAGGCCTTGCTAGGTCTGCCTTTCAGGCATGTAAAGGCCTGCTTTGGAACAAGACAATAAACACCTTTAAGAAATGAAGATGTTTAGAAGTATGTGAGTTTGCAACAGAATTAATTTTTTTTTTGAGACAGGGTTTCTCTGTGTAGCCTTGGCTGTCCTGGACTCGCTTTGTAGACCAGGCTGGCCTCGAACTCACAGCGATCCGCCTACCTCTGTCTCCCATGTGCTGGGATTAAAGGCATGTACCACCACGCCTGGCTAGAATTAAATTTCTATAGATTTTTTTTTTTGCCTTTATAACTGAGTAGGGTTCATTTTTCATGTTTTCATAATGTCATACTTGTGACAGATGACTTTTAGCATAGTTATTTAATGAAGCCAACTTATAATAATATTCCCCTTACATACATGTGTGATGGATGCCACACAGTTCTTACACCGAAAAATACTTTTCCAGTGGCCATTCAACAGATAGAGCTTTAAGTCACCTAATTGCTGTGGGGCCCCTCCATCACAGGATTCCTGTAACTGATTGTGGGTGTGCTTTGATTTACATGTTGCTATGCCAGAATTCCTAAACTTTTCCTCTCCACCGAGCTATGAGGGGAGAAATTAGAAATGAAAGAGCCCAGGCACAGACGTTTCCCAGGAATGCATGCTGAACCAAAAGAAGCCATAGCCTCTGTCTGTGATTATATTTAGCAAATTAAGTTGAAAGTTCATGTCCTAAATTTGCTAGAACATGATGCTCCATTGTAGGAGGTATGGATGTTGTTTTTATTTTTGGTCTTTTTTTTTTTCTTTGAACTTTGGAAGTTACAAAACAAAGTTTATTGTCTTTAGAATCAGTGGATTGGGCTGCTCAATATTCATTCTTTTGAATAAGTTAAATAAATCAATATTTTCTCTGTTGCTCTGCTCAACAGGTTAAGAGTATTAAATGTATTTGTAATACTTAATCTGAATATTAAATTTTAATATTTGAATTAAATATTAAAATGTGTACTCTCAGTACATTTGTCTTTAGTAACTGGCCACATAACAGTATGAATCCTCAAAGTTAAATGGCAAGATGAGCACAGTGGCTTAGTGTGTGTTAGTCATGGGGTGAGGAACTCATTGAGTTTTAGGTATTGCCATTCTTCCTTGCTCCCTGTTAGGCAAAAGCATCGTTCATGCTGAAAAGAAGGGAAGATGGTGCCCTGAAGAGCACACTGAAAGCCACACATAGGGTGCTCTTCTGCAGCCATGGTAGTTGGCAAGTACACCTGATCATGTGGAATTTCACCTATATACAGGAACGTGTGTATATATATATATATATATACACACACACACACATCATATATTTATGTATTTGGGCATGTACACACACACACACATGTACGTGCGTGTGCGCACGCGCGCGCACACACACACACACACACACACAGACATTAAATAAAAAGTATGCTATCGAGACTGGCTCAGCAGGTAAGGGCACTGGCCACCAAGCCTGATGTCCTGAATTGTCTCCCTAGGACCCACATGGTATAAGGAGAGAGCTGAGTCCAGCAGTTGTCCTCTGGTGTCTGCATATGAGTTGTAGTAGTGTGTGTGCTAACAAACACATAAGCACACGCAATAAATAAATTTAACTAAAAAAAAAAGCCTATAGTGAACGAGTTTCTTTAAGGTGATTTTAAAAAGTATTATTTTTCTTGACCAGACTGCTCACCTGAAAGGAAGGCTCCAATGGCCTCTGAAATTAAGGAGAAGGAACATATATCATTAGACCTCTTTGTACACGCCCTGTAGAAATGAAAAAGCTGGCAGAGAGGAAGGGCTTGTTTGGCTCTCTGGCTCATTTTAACCTCACAGCTTAATGTTTTGATTTGCAGTGTGCAGGCGCTCGGAGAGCTGAGCTGCGTTTTCATTTAGCACTCCAGCACGTTCCCGGAACGGAGAGAACCAGCAAATGATTTTGCCCTTCTACGAATAAAGGATGCTTTAATGAAAAAGTATTTCATTATAATGGTTCTTATAATAAATATCTTTCCATCATGAGAAACATCAGTAGCTTCCACCTGAAAAGCAAGAGCTGCCTTGCGCTCCGTCTACTTTGCAGTGAACCACCAAGCCAGAGTTAAACACTAACTGGGAAGTGCTCTCCTTTGGGGCTTTGCACTTCCGTAGTTGAGAATTTTTACGATTATGTCAAAAGCTGCTCCTTTTAAGCTTAATAGTCATAATTGTTCACAAAATACCGAAGACCTGATTCAAGTCACAGTAGCTCAGTCTCTGATGAAGAAAAAAAAATATCTGCAAAGAAAACATATAACTCACTGAGAAAAACCTAAACAAACCAAGTGCTTGAGATGAGCCATTGTTGGGTACTATATATATATAATATAAAATATAACATAATATTATACATCTATTTGTTTATAATATGGAACCAGAGCAGGATTTATTTTAGCTTTTTTATACAGATCTAGAGGCAAGCTAAGATCCTCCCACTTATGGATATGATAGGATTGATTACGAGTCAAGTGTTGAAAGTGATTACTGAGTTCTCCTATTCCTTAAGCAGGTTGCATTCTTTTCCTTTTATAAGTGCTCTTGGGATTTGTGTGATTTAGCTGGATAAATTTAGTCATAGTGAAATAAGCATGCACTGAGCCAGAGACGGTGGCTGTCCTAAGGATGGCGTGTGCGATGGCTCATCTACAACGTTGCTAAGGTTTGTTGCATATTCTCTGTGTGCCCTCTGCTTGTTGATGGGCTTTTTGGTTTTTTAGTTGGTCCTGGGATTCAGATGCTTAGAGAAAAGCAGACAGGGTTGTCAAGCATAGCTGCGTGTTCCCTAGTACCTCACCCATGCCAAGCCTTTCTGTATGTAGTGATGGGATGGAGTTTTTACATGTATGAACTCTTGGAAAATTGTTGACAGATCATCCTGATAGATTATTGATGTTGAAATATTACTCATATTGATGTTATTGATTATAGGACATAATTTATTTTTACAAGTTTAAGAATTTAATTCCTACTTATACAATAAATGCATTCAACTTATTTCCTTGACACTTTTAACAACACTTTCAGTGTGAGGCAGTTATTTGAAATATAAATGCCAGATTAATCAGTACAGAATAAATATCGGCTTAGTGAGCCATTTTCTCTTTACCATCACCCTAGAATAGATAAAATAAATTGGAAGGATAGTATGCTTGTCTTTTGAGAATATATTTTCTGTGTTGAGCATCCCCACGTGTTTTGTATGGTGGAAGAAGCTTGAACTGGATAGATTTGTTCTGACATTTGAAAAACAGTTACTGGAGCTGACGAGATGGCTTGGTGCTCAAAAGTACTGCTGCTCTTGCAGTAGACCTGGGTTCAGATCCCAGCACCCACCTTGGCAGCTGAAAACTGTCTGTAGCTCCAGATCCAGGGGCCCTGCTGCCCTCTTCTGACCTCCATAGGCCCCTGAATGCATGTGATTCACAGACACACACTGAGGCATGCACATACACATAAAATAAATAAATGAGTGGTTAAAAAGGAAAGCAATCATTAATATCTGTTGTTTCCTTTTCTGCTTCATTTTTGGTTGCTGTGATCCCTTCACACACTCTCTCCAGACACTCCCATTCCCTCTGCGTTGCCTGCCCTTCTAAGGGGTTAAGAGGTCTCTTCTGTGTCTGTTAGTATATGCTGGCAATGAACTTTCTGGTTTTGATGATTGACTTTTAAGACATTTTCTCTCGTGTTTAAAATTCTTCTGATTGGGAGAGTGTCCTGGTCTAGAAACTCATTTCCTTTTCACACATTTACGGAATTCAATTCATACTTAATTCAGTTATTTCTGTTGACAAGTCAGATGTGATTTTGAATTGTTCATTTTTAGTTGTTTTTATCTTTAGTTTAGTTGTTTTAAATGTTTTCTGTAAGTATTTTATTTTGGTTTGTTTGTTTGTTTGTTTGTTTGTAGGTTTGTTTTTTGAGACAGGTTCTCACTCTACAGCTCTGGATTGTTTAACAACTCCCTGTGTAGACATGGCTGGCCTCAAACTCACAAAGAGCTGCCTGCCTCCACCTCTCAAGTGCTAGGATTAAAAGCTTGGCCACCATACCCAGCTCAGTTTTATTTCGTTTCTAAAATAGATTTTATGCACATGTACGACTGTGCACTGCATGTGTGTAGTGCCCTTGGAGGCCAGAAGGGGGCATTAGATGCCCCTGGAACTGGAAATACAAATGGCTGTGAGCAATGCATCCTGTAGGTGCTGAGACTAAACCCAGGTCCTTGCAAAAACACTAGTGTTTTTAATTGCTGAGCATTATCTCCAGTCCCCACTATTTTACTTCTCTCAGCTATAAAATAATACACCTTGTATTCCTCTTGCTTAGCTCATAGAACACTTAATAAAGTGATTTGATACATGTCTATGGGTTTTGAAAAATCAGGGCTATTGTATCTTCATACACAATTTTGTATCATTATTTCTTTCTCCATAAAAGTGACAAAATATACATGTCTAGATTATTTTTTACTCTATGACATGCTTTTAATATCCTTTAATTCTTCTTTTAATGCATTTTCTACTGGTTTCTGCTCTTTGTGTCTTTATCTGGACATTTTTATAGTCCTGTTTTTCCAAATGGCGTGTCCTCCATACTCTGCTCTGACTTCTGTTATACTACACTCTTGGATCTCGCATTTTATTACTGGTACTCATATTTTCTTCAGTCTTCATAAGTTTCTCCTTATGACCATTCTTGAGTCTTACTTGTATTTAAAAATGAGAAGGGATAACTCCAATAAGAAAGTTATGCGTTAGTATATTTTCATAGAATGTTTCTATCTTTTTTTGTTTTAAGATAAATTGGATATGGTAGGAGGCTGGAGAGAGGGTCCAGCTGCTCTGGTACAAAGGGGCCTCTACCCCCACCATATGACCACAGCTTATCAGGGCTCATCTGGATAGCCTGCTTCTCCTTCTTCTGTGTGCCTGCTGGGTCTGCCCACCAAGGTGAAGTCATCAAATAAAGGACAATTCACATCAGAAGCAGTCTTCACTCCCCTCACAATTGTGGAGAATGAGCTGTCCATTGGCTAGATCTGAACAGGGGCTATAGGTTTACTGCATGCATTGTCCTTGGTTGGTGCAATAGTTTGTGCAGGTACCACTGGGTCCAGATCAGCCTTGTGGGGGTCTCCTGAACCTTCTGGGTCCTTCTATCCCCCTACTCTTCCATATAATTCTCAGTGCTCTGCCCAGAGTCCAGCAAGGAGTCCCAGCATCTGTCCTGATCCCCTGCTGGGTGGAGTCTCTCAGAGGTCATCTGTGTTGGGCTAATATTCACTTATGAGTGAGTATATGCCATGCATGCCTTTCTGGGTCTGGGTTACTTTAGTCAGGATCATCTTTTCTAGTTCCATCCATTTGCTTGAAATTTTCAAGATTTCCTTGTTTTTAACAGCTGAGTAGTATTCCATTGTATAAATGTGCCACAGTTTCTTTATCCATTCTTCACTTGAGGGACATGTAGGTTGTTTCCAAATTCTGGTTGTTATGAATAAAGCTGCTATGAACATAATTGAGCAAATGTCCTTGTTGTATGGTGGAGCATCTTTTGATATATGCCCAGGAGTGATATGGCTGGGTCTTGTGGTAGAACTATTCCCAGTTTTCTAAGAAAGTGGCAGATTGATTTCCAAAGTGATTGTATAAGTTTACACTCCCACCAGCAATGGAAGAATATTCTCCTTTCTCCATATCCTTGCCAGCATGTGCTGTCACTTGAATTTTTGATCTTTGCCATTCTGGTAGGTGTAAGATGGAATCTCAGAGTCATTTTGATTTGCATTTCCCTGATGACTAAGGACCTTAAACATTTCTTTTAGTGTTTTTCAGCCATTTGATGTTCTTCTGTTGAGAATTCTCTGTTTAGCTCCATACTCCATTTTTTAATTGGATAATTGGTTTGGTGTTCTTTATATACTTTGAATCTTAGCCATTTCTTGGATTAGGGTTGGTGAAAACCTTTTCCCAGTCTGTAGACTGTCATTTTATATCAACTTGATACAAACAATAGTCATTGTGAAAGACAGAACCCCAATTGAGGGACTCCACTAGCCTAGCTTGTAGGTAAGCCTTTGGTGCATTTTCTTATTGATGATAGATGTGAGAGTCCTAGCTCAGTGTTGGGATACCACCCCTGGCCTGGTTGTCTTTGGTGTTACAGGAAACTGGATTGAACAAGCCATAGGAGGAAGCCAGAAAGCAGCATTCCTCTGCTTCAGTTCCTGCCGTGAGTTCTTGTCCTAATTTCCCGGGATGATGGACTGTGAGCTGTAAGATGAAACAAACCCTTTCTTCTACAAGTTGCTTTTGGCCATGGTGTTTCATCTAAGTAGTAGAAACCATACCGAAGACAATGGGTATCAGAAAAATTACAAAGCTTTGTCACCTTCCTCTGGAAAGGTTTATCTTCTATAACAGACCTTCTGTGAGAGAGAGTCATTGTAAGCCATGAATTTGGGCAAACTGGAAGCTCATGTTTGGATTTGTGGCCCTGTGCTTTCTAGAACACAGGTTGCCTGGGCATTTTGGTATAGTTTCATGAAGTCGGCTCCTCCATGCAGGTTTGTGTGACAAGCTTCCTCTTACTGTAGCAGATACCCAGGGTAATAAATGCAGAAATAAAAGTTAGCTTTGGTCATGATTTTCGTGCTTCCAACCCATTACTGATTATCCTGGTTTTTGGTCCTGTGTCAGAGCATCAGGGCAGAATCAGCTGGGAGTGACAGCTGCTTAGCTTACATCTCAGAAGAGAAACAAAGGGACAGAGGAAGAGACAGAGACTCCTTCGTGGCCCCAGTGATGTAAAGGCTCCTCAATAGGATTATCTCTTAAAGATTTCACTCCAAACAAATAATACCCTGGGGTGAGAGCCAAGCTTTTAACACATGGACCCTTGGAGGAGACTAGAATGATAAATTTGGCCTCCTCCTCTCATGGTGTAATCACTCAGACTGCTCTCCTGAAGTTTTGTAGTTTTCTCTCTTCTTTCCTTCACTTCATTTTAAATAAGCATCTTAAGCAAAACCCACCAAGTACAGCCCTCACTCCTGGTTATGGAGTGTCTCACCAAGACTTGACGGACTTTGGTAGGTTTCCTCCGTCTAGGATGTTGGACCTTCAAGCCCCAAGGGAGTCAGAAACTCACCTTGTTTTTAGTCATGTGGCTTTTCCTAATGTTTTCAGAAGAAATGAGCCCACCAGCACAGCCTAGTCAGAAGTGTGGTGTTTTTATTTGATACTTATTTCAAAACATTAAGTTAGAATGTCTATGAGAAAAACTATATCCATATGATGAAATAATTCATAATTCAACCCACAGAGATAACTACAGCAATGACATAGATAATTTTTGGATCATTAACCTGCTAGTTTTTGTCATTGCCACCAAAATTAATGCCCTGTGTAAGTGACATTGAGAACTTAAAACCATTTGTGCCTAGGTGGCATTAAATAAGTTCCATGTGCAGTCATATTAATCTAGCACAAATAACTTCTAAGTCATAGCTCTTCTATGGAAAGCAGGCACACCATTAACTGCACAAAAAAGTAGAGGCAATATAAAAAAAAAAGTAGTAATTTGATCTCTTTGTCATTGAGCTGTGGTTTACAGGCCTATTGTATTATGAGCAAGCTTCTTTTGAAATAAATACAAAAAGGGGGTGCTAGGAATCACTTCTTGTGGTGCACTGGTTAAGGCTTGATGCAATGGATTTCCTGAAAGAGTTCATACAGATAGACAAAAACACTGTATTGAATGCAGATGAAAGGTTCTTTATAAACCTGTCTATAGTCACCCACCCTGTTTCTATCAACAATATCATTATTAAAACATTCAATTAATATATGTACTATATATATATATATATATATATATATATATATATATATATATATATATATATATTCAATGTGACCTGAATGAATCAGACCCTATTTATACTGTGTGCAGTGTGGATTGTTGTTGATATGTTTGTTGACTGGTTTTAAGTATAAACTAAGAGATGTAATATTGTCTTCCTTAACCACAGCAGACCACAACTGCATTTTACACTGCAGGGCCTCAGCTCAGTGCTGATGCAGTTAGAGTCAGGTTGGGAGTTTCGGTGTTCTAGAACTGGGCATACTAAGGGACGCTCCCACTCCCCAGCATTGCTTCTTCCAATTTAGCGTATGTCAAATTCAGTGAAACACCTCTAGATGGTCTGCCTAGAAGACCATGTGGAGTTAGATCTTAGACTCATTGCTTGTTGCTCATGCCCATAACGTTCTTATCATCAGCTCACAACTGATTGATTGACATGGTCCTTAACCTTTTGAAGCCATGTGTGCCACCACACAAAGGAGCTCACTGCATGGTCAGCAGCCTAAACTCAGATAGCCCAAGACAGATACAGGCTTCCTTTCCAGAGGGACATCCTGGCTCTCAGCACTGAGATTTTCCAAGCTGTGTGCATTTATTGATCTGGACCTTCAGGCCATTTTCAGTGACTGGTTCCTGAGAGAGAGTGTGGACTGGGGATGAAAATATAAAGAAGATGGAAGGGTTGGGATCAGGAAGTCTTGTGCAAGCTGATGGCTCATGCAAGCAAGTATATTAAAAGCTATAGCATCAGCCAGGTGAGGTGGCGCACACCTGTAATCCCAGCACTTGGGGAGGTAGAGGCAGATGGATCTCTGTGAATTCAAGGCCAGCGTGGTCTACAAAGTGAGTTCAGGACAGCCAAAGCAACACAGAGAAACCCTGTCTCAAAACACAAAACACCTGGTGACACTCAGAGGACGAGGAAGCAGGCTACCAGGAAGAGACTTGATAGGCTGTGATCTTATCGTGGGGGACAGGGTCCCCTTCTGTCACAGACATAGGGGAGGGGAATGGGATGAAAGAAGGAGGGAGGGGTGAATGGGAAGATACAAGTGAGGGGATAACAATTGAGATGTAATCTGAATAAATTACTTAAATAAAAACGAAAAACCCCAAAACAAATAAGCAAACAAAAAAGCTACAGCATCTTATAATGTGGTTTGCAGGGGGTAATAGGATGGAGTCAACAGAACACTGTACTGTGGTGGGATGTAGTCACAACTGAGCAAATCAAACAATTCCAAAGAAACGCAGGGTATCTCAAGTGCCTTGCAGATCAAGCATACAGTGGGGCTGATGACTCTAGTCTCTTCAGTGCTTGGGGGGGGGGGGGCGGGGTCAGGTTTATATGAGCTGAAACTAACTCCTTCGAAGCCCTGACCTCAACCTCAGACTGGACCTTGCCAAGTCTGGCCCTGGCCAAGGACACGAAACTAGCATTCTCCTTGTCCTTTTCGTCAGTTCCTTTGAGTTGAGCCTTGGACCAGCCTGGTCCCCAACATATTATTGTTCAGTAGCAGTGTGGGAAAACTGTAGCTTCCATCTCAGTTGTGATAGCAACATAGGCTGGATGGAAGCCACGTTAATCCAAAAGCTCACTTTACCCCATCAGCATCCTGGATCTCCGCGGCTACACACACAGATTCCAGGGAATTTACAAGTTTCCTCTAGGTTCTGGCAATGCTCTGTGGTGACGTCTCAGCCAGCTTCCTGGTATATCCCGAGGAACATAAGCAAATTTTCCCAGAGGTAGTGGGGCGCCTTCTAGGAGCTAGGAAGCCAGCTTTTACCAGGCACCAACTTAGCAGACACCTTTATCTCAGCCTTCATTACAAGCAAGTAAGAAACAGGACCAAAGCCGGGCGTGGTGACGCATGCCTTTAATCCCAGCACTCGGGAGGCAGAGGCAGGCAGATCACTGTGAGTTCGAGGCCAGCCTGGTCTACAAAGCGAGTCCAGGACAGCTCAAGGCTACACAGAGAAACCCTGTCTCAAAAAACAAAAAAAAAAAAAACAAAAAAAAAAAAAAACAAAAACAAAAAAAAAAAAAAGAAAAGAAACAGGACCAAAAAAATTCTGTTGCTTACAAACCATCCACTTCGTGTGGGACCAATATTCAAATCTTTCTTTCCTTTCATTTTCCGATGCTTTAAACTTGATTCACAATAAGGTTTGCTTCCTGATTTAAATATTTTGCCTGGGTACCACACATAAAATTGAGAAATCACTCAGCAGGGTTTTCATGCTTATAGTTGTTTTTTTTTTCAGCTAATGATTATTGTATGAAGAAAATCATACAATATGTATCCTTTTGAGGCTCCTTTCTGTCCCTCAACACAGTGCCTGTGAGATTCCTCTCAGGGCGTTGTGGGTATCGACAGTTTGTGTCTATTTTACAATCAGTATGGATCAACCACTCACCCTTTGGGGAACATTGGCTTACCTCCAGGTTTTGGTTATGTTTTGTTTTGTTTTGTTTTCCTGTCACCAATAAAGTTGGTGTAGCCATCTGTGTGTGAGATATCTTCGTTTCTCTGGGCTACCTGCCCAGTGCGTAAATGTTGACTCGTCATGTTTATGTCTTTAATGAAGTGCTGTTTCTCAGAGTGTCTCCCCTCACAGTGTCCCTCTCCACAGTACCTCCCCTCTTCAGAGGTTCACCGGCCATGTCTGAAGGATCTAGGGTTTGCACCTCTTACCAGCAACCTTGGGTATTTAGTTTTTTGTTTTTTTGTTTTTTTTAATTTCAAACACTCTATTAGTGATCCTCCAGTGTGGTATTAATTTGCATTTCACCTGTGGTTAACTATGTTGAACACCTTTCTGTATTCCCTGTTGCCATATGGATTCCTTTTCAAGTTCCGTCCATCCTTTTGTCCTTGTCCATTTTCTAACTTTTTCATGTATGTGTATATGTGTACACACACACACACATACACACACACACACACACACACATATATATAATTTCCTGTACTAGATATTTACTGGATACTGGCAGGCAAATATTTTCAATTACATAGATTGCCATTTTTCATATTAATCCTAGGAAAATGTTTTAGTGTTGATGAAATCCAGCTTACCAGTTTTTCCACCTGTATCATCTTTTTTTCCTGCCCCTCCTGCCCCTTTCAGTGCTTGAGATTGAACCTAAAGCCTTCAGTTCACTAGGGGAGGCAAGCACTTTACCACTGAGACATATTTACTTTTGATGGCATACAGGTTTGTCATAAAATAATATATACACACTTCATTTTGCAATATATATCTGTTATATATGCACACACATATTGCACTATTGAGTACTATATGTTTACTATATATGTTTACAATCATTCTCTCTCTCTCTCTCTCTCTCTCTCTCTCTCTCACACACACACACACACACACACACACACACACACACACACACCCCAGGTACCTGAAAGTAATGATGAAGAAACAGCATTTAATAATTGATGGATTTCTTCTAGAAGCAGCCTGCATTTTATTCAATTTTTTATCATCCTGGAGTTTCTACTGACAAGACCATGGACAGAGTTGCAGAAGAAAACACAAACATCAAAACACGGGAAGGTGCATTTTATCTTCTGGTTGCAGAAATTCTGTGTAGGTAAAGTGTGTGTCTTAAAAGTCATCATTTAGACCTAACCAATAAAAATACCATATTTCAGACTCAAATGTAACTGGTTTGTACTAAATTTTCTGAGAGAATGGGAGATTGTGATTGGTAGAATTTGATTGTTTAGCAACACCTGAGAGCTGTGGTGGTGCCATTGACGCCTCACTGGCAGCTCTTCACCGCTAATTTGATTGAACTTAAGAGCCACCTGGTTTCCGTAGTTCGGGTATGTGTGTGAGGAAGTTCTCAGATGCTGTGAACTGAGGGAGGAAGACAGACCCAGTCTAACTGTACCATTCCTTGGGTGGGAATTCCAGATCACATTAGGAGGAAAGAGTGGAATGGTTGCCAGATCTCTGCTTCTTGATTCACTGAAATGTGAGGGGTTGCAGCTGCCATGCATTCCGCCATGTCCCCACCTTCCTGTGGCCTCTTCTGGCCTCTGCAGGTACCCCGTGCATGTGGTGTACAGCCATGCATGCAGACAGAACACCCACCCACATCAACTAAAGTTAAATATTAAATTTTTAAAAAGCCTGTCAGGGAGGGGGCCAGAGGTTAGGGGAAGAGTATTCAGAATGCATTATACACACATATGAAATTGTCATAGATAAACTGAAACCCTCCAAAAAAAGCTCTATCAAAAGGAAACAAAAACATTTATTTAAAAATATTTCTAGCCTTTCTCTCCCTTTCAGAGGCTTTAATTAAACTTGTATTTGAGTGATTGGATGTGTCCCCTAGCTCACTATTGGGTTTTTATTCTAAAATTAATTTTCTCTATGCTGATTTGTGCCATTTCTTTTAAAAATACTTATTTTCAGTGTGTGTGTGTATGTGTGTGTGTGTGTGTGTGTTGTGCATGTGTGTGGTATGTACATGTGTGTGGGTTGTATGTGTATGGTGTATGTGTCTCTGTGTGTGGTGTGTGCATGTGTGTGTGTATGTGTCTGTGTGTGGTGTGTGATGTGTGTGTGTGATGTGGTGTGTGTGTGTGTGTTATGCATGTGTGTGGTGTGTACATGTGTGTGGGTTGTATGTGTATGGTGTATGTGTCTGTGTGTGTGGTGTGTGCGTGTGTGTGTGTGTCTGTGTGTGGTGTGTGATGTGTGTGTGTGTGATGTGATGTGTGTGTGTGTGTGTGTGTGTGTGTGCTGGTGCCCATGGAGGCCAGAGGCATTGGGCCTCCTGGAGGTGGAGCTGCAGACAGTTATGGTTATGGGTGATGGGTGTGGACTTTAGTCCCCTGGGAGACAGTGTGCCCTAACTGCTGACTGTTCTCTCCCTCTCCCTGATCTGCATAAATTCTGTTACTCTGCATATAGATAATTTCTTTAAGCATCCACCTGCCATGAGTCCCATCCTCATGTATGCATTTTCTACCTCTAGGATGCCTGTTTCATCCTTCTGAGCCCTTCTATGATTCTGCTTAACTGCCCGGCCATCCCCACTGTCTGGGATAGAGCTATAACAATTTTGATACCCTTTTCTTATTTCTAAGTTTAATTAGACGATAACCATCACAATTGGTTGGATGCTGCACATTTTTATGTCCTCGTAAGTAACCTTGAATTTTGTTCTGCAGATTGGTTAAATTACAAAGGACAGACTAGATCTCACTGGAGCTTGATCACATGACATAGGCAAGGACCAACTGCATGCCTCTACCACACCAGAACCTTCTTTGTAGTTTACCTTTAGCCCAGCAAATTACTCTGGTTTTCCACTCTTGCAAGAAGGACCCATCCCTGGCCCTCTGTGAGTGCTCAATACTATTCCTTCAAATCCTTTCAGGAGATTCTACTCCTCGCCTGTGGTCATTCCTCACAGTTTATGTTGATGGTCTCTGCTCTGGTGAGAACCCTCTCCCCACTCTGTGTCTCTGTCTGCCATCAGGTGCAGCAGCCTGTGGCCTCTAGCCTATTTCTGGTTCTCTTTCTGCAAATGCTCTTTCTCATTCTCACTCTTAACTGACTAAAGGGGCCTGCCAACCTTGTGAAGAGATGGTTCTTCATTTTTGTTACTATAGACTTTTATAGGATCGCATTTTAGCTATGAATGGGGCAAGATATAATCTAGGTAGTGTGTGTTGTGTCTCGGCTACCCCACATAGTCACTTTTCCTGCAGTGCTGTGTCAGCGTTGTGGGGGTGTGCAGGAAATTAGTATGCTAGTATTTTTATAGCATATACATCAGTTACTTTTAAAAAGAAATCTCAAGAACTGTATCATGAATAAATCTTTTTGTTATTTCTCTGTATTCAGATACAATATCTAAAAGATCTGTTGTAAAATTATTGGAGTGGAAAGACAAGTAAATACATAACAATTAGAAAAAAAAGTAACACAAGGCAAGAGACTTAATCCTCTTTTAGCTGAGCTAAACAGTCTTACCACGTTTCGATTATTGTAACTTTGGTGTTTACGTAGGTTAAGAAGAGCTTACTCTGATTCTTCAGGGGCTGACTACCCATCCGATGTTGGCCCCTCTCTCTACACTGCTAACACGATTCTGTCAGCTCTTCGTCTCCAGTTACAGGAAGGTCAGTAGTCACATTTTTTTTTTCAGTAGTCAAATATTAAAATCCACACCAAGTCTTACTATCGTAGGTGTTTAAGTTTCCCCCAAACCTATTTTCTGGTAACAGAAAATTATATAAATGGCAAAATGTTAGTCAGCTCATTAAAAATGTCCACATGATATCCTGAGCCTCACATCACAAGAACGGCACTTGCAGGGAGAGTTGTCTGTGAGGGACTGAGAAGGAGGCCAGAGTGAGGTGCTGCTTACGGGGGCCTCTGATGTCTACAGGTGAAGAGAGGCAGGACTGGAAAAGGTCCGACAGAAACAATTAGCTGCGCCTTGGAGTGGATTGCAGTGTATCACATTAGGGTCCCTTGACTCAGAACGTAACTGGACGTGAAACTGTGGTGGGAACAGGCCACTGTGTGGATGGTTCTAACACAGCTAAGGCAGTGACTGCAAGGAGCTGACAGCTCGAGGCTGTCTCTGAGAAGCCACACTCTGAGAACTAAAGCAGTCAGTCTTTCATTGGTGTGCATCAGAGGCCCACCAAAATGTCTTCTCCAAACCCTTAGTGCCACTTATCCCAAGCTTAGCACTAGAATCGCCTTGTTCATGCATTGTATACCTTGGGCATTGGCTGCTGCAGGAGGCACCACACTCCCCACTTCTAATGAGTCTCACAGCATCTACCTGTGCGTCCGGAGACACACCTGCTAATGCTTTCCTTTTCAGTTTCACTGAAAGAATTTTTAAAGGGCCATGGTCTATTGTCATATCGGTGAATCATTTAAATCACACTCTGTGACTGTAATTTGGAGGCGAAGCTTTGAATATGTGGATTATTATATCCCTGGGAGCTGTCTTCCTTGTTTTCTTTCATTCTGAATAGAGAGATCCATCAGAGGAGAACAAAGTAGAGAGATGTGAGAAAACTATGACCTTACCACCTGACAGGGCTTAGGGGTCGGTGACCCAGATGTCAAAAGTGTCTTTTGAAAAGTATAAAAAAATTGAAATCAAGAGCTTTGAAAACTTAAATTAATTGACACCCTCTTAATATAATGCTTGAGATTTTAAAACTTTTCACTAATCACCTTGGACTGGGCACTTTTTTCTCCCATAAAACAATTTTCCACTTCTTTCAGAAAGAGAATTTACACAAATAAAAGCGATGAGGGCTCATGGCCCATGTGGGATGGAAGGAGAAAGGCTGACATCTGCTCATTTCCCCCTTGACATGGCAGAGCACTGAGGATCTACTGAGCTAGCCCAAGGAGCTGAGCCCCTTTGTGGGTTAGAACCACAGCCCTTTCCAGAGGGGAATGTTGATGACAGAGGGAAAACAAGTCTTCAGGAGGATTTGTAGGGTTCATGGTAGCAGATATTTTTGCTAGACAGGGTACTAAGTTTATGATTATGACTCAGGTATGATAGAAGTCTAATTATCTTGCTCATTGTTATTATTTCATTGAAGCTGAAAAATGAGTGTGACAGTGTGTTTGAGTGTGTGTGTGTATGTGTGCGTGTGTGTGTGTGTGTGTGTGTGTGTGTGTGTGTATGTGTGTGTGTGTGTATACCTCTACACATGTGTGTAAGCCAGAACAGGGCATTGCAGATCTTATCTATTACTCACCACCTTATTCCTTTGAAGCAAGTTCAGTCCCTGAACTTGGAGTTCGATTTGTTCAGCTAGGTTGTCTGCCATCAAACCCAGCCATCCTCCTGTCTCCACCATGCCTGTCTCCACCACACTCTCCGTCGTGCTGGAGTGCAGGCACAGGGGACCAGGTGGATGCTGGGGTACAACCTCAGGTCCTCATTCTTGTGAACCAAGTGTTCTCGACCAGCAAATATGTCTCTAGTCCCAGACATGATACTTTTGAGCATCTCTAGTTTAAGATGCTATTTGTTTTATTTTTTTAAATCTGGACTGTTTGAATAGAAATGAGTATTATTTACCCTGTAGATGCATCTCTAATTCTGAGCATAGCTGGTGGCCTGGAAGGATCTTGAAGCCCAAGTAGAGTTACTGTACCTGGTTAGCTTGAGTGTGGGGAAAGACAAGATGGTGTTTAGGTCATGAAGTTTTCATCAGCTACGGGAGGTACAGTGTAACCCTTGGCAGGTGGTTCTGTGTGCTAGAATTCTGGGAAGGCACTGGAGAATGAGCCAATGAGCAGCATTCCTTCATGGTCTCTGCTTCAGTTCCTGCCTGAAGGTTCCTGTCTGGAGTGACTTCCTCAGCTTTGCTTGCTTGATGATGAGCTATGGTGTGTCAGGCACATTAACCCTTTCCCTCCCAAGCTTGCCTTTGGTCAATGTTTTTATTACAGCAACAGAGAAACAAAGTAGGACAGTGCCTTGGAAGTCATTTTCTGTGTTGTTCTTGAAGCATGCTGCTATGTTTTTTGTGGATCTTACTGCTTTGTATTCTTCGGACCATTCTCTGAGATGTTCACCTCAGCCCCTTCTAAGAATGGGGTGTTAAGTCATCACACCCAGTGCCTCAGAGCCTAAGATGCTAAGAGAGAAGGGGTAGAGCTCCTGCAGCAGGGTAGGGAGAGGTGAGCCCGGATCTTTTTATACTTGGTACTTATAAAGCATTCTTTCTCCCCATTCCTCAGATTGCTTTGAGGAAAACAGTAGTTGTGAGTATCCTTTGACCACTTCTTTGAAGACAGCTCACCTCAAACTAACTCCTTTGTACACCACACACAAGGACTGCCTTCACACATTAGCAGCACTCACTAGATGCCTTACTAGAACCAAGGGGAGGAACATTTGAGACATGTTGGTTGTAGAATGGTTAAATGTCCCCAAAGCACTCGTGAGGAAAGCTTGGTCCCAGCCTGTGGCACTGCGTGAATGAGACAGAACTTTTACAAGGTTGGGCCTCATGGGCAGCAATTTGAGGTCATTTGAAGTGTGCCTTTGGGGTGCATAGTTGCACCTTAAACATCGGTTCCCTTCTCTTTACCTCTCTTGCCTGGCTGCCCTAGGTGAGATGGCTTCTCTGCCATGCGCATTCATGGCACTGAACCTCCCTAGACATCCCAGAGCATCTGGGCCCATGTACTGTGGACCAAAACCTATGAAATCAAAAGTCATAGCATTTCATACCTATAAGTTATTTGTCCTGGGAACTTTGCCACAGTGTCGAAAACTAACCCAGAGAAATTAGTTTCCTGCACTTTACCCACAGAGTTAATAATTCTGGTGTTTTCAGTTCCCTAGCATGTATGCTTGCTGTTGTATATCTTTGAGTTTTTCTCTCTACCCTTCCCCCTACCATTTTGAGGTAAGATCTCACTGAATATCCCTGTCCACCTTAGAACTTGCTGCATAGGTCAGGCTGGCCTTGAACTTGCAGACACCCACCTGCTTCTACCTCCTGACTTGGCTTGGGTGAAAGCCAGGACCTCCCTCCTCCAGTGGATTTGACTTTCTCTAGTAATGCTGATGACCTGAAGTCAGAAAGGACCTCTGGGCAACAGTGCCAAACAACAGAGCATCCTTCTTTTCTTTTACCCAAGATGCAGGATTATCTTGTTTTCTGTTGGAAGCTGCTTTGTGGCTTCCACTGACTTCGAAGTGATCAGATTGGAATCACCCTGTGTGAAGTACTGCCAATGCTAGCAGCAGGGCCATTCAAACCACAGTTGCAGTGGAGAGCAGGGGTGAAGTGTGCAGGGTGTGGAGCCTCACGACCTGGGTTCCAATCCCGTTCCATCTTTAGCATTTGTACGGCTTCGGGGGAAACACTTGGATCTAACAGTGTGTGTCTCTGCATCTGTGCGGTACTAAAACCCTTCTGACACACAGTGAGTAACACCAGATGAGCTATGTAAAGCACTGGCAGAGTGCCCAGCGCATACTAAGATCTATCGACGGTTTGCAGCCACTGTTGTGGGTCCCTCAAGAACTGATCCTGTTAGGGAGCTAGAAAGATAGCTTAGTGCTTCAGAGCACTGGTTGCTCTTCCACAGGACCTGAGTTCAGTTTCCAGAACCACATGGTAGCGCACAAGCATCTGAGACTATAAGGGAATCTGATGTCACTGCCTGCGTGTGATGATCAGACATACAGTTGCAGGCAAAACATTCATATGCATAAAAAAGGAAGAAGAAAAAGAACTAACCCTTTTCCTAAATGTGTTAAGTGTGTCTAAAACATCCTAGTCATCACAAATGCCATTGCCGGGGTTGACCTTTCTATACAGTTGGGATACTTTTGGCTTTTAGTTTTCATCCCTGAGAGTGACACTCAGCTAGGAGATGAAGTCCTTAGGTGTTTCTGCCAGGGCTTCTGTTAGCCCTGGAGCCTTCATTTGACCTGGTTGCTGTGGCTGAGTAGTGGTCCTGTTGAAGTCTCAACCTTTTCCTATATGACAGTCCAGTGAGCCCTTCCCTCATGCTGTATATAGCAGTGGGGTTCACTGGGGTCCTCTCAGATTTTTGTTACCGCCTCTTACCCTCACCATGAGGCAGGGGTTTCCTCAAAGCAGTTGACATGTCCGCTTAATCTCTTAATACGGTGTGTCAGAAATCTTTTAAGGCCAGATACCTGCTGCCTACTCAGTGTCAATTCACTGACTGGATATATGAAGACTTGTTAACTTCTAAGAGAAGGTTGACTGTCATTTATATTATACTATATTATATTAATATTTTACCTTTCGCTATTTGGTAACCACTCACCCTTATGGGGAAAAGTGGATTTTCTCTCCTTCATGCTCCTGTGGTGGGTGGCTCCCTCCCAAAGGCCCTTATCAAGTAAGGGTGACAAAATAGAATTTCTGAGAACGCCTGGATTCTCTTTTTGACAATCTCTTCATCAAATTGTGTTTATCCCCTTTAGTAGCTCATGCAGACCACTTGGAATGGTCACTTCCTCCTTTAGAAATATTTAATACAAACTGTAAAATACCAGTCTCAGGCCGCTGTGGTGAGTGGGGTGATGTCTCATTTATTCGTTTCGATAATAGTTTGGTGGTTTAACTCTTGATTTTTCCTCCTGAGTCCCCAAGAAGCAGCAGGAAATAGTTTAGGTGAGAGGGCCGCTGCTGAACAGCTGGAGTTGGCAGGCAAGATTGTGCAGTAGTGTAGGTCTTGGCATTTCCTCGTGTCTTAATTTAATGCCTGAAATAATGTGTGTCTACTTAGAGAAAAAATGGGGGGCTTTGGGTTTAAGGCAATTAGTTTGATTTGGCTAAAGTGCGAATGGGGATTTAACAGAAAATAAAGTATGTCACTTGAGTGGATAATCCTATCTGCTAAGTACTCGGAGCCCTGCGTCTCTTGGATTTAAAAGCGAATGTCATCCCACAAGCAGATAAGAAATGTTGTCCTAGGTGTATTCTGATTAGTTTAGTGTCAAGTTACTAAAGAAGTGAACTTGCGGTCCGTGTCTGAGAATCATATGACAACCATGAGAAACGATGATGTAGAGCTAAGGACCAGAGCATCACTCATCCACTAAAGCCGACGTCCACTTCTGTACTTGCCCAGTACCCTGTGAAAGCCGCCCCACCAAGTGTGTGTATAAGTCTTTCAAGTTTTAGGAAATACCAAAGTCCTTGTGCATAGTAAAACTTTATAAGAAAATTTCTACTACCGGGAATGAGACTTGGCTGATAGAGTGCAGGAAGCCGCGGGTTTCAATCTCTAGCGTGACAGAGACGAGGTATGGTGGCGTATACCTGTAATCCTAGCACTTGCTGGCAGAAGCAGGAGGATTAGAAGTTCAAGCACATCCTGTACTACATAGTGAGTTTGAGACCAGCCTGGGCTGCATGGCATGCTGTCTAAAATATGTGTGTGTTTAGAACATTCTGGTTTTAAAAGTGCTTTTGTCCTTCTCCAGCACCTGTAGGATCCACTCCCCCATCTCATCTTCCTCCAAGGTCCATAGCCTCCCTTTTAACGTATTTATTTTCAACCAACTGAGTCCAGTTAGTGTTGCCCATGTGCTCAGGGTTGTAGCACCAGTGTTTAGGAGTTGGAGACCCATCGGTAAGCATACTAGTGAACAAAAGGGACTCCTTTCCCAACCAGCATCAACTGCCAATAGCTCCTCAGCCAGGAGTGAGGCTTTGGGAGTTTACCCCCTCTGTGCTGAAGCTCTTAACTGGCTTGATATTCTGAGGGTTTGTGCAGGTAACTGCTGCCATGAATTCATGTGTGGCAGGCCATGTCTGGTGGACAGCATATGATAGCAGGCCTCCCTAGTCTCTGAACCAGATTCCTTCTGTCCCCTTCTTCCTCAGTGTTCCCTGATATAGGTTGAAGGGACATTTATTTGGCTATCCTATCCACAGCCTCAGTTGCTTTTCCCCAGCAACTGAGCAGTAAGAGGCTTCCCTTACCAAGCTCGGGAGCATAATGAATGTACGGTACAAACGTATTTAGAAGGCAGTTTGACAACATGACCATTTAGAAAGATGTCGCCACTTCTGCTGTAGCTCCCATGCCTTCCTTAGCCATGGGTTTTGACCATGTTTAAAGCGCCAGGCAGGACTAGGCTCTGGATATTACCTGCTCCTTCCTGTGGAACAGGCCTCAAATCCAACCAAGAGATAGATTGGTTACCACTGTAAACGATCACTCAACAATTATACTAGTAGAAACATCTTGCCTTGGCAGGTTGGTACTGTAGCATGGAGGGGTCCAAGGCAGGAGAATCCTATTGATGTCTTTTAACAACCTAGATAGAACCTTTTTAACCCTAGGAAAGCTAGCCAGCGTGGAGAGCATAGGGTGCTCCACAGGAGTGCTGAGCCTGGCTACATATAATAGTTCTATTCTGGTTTTTAAAGAAAACTCCAGACTGGTTTCCAACAACAGTGTGTAAGCATTTCTCTTTCCTGACATCCATGACAGCATTTGTTGCCAATTATATTCCCTTTGATGGCCTTTCTCACTAGGATGGGGTGGAAGCTTTTAACACAGTTTTAATCTGCATCTCCCAGATTGCTGAGGATGTTGCCTCTGTTTACCAACATTTTGTATTTCTTCTTTCGGGAATTTTCTTTTCCATTTTACACATCAGATTTCTCCCTCCCTCCCTCCCTCCCTTCGTCCCTCTCTCCCCCTTCTCTTCTCTGTGTGTTTAGCTTTTTGAAATCTTTGTATATTCTAGACATAATCTCTTGTCAGATGCATAGCTGGCAAGGAACTCCTGCACACTGTGGACTGCATCTCCACTGCACTGAACGTATTGGTGGTGCCCTTTTCTGTATAGAAGCTTTTAGTTGCATCAGGTCTCATCTGTGCATTGATGGTCGTATTTCCTGAGCACCAACGTCTCATCCAGTAAGCCCTTCCCTGTGCCTAGAAGTTGAAATGTACTCTATAATTTTTTTCCTCTAGAAGTGTCAGAGTATCAGGCCTTATGTTGAAGTCCCTGATCCATTTGGAGTTGAATTTTGTGTAAGGTGGAAGATGAGGATCTGTTTTCATTTTTTGTGGCATGAAACCCAGGTTTCCCAGCACTGTTCGTTGAAGACACTTATCTTTTCTCCTGTGTATATTTTTGGCGTTTTTGTTAAAGATCAGGTAGTTGCAATTAAATGGAATGTATCTGGGTCCTCTACTCTGTTTAATTAATCTGCATGTCTGTTTTTGTGCCAGTACCATGCTGTTTTTTTTTATTACTATAGCTCTGTGGTAGGATTGTAATCTAGGTAAAGTGATACTTTTTACAGTGTTCTTTTTCATCAAGATTGATTTGACTGCCCTTGAACTTTTGTGTTTCATCTTAATATTTGGAATTTTTTCAATGTCTGTGAATAAAGGTTCTGGTATTTCGATTGGGATTGCATTGAATCTTTTTTCTGTTTCACGTTGTTGAGTCTTCTGATCCATGAGCATGCAAGTTCTATCTGTGGTGTCTTCCTCAGTTTATTTCTTCCACATTGTATGTGGCTATAATAAATGGAATTATTCCTCTGATTTCTTTTTAGTTTATCATTGGCACATAAGAAGACTGTTGTTTGTGTATATTAATTTTGAACCCAGATTTTGCTTAAAGTATTTTTGGCTCTAAAAGTTTTTGGTGGAGTCTTTAATGTCTATTATATGTAGAATCACATCACTGACAAATAATTTGACTTCTCTTCCTATTTATACTTCTTTTATTTCCATTTCCTGTTCCTGCTTTGGCCGAGACTTCAAGCACTATGTTGACTGGATAGGGTGGACACCCTTGACTTACACCCAATTTTACTAGGAACACTTCAAGACTTTCTCCATTTAGCATGATGTGGGTTGGCTTGTCACACGTAGCAATGCAACATGGCTTTACTGTGTTGGGTTATGTTTCTCAACCCCTTGCCTCTCCATGGATTTTGCCAAAGAATATTTTTTACTTATAATGCTGTTATCATAATTTATGTCTTTGAGTCAGTTTGTGGCATGGATAATATTTACTGGTTTATTTCTCTTGAGCCATTCTCAAATCTCTAGAATGAAGACAGTTTGGCTATGATGATTGGTCTTTTTGATATGGTCTTGAATTTGGTTTGTTTGCATTTTGCTTTTGCGTCTTTATTCATCAGGAAGGTCACGATGCAATGTCTTCTTTCTGTATGTCTTTATCTGGTTTGAGTGTCAGAATAACAATTGGCTTCATAAAAATACCTGGAAGCCTCTTTAATTTTTAGAATAATTTAAATAGCATTAGTGTGAGTTCTTTGAAAGTTTGATATAACTCTGCAGTGAATTCTTCTGGTTCTGGGCTTTGTAGGGTTGGGAGATGTTTTAGTATAACTTCAATCTCATTGCTGGTTCTAGATTTGTTTAAATTATTAACTTATCTTGGTTTAATTTTGGAATATTTTGGGTACCCAGAAATTCATTTCTTTAAGGTTTCCCAGGTTAGCTAAACAGAAGTTAAAAAAAAATGTATTCTTAAGATATTCTGAATTTCATTGTTTTCTGTGGTCATTTCTACCTTCCCACTTCTAGTTTTATTAATTTGAGCTTCCTTTCTTTCTTTCTTTTTTTTTTTTTTTTGATTAATTTGGGTAAACATTTGTTGATCATGTTAATATTTTCAAAGAACCAAGTCTTCAGTTCATAGATGGATTCTTTGAAATGCTCATTTTTGTCTCACTGATTCCGATTACATCTTCCAGTCTCTCATGTTTTTTTGATGTTGTTGCTTTAAACTTTCCTGTTAGAACTGCCTTCATTGTGCCACATTGATTTGGCTATATTGTGTTTTGATTTTCACTCAATTCTAGAGATACTTAATTTTCTCCTTGATTTCTTGTTTGATCCAGTTATCCTTAAACAGGGTGTGTTTTAGTCTACAGGAGTTTTTGTACTTTCTGTGCTTTCTATTGCTGTTAATAAATGGAAAATGTTTATTTCTACTTCAATTTTAATAGACTTTTACTAATTATTTTCAATACTGTTTTTGTTTTTATTTAATTGGTTCACCTTTCATCTGATTGTAACCCCCTCCCTGGTCACCTCCCAGTCCCACCCTCCCTCCCTCCCTCTCCCCATCCCCTAGTCCTCAGAAAAGGGGAGCCCTCCTCCCCTAACACCCGACCTCAGCCTATCAAGTCTCATATGAACTGCCTGCGTCTTCTTCTTCTGTGGGCTGGCAAGGCAGCCCTTCCAGGGGGAGGTGATCAACGAGTGGGCACCAGAGTCCATGTCAGAAGTAGTCCCTACTCCCCGTATTATGGGATCCACAAGGAGACTGTGCTTCCTATCTACTGCATCTGAGCAGAGGGTCTGTGTCCTCACCATGCAATGGTCTTGGTTGGTGCATCAGTCTCTGCAGCACACTCTGCCCCCTGCCCCCCGGCATCCACCTTCTCCTCAGCCTGGATTTGTTGGCTCCATTGGTCTTCTTGTGGAGCTCTTGTCCCCTCCAGGTCCTTCCATCTCTCTAACTCTTTCATAAGACTCCCTGTGCACCACCCCAAAGTTTGGCTGTGAGTCTCAGCATCTGCTTGGATCCCCTGCTGGGTGGAGTCTTTCAGAGGACCTCTATGGTAGGCTCCTGTCTTTTCAACTGCTTTTGGTGTCTTTCTGTTGGCCTTTCTGCATGAGAATTAAGCATCCTCCCTAGGGTCCTCCTTGTTACTTAGCTTCTTTAGGTCTGTGGATTGTAGGGTGGCTATCTTATATTATGTGGCTAATATCCACTTATGAGTGCGTATATGCCATGCGTGTCTTTCTGGGTCTGGGTTGCCTCACTGAGGATGATCGTTTCTAGTTCCATCCATTTGCCCACAAATTCAAGATCTTCATGTTTTTAATAGCTGAGCAGTATTCCATTGTGTAAATAGTAATTTTAACAGTTTTGCTACATATCATAGTCCGAATTGACAACTGTGGAGTTTAAGAGTTTGGTAAACATCATTCAAGCCCTTCTAATTTTTCCTTAATGTTTTATGCTTCCTTCATTGCTTTAGATGTTTCAGTAGGCCGTTATTCGGATAGGCTGTCCTTTTAAGTGAGCTGTCCTTTCTCTTTGCTTCTTTTGCTGCATCTCCCTGTTTTGTAGCAAAGAATTCTTGGCTATACAATTGCAATGTACATTCGCCTGTGTGTAGCTTTTAATACCATGAAAAACAAGTCAAGTGCAAGAGTGCTGCTAAATATGAAACATAGATGAGTTTTGTTCAACAAAGCAGAATTCTGCGGCTAAAAACTATTTGTTTTACTGAAACATATTGAATTCCATTATAATATTTAACTATGAAAACCAATCACTTCTTACACACAGGTGAGTAATATTCTTAATTATTTATTAGCCACAGCCTTCTTAATACAGGGTTTTCTGTTGTCATGGATGGCTTTAAAATTTGGTTCACAATTACCATTTATCATGGTAGAATTTTTCCTGTGACAATAAATATACAACACACATTATTTTAATAGCTTAATGTTTTTAATGTTTATTTTTATGTTTAATTGTGTGCATGGGTGTGTGTCTTCATGTGGTGTATGTGCACAAGTGCAGGTGCCCTTGGAAAATGGCATCGGTTCTCTTGAGACTGACAGTTATGAGCCGTCCGATGAGGGTGCTCAGGATTTAACGTGGGGCCTCTGCAAGAGCGATGCACATGCATTCTTAACAACTGGGCACCTCTCCAGATCTTATTCGATGACATTTCATTAAATCCGTGTTCAATACATGGTTTGGCTAGCTGGTGATTTAGTACTTTCGAGTCTCTGGTTTTTTCCAAACAGTGAATACCATTCCCATTTATTTTAGTGCATCCACTGCCTGCCTTGTAAAATGTAACTCCCAAGTAGATTCGTGAAAGAAAAGTATTCTCGGTAAACAACTTAAACCTTTCAAAAGACCAATACACATATTTCTAATTCCTTTTCAGTGTCAAGCCCCACTAGTGGATTGTGGAGAAGTGTGCCCTCTTCATTGTCCGTGGCACTGGCTGCTTTTCCTTCATAATCTGAGCACACTTCATGTGCACTCTATTTTATCTTATTGATAAACATCTCGGATTTTGGAGATTAGCGAAGCTGAAAGACATTTCAAGCGCTATTTTCTATTTGAGTTACCTTTTCTCTGAGGGAGTCATTAATTTTGCTGCTTGAATCTTGGTGATCTTTTCCCCAGTGAGTAAGCGTGTCTGTCAAATTCACTTTAAATAATTCCTTATTTCAAAACTTCTAACTTTATGTGTTATAGTGTAATATAGCACTAAGAACTTTTTAATGGGCTGTATGCCTATCATGAGTGTCTTACGCTTATTTTCCTCCTGCTTTCCTGTAGAATGCCCTTCCGTAGCCATAGGAGAGACTGCTGCTTGCTTACCATATCACTTTGTCCCAGCATTTTACTCCAAGCCAATATAGAACACATTTTCAGTAAAGCTACAGATGAACAGTTTCCAAAGCTGCCAACCGGTGATTCCAACATCATGATTGTGTTTAAGTCATCAGGCTGATGTTTCCTCTCCCTGGCTCCGGCTTTTCCTCAGTCCCACACCACAGCTGCTGCCAGCAGCAATTTTGCCCCGTGACATCTTCTCCCCACCTCTCCAAGAGTCTCCTCAGTAGCACAAGTGTTGTAATTCTATGGAAGTACATATTCATACAGATGTGTGCAGGTGTGCCTCCAAACTCAAGCATTTTATGTAATTCTTCTCTTACTACAAGGACTTATTTCTTTTGGTTTTGGATAAAAGACTTACCGTGAGTTATAACCATGAAAACACACACACACACACACACACACACACACACACACACACACCCATACTGAGACCATTTAGAGTTGTTTCTATGCATTTAAGGCTGAGCACTTGGGGTCAACTAACGCTTCAGGCACTCCTCCCTGGAGAAGACCAATTCTCCCTGTCTCAGCAGCCATTGGTTTTCTGTATCTGTTGATCTATTGGTGGAGCCTTGTGAGATTTCCCGTGTCCACAGTGGCATGTCAACTGCTGTTGTAATCCTTCAGGTCTTGTTGAGTTGACTATATTGTTGAGATTTCATGGACGCAGCTTCTCTGTCATATACAGAAGCTACAGTCTCACAGCAAACACTCTTCTCTTATCATTGGGACTGTTTCCCTTGCTAAATTACACAAAAGTCTCCTGACTATTTAAATAACAGGAAACTGTTGTACCTTCCCACCTGCCATCCCCCTGAAGTGGGCTCCTCCTTTCTGTAGCCTTTGAGCAGAAGTGTTGACCAGTCTCCATATGCATGTGAATAATTTTTTCTTACCACAGTTCAATAGTTTTAATAAAATGGAAACTTGTAGTTAAAAAAAAAAAAGACAGGGTTTTTTTTTCCCCTCTTCATTTTTATGGAAAACCAAATTACAGCTTTGCTTCTAAAGTTGCTATTAAGAAGTCTGGTATTAACCTGAATGTTCAGCCTTTTCATGCTTGGGATTCCAAAAAACATTGACATCTAATCTCCTAATAAAGCAAAACTGCTAATTACACCTCAGGGAAGTAAGAGAGAACATGAGAGAGTGTAATAACCAAGGGGTTGTCAGAGCAAAGTCTGTACAGCAGTTCCTGCCTGGGTGTGTACGGTGTACGGCCGATCTTCGAAGGTGTGGACGGCAGTGCTCTTAATTATGTTGTCGTAATGAAACACGATGACCAAAAGCCACTTGGAAAGGAAAGGGTTTATTTTGCGTCCTGAGTTGTGGTTGACTGAAAAAAAGCTGAGGCAGGAACCTAGAAACAAGAACTAAAGCAGAGGCTGTGGCGCATGCTCCTCATGGCTTCAGTCGGCTCTCTAAGACGACCCAGGACCACCTTCCCAAACGTCGTGGCACCACCCAGAGGGTTCTGGTTCTCCCTACATCAGTCATTAATCAAGAAGTTACCCCACAGACTTGGCTACAGGCTGGCTTTATGGATGTATTTTCCTAATTGTGGTCCCCTCTTCTCAGATAACTACAAATTGTCTCAAATTGCTTTAAAAAAAAACAAAAAAACAAAAAACAAAAAACTACCTAGGACAAGAGTGATTTGGATTGGCAAATCTGTGACATGATGGTTTAGGATGGATTATTTAACAAGATGAAAATATTCAAAAGAGATTTGAAAGTAGATAGGTATTTAGCAGGGGAGCCATTTGCATGGGTGAGGAGAACTCTACCTTGGATATGCGAGGACTTATTTGTGTGAGCAATGAAACACTGATACTATTTATTGTTTTATAGTCTTTGTTTTCTGGGCAGTGTTTCTCTGAGCAAAGAGCTAATTCCTATCGGCATGTCTATTCCTAATCAAGCAGGTTGCTTTAGTTCTTACAGGAACCTGGTTCTCCTTTTAACTCCTCTGTCCACAGGGAGTTGTCCTTAAGTACTTGTTTGTAGATTCTTCCTTTATTAGGTCTTATTTTAGAAGGAATGACTTTTGTAATAATTATGAAATTGGCCCGTGTTACCCCAGATACCATCTTCTCCCCATTATTTCGGTTCTTCCTTCTGCATCCCCTCTGTACACGTTGTCATTCAATTTCTAGTCTCACTTCCTGTTGACCTCCATCTCCTACCAACTGGGAGGCTTTTAAGACCCAATCATTGATTTGCTGTGTTCTCACTCATGGTAGAATTAATCGTTTCTCAGTGTTTTCTTTTTCTTACATTTTTGTATTTTTTTTTTAATGAACACACACATTTTAGTTTTCTGTTATCTAGCAAATTAATTATATATTTATATAAGATATTCACATTGTTCTCTATGTTTTTTTTAAATCTTTCTCCTTCTGTTCTCATATTCCTCTCCAAGGTCCAACAAATAACAAAAATGTTATTCCCCCGAAGGTTTTAGGCCACGGAGATGAGAGGCATATTCCAGAGTTAGGGATTACACACATCTTAATTTATGTGTTACAATTGTAATTCTGAATATAACTAGCAAGAGCATGAAAGGAAGATATGCAGAGAAGAACAATACATTAAAAAAACAGTATTTTTGTGTCCAGGGCTTCCTAGTTGTTGACTGACAGTGCTAAACCAACTGTAGGCAAAGGATTAAAGTCATTTGACCACTTACTTACATTTCACTATTTAAAATTGCAGAGGTATAGCTTTAAAAACATACAGACGGGACAGTTCACCGAGTCAAGAAATGCTGGGCACTGATGCAAAGCTATCTGTGTGCCCATTTTAGGGACCGTCGTAAATCTCAGGGATCCCCAGTGCTTGTGAAACACACATTTTAAAAAAGAGGTCACATTGTCCTTGAAGAGAGAGAAAAGGAGACTTCTCAGAGGCTGAGGAGGTCCTCTGGTTAATGTTTTCTGACTTGGCAGGAGTTGCAAGAGGCTCAAGGGAGGAACGGTAGTCATGTAGGGAAAAGCGGCATGGGGCACGGTAGCTAAGTAGTTTGGCATTCTTGTCCGTGCAAGAACTGGGTTTGCTGTGGGTGATCTTCAAAACTGGCTTGAGGGAGACCATAATAAATGAGGGGTTTCCTGCTAATGAATTCTACGTTCCTGGGATTATTAGTGGCAGAGTGACTTAGACAGGCGTCTTAGACAAAGTAGGTATTGTGGGCCCCAGTGAGACTATTAATAAGATCCGTCTGAAAGGTGACAGTGAGATAAAGTAATACAGTAAGCTGGCGTTACAGCGAGGGAACGCTACTGACAACTGAAATATGACCATTAAGAACAAATGATTCTTAAAGCTCTTTTGAGTTAATTTATAAGCAGATGTCTACATGTGGCTGTCTACCAGAGACCCACTGGGCAACCCAGGCTCAGAAATTAGTGAACAGCATCTTATGGCTGTGTTGATGTTACAGTACATTTTGTAGCATAAGTTTTCATTTCATGAAAATTTTAAATGGATAATATGGAATGAAGATAAGGGTGTTGATAGAGGGAAATGTCGTCATGGTGATAGCAACATCTGGACAGTATACAAATGGGGGAGGGCAGTGGAAGAGGTCATGTCGATGAAGAAGATGGAGCACCAAGGAAACAAGCTCCAGAACCCAGGGCAGCATGGGTGAGGGGAAGGGGAGGATTTAGGAAAATGAAAATGGATGGAACCGGCAGGATTTATTGCTCGAGTAAGACAAGAGAGAACATTTTTGCAACTTGAGTAAAAATGGAAATTGATGAGTACGTTTTAACTCTCAGGGTGGATATGTAGCCTTTGTTATATATTTTTCTGAACTATATCCCTAAGTCTGTCAAGGTAAAAAGCCAGCTAAGTAACCATCATCTCCTCTGTGCATGGAATAAAATTGCATTCAAGTTTTGGCATCAAGTTAGGGCTCTATTAAATCCTAAGAGTCTTCAAGTTTAAAAATAAGTATAATCTTTATTTCTCTCTTTAAAATCCTCAAGTGTCATAATATTTTAGTTAGTAAAGTGTTTTTTTTTTATTGCTGTTCCTATTTCATAACAAATTCCTAAGCGTGTGTAGTAGTGTCCCGCGCCTATGGACCCAAGGCCTGCTTTCTCCTTGAGGCAAGGGATCACATATGTATGCATACATTTAAATGATGAATATTCATGTTGCCCTTTGCAATAATTGCTGAAAATGAAGATAACTATGCATTTCCTCAGTCTTATCTGAAACTCTCATTCACTGCTTATTCCAGCACAAAACGAAGACGACCCTTCAGGGAACAGGAATTCAGAACCATGACTATCTAAAGTTTGTTTCTTTGTGCATATTTATGCTGCTTACTTATGCTTGTAGGTTTTTTTTTTCATGTCGATGTAAAGTCACAATGCTCTCTGTTTTCCCCTTCAATCTCCTACCATACTTAAGAAAAATGAATTTTAGGTTATGTCAAAAGTCATATTTATTAGTCTCCATCTGCTACTACTTATTAGTCGCCGTTTTCTACTTAATCCTTTGAAACCCGATGTGATAAAGAATTGTTCCATTTATAAAGGGAAATAAGGGGGGGGGGGGAGAAAGGATTCCAAATTTCTGTAATCTAGATGGGGAGAGAATTTTCTTTTGCTCCAGAAAACTCATCTTGAGGATGTGAGACTCTACCAGGCTTTTATTCGACATTTTTGGTCCAGGTGTTTTCGGCTCTCAGAGCCTCATTCTTTTGCCGACTTCCCGTCGTTGAGTGGCAGGTCTGCAGTGGCTGATAAGTGTGTCTGCCCAGGAGCTCCATCAGCCTTATCTGCTCCTACCACTGCTCCTGCCTCCATACGCTGCATCCTGAGTAACAGCCAGGCCAAGGTGCTGTGCTGCACACTTACACAGTCTCCTTTTTCCTGAAGGTTTTCGCAGCAGAGCTAAACTTCCGTGTGCATCTTTCAGTATCCCAATATCCCACCTTAAGTATTTGAACTATATCGAGTCTATATAAAATTTAATTGTATTTCAAGCATGCCCAGCATTCTTCATGTAAGGTATCTTTTTATTTTTAATCCAAGAGCTTGAAAGATAAAAGACCACTCTAGCCCTCAGTTTGATTTTCACCCTCTCACTCAGTCTTTGTTCTGTGTTGATTTCCTCCTACTGTGGATATACAAACAGTTTTTCTTTATGTACCTTATGCTCACTTTATCTCTGAAGTAGAGTATCTTTCATGAGAGCATCACTTTAAAATGCACTCGAATGGGTTCTATTTGGGGAGCTAACTAGATCCAGTGAAACAAATTTTAATTAAGACTATTTCTCTTCTTCTGCTTCTTTCTCAGTTCACTAGTACCTACTGTTCCTTCCATTGGCATCTTATTTATGTTTTGTAAATGAGAAGTAAATGTAGGTCCTAATTATTTATTTGATGGCATAGTTAGTAGTAATAAGAAAAAGAAATTGCTTTCTGTTCTTTTTTTGACCAACTCCAAATCTTGATGAATTATTATTTCTACAAATTTTTCATATAATATATTTGTGTCTTATATCATATATAATATATGTGTAATTTATGTGTATCTTAATATTACTTGTGCTTACTTCTTCAACAAAAATATATGAGTTCATAAGAAACATCAAACCTAAGTATTATATATAAGAAAAATTAGATAAAAAGAAGTTTATACACTGTAAAAACAGAATAGAAATGCTGAATGTCACCAGTAGGAGACAGGCAGGCTATGGTCCATGCAGAATTAGCATGTGAGGTCCATGGCAGTGATCCCACACTCTTTAGGTGCTAACTCAAGCCCTGCCAAAGTGGGACACCTCCTCCTTTAAAGACAAAGATTTTGATAGTAACACACATGCATAAATGGGCTTCAAGATCAGATTCCTAAAAACTGACATCATAAAATCTTTTGATTTGTTGGTGTCTTCACTATACTTGAAGAATATTTAATCCTCCTTGGCCTTAGGTAATATACATTATTCTTTTCTTATCCCAGAATGAGTTAAAAAAAAACATCCTCAGAATAATTAAATTATACTTAGACTTGACTTAACTAATTTGTATGTCTAATATCAATAGATGTGATATACTCGTGCCTTCCTTAGCCTATGACAACACCTGAAAAATGTCAATTATAACATACTAAACAGCTGCATATTGTGAAACAATGACCTTAGTTACTATGTCTTCTGCCTAAACATTAGAGAATTCATGATGAATAATCTGGAGGCCGAGGGTTGAAACTTGATTACATGATTATTGAATCAGAAGTAACTATATGTACACAACTGAGTTTCTTGAACTGAAAATTGTTAAATGTGGTCATATCTGGAGCTGGAGAGATGGTTCAGCAGTTAAGATTGCTCCCTGCTCCTCCAGAGAACTGGAGTTCAGTTCCCAGGACCCAGGTTCGGGTGGTGCACAGACACCTGTAATTTAAGCTCCGTGCCTTCTTTTGACCTCTGTGGGCAACTGTACTCCTGTGCACATAAACACACATGACACACACATACACATAGAATTAAAAAATGAAAAATAAACATTTAAAATATGGTCATATTTGTTAGTGCAAAGTCTGTTTATTCTATAGCTAAAGCACTATACACATCCGGTTAATTTAGTCATACACATTGGGCCTTCAGATACCAATTAACAGGAGTATGCAAGTGGTTTAAATGGCCAATTTATTCCATTTTATACTATGTACAGAAACATGAATGTTTTCAGAAAATAGTTGAAATAACAGGTATGAGATGCAAAATAACTTCAGTAAAGAATTCACATGTGAAATATAATTTATTTTCCCGAAACCTTACAACACTAGGTTTTTGCTGGAACTATACTGCTTCCAGTGGCTTTTTCGTGTTCGATCATTTTAAATTTATTTTATCATCTTCAGCTATATCTTTCCCAAGACTTCCAAATAAAAATGTTTTCCAATGAATCCTTGCTTACTCCCGTCATCTCATAGAGGTGGCAGAACAGAAAAATACATTTTCATAGTTCATTCGTTCTCTGTTTTATCTTTTTTTCCAGGTTGAGTTGCACAGTCTCGTCTTGATAATTAATGTCACCAGTATACATTTTCTCTCCCTCATTGAATTCACTTACAAACAGAAAAAAAGAAACCCACAGCTGCATTCATTAGACTCAGTGTCATTTTGTTGACAGTAAGTAGTACCAGTAACTCACACTGACTTTGATGTGAATGCTTGTTAATGGTAAGAGCATACTACAGAACAAGCGAGAAGGCTTTTCCCTAACAAGGCAGTACTCTATAACCACAGTGCCAGCTTCATGGTCAGCAAAAGTTCCAGGAGTGGTGTGGTTGAACACTCCTGAGGGGACCCTAAATGCATGACTTCTAACTTTTAAAGTGTTCTACACAGGTGTATGCTCGCGCGCGCGTGCGCGTGCGTGTGTGTACGGGCACATGTATATATGCACTTATGTACATATGTGTGTATAAATATGTATATTTGCAAATAATTTCTCAGAGTCTCCAACTGAAGTCTCTGCTAAAAGTGACTTTAAAATGTTGAGATAACTTCCTGCTATTCGATTAGCTATTGTTGGGCCCGAGAGATAGATGGCTCAGTGGTTAAGAGCGCTGAGTGCTCTTGCAGAGAGCCCGAGTTCAGTTCCTAGCACCTACATGGTAGCTTATCACAGTTTCTAACTCCAGTTCCAGAGAAGCCAATGCCCTCTTCTGACCTCTGTGAGTACGTGCGCGCGCGTGTGTGTGTGATGCACATAAACCCTCACAGATAAACACATACATACATACAAACAGTTAAATATTTTAAAAAGAAAATTTAACTTCTGTGAAGTGAAAGATGGAAAAGCATCTTTCACTCATCAATAGAGACACTATTGTGGTCCATAGTGATTGTGCAGTTGATAGCATGTGTGATGCCTGGTTTAAAAGGCATGTGGATGCTCACACTTTGCTTTCTGCGTGTGCTTCCAGAGACGATGGACTAGCATGGCCTGAAGCATGGCTCAGTTCTATTACAAAAGAAATGTCAACGCCCCCTACAGAGATCGCATCCCGCTGAGGATTGTCAGAGCGGAATCTGAACTCTCACCATCAGAGAAGGCCTACTTGAACGCTGTGGAAAAGGGGGATTATGCAAGTGTCAAGAAGTCCCTTGAGGAAGCCGAGATTTATTTTAAAATCAACATTAACTGCATCGATCCCCTTGGAAGGACTGCTCTTCTCATCGCCATTGAAAACGAGAACCTGGAGCTTATTGAGCTGTTGCTGAGTTTCAACGTCTATGTAGGTGACGCGCTGCTTCATGCTATCCGAAAAGAGGTGGTTGGAGCTGTGGAGCTATTGCTGAACCACAAAAAGCCAAGCGGAGAGAAGCAGGTGCGTGTGAAAGCATTGCCTTTGGCTTATTTTGCCTATAGGAAGTTTCTTTAGATTTGTAAACACTGTGTGTGTGTGTGTGTGTGTGTGTGTGTGTGTGTGTGTGTGTGTACTTTGCTTTTTCGTTTCATTTTCAATATTCCGAGTTTCAAACTGTAATGTGTTGGATTGTTTATCTATTTCACTTCCTTGCATGTTGTGGGTTCCTGCATCTTCCTGTAAAAGTGAATGCCACCATCTAATTTCGATACTGTCTGTTAACGCACTCTCAAGGCTTCTTGTAAACTCATACTTAAAAGAAGCAGGAATGATTGCTAGCAAGAAGGTCAACTTCTCCTGTAGGAGGGTTACAATGTATTTGTCAATGGCAGAAGTGTGGCGATACTTTATCACTAAGAAAAGAAAATAAATGTAATTACGGTGCAGTGTGTTTCGCTTTCTCCCTGTGTGTTTACCACCATAGAAATGAAGCAACTGTAGATGGCAACAAACAAGGAATAGTTTCATCTGTCTGAATCTCCTGCATCGGCACTGTCCTCACCTGTGTTGGAGTGGCCTCTTTGATCGTTTCCTAAACATGGACACCTTCACTCCCCTGTATCAAGGCTAATGATTGGTTGATTGCAGAGCCATTGCAGATGCTACCATGGTTTCAAAAACCTACCCTTCAAAGAGGAATCACATAAAATGTGTCTATTTCAAGTCTAGAAACTTCTGCCCTATTTGACAACACACAGTTTTCTGTGTTTCAAAGTGATGACAACCGAGGAGTCAAATAGCCAAACTGTGCTGTGCCTACTGTATTGCCTTTGCTTCTCGGAAGGACTTTTTATCAAGATACTCAGTTAGTAGCTTGAAAACTCCGGCTGAGCATCTTTTCCAGGTTTGAGATGCCATGTGTCTCATGACTCACTCTCAAATCCCATCCCCCATTCACTCCTTCCTCTTCCCTGAACCAAGCATTAATAATAAACTAACACTCTAAGTGAATCCTCCTCCTCGGCTTATCAAGTTTACATTGACCCTTGGAAACTTGAGCCAACTGAGATTGGGGCATAAAATTATAGTAATAACTACAGACACACTTACTGTTAGATCCCAGTGTTCCACCACTAATGGGCATCAGTCACCCAGATGGAGAAAGTAGTTTAGTGAGTTTAGTGGGTAAAAGCTGAGGTTCTGCCCTCTTCATGTTAAAGTTACATCACTATGACTCAGCCTTGAAGAGTAACCAGCTTAGGGGGACAAAGGTAGGCTCTCATGGTGTAGAGGTTACAGTCCCGGGTTGTTCAGCTTTGTCATCACAGGGCCCATGTTGAGACAGAGCAGCATGGTGAAGAAGATATGACAGAGAACTGCTCCCCTCCTCACAGGGGCTAAGGAGCAAAGAGGAAGGACCACCCTCCAAGGGCATGGCTTTCACAATATCTTTTCTCCATTGGGCCCTACCGGCAAGCATCTCTGTCACTTCCCTGTAGCCCAAAGATCCAGGCATCCACTACTAAAATATTGCATCCCTGTGGAGAATGCCTCAATCACTTCCTGAAAGCTCTGCCTTTGAATACTGACACCCTGGAGCCAAAGCTTCCTTCAGTATAGGAGCTTCAAGGGAAACCCAAGCTGCTACCCTAGGTCACCTTTAGGCTTTACATTTGTATCTGTAATATTAGCACTAAAGCTCCTACATGTTTTACTAGCAACATGCTATACTGTATACCTCCTTGTAACTTTGCTAGGCAGCCATAAGTCAGGTGTCAAATCTTCCGTGTAGACCCTCATAGATGCCCAGAAGTCTATAGAACAAAGTCAGCATTGAATGTGTTTTTCATGTGTTACTGAAAGAACTCATCAGTTTTACTTTCTAGTAGATTCTTCAGTGTCTCTTTAGACAGTGACATTTGTGCCAACGGGAGAAAGCTGGTGTCTCGAGATGGTACCTGCTATTATGAGAGTGTTTGTTGGAAAATGTTCAGCTCCTGAGCTAAGTCCTCATTTCACAAGTAGGTCCTGGCTCCTTACAGGCACTTGGGCCCTGATTATTAATAGAAAGTAGTAAAGGCTTGTGGTCTGCCAAGACTCTGAAGCTCCCCAGGCCGTGTGCTTCTGGAAGATGTCTCTCGCATGAGGCTGCTGGCCAAGAATCCCTTTTCTATTTGTGCATTTTAGAATTTCACTTCGGTGAAGGACAATGAAGGGAAACTGTCCCTTTTGGTTTGAACTTGATAGTTTTTGAAGAATACTCTCAGGCTACCTTAGAGTTCCTGGTACGCTGCCCAGTGGAAATGAGGCTTTGGCAGCATGAATGTACAAAGCTTAGTCCATAAAAGTCCATAAAGGGTGTGATGAGAGCTGCGTTAAACAGCATTAGTGTTTGGCCGTGTCTGTGTTATTGCACCGGGTGGCACATCTTTTAGATATAGACAACACCAACTAGGACGCCAGTTTTCATACGTCATGTGATATTGGAAATAATTATATTTTTAACTGGGCCTTTTTCTTTTTCTCAGATAAAGTGTTAAGTTTTTAGGTAGTGGTTGCAAATGTTGAAATAATTTTCTGTATTGGGGTAATCCATGCAATTACAAATGTATAAATGCTTATTCATCCCCAAATATTCTGAGACACATCAACAATAATGCTGAGGCCACTGCAGGAAATTATAGCATGAAAACAGTAATACTCTCCTAGGTCTGATAACTGTAACTTCAAGGTAAGGCCAAGGACGAGGTTCTAATATAAAACCCATTAAAACCTGACTATTAGTAAATTACTAAGATTCTGAAATGTGCTGTGCACTATAGATATATTGTTATTTTATAAATCTGTCACACACCACATTTTTTTTCCGTCTGGAAAAGATGCATACTCCAGTCATGAGCGCTGGGGCACTTCTGATGAATTGGTGTGCTCACCAGAGAGTAATTTCTGCTGGCTGAGCTTGTTAGGCCTTGCGTTGCAGCCTAAAGAGAGGTCGCGTCCCTATTCTTAAGAGCTTTAAGGTCTAGTTATGAAGAAAGAAAGGGAAAAAAATCTCCCATGGAATTAGGAATAGAGGTGGTCACAATAGAAAAGATAAAAGGAAAACATCGTGTAAAATCTTTATGAAGTTAAAATAAGTGGATCTCATAAACGCACTCTATTATAGGGTAGAGGCTGTGAGAGGGCAGGAGACATGGAAAGGGGGAATATAGGGGTGGTGGTTGAATACCTTGGAAAATTATAAGAGCATTGGCTAACATAGACACCATGAGAAAAGGCCTAAGGGAGCAGAGTGGATGTATTTAGTTTTTAATGCTTATTGGTACTTCGGAGTTAATTAGAAATGTAGGTCTAGATGAGGACTGGATGAGTAGATAAATGAAAATAAGGACAGCAAAGTAAACAGAACGCCCGCATTCCTGTAGCGCCTAGTGTCGCTTTTTATGTCTTACCCTTAATCTTCATTGAAATCTTTGTGGGTTTTTAGCATAGCAAGTGACTTTTCTCAGTGTGGCTTTTAATGAAAAGGTTTAGGTTTCCTAGTTAAGTAGGAAACAATCACATAACTTCTTATGTAGCCCTTTATAAATCAGGGTTTAGCATGTCAAGGTTTTAAAAAATATTTAGATAATAATGAACAACAGTTAATTTTTATTTATTTATTTATTTATTTATTTATTTATTTATTTATTGGCTGTAGTGAGAGTACAGATAACCCATGGTTCTTGATACCTGAGGGAAGGTGGCATACAGTGAGAACTGTAAATTCCCAGTGGGACGGCTCTCTTGCTAGCATCATTACACCGGTGTCATCTGTTATGTTGTTTTTCTGAACTTTTCTGTAGCCCTCATAGTCCTCGCTTCCCTAGAGACAGTAGCCAAGGATGATTTCTCAGCCTCAGTTTAATCAGTTGATTCGTTACTTAACTTTAAGCTGTTTCCAGCTGACATTTTCCCTAGATGTCTTTTAGAGGCCAGATCAGTTACAATTACATTTGCCCCGGTAAGTGTTTATCTGGAGGGAGAATGGGCTTTCCCACTGTTCCTGTGCACAGTGGTTCTGTGCCTTTAGCATCCTCAGAATCACCGGACGCGCCTGATGAGCTGCTGGCCCCCACTTGTGGCACCTGACAACAGTAACTTTGAAACGACACCCTGAAAGTTATATAGAAATAATATGCAAGTTCCCAGAAGAGGGTGATACTGCTTTGGACTTAGCAGTAGAGAAAATGTGGCTTAGGGGGCGCTGAAGTTGATAGAGCACATGTACCTGTCTGTGGCAGATGTTAAACTCTATGCTGCAAACCCTGCTTTTAGAAGGTTCCAATGAACCTCATGAAATCCTGTTAGAATGTTGTCATTAATTAGTTCCACAGTGAGATCCTGGAGTATTTCAGTTGAGGATACATTGATTCTAAAACTACAAGCCATTCAGGGACTCTATAGGCAGGACAGATCATGAAACCACCTAATCCAGTCCTTCACCTCAAAAAGAAGAAAAGAGAAGGGGGTTCAGAGAGTCCCTGGGATTTGGCCCAGTTGAAGCATTTGTAACACAAAGTCACTTACCAGCCTTGACATAGTCATAGTGATGAGGGTGTTGATGATGTTAGCTAAGATGGTGGCCTCTGCTTTGCCAGTAGCTAAATTAAGAATTTTGCTGCTGTTAATTCTTTGAAATATTTACTCCATCTTATGAAGGTAGGCACTCTTGTTATCTCCTCTTTTTTGTTGTTGTTGTTGTTGTTATTTGTTTTTTGAGACAAGGTTTCTCTGTGTAGCTTTGGCTGTCCTTGAACTCTCTTTGAAGATCAAGCTGGTGTCAAACTCAGAGATTCATCTACTCTCCGCCTCCCTGAGTGTTGGGATTAAAGGCGTGCACCACTATGCCCTGCTGTTATCTCCTCTTAATAGGTGAGGGAATGAAAGGACAATACATTTTGAGTGACATTTCCCAGCTGGCAAAGCCAGAATCATCAGTCTTGAAACTTCTGGGCCCTTGAGAACAACTATTCAACCAGTTTGCATGTCTCTAGCCACAGCACCAATTTGAATAGGAGACATTTGGATTGTTAATTGTCCTAACTTAGGGTACAGACTAGACATAGTAGAAAGATGCTCTGGTCCTATGTATGTTTGTCCTAAGTATTACAATGTCATTTTAAGACTGGCTGCTCAATAAATGCTAATTGTGGCCCTTTGTCTATATGCTCTTTGCCGTAGCCATGGCATCTGAATAATAGTCACTAGAAGCTGTAAAGTGCTAGGAAAACACAAGAGTGGGCTGGTGGAAGGCTGGCCTCTGGCCTGCTTGCTTCTCCACATCTGACTTGAGATTTCCGCGTTGCCCTGGGCTGTGGTTCTGTGACCGCTAATCTGAACCCCACCAGCTTTTCAAAGTCCAGTGGTGCTTACAGTCCTCAGTCATTTCTATACATTTACATGTGAGACCAATATGATCATGCCATGCCATTACCTCTGCCCTTCCTGCAGATACATAGAGTCCAATACAATAACCCAGTATCTCCCACAAGCTGAGGTAAGCATCGTCAGCTTATCCCCCAAGGCCATGTGACTTCTCTGCTCATATTTGCAAATAGGAAACCAGCTCAGGGCGAGCACCGAAGAACTTAATTCTGTTTGCTTCTCTCTTTCCATGCCAGAGGATATAGGGATGGGTTTATAGTCTCAGAGGTCTCTCTAATACAATTCTGTGGCTTTAGGAACATTAACTATTGTGAAATCAGAAAAATCAAAGACTGTGAAATGGAATTACAGCATTAGCATGTTAATTCAAAAATATGTCCTAGCAAAAATACCAGTAACTGGAAATAGCTAACCCTTCTCACTGGCTGTGGGTGCTTAGTAAACACATCTCTGAGTGCTGGATGCAGACCTGTTCTCATACGGATAAAATATTTCATGTTGCCTCCATCTTCTTTCAGTTTCAAGAGTCAGATACTCTGAAATGTATATAGGACTTTCTTCACTAGGCTTTAGCTAAAGCCATTTGCCTTCCACACTTAGGACTTTTATGCAGGGATTACTAAATTTATATGGAGAGCGAGATATAGTCAATCTAGAAGTTTAGTTAGAGCATAGATTCATTGTTATAATGAAAACTCTGACCATTCTTCATGCATGGCCTAATGGCAGCTTCTCCCATTTATACTCAAGAAACCCTGCCTTAGGTCAAGTCTGGGATGTCAACAGTATGCACACAGTGTCAATCTGCCTGCTATCAGTTAAAGTAAATGAGCACAAAGAGCCAGGAACACATAATCAGCTACCATCAGAATTCACAGCAGGCAAGAGAACGAAAGAACACAAGAAAAACAAATACTGAGGGACACAGATGTTATTTCTTGAGCCAGGCATTGTAGTGGAATACCAAGGTAATCATTGTATTTGGGATGCCAAAGCAGGAGGGTCATTGTGAGCTAGCCTGGGCTATGGAGTGAGACCCTGTACCTAAAATACACAAAAGCTATTTCTCATCTCTTCCAAGTATTTATTCCACTTTGAGATGTAGTGACATCAGCGAACAATTCTGCTTTATTTAAACTCTGGTGTAAAGCGATCAATAAAAGTGCTGTACAATATTTTCTTAATCTGCCTCGAGAGTTAAATAGCTAATAATTTTCTCCAGATTGGATTATTTTTTTGTTTTATAATGCAATGTAGTCAATATTAGCAAGTGCTTTGAAGATCTGAGAAATAAATGGTGGTTTTATTATTCCACAGCAGGGAATTTGAAAGCTGTTGCAACACAGAGCTTAGATTATTTAGTCAGCTGGAGAACGGCAATCTTGAAAGAACTAAGTTATTCTAGATGAAATCATGTTAAAAGTGTGGCCTTTTGCAACACTGTTGATATGATATGGTAGCTTCAGCTGATTATCTGTTCTTGCTCCTATGCAGGTAACCTCCTTGTTCATGTGAAGGCCAGTGGTTGCATATAATCCCTTGGGAATGTGCTTCCTTGCTCCATCCTGTGGGCATATCGCAAGGTGGCTCACATTAAAGCAAAATGCACCAGATATGTCAGGAGGCCAAGAGTAAAGGATTTGACTCCTTTTAAAAAACATCAAATGAAAAGCAAACACAGGCTCCAGCAAGGGAGAGTCTTAAAGTGTGTAGACGCTTCTCTTTCCTAGTAGATCTCTTAGAGAAATAGCATCTGATTCTTGGCCCAGAAGCTGAGAAAGGCTTGCATGTAACTCCTGGCTTCAATGTCAGGAAAATCATAGACTTATTTGAGTCTTCACTTTCTCACAACAAAGAAAGGGTTGGCACGCCTACTGATCAAATCATTGTAGAGATTTGAACGTGAATGTGCAGTGTTCTAAGAGAACACAGTGGACGCCCTTTCACTTGATGCCATTTGCGATTTACTATACTCTCACAACTCAAAGCACTTCAGACTTACTTTATTTAATTTAATTTAAGTGTTCATCAAAGATGCTAAATGGTCCTCAGAGCATAGTCTTTCAAACATGGCCTCTGATGAAAAGCTTTTGGGGAGGCCATTTATTATTAAAGTTCTCCAACCTATTAAAAGCGTTGTGATTAGGGGCTGGAAAGATGGCTCAGTGATTAAGAGAACTTGCCAGTCCTAACAGGGTACAAGTTCCATTCCAAGCGACCCTACCTGCTGGCTGATAACTACCTGTACCTCCAGCTCATGTGTTCTCTAGCTGCCCTAGGCCTCTTCATGTACATTGGCAAACATGTATGCAGACACACACATTGAAATACATTCTAGAAGTCATCATTAAATCTACAAACATATTTCTGTGAGAGTTTACTGGTTGAATTTCTTCCCTAATTATAACTCCAACGACAAGCCATTGGATGTAATTGAATACATTTGGTAGAAGCAGAAGTAGGAATGAGAAAAAGTCCATATACTACAGCCAGAATGAGCAGCCACTGACTTGAACTCGTCCTTCCAACTTGCCTTGCTTCCGTTCCCTCTTCATGGGCAAAGTGAACATCACTGCTTTAATATTAGAACCACAAGCAGAGGGGGAATTAGAATTAGACTCGCTTTTCTAAGATTGCATGAAGTGTCCCCGTTTTCGTTGTCACCATTTGTCTTTTGTGGATTTATTTTTCTGCACCAAGTAAGGTCTAGGTGCACACATTACACATCAGTATTGTTTGTATCATTTATTAGAAGCACTGGACAAAGACTCCCAGACACAAGAGTTGAACGTGCAAGAGCATCAGGCTCAAACTCTCACTCAGGGAGTAGGTGGGTATTGGAGGCTGAGAAAAGTTGCTGTGTAATCTCTTCTCACCCTGTCTCGTGTGTAACCCTAGTTACACATTTCTTCTTGGCTTCTGGAATCTCTGAGGGGATGCACATGGATTTGTTTGACATGGTGATTAAGTTTTATCAGTAGGCAACACTAGTACAACCATATTTGTGCATAATAGCATCAGGAATAAGGGAATGAAATAGAAATGATTACGTTTAGGCTTTTAGCTTCTGAGTTTTATTTTCTGCGTGTGAATGTCTTGCCTGTACATATGCACAGGTATCCTTGGTGTCTGCAGAGGCCAGAAGGGGGGGGGTCACATTCCCCTAGAATTAGAGTTCTGGATGGTTATGAGCCACCACATCGGTTCTGGGAATTGAACCCAGATTCTCTGCAAAAGCAAGAAGCGCTCCTAACTGCTGTGCCATCTCTTGAGCTCATAACACATTTTAAGATAATACTGGAGCCCCACAGCATCTAGAACACGTTTGTAACCATATGAGATTGCTACCTTATGAAAAACCTCTGAGCAAGCTTTGTGGAAAGTTTTGTTTCTGCCATTTGATAAAGAGAGGTTAACTTGACTGAGTCAACATGAGCCGTTAGCTACAGTTATCTAAATGGGGATTCATGCCAGGATTCTTTCAGACATTGTGTCGCAGGGGTACTGAAGTTCCTTGTAGACAAAGGTCTGTACTTGCATGGGGGACTGTATGCAGCGAGTCACAATGCCTACTGTAACATCCCCAAGGCCCTGTGTGTTAAAGGTGTGGTTCTCTGCCTGTAGAGCTATCAGGATGTGGTGGGAAACGTGAGAGCTGGAGCTGAGTGGAAGGGCTTCAGGTTCCTGAGTGCATGCCCCTCCTCTTGCATGCTTTCCTTGGCTCTGTGTGAGGAGAATGGCTAACTCCGTTGCACATGCACACTCCTTGCGTGATGTCACAATGTGCCTGCCATCTCATCTCCATGCAGATGAGGGCAGCCGCTGGCTTGTCCCACTTACAAGCCCAAGGAAAGGTATTTCTTCACAAGTTTTGTGTGTCAGGCAAGTGTGACAGTAACAGTAAGCCAACACAATACTTCCTGTACTTTTATAAATCCTTATAAATCCTTATATATTCTTGTATTGCCTGAGAGAAATTTTTAAAAAACTATATTAGTTCAGAGACCATTTTTAATTTTTGTAACGGTTTTCCATCCACTGAGGTTAGCTAAATCTACTGACACAGAACGTAGCTGATCCCCTCTCCAGCTTCCTTAATGGCAGCATTGAATTAAAAGTTCATTTTTACTGGCTCTTACGGGAGCCTTACAAACTTCATGGAATACTTACCTAAGGCATTTGTATTAAGTAGTAAGGCACATCTGTTAAGTAACAGAACTGAACAAACCAGGAACAAACGCAGATACGTGGGTACTATGAGGAAGAAGCTCAGGGTTGGAGGTCAGTATATAACGGGTAGGGTAAACATCTTGAGGCTAAGAGGCTCAATATCTACCTCCAACAGAGGCCAGTGCAGGTCTGATTGTTTTCACGGGCTTTATAAGCTCCTTCTTTGGCCATTTTATAAACTGCCTCAGCAATCGAGAGCATGCCCACAGCCTGGGTTCTGGAGCCCGCAGCTCTGCAGAATTATCCTGAAATCCATTCAGCAAGAGGCTCCTGGTCTCTCTTAGTAATGCCAAGCTCACTGGATGTGCAGAACTGGCCTGCTTTCCTCCTGGGTAGCTGCAGGAAGAGATTGGCAGTAATAAAAGAGATGCTGCTGACACACTGAGAAATGCTGGGAAGGGGGAGGTGAGAACGGCACATTAGCAGGGAGTGTGGGAGGTGAATGTCAGGCCAAGCATACATCAGCGCTCTGGTGGAAGGCGGGACTCTGCCAGGAGTTTGTTCTGAGCTAATTCTTGACTCTGCAACTCTCTGCAGGGACAGGCACTGCCATCTTGCTGAAGGAGGTCCCACGGTCAACAGAAAGCTCTCCCCACATTTGCATTTTTAACTCCATCTGAGAAGGACTTAAAGCGCCCTGCCCTCTCTTTGGCCTTGTCCTGTTCTGTACACATCAAGTGTTTTGATAAAAAATACGAACCACTGTTGTCACTTTCCCATACTCCTCACATACCCCTTCATAATAAAAACAGCAGGAGGGAAAATACTTTCCCTAAAACCATAGATGGCTTAGTGAGTTTGGAATAGATCTTAAGGGCTAATGCTGTGTGCTTTATCAGTTTGCAAAGGTTTCCCAATTTTCAGGGTTTCCCTTTTAACTTCGGCCACAGCTGACCAACAGGAATGGAAATAATTATAGGTGGAGAGAGAACACAAAAGGGGTGAAATGTTCTGAGCGAGGCTGTGGTTTGGATCATAAGTATTGTCCCAGGGCCTGTGTCTGAGAGGCTTGGTCGTCAGCTCCTGGTTGTGTTGACAGCTGGGGCAGTTAGGGTGCTGGGTCAGTTGGAAGGAAGTTACGTCACTACAGATATGCCCTACCACTTTATCATTTACTCTCATTGCTTCCAGGGCACCATGAGGTGAACGGCTTTGTGTATTTGGAATAAAATCATAAGATAGAAAATACTTGGAAAAGGAAATTTACCAGGCACATGACAAAAGTGACCAAAGTGATTCTGTTTAGCACTGAGTGACAAGCATTAAAACACATTGGCTAACTACACACTTTTTATCAGAAAACACTCCACCAACATAGGAAAGACACACCTTTAATTCAGAAATTAATGTTTTTTGGGGAAAAAAAGCAAATTAGTTATACTTGGTAAGGGAAATACGAAAGGCAAACATTATCCTTATCTATGCATTAATTCTTTTGTACACAAGTTTATAATTTTGAATCTGGTTCAACATGTTGAAAGATACCATGTAATATTTGAGTATTTTATTTATATTTTACTAAGCAATGGTTCCAGTTACTTCCATGTTCCAGAAATGTGTTTATTTTGCTGTTCTTTGTGGCTGCAAGTTTATTGTGTGAATGTAACACATTTTCTTTGTTCACTCATATATCAATGGGTATTCAATCTTCTTCCATTTCCTGGTTTGCATAGAAAAGTAACCAGTGTGTGTATGCAGATATTTTTGTAGTGTGTTGACTTGAGGCCTTCTGGTATATAACCAAGAATAGTATACGGGAGAACTCTTTCCAATCATTTTATGAACTTCCACACAGAATTCCTTACTTGCTCCATAATTTTTACATGCCTACCAGCAGTTAATTAGTGTTCGTTATTTTTAACACCTTTGAGGCATTTTTTAAATCCTTTTTTTCCTTGATGAGATTGAATCTCAAAGCAGTCATAGTTTCAATTTACCCTAGAGCTAAGTGTGTTGAACACCTCTTCAGGTTTTTATTGACCATTTATATTTCTTGAATTTGAGAACTGCCTATATATGGTCATTTGTGGAATAATTGATTTGTCTATTGATTTTTGCTGCTTAACTTTTACAGTATATCCTAGCTATGCGTCCCTTGTCTGATATGTAGTTGGTAAAGATTTTTTTCCAGTTCTGTGTGCTTTTTCCCCTTTCATGATTGTCTCTTTTGCTGAAAAGAAGGCTCTTAAATTTCTCGTGATCTCATTGGCCAGTTCTTGAGGTAGGATTCTCCCCTGTGCTGTTGGAGTGTGTGTCAGAAACCCTCCTGTGTGCCAGCATCTTGAGCTTTTCCCCTTAGCATTTCCAGCACTTTAGGCCTCACGCTAAGGTCTTTGACCTCAGAACCATTTATTAAGAAGGCTATTGCATGTCCAGTGTATGTTTTTGACAAATTTGTCAAAAATTAAATAAATCCAACCATACAGTTCGGTTTCCGTGTCCTTTGTGCTCATCACTTGCGCTCTGTCTATGTTTTGCGCTGTATTATACAGTTGCCATGGGTTGTGACACAATTTCTTATCAAGTATTGAGATAGCCCCAGCATTTCACTTACACAAGTGTTGCTTCAGCTATCTGGGGTCTCTCTTGGTTTCATATAAACTTTCTAATTGTTTATTCTAGTTCTGTGGGGAGTAGAATTGGGATTTTAATGTTGATTATATTAGTCTGTAGATTAGCAAAACATAGCCATTTTCACAATATTCAGTCTGCCATTCCATGACTTTGGTAATTCTTCACATATTCTAGTCTCTTGTTTTGTCTTTTCTTTGTCTTACATATCCATAGTTAGCCTTATTCCTAGTTTTTTTTCTTACTATGAATGGAAGTTTCCATTTATTTGGTTTCATTATGTAATAGCAAAGCTACTAATTTTCTAAGTTGATCTTGTATCCTCTCACTTTATTGGAAGGTTAATTGGGTCTGAGAGTGTCCTGGTAGACCACTTAGGTCCTTCAATATATAAAGTCATGTCCTCTACAAATAAGAAACTGACTTTCTCCTTTCTTCTTTTTAGTTCACTTTACTTTATTCTCTTATTGCTTTAGCTAAGAATCTAAACACTACACTGAATATATAGATTATTACCCATCTCTCATACCAGGTTTTAGGTTTTAAGAGTTTAGAATAATAATTGGTCAACATTTTGCCATTTATAGCCTTTATTGTATTTAGGTATTTTTTATTCCCAATTTCTTTAGTATTTTTGTCATATAGGGGCATTGAATTTTGCTGAGTATCTTTTCTGCACTGATAAAAAGATCATTGATTTCTGTCATTAACTGTTTTTTGTCCTGAATTATTAGACTTGTTGATTTGTGTATATTGGGCCAACCTCATATTCATGGAATAGAAATTAAGTGGTAATGGTATGTGAGCTTCTCAATGTGTGTATTAAATTTTGAAGAATTGTGAAAATGTATACCTGTATTCATCAAGGAAACTTACATTATAGTTTTCTTTGTTTGGCCATTTCCATTTTTTATCTCAGGGTAATGTCAGCTTGTAGAATGAGCTTGGTAAAGTTCTTCATGTTCTTTCTTTTATGGGACAGTTTGAGGAACACTGTTGTCTTCCTTAAATGTTTCAACAATGCAATATTGAATCTGTCTGATCTAGAGTCATTCTGTATTGGGAAACTTTTTTTATCACTATTTTAATGTTTCTCACTGTTTATGTTATTAATGTATTCTTGATTTAATGGTGATAGGTCATATTTGTCTAGGAAGATACCTCTTTCTGCCCCCCTAGATTTTCTGTGGGTTGCAGAGAAGACTATATCTTGTTTCAGTTGAATGTGCTATTCTACAGATAACTGATGAGTTCATTTGGTCTATAGTGTTATGTAGCTCTGACAATTATTAGTTTATTTTTTTATTTAAGATGGTCCATTGAAAGAGGAGAACTAAAATCACTAAAGAGGACACTAAAATCACACATTCTTGTTGTATGGGGATGTATTTGAAATGTTATGTCTGTTATTGTTTTCATAATTGTTCTATCTTCTTGATGAACTGTCCCTTTTACTAATACATAGTTACCTTTGCTATATATTGAGAATAATTCTGGTTTTACATCTACAATACCAACCCTCAGAATAGCTAGAGTGGATTGAATTTGCTTCTGTCCATCTCAAAGACTGGCACCCATCTTTTGACTTTCAATCTATGGATATCTTTACCAGTGGGTACTTTTCTTAGAGACAACATATGATGGGATACAGTTTTCTAATCCAGTCAGACATTCTGGGTCTTTCTATCAGTAGATGGAGGCACTTACACTTAAGTTTCTTACTGACATGCTTATCAGTTCTTGTTGATGGGGGTGGGGGTGGTTAGACTACTGTTCTTGCCTTTTTTTTTAACTGTTAGTTTCAGACTTGGCTTGTTAGAGCTGATGGATTACTTCTTTTCTTTCATTTGTTCTAGATTTTTCTTGCCCGAGCTCTTGTGATTGGCACTCGTTCATTATTCCCTGTATATTAAGTTCATTTAAGTCTTTCCTGCATGCTGCTTTGTGGCTGTGTGCTTCCCTTGAACTTCTCTGTCAGTTTAAAGAAGATAGCTTTGTTGGATATACCCATATTAGTCAGCAGTTATTTACTTTCTGGGCTTGAATTTCAGCCTGTCAGCCAGAGATCTGACCTTATATTGATATTCCTGCCTATGTTAGTGAGTTGATATTTCCCCCTCTAGCCTTTGTGGTGCATGCGTGCTCATGTGTGTGCATAAATGTGTGTGTGTGTGTGTGTGTGTGTGTGTGTGTGTGTGTGTGTGTGTGTGTGTGTGTGTATTTGTATGCATGGTGTTTGTTTTCAGGTATATATTTATGTTGGTACATTATGTGGGTACCCATGCACAGTATATCCATATGTGTAGAAGCAAAAGTTTACCCTTGGATGCCATTCCTCAGTTACCTTCCTCTTTGTTTTCTGAGTCAAGATCTTTGATTGGCATGGTTTTCTACCATTAGGATATGTCAGTGAATTCCAGGGATGTGCTTCTCCCCATGTCCCCACTATGGGTATTACAAGTATGTGTCACCATACCTTTATTTATTTTTTTTACTGTGGATCTTGAGGACAACTGAGCTATTTCATCAACCCCCCCCTTGAAACTTTGAATAGTGGGTTTCTGTTTTTGTTTTTGTATTTTTATCCTCCTATGATGCCGCACAAGTTTCTCCTGTGTCTCATGAAGAGATTCTCAGGTCACGTGTCAGTTTCTAGATGTCTGTTGTGCTTAAACATCGGGTTCTTCCTATTAGTCAGGTAATTTCCTACCCCAACTTTATTTAATTTAGTGTTTATCTCAGCACTTTCCTCCAGCCTATGTGGATCTGGAGTTCTTGGATCTTTTTTTTTAACTTTTTTCATATTGTTTTTTGATGGCCGTGGCTCGTCTGAAGTCTGCGTCTCTCTTGCAGGCATCTGTCACTCATCACGTATGTTCTTTATCATCTCTCCCAGGTCACTTTGTCCATTTTTTCCTAAGTCTATGCCCTAGTTATAGTTTTTTTTGGGGGGGGTTGGATTTCTTGCATACTTTTTGTGTGCTTTAAGATTTCTGTCTCAGATTTACTGTTACACTCTTTAGAAATAGTTTGTCCAAATCTTCTGCTTGCACACACGGACACTCAGACTCTGGCTTCGCTTAACCTGCTTTGCTCTGCAAACACTATCTTGAACTCCACCACACCGCCATGTCCCTACACAGAGCTGGTGTTGATTATCCACAGAATTACTGGTAGGCTCACGATTTCACCCCTGCTCCTTTATTCTAGATTTCACACTCCAGCCTTCTGTGTTTCCGCTTGCTTGTGGCATCACAGATCCCGTTTTCCCTCATTGCTGCTTCCCATCTACACATGGGCTCTCCCTCATTCCTTGCTTTGGTTATATATCACCCTTTCATGCTGACAATGGGAATTATGGGACTTTTAATAGGCAGGGCCAGTGAAAGGTGCTATGTCATGGGTAGTACACCATGAGATTGATGAGACTCTGTGACTACCATGATGTGTCCCGCAGGCCCAAGCATCTAGGAAATCTGCCATGCACTGAATCCTCTAAAACCGAGCCCAGGCCAACCCTTTGTCTTTTTAAGCTGATTGTCACAAGTATTTGCTGCAGTAATGGATGCTTGACTGACACAATCCTTTTGTAATATACACTGGCAACCACCTCCTCTGTCTTGTAACCAGGAATCCAGAGGGGGCTTGAAGAAAGGCATGCAGCCGTCTGGACTAGTTTCATTCTAAAGGCATGCTGGTGCATTTTGAGTGAGCACAGGTGGCTCCCACTTGTCTTCATGACATGCAGCGAGACCGCGAGGCACGTTTCCTACTTCCTGGAGCAATTATTGTTTTCTTGCACTAATAGAATTGACTGTGAAGGAAAGCCCACTGGCCCATTTCACTGTACTGCCCTCAGCATCCTGCATCCCGCACTGTACAATTGTCTGCCTCACTGTCTCTGTTCTCAATACCCTTTACAGCTCCTTGCTCAGCGTCTCACAATCTAAATTTTGAAATGTCAGGGAGTTCAAATCTCTAGCTACTATTTTCTCCCTGAACTCACTCTTGCTTGTAAAATGACATTCAGTCTCATGGCTTTAAATACTGCTTGTACATTGATAACTGTCAAATACAGAGGTCCACGTTTCTAAGCTTAACACGAAAAGACTCTATCTTGTTCCCTCTTATGTCTCCAAACCTCTTCTCTGAGGATGTCCTCAAGAAGTGGCCTCTTGTTCTGCTCCAGCCTGAGTGTTCAGTCACCCTTGGCCTCTCTGTGTGACATTTCATCTTAGATCTATAATATTTTATTAACAAATCCCAATGGCTTCCATTTTGTAACCTACCCAGTATTTCCCCACCCACTGTGTTCTCCACCGTAATTTCTGTCTTCCTTTGATGCCTGCCATCTTCCTCCTTAATGTAGCCTCTGCCCCACTAGTTTGTTCTCAGTGCAAAGGCCAGACTGGTTCTGCTTTAGGTGGCCATGCCGCGTTGTCTCTCTGCTCATAATATCCCAATTCCTCTTCACTTCACTCTGGAGTAACAGCCACAGTGGTAGGAATGGGTCAAGTTGCAGGTGGTCGCCTCCTACTTTTATCTAATAGTGCCATTTGCACTCTTCCATCATGCACTGTCCCGCTAACTCCATTGTCCAAAGCTCCGGGCATGCCCGGCGTTGTTGTCTTTGCGCCCATCGTCTTTTCTTCCAAGAGTGCTCTGCCCTCAGTCACGAGCTTCACCCGCCCTTCTCATTCTTCCGTGTTTCAGTCTTGGTTCCCTTTGTCTATAGAGAGCTGTAATCTAATCTCTGTTCCATGCTTCCTTTCTTCCTACTCTACTGTGGCTTTCCTTGTGAATTCTACAGCTCTAATATATATATATATATATATATATATATATATATATATATATATATATATATTGGTTTTTTTGGAGACAAGGTTTCTCTGTATAGCCTTGGCCATCCTGGACTCATTTTGTAGACCAGTCTGGCCTCGAACTCACAGCGATCTGCCTGCCTCTGCCTCCCGAGTGCTGGGATTAAAGGCGTGCGCCACCATGCCCGGCTCAGCTCTAATATTTTTAATATACCCATCATCTTGTGTACGCAGGGTTGTGTCTTTATTACTTCTTTGGATGAAGACAAAGAAGTCATCTACAGGGCACATCTCTCTATTATTCCTGGAAGTGGACAGAATGAGTAGCAGGAGCTCCATCGGCACCAAGCAGTTATTGAATGTCTGGAAAGATAGACTTTCGCATTGACCAACCACAGTTACTGCAAGCAGAGCAGCGAGCACCGTGTAGGGAACAGTGAGGACACTGGGTTCATTGAGTCTCAGCAGTAACAGAGCTCAAGAGTCGCGTGGACACGTGTCATCTGGGGAGACTAAGAGAGGGCCACCATAGAGATGACAGTAAAGGTGGAGGCGCCAATTACACTAATCATAACAGATTATGCTTTGTGAAGTATCATATACAGAATGCTTTCATGTGTGACTTTGACCTTAGCCCTTAAGAGAATCTTAAGTCAAGACCATATGCAGCTGCTTTTGTTTGTTTGTTTGTTTTTTGTCTTTTGTTTTTGCTGATGAGAAAACTGAAGACGAACAGGCAGTGTCCTTCGATAGCATTGTAAAAACTGTAATTAATGCAGCCATTTCTACACCCATGCACTACCATCCCAAGAAAAACAGTTGTGGATGCTCAAGGAACAGAGAGTTAAAAAAAAAAAAAAAAAAAAAAAAAAGAGGGATAGATGGCAAAACACGGCCAAGATAAATGGAAATTCAAATACTGGGCCAGAGTTAGTGTATAATTGATAACTCCTGGGAAATTACACTTAAACTTAGCCAGTTAACACCTTTTAAAGGTCATTTTAATAGATTCTCCTTCCCTGTAACTTACAGCACCTATATATACTGAGACTTTTCAGTGATCACCAACTGGGGCATATGCACAGCAGTTCACAACAGAGACCTTCACATTCTAGGGAGACAGCTTAAAATTCTAGTGACAGACAAACTTCTGAACCTTGACATATGTGCTCACGAAGCTGCCCGCCAGGAAATGGCTGCTCTACCTCGCAGATGAATCAAGTACTATAATTGGGACGGTGTTTATGTGAGGAGACGCAAATGAATCTGGAGCAACTGAGCAAGACAGCTCTCTGCTCTTTCTCCAAACAGTCCCAGGGTTGTCATGCATTCCTCCTCTGTTTAGTGACTTATAGCGATCAACAGGTTCTCACCTTTCTTCTTTACCACAACCCTGTGGGAATAAACTTTGAGAAGTCTTCGATGTATGTTTCTCCAAATCTTAATCTATAAAGAGAAAGATCTGAAATAAATGTATACGTTGGAGAAGGGGAGAGCAGAAATAACAAGATATTGACTGGTTTTGTCATTTTCGTGCAGAAAAAAAAAAAAAAAAACTGGCTGAGGCAGGATTTAATGTGTGTTCTCTTATCTTGGTGGTACCTGAGCAGTTCTCAATCTATCCCAGATGCCTTACCCAGAAGATGCATAGTTTCAGCATTGGAGAGATGGCTCCTAGGTTAAGAGCACTTGCTGCATTTCCAAAGGATTGGAGTTTGGTTCCTAGCACCCATGCTTAGCAGTTCATAATTACTTGTAAACTCAAGCTGTGGTGGACCAGCACCCTCTTGGGCCTCCAGCAATACCTGCACTTTTGAGCATACATAAAAAACACATTTTAAGACAAAAATGTATACTATGTTGGAGAATTTAGAGTCTAGAGTCAGTCAACATAGGTTTTTGTGTGATCATGGACAAGGTACTTAATTTCACTAAGACTTGCCATTCTCATTTGTATGAAATAGAACATTTATCTAAAAATAAATACCTGAATAATGACCAAGGTGAGACACAGGCCATAGAGCATGGTATGTGTTAGTTGTTACTCATATCATTATCACCAGACTCCAGGCACATTGAGATGATGTTGTCACCTAACTGAGATATAATTGTCCATAACCTATTGAATTTCATGCAAGTATTCCTATCTCTAAAATTTGTCACCAAAGCTCTTAGTGTTGTATTTCACACATGCCCCTTGTCAATGGTTTTTCTCTTTTTGTCAGTATTTTAAATTTGAAGCAGGGCATTTTATAGGCCTACCATAAAACCATGTGTTTAATATAATTTAAAACAAATGTATTAATGATTAATAGTTAAAATTATTTGCAAAGGTGAAAATGCACATGGATATTGTCATTAATGTTTAAGTCTAGTCCATCACTTGCTTGAGAGGTCTACAGAACTTTATAAGAGCCTTTAAGGAGACAAGGAAAATGGAGTTGCACATAGTGTGCACTTCTACTCTCTCCAGTTTCTTAAGGAGCTTGTTTGTCTCCTCTCACAGATAATTAATAATTCCTCTGCTTCTGCCTGCCCTCATGGTGGTTGTCATTGCAGTGGGAATGTTTGGACTGTGTTCTGGGTGATTGATATATTTAGGTGAAGAGGAAGGAGAAGGAAAAATCAACAAGGGAACTGTGATGGGATTTGAGGTTGCAGTGACCTAGCCACTGAAGTGTGATGCAAAAAAAAAAAAGTGCTGACATGCCAGGTCCCCCTGATGAGTGGGTCTTGGCTCACCAAATGAGGCATTGTGGTCCAATGGGGTAAGACAAGGAGACAAGGGACAAGTCTGCATAGATGTTCAACAATGCTTAATGAATCTAAAGAAGGGAGCCTTTCCATAAGTAGCTGGATTAAAATTCTACAGTATTAAAAATGAGATGTTAGGCCATCCCTAGAGCAATGCAGACAGTATTTCTCCTCCTCCTCCTCCTCCTCCTCCTCTTCCTCTTCCTCCTCTTCCTCCTTCTTCAAATATCTGATGTTGTAATGTTTGATGAGGAAAAGCTGTGCTTTTCTCAAATATTTATATCTCTTGAAAAACGTGTATGTATTTGCCAAATTTCTATCATGGCAAACAGTGACACAGCCTCCTTTTGATATCCATGGGAGATTGGATTCTCCTAGCACGTGCAGCCGCTGGGGTGCTTTAGTCCTTTATATAAAAGGGTGAGTCACCTGCATACTAACTCCACACATGATCCTTCAAATTAATTCTGGACTCTTATAATACCTAATACAATGTAAATGATCCACAATTGCAATTTTTATGTTGAGGCAAGAAGAAAAAAAATAGTTTATACATATTCAATGCAGATCCTTTTTACAAAATATTTTGTTTATATATTACTTCTTATGTGCATAAATATTTTGCCTGTACATGTCTGTGTACATGTGCATCCAGGGCACACATGGGATAGAAAAGGATGTCAGATCCCTTGGAACTGGGGCTACAAATGCTTATAAGCCACCACGTGGATGCTGGGAGTTGAACCCAGGTCCTCTGCAAGAGCAGTAAGTGCTCTTAACCTTTCTCTGTCCCTAGTAAGAAACATCTTTAAAAGAACTTTTGATGTGTGCTTTGTTGAATCTGGGTGTAGAGCCTGGGAGTGAAGGAAGGTCATTGTGTGGAGAAGTGTGAGGTGTGATCGCCATGGCTGCTGGGGTGAGTGTTTTGGGGAGTGACACATGTGGGTCCCAGAACTCACAAAAACAGCAGGTCCTCTCCTACAAGGCTGCAGACACTCACATTCTGTCAGCAATGAAACGTATCCTCACAGTGCTTCAAAGTTGGCAATATGGTAGGAGCACAGTACATTTGGCTCTTGTTTTAATTTCCCTTTGTGTAACTGTCCATGAGAAAGATCCTGGCATTTCGGGTTTTGATGCTTTGACTTTCTCCTGGGAGGAAGATATATAGAAGCATCCACATGTCTCTTCTCTGCCACCGAACTTTCTTTTGGCTTCACTGATGCTCTGGGTAATGGGGACAGTCAATGTGTTTCCTTTGTTGCACGTGTCCTTTACTGTTGTTAATATTTGGTATTTTTTTCAACATTGCATGCAAGGACTGAATAATAAAATATTCAGGTTTCAATTCCATGTTTACATTTTTGCTGAGAGAGTTCTCCTTAACCCCAGGACCACATAACTATTTATTTTTTTCTAAAATTATGTTGCTTTTTGGTTTTAATATTTAAATATTTACTTCATATCAAATTTACTCTTATAAACTGAGTTAGAGGACTAATTTTGTTTGGGTGGAACATTGCTTAAGTGTCATTTAATAAATGATCTGCTTATCCACAGTTCTACAAACTCTGCTATTCACACAGAAAGGTATTTTATGTAATCCTCAGGGATCATTGTGGTAAAATAGCTGTCCGCGGGAATCATATTCTCACTATATCTGTGAAGCATATTCTGTACCACAGCTTTTAGTCATTTTTAGGTAATTCTTCCATATTAACTAACATTTAGCATTTCATCGACGTCTAATATAAAAGATTCCAACAAAATGGTATGAAATAAATATGTTTTTGTGGAACTTGACCTAATGATGGTTTTATGATTTTCTCCATATTTTATAGACTAGAAGTGTTTATAGTTTCCTTAGTTCTGTTGTTTAAACTCTCTTTTTTTTTTTTTTTTTTTTGGATTTTGGTACAATGTGTTTTGGTTGTATTTTAAGCGCCTCTCCCAATTCTCCCTGTGTCCCCTTTGCTACCCATACATTGTGCCTTAAAGCTTATCAAGATCAATGTGTGCTGCCCAGGTGCTCTTATATACGAGGCCTTCCACTGGACTGTGGTCCTCTTCCCCGAGGTGGACCCCTAGCGAGAACTAACTCTCCCCCTCTCTCAGCACTAAACAACTGCTAAGAGCTCCTTAGCTAGGGTGGGGCTTGGCTCCCACTTCTCTCCATACTGAGATTTGGCTTGGCTTGGACCTGTGTGAGGCATGTGCATACCATGTGCATGATGTCACAGCCGCTTCACGTTCATGTGTGCAGCCGCTGATACTGCTCCCTGTATTCATACAGTGCCTTTGGCGCTTCAGTCTTTCTGCCTCTTCTTCCTCGATGATCTCTGAACCTTGTTTTAGGGGGTGGGGTGCTTGGATGAATATGTCCCATTGAAGGCAAAGCATCCTGCTGCGTCTGCGCAGTGGCCAGTGGTTGCTCTCTCTGGTAGTCACCATCTAATGCCAATAGATTCCCCCCATACTTGGATCTTATTCCAGATTAATACAATTTTACTTTTTTCTACTAGGTTTTTAATTTTCTTTAACTCATTTATCACTGTTAAATATTTTGTCACTTGTAATTTCCATTTAAAAGAACTCTCTGCATAATATGTTCTGTTTTACATGTTGCTAATTTAGAGACGTGCCCTAACTTTTGCTATCTGAACATTGCATGGGACCTTGTGAATGTGTCTAATACAGGATTGGGTTATTTCACTGAGCACAGGGCCATGCAAGCCGTCAAAGTCAGACTTGCCTCATTTCCTTTTTTTTTTTTCTCCTCGAGACAGGATCTCTCTGTGTAGCCTTGGCTGGCCTCAACTCACTTTGTAGACCAGGCTGGCCTCGAACTCACAGCGATCCACCTGTCTCTGCCTCCTGAGTGCTGGGATTAAAGGCATGCGCCACCACTGCCTGGCCTCATTTCCTTCTTAACATGCAGTTTTGACATGTATCATGGTTTGGGTATAGGGAGTGGTGCACACCACACAACAAAGATTCAGTCACCACAGTGGGCAGGCCCCGCACCTGGCTCATTTGTGATTCCCTTGTAGTGAGAATACTCAAAATGTCCCTTCTTTTCTCACTTATTCCACAACGCTAGTGACTTTAAATGCATAGTTTTTTATACCTTGGATTTTAGCGGGAGTATCGAAGCCGGAACCATTGTTTTACATCATATCTGAGATCTGGTCAGCCCTCGCTAGACCAATCATGTCCTAGAGCAGGAACCGTCCTTGCTGCTTATTCTTCATTTAACTTTTGATTGCTCTTTAAGTTTCTTTTACTTCCATGAGGCATTTGCCAGATATTTTCTCTTATGAAGAAAACTGGCACATGTGTCTGCACCCTTGCTCATGTGTGCTGATGGCACATGTGTCTGCACCCTTGCTCGTGTGTGCTGATGGCACGTGTGTCTGCACCCTTGCTCGTGTGTGCTGATGGCACGTGTGTCTGCACCCTTGCTCGTGTGTGCTGAGTGTGTTATGCTCTGTGTTATCCACCTAATAGTCTGTAATCATCATAAGGCTAGAACACAAACACACACTCTCTCTCAGTAACAATAGCTGCATTGCTACAAAAATTAAATATGCTACTTTACTTTTCTGAACCTCCAAATTTTCAGTTTCTCCTCTAAATGGCGCCTCTTTGATCAGTGTGTTGCAATAAAAACCTTCTGTTGCGTCTTCTGCTTGCAATCCAGTGAGACTCAAGGCACTTCTTGTTGGTGGGGAATTTCCCTCATGTGTTTTGATGAAATCCACACACACTCCCTCCCTTCCATTTACTCCTGCCCCAAGCACCTGCGTCTCCCAGTTTCATGGGTTCTGTTTTAACCCCATTGAGTGTGGTTAGGCTCCACAGGCAGCCTAAGATTTCATTAGGTCATGCCACACCAGTGTTAAAGATCTCCACATTTAGAGCAGTAAGCATGCGAAAGTGCTCGGTTCACTTTCAGCTGCCTTTTATGACTATTCCCAGACCAAGGTTTCATCCTAGGTCAGATCAAACTGCTAATGCATTTAAAGTTGCAGCTACCCACATACACTCACCCAGTCATCTTCGCTCCATGGACTAACTGTGAGCATGCTGGTAAGTGTTTCACCTTATGTGGAGACCAGAGCTGTGTTGCTGTATGCTGGCAGTCTGTATACTGCTTAATCCTTTGGAGCAGCAGGTTAGCCCTAAAATGATAACGATTGAATTTGATCAGATAATAGTGTAATCTAAGTGACCGACCCATCCATCCATCCATCCATCCATCCATCCGTCTATCCACTTGCTCATTAATTGATTCATATAACTGCCACCTGTTTTTGTCTAAATCGCTCCTATATAAATATGTCTTTGTATAATTGGGTGTGTGTATGAATTTTCAAATTCTAAATGGCATCTATTCATTGGATTTTAAAATAAACTTGAAGTTGATTTGAATTAGAAAGTCAAATCTGCATGCACGAGGGATGAAAAGTGCTTATAATCTGAATTATAAAAAATAAGTTAGTATATTACATTAAAAGGTTATAATTGAGAACGAAATGAAACTGCAGAACCCAACTAGTTTTGACTAAGCAAATTGGAATAAGTGCCTCTTTTTATGAAGCTTCTGTTCTATGTAGTGTCTGCTACAGAGTGCAGAAGATTCTTGAGTCATGGAAACTACATATTATGAGGAAAACTATTCTACATGAAACAGAATTAGAACCTTGCTCACATGTTATATGCCAAACCAAGAAAAATGCCCATATTAGAATATGGACATAGATGGGCATCATGGCACATGTCTCTAACCGCCACACTCTGGAGGCAGAGGCAGGTGGATCTCTGTGAGTTCAGGCCAGCCTGTTTTACAGAGTGAGTTCCAGAATAGCCAGAGCCACACAATGAGATCATGTCTTGAAAATAAACAAAACAAGCCAAAAGGAATATGGATACTATTTTTAACATCTCTAGTATACAAAATAATGCTGTGGGCACATTTATTTTTCTGTCAGTATAATATTTTCAAAAAATTCTGAATATAAAAAGACGAAGACTCTTAGGTTGGATAGCTGTCGCTTTATGATAAATTTCACTCCTGAAATTGTTTCATTATTAGTATGAAATATATATTCTTTTCGTTTGTTTGATGATTGATTGTTTTTGTTTTGGGGGGGCCAGGGTTTCTCTGTGTAGCCTGGGTTGTCCTAGATTCTTTGTAGACCAGGCTGGCCTTGAACTCATAGAGATCCACCTGCCTCTACCTCCCGGAGTGCTGCGATTACAGGCGTGTGCCACTGTGCCCAGCTAAATTTGGGTACAGTATCATATTATAGATTTAAAAAAAAAATCTGTGTGCCTCAGATCAGAGCCAAATGGCTTCACCATAAAGTCCACGAATGACTCCTAAGAACAGCAGTTGGCCTATGAGGGAATAGAGCCTCCGTGTGTGTGCAGGTAACTCTAGGGTTGGATAATGTTACAACGACTCCATTAGAAAAATCACCATCTTTACAATAAGACTTAGGCAAACAGTCACACTCCGCCTGAGTGTTTGCCTCCAGGTATGGATTTCAGGGGGAAAAGTCATAATTTATTTTGCAAGAAGGATGTTTTATTAGAGATAATTTTTTAAAATATGTCATTTTGGGAGGCTCTGTTTTACAGGGAAACATGACAAATGATTTATGATCCTTGCTCCACACGGCTGCCCTGTGCTGTTTGAAATTCAGAAGCTGCAAGCAATGGGCATGCACCCACACCTCTGCTTTGTTCTTTCCCCAGGTGCCTCCCATTCTTCTCGATAAGCAGTTCTCCGAGTTCACTCCAGACATTACACCTATCATCTTGGCTGCACATACAAATAATTATGAGATCATCAAACTTTTGGTCCAGAAAGGTGTCTCGGTGCCCAGACCGCACGAGGTCCGCTGTAACTGTGTGGAGTGTGTCTCCAGCTCGGATGTGGACAGCCTCAGGCACTCACGGTCCAGGCTCAACATCTACAAGGCATTGGCCAGTCCCTCGCTCATCGCCCTGTCAAGCGAAGACCCTTTCCTCACAGCCTTCCAGTTAAGCTGGGAGCTGCAGGAACTAAGCAAAGTGGAGAATGAATTCAAGTCGGAGTATGAGGAGCTGTCTAGACAGTGCAAGCAATTTGCTAAAGACCTCCTAGATCAGACACGGAGTTCTCGAGAGCTGGAAATCATTCTTAATTATCGTGATGACAATAGTTTGATCGAAGAACAGAGTGGAAATGATCTTGCGAGGCTAAAATTAGCCATTAAGTACCGTCAAAAAGAGGTGAGTGCTGGCAGACGCAATCCATCAATGAGATAGAATCTCACTGCTGACAAACCAAGTGCTACTTAGAATTAGTGTTACACTTAACAGCATTTTTATTCTCTTGTAAGTAGGTGGCATTTAGTGTTGGCCAGATTCATAATTATCTCCACGCTGAAGGACAGTGATAAGTGGTTCAGTAATTGGAAGTTGCTTTTGGCATTTGTGTTAAAGCACGTACACTCACTTGTCATAAAATGGAAAGCTAACAAACTTTGGATTCCCCAGGCCAAGCAAAGAATTTTCAATTTTACCATTTATGACTCTTGTCAGTCTAGACTCTAAAGGGTCACACATAGCACTTGTTGAGTTTTCTTATTTACTTAATGAAACTGATTTTATACTGTTCTTATACATATATATATGTATATTTGAAATGCTTCCTTAAAATTCATAGGAAAACTAACACGTGTGGGTGGGTGTAATGACAATTAATTATAAGCTATTTTACCTGAATGTATCATTAGAAATTAATACAAGAAGAGTCTTTTGTTCAACAGTAATGAATCTGTTGGAGCTTTCTCATGTTTGCTTACCTTCTTGATCTGTAAGGAATAGGAGGCTAAAGAGTTAGTTGTGGTGAATAGCTTTTCAATGACATTTTGGTAGATTTTGATATTTTCAATGAAGGAAACTAAACCACTCACATCTGTGTCTAGACCACTCACATCTGTATCTAGACCACTCACATCTGTATCTAGACCACTCACATCTGTGTCTAGACCACTCACGTCTGCACCTAAACCACTCACATCTGCACCTAAACCACTCACATCTGCACCTAGGCCGCTCACATCTGCACCTAGGCCACTAATATTTGTATTAGGCCAATCACGTCTACAACTAGACCATCCACATCTGCACCTAGACCACTCAGTCCACACCTAGGCCACTAATATCTGTACTAGGCCACTCACATCTGCCCCTAGACCACTCAGTCCACACCTAGGCCACTAATATCTGTACTAGGCCACTCACATCTGCGCCTAGGCCACTCAGTCCACACCTAGGCCACTAATATCTGTACTAGGCCACTCATATCTGCCCCTAGACCACTCAGTCCACACCTAGGCCACTAATATCTGTACTAGGCCGCTCACATCTGCACCTAGACCACTCACATCTCTATCAGTTGCAATTTCTGTCTGTATCCAGTTCTCAAATATTCTTTTTTTTTTCTGTCACTTGTTTTTTTAGTATCCATAAAACATTAGTCCCTTTTCACTCTTGAAATCAAATAATTATGTATTCCTAAACAATATGGAGGAAAGACATAGTGTAGAAACGATGGATGTAGGGATGTAGGAAAAGAGACTATTCGATTTTATTTTATTTTTATTACTTTCTGTTTATGACTGCAGTGCCTGTCGAAGCCAAAAAGGGGAGTCAGATCCCTCAGAACTGGAGGTACAGGTGGTTGTGAGTGGCCATGTGGGTGCTGAGAGCTGAGGCCTCTTCAAGAGGAGCCAGTGCTCTTAACTGCTGAGCAATCTCTCTAGCCCTGAGATGACTTGGTTTTAAAATCATCTTTTTATACTGTTCTGAATCAGGCCTGCTGCTTTTCTAGTACTATCTTCTAAATTTTTCAAATTCAGGATACCTTAGGATGCTCTCCTGGGTTCGCCTATTGTCTCATTCTCGTGGCCCCGAGACTAACTGACGTCTCACCCTGAGAGGGATGGGGACGATGGCTCCTGCCATTTCCTCTCACTCTCAAGCCAGAGACCTGTGCTGACTTGGGCCTCGGGATCCTTATGTTTAAGAATCAAGGATCTATTGTCTAAAAGAAACTAAAACAATTTGAATATGCAGCAGACAGATGAAGTGATGAAAAAGTGACATGATTTTGAAATTTCTGAGCACCAGAGTGAAAATCCATTGTGCGCAGTACAGATGGAACTTAGACTTGGGCTCGGGTTTAGACGATCTCTTATTAGCACAGCATCATGGTTGCCTTTCTCTGCTTCTCCCCAGGGCTGGGGTGTTTACAAGACTGGCTAATGATTGTCAAGGTCACCTGTGCACTCTCGACTTTTCCCTTTATACTGTGGGTGTAATAAAATCACCCAGATGTTCAAACTACAAAACCAAAACCAAAAAAGAGACAGTCTGCTTGGCTCCTGTGTTCATCTTAGCAGCCCCAAATCAATGCAGCTTTACTTGTTTGTTTGTTTGCATATTACTATTTCTTTCTATGCTGATCTTGGTCCTTCTGTTTTAACACTGCCTTCAGCTACAGTGACTTTTTGAAAGCCCAGCAATAAACTTTTGACAAATTGCTTTACAGTATCGTCATGACAGAATGCCTTTAGTGAGAGTTAATCCTTTAAGCTACTGAATTTTTGTTTTAAAAATGTCTAAGACAACTATTTTAATGTGAACTTCTTACATATGCGTATGTCTGTTCATGTTGGCTCACAAACCAGTTTCATGCGGTTTAATCATTCATTCATTTCTCCATCATTAAACCTTTGACTATGTTTCACACAACAAATTCCAAGCAGAGCTCAGAGCATTTGTCCCTGCTTGATATCACAGCTCAGCCCTCCCACGCACCTTACAGTCAATCAGGAGAGATGGTAAACAAATTGAAACATTAAAAATATTTGTTCCTCCTGGATACCTGTTTGTTTACCTCAGTTCTTTGTATACTTCGTGATTTTACAAAGTGAGCACACCTTCAAAGTCTGGGCAACAAAAGTCACAATTTAAATCTCATGTTTGGCATGCAGACATCAAGGCATCAAGGGAAGGCAGGTGACCATTCCCAACACTCTTTTAAGATGCCTGTTATTCTGCTAATATGCGGCTGGAGGTAATAGGACCCACAAAAATACCAAGATGAAAGACGGACCAAATAGAATCTGTAATAAGAAAGTACAAATTAGTAATGGCCTTTTAGAGAGGTTTTTTTTTTTTTTACAAAAAAAAAAAAGCATCAATTTGCATTTTCTTCTTTCATCTTCTGAGAAGAAAGGTGACAATAATTCTTACAGGACTGTTTATTCTGTATCAAGGAGCAGATTTTTTTTTTTCTGAGGCCGACAGTTTTCAGGAAGCAAAGTGGCATTGCTTGACGGATAGCAGTATAAAAATATCCGTAATAAAATTTTACTCTTTGTGTATATCCTTTAAAATCAGAAATTGGGTTTTATGAGACGTATTTCTAGATTATCCAGAAGGTATGGACTTTAGAAATATTTGATTCTAAAATTTTGAGCAAGACCATGTGTCATAAATAAAATTCTGCTTTTAATGGAACACCTTGCCTTCTATGTTTTTATTTTGGGTTTTCCTTGGTTTAGTCTAAGCAAATTTGAGGCTTGCCTCAGGTGTATGTCTCATTCCTCCTGTTAATCTCCAGGATAGCTAAGTCCTTACTTATTCTTGAATGCTCACCTCACAGACCACTTCCCCTGGGATGCGTTTCTGTTTTGGATAAAGATCCTAATTGTATACAAGTAATGGGTTTTGCCTTAGGACAGTCATTACATTGAACGCTAACCTAAAATATGAATTTAAAGTCTTTCAGGGAGCTAATGCGTTGGTGATTTTAAAAGGAGTATCTTACTGTAAAAAAAAAAAAAAGTCAGTAGCTGCTCAGCAATGTATGCATCTTAGTGAAGTGGAGAAACCGCCCTCCCCCCCCAGTTCTGGACAGTTCTGTGCATGTTTTTGTATGTTTGCTTTTCCTGATTAAATGGCTCTGTGTACAGTTATCTCCGAAATAGCCACCCTGTGATGTCATGCAATGTTGTGGTTTATTTACTGTTGGCCAATGCAGCATGGTCAAGAAAGGGCACGTTTCATCTCACACTTCTAAGTCATCCTCCATCACTGAGGGAAGTGAGGCTGGAGCTCCAGGCAGGAACCAGAGGCTAGAACTGAAGTAGCCACCATGGAGGAATGCTGCTTACTGGCTTGGTTCCCTCTGGCTTACTCAGTTTGTTTCTGTTTCTTTGTTTTTGTTTTCATACATATCACCCAAGACCACCTGCCCTGTGGCGGCACCTCCCTCAGGATTAGGGATCTCTGACATCCATCATTATTCAGGAAATGGTGAATCAGACTTGACTCTAGGCCACCTACCAAGGTATTTTATTAACTGAGAGTCCCTGGGAGCAGTCACATGCGGGACTGGCAAACACAAGCAGGTGAGCTTCCTGGCGGCAGCCCACTTGTTTTTGTATGGCTGACAAATGGTATCCCTGGCTTAGGCAAAGCCCCAAGGATTTTGCCTCAAGGCTGATTATAGTTGCTGTATTGTCTTCCTATGCTTGTCCCATAGGCCTGCAGTTGAGCATGAGTAGACCCTCACTGCTTATAGCATAACGTTCCTCCATAGGAGTAATAATCTGCCCAAGTCTTTCTGTTGGGCAGATTTCTTACATATTATTTTGAAGATGTACCTTCATGACATGGTGCTGTTTAAGCAAGTTAATGACTTCATAATCCTTGATGATGATTTTATAGGATTTCTGATTTGATTCAAATAATTTAAAAACCCTCCTGTGGTATATCAAAACCTGCTAGGAGCTCTGTGAACTTCCATGTGAGTTACACCAAGGAGAGCAAGATGGAAACAAATTAATAATCAAGGAAATGCGCTCATTCTAGGTTCAGTCCAAGGATAAGGCTCAGGTGCACATTACAATAAGAAAGACCATATGAATATAGAAACAAAGAGTATATGGTTATCTGCATAAGACAAGATAGACAGCTGTTTCTTAGAAAAACTTTGACATAAAAACTCTAGCTTTGAACACATGACACACATTTGAAATCAGAAAAAGAGAAAACTTCTTTGGGCTCATAATGAGCATGTGGATAAAACCACTGCTTTAAATGTATAATAAGCAAAAGTATCTAGTCACATATAGTTCCAATGAAAGAACTTAGAATCAGTACTCCTACTTTAACTCCCTTTTTATGTAACAATTGTGTCTATTAATGACCGAGGTAATTTTGTTCATAGATAGTATAAAAACCCACAACAGAATTAAACATTTGTTGAAGCCCACTGGCATTCGCCTCATCTATCAGTTGTCTATGTCTGATTGTCTATGTTTTTATATATGTTTATATATGTTTATCTGTGGGCGCTCCCTGTGTGTGTGTGAATGTATGGTTTTCTCTTTCTTTCTTCTTACCATGACCAGCGGCCCCAAATAGCAAGGCTATCAGCCTGGAAGTTTAAGAGTTAAAGTATAGATAAGAGAGAGCTTCTGCCTTGACCAGCAGCCCCAAATAGCCTGAAAGTTTAAGAGCTAAAATGCAGAGAGAGAGGTAGGGAGGGGGAAAACAGGACTATACAAGTGAGGGGATAGCAATCAGGATATAATCTGAATAAAAATTTTAACAAATAAAAATTATAAAAAATAAAATTAAAAAAATTATAATAAAATGCAGAGAGAAACACTAGAAACAACCTCTCTAGCTCCACTCACCCCATAGGCCTCCAGCAAAAGCCTTTGGAGCCCCTTTCTCAACAGCCCTGCTGTGTCACCTCAGTCCCTGCTCCCCCTACCCCTTTCCCCCCCCCCCCACCCCTGTGATATAAATCCTGGATTTTTTTTTTTTACAGAGTCTCTATTCCCTGTTGATAACGGCTTGTATCAGCTTGGCAAAAAAACAAGTAACACATACATTAATAGCATTCGTGCTGGAATTGGATTGAAGATTTGTTCAAATATCTTTTTAAATCCCCAAAGAAATGCCAGTATCTTGCATGGCAGGAGTCTGCCCATTTCTGCGAGTTAAACTAAAGATGTCAGAGTTACGGGAATCGTGCTTTTGTAAAGCAGATGCTAGTCTGCACCAGTCCAGCAGTGCAGCACGTAGACTGGCTTAACCACAGTGGATGTTATACACAAATCTTGTGGCAAACATGCAGTGTGTACTATTTTTTTTTTTTTTACTGTATGGATTCTCAGCTACAGAGAATTAAATGGTGTCAAATGTTATCCTATTAAATGTTGGGCTCTGAGTGCAAATTCAGACCCCAATGGCAGAACAGATCTCTCCTTTTTACCTATTGTTGTATGCATCAAACGAAAAGGAATCCTGTTGGTCTCGCTCAGGGCTGTGACAGAGAAGAACCCAGCACTGTATCCCTGTGCCACTTAGAATGATGACTGAGGGAAAATCAGAACCATGGAGCCCACAGCCAGACTGGAACTGCTTCTGTGTGTACGGAGGGAGGCATGGCTGGGGACGTGTCTTAGGAAGCTTGTCACTGAGTCTGTGGCATGATCTTTGAGGATGTAGAATTTGTGAAGGATAAAATGATTTTTATGCTGTCACTGAGAGTGTGTGGAGAGCCTGACAGATGTCCTAAGTATTTCTATAGCCAAAATCTTGCTTTGGCTCAGTCATACATCATTGAGAGCATTGTGAAAAGCTAATCCAGCGACAGAGTAGCCTGGATAACAAATAACAGATAAATGCGTCCTATTGAGTTAAGTACAGCCAAACAGCACAGATTAACATCTTTATGACTTTGCAAATTCAGCTGAAAACCGATGTCTGCAGAGAGAATGGCACACACAGCCATTTTGGATTTACCTTTCCTTTGGCAGAAGTTGGTCAGCAACACAGTGGTGCTGGGTTTACCTTCGGCACTAATCTGGGCTTTGGTCTTGTGAGTTAATAGAGTTGGAGAGAAATCAGTGTTATATCAGCCCTTCTGCTAAGCTCTCCTTATTTTCCCTTTATCTGGCCCTGATTAAACTGAATGAGAAAATGTGCAGATTCACGTCAGTCAGAAACCCGCACTGTATGGGATCTGAGCTGCTGCCAGCTCTCCAGACCTTCTTTGCAGCATCCGTCTGACTTATGGTTTTATGTATCTGCATTTATCCAAACTTTCATGGTCAAGAAATAATATTGGTATGAAAGGAAACCCAAGGGACTGAGGAACACAAAGGGTGTAGCCCAAGACCACCCAAGGGGCACTGGATCAGCAAGGTGATGCTTACATACACACTTACATACTGAAAACACCCAGAGTTGGATGCAAGGCCTTCACTTATCATTTTATAAATTGTTTAGTGCTAATGATAGTTCAGTCCAAACTTCCTATAATGCAAACGAATAAACGTATTGAAAATAAGCCCCCAAATGCCACTAGTGTTCTGTAACTAAGACCAGCCTCACTGAGATCCCTGGCAAGGCCACTTGGTAGGGGTCCATGGCCACCTCTTTGGATGTCCCTGACTTGGTCTTTCTGCTTCTCTCTCCCTAGCTATCATCAATCTATCATCTGTCTATCATCTATGCATGTATGTGTATATATGTATGTATCTATCATCTATCTATTATCACACACACACACACACACACACACACACACACACACACACATACATATGGATGTGCTATTACCCAATTGTCACCTCCAAAATAAAATCGCAGAGAAATTGATGATCACCTCATTTCTTGGAGTTATATAATAACTGTTGGTGGCTAGGGGAACAATGACCAATGAGAGTGAACAAATAAACCAGGCAAGTGTTAGGGTGTCAGTTCATGAAGCCATGCTGGGTTTAAAAAACTTGAGTAGAAGAGCTCGGCCTTGCTGTAGACACACATTCTCTGCTGCTGCATCGGTAGCAGACACTCACGAACGGAGTGCAGGGCGTGCTTCTTTGCTTTACACGTTTGCACATACCTCCTATTGCTCTGGATCTCAAGTTCCCACGTGCTTATTCTCAGCTTCTTTCTGAGCATCACACATTTACACATTTATGTGCCTACCACTAAGTAATGGAGGGAGCAAATGCTTGTTCCGGACTTGTCAGCCAGCTCACAGAACTATGACAGGTCATTAGGCATTTAATTTAACACTAGGTTTTTAGAGCTTGAAACTCAGTCCCTGTGGGTTTCTTTGCAGCTAATTAAATGACATGTAACCACTTTCTCCTAATTCTTATCTGAACATAATTACTTTTTTATTCTTTCCACAGTTAAATTTGTGATTGTGTGTATCTGCAATGTTATATAAATGTTTATTTAGCCTTTTCAACTGCACTGATTAAGAAATCATGGTTCTACTTCCTAAAAAAAAAAACCATAAGGCAGCAAATCTTATCTTTAAATTAGACACAGTAGCTAGCCTATATTTAATATTACTTTATATAACTAGAAAGATAATGAAGGAGTTTATTTCCAAAGAGGTATATGTACATGTGAAAAAGTTTTCCATGCTAGGCTGATGACAATGACCTTGAAAGCCTGCATTGTGTATTGTTGCCTTCTGTTGGTCCTCAGATGAATTGCTTTCCAGTGTAACCTGGTACTTTGGGCTTCATGATGATTGACAAGCAAGAGCTAGCAGGTGGTTTTCATTATTCAGATATGGCTGTTTCATCTGTCAGTGATGGGGAACCATGGCATCTTTCTTCTGCACATGTGTGCACATTGAAATTTCAGCATTATTTTCTCTATATCCCATGTTTAGTGACCTGTATTTTCACCGTCACTTATCACTTCACCATGTGAAGTGAAGGGCTTGCTTTTTTCACAGTGAATTTATCTCATTCTGTGTCCCTGGGAAAAGAAGGAAATAGAGGTTTCCTTTGGAACTTATTAGAACACACATATAGCTCCCAGTAAGTTCTCTGTGGCTTGAATGTCCGAGCTTCCTCCCAGATTGTGCAGGTGAGAATTACTCCAGTGTATCCCTCTCCTCAGGCTCTTTTGATCACACTAGGAGAGTTCACTCTAAATAGAGTTTCTTTGTGTTTTAATTATTGGAGCACATTTTCCCAGGAAAAAAAGTCCCTAGGACTGATCATGCTCTTGTGATCGTTTGTGACTTCTCATTCTGACAACAGCTCCAAAGCTGTTACTCACAAGTGGATCTTAGGAGACACAGCGGGCGTGACAAGCTCCTGTTGTTTGTATTACGCTCTCTGTCAGCTACGGGAGGCATCCTCCACAGGAGCAGACAGTGGACTCTGCCTGACTCTGCTCCGGTGCCAGCTCCCAGGTGCTGACAAAAGGCAGCTTTTCATTTCTGCAGCTTCAGTGCTGGAGACTGTTGTCATTCCCCCATGGCCTTCTCAAAGCACGGTGACTTTTCCCATCAGCTCTGGGGGACAGCTAGCATGGATCCTCATCTCTCCTCCTTTTCCAGGTTCCCCTTGAAGTGAAGCTAGGAAGCGTCTTGGTGGCTGCTAAGGCAGAGAACATGGGAGGAAACAGTGGGAACTACTAGAGCTCAGGCCAGGAACTACTGGATGGTCAAAGGATGGTTCCTGTCTTTTTGTGCAGTCTCAAGATGTCTGAAGTGTCCGTCCTGTTCCGAAGTCCAGGAACAGAAAAGCAAGGCAGTACGCATGGGGATCAAGCTTCAATTTCTTCCAGAACATCCCTAGAATCTCCAGCCTTATTCTCACTAACATAATATGATGAAGTGTCCTGGTGATACCTCCTTGGGGCCCAGGCAAATGGTTCCTAACTTTGCCTACGGCTTTTATGGGAAGCTTCCCGAAGAAGCCTACATTGCAATTCAGTGGGGAAGATTATGAGGAGGAAGCACCTTTAAGCTCTGGGTGGGGACACCTTCTAGATTATTCGTTCCATTCTTGCTTTCACCTCCTGGCTCCCCAACAACTCTTCAGTATACAGCCCATCCAGACCATTCCCAAGGCTGTGTATCCATCCCTAACACCCATCTTCAGGGCCTCCCCTACTTCACCAGCTGAAAGCCCGGTGCTCTCTGCATGACATGGCCCCACCCACTTCTCCACCCTTCTCCCCAGCCTTCTCCAGCCCCATGCTCCCTCTACCTTACTATTGGGTTGTTGTTCAGTCATTTTGGGGCAAGTCCGGTGGAGCAGAAACAGTCCAGCCCAAACTTCTGCTCAACAAGATTAAGAGCTACCATGGATTCTGTTTTCCGGCACTAAATTTTGGAGCCCAGATAACTAAGTCCCACTTTTTCTTCTCTGGCAGTCTTTAGCTACTCTGGCTTCCATTTCAGGAGTAAGTAACACTGACCAAAATTTATGATAATGTGCCTCAGGTCTCTCTGCCTTGTGCGAATGTGGACCCTGTGACGACCAAAACTAGGGTTTTTGATGGGGCTATATTTAATAATTCCAATGTCCCTAATACTATTATGAGCTCAACATACATTTTCTGGGTGATTTTTTTCCCCTTTTCAAGTCAAAATCTATTTTTATAATGCCCGATTTCAACCATTACAGGCGTTTAATTACTGGACCATTGGAGAGAAAACAACAAAGTTTTTTGTGTCATTTTCTTGACTGCCCCTTCTGTCTACGACACTATCCCATGGACGGCTCCCATGGGATAAGGGCCAAGCAGTACTTACACACTGGTTAGGCATGTATATAAAAATATTGTCATTTTGTATGTTAATGTAAGTTGTGATGAACAATTCAGGTAACTAATTCCTGGGTGTAAACTTAAGTAAAATGCTTTAAACTCTAATGGTTGACATCTATCTTTTATCTATTCAGAGAAATACAGCTGAAGATGTTATTGACGGAGCATCGATCCTGTAATTAAAATTTAGGAGCCAGGAATCTGCACAAGCTATTTAAATATAACAGGTGTCAGAGTAAGCCTCTGTGGTTGTGGCCCAACTCAGATGTATTTTTTACTCTCTTTGGCTGTATATTGATGCTCACACTGGGACACCACAGGCAGCCTTCTCGTATTCCTAGTTGCTCCTGCTAATGAGGGATAATCAAGATCTAGACTGTACAGCTCAAGGCCCGTGTCCTGGCTTCTGGGTGTGGCTCTATGGACCCAGGGGCCCGCTGCTTTGGAGCCTGTGACAGTGGATATGAGAGTAAATAGGCCTGTTGTCTGGATCCTGGAGAAGGAGGAGACTGAAGAGGGGCACCAAGCATACTCTTAAAAAATCGGAATTTAAATGCTGATGTTTAAATGCTTATAATGTAATATTTTGGAGGACAATCATCAGGGGATGAAAACCTAAACACGTATATCACTGCCTTTTAAGCCCCAAATATTTCTTTTTCACTTAAGAAAAATTAGTAAAGTATTTTTGAAATAAAAATAATTTCATCGTAAATAATTTGCAGTTAGCTTAACCACTCAAACAAGCACTTGTTCAGACTCAAATTCTCTACATCTCAGTGAACTTAAATATAATACTATGTAAAATATATAAAAAATATAATACTATATAAAGCAAAATGGCTATGATGTAGTTAAGTTTTCTTTGCTAACTCAAAATTTCAAAATGGACAGAAACCTTACCCTCCATGGCCCTGTTACATTCAGAATCTTAGTGACTTGGTTTATCAAATTGATTAAATGATAGCAACACATATCCGGAAAAATGCCAAATCCTTAATCTTGCTCACTCAGGACTCAGCTGCCATAGGTGTGCCTGCCTGCTTTTTCTAGCCATGTGCTTTTTTTCTCATCAATTTTGGATTAAAGTATCCAATAATTACTGCAGATCAAAGAGTAGGAAAGCTAAAGTAAAAAAAAACTCTTTATAACCTAAAGACTCTTTTATGAATACACTGTATTTTAACATCTTAGAGACATCTTTGTTTCCTTTCTTTGACATTAGAAATAATTAACTTCACTAATAGATCTTTATTTAAAATGAATCTCTGTGTGTATAAATAGTTAAGGCCCCATGTGATAGAAAAAAATAGTTAGCTTTTTGTTAATCTAAACAACAGGGAATGGAGAGACAGCTTGGTGATTAAGAGCACTGGCTGCTCTCCTAGAGGACCCAGTTTGGTTCCCAGTGTCAACATGGCAACTCCCAACCCTTGTAATTCCAGTTCTAGGGTATCCGATGACCTCTTCTGGCCTCTATTGTCACTTCAGGAACATGATGCACAGACACACATGCAAGAGAAACACCCATATACACATAAATAAATATTTTTAAAAACCTAAACACTTTTTCTGAAGACCTTAAAAGAAATGCGAGGAATGTTTGTTAATGTAAACAATCATATGATGTAACTGGAAATTACCAACAAAGTAATGAATGGGAGGCCCATATCAAAGTTTAGAAGAAAACAATTATACGTAAAATAGAGTAAGAGGATTTATTCAAACCTTTAACAACACTTTCACAGTTTTACTCAGTAAGGTGATTCCACATCACCATTTTAGAAAAGAAAAAAAAAAGTCCTTTGCTTTCAGAGGTCTTTGGATGATAAGTTAGAATAGTAAATTAGAATGCCTGCAAACTATATTCCGCAGGGAGGTAGAGCTAAGGAATGATAAAATGTATTGAAATGAAATTAATTGGAAAAGTCTTTATTTTGAGCCATTTAGAAATCAACCTGTTAATAATAAAGTAAAGCAATCTGAACATTTACTTCCATTCCCAAAAGTTAAAATTAGCTCCAATCTCTACACTCAAACCTGTAAGAGCTTCCCACCCCAACCAAGTGCATAAATAACTATAAAAATAAAAATAATGGAGTGTAAACACTAAGCATTCCTCTGTGACAGCCCTTGCTTTCAGCACTAATATTGAAGAGTGTTTTAAATGCCACATGCCATTCAGTGTCTGTTTCATTTCTTTAAATATTAAAAAAGTATGTTCATGGCCACGTTTGCTGTTCAATTCTTCTTAAAATCTCAGAGAATATTTTGGTCAGCCATAAATGTTCCCCCAAAGGCTTGTGGGCTAAAGACTCGATCACTAGCCTGCACCACCATTGCATTTCTGCAAACTTTAGGAGATAGGGTCTGTGAAGGGAGTTGGACATGACTCAGGGTGTGCCTTTGAGAAAACTACTGAAGTAGACCCACCACTTTTGCAAGTCTGCCAGAATATTCCATGTTGTCTTAGATCCCAAAGCAACAGTGACTGACTGTGGACTGAGATATGAAATGATGAACCCAAATAAACCATCTTTCCTTTATGTCATCTTGCTACAGAGGACAGAGTAACACGGTGGTGAAAGTGTGGCCATCCCGGAGATGGCTTCCAGTCTTCTTGAGCCATAAGTAACTGCCCCCCATATTGACATGTGGAACTAGGAATGTGCAGTCTATATTTCCAACCATGCCCAAGCACTCTCCATCTGTCTCTTGGCAAGCTTCGTGTTTAGTCTGTGAAGTGTTACAAAGGCAGTTCTTTGTCTGGGAGACTCTTCTAATGGGTCGTTCTTCAAAATCTTCCAAATACTCACAATAAACATATGCCAGGCAGCAGCCAGCAGCTTTTTTACACTATCCCGAGTGTGTCTCTTTGTAAATCACCGACCAGTCCTTGTGTTTGGAGACCAGGTTCCACCAGTGACTGAGTTGACCCGAGTCTGTGTTTGGTTATGAAATTCCTAATCCCGAGGGCTGGAGAGATGGCACATAGGTTAAAAGCACCTTCTGCTCTTGCAGAGGACTTGGGTTTGAGTCCTAGCACCCACATGGAAGCTCACAACCATCTGTAACTCCAGTTCTCAGGGATCAGATGCCTGCTTCTGACATCCACAGACACCAGGCATGCGCTTGGTGCACATATATGGCATGTAGGCAAAAACTCACACAGAGATAAAAGTCTAAAACTAATGGATTGAAAATGGAATATATCAAGAGTATACCTGAGCGAAATTTTCCTTCGCAATATGGTAAATGCATTCAAAGAAAACTTGGAAAGTAACCCACGTCTGGGTTAAGATGTATGTAAAGCATTCATTTCAATAGCTCAGTAAACCTCTTAGAATCTGGGGTTTTGGTATGTACCAGCTATCCTTATTGAAAAATTGTTCACACTTTAGGCTACTTAGGTAAGATTTCTTACAAAGATGTTTAAAGCACAGTAGCATTTAAGTAAGTGCTCATTAAAAGGTTCAGAAAGTTATATCTGTATAGAAAAAAAAATGCAGTTCTATGGGGGGAAAAAACCCAAGCTGCTCATTTCTTCAAGCCTAGCTAAAGGGCAGTTGTGGGTTTTATGACTAGAAATAAGAAAGTGGCTGCTTGCTCTTCCGTCTTGAATGTCTGCAGCAAGCGGCTTACCTTTTTGCAGCGTGTTCTGATGGGTGCTTCCAGAGTGAAATGCAGCATCTGGGATGAGGCCAGAGCAAGGGCCACAGCTGAAACAGTGTGGTTTGCTGCCAGCACTGGGGGAATTCACAACATATACCTCTGGTGTTTATCCTGCGTGGTGAGTCAAAACAAAGTGGTTCTTTAATTTATGTTTAAGCATCCAAATATGGCATGACTTCATTGATTGAAAATTGCGCTGTTTAGGGAGCAACCATCTTGTGTCATGGCCATGGCTTCCCGGCCTTTCTGCAGGCTTCCTGTGTCCCCATATCCATGGCCTCTTCCCCATCTGCAAACAGTGCTGGAAGGCTGAGTGGCCAGTAGAACTGCAAGGCCTCCTGCTCTCTCTCCCTCACACTGCTGACAACACTGACCTTACAAGGAATCCAGGACTGCCATTTTCAGGTCAGGTGCCTAGCAAGACTCATTCTCGTTGGTCATGCAATGTGACGTATGCCCAAGGTTTTGGAATGAGTGGATGTATTTATTTGTGGAAAGGGCACAGAAAGATAGAATTGGTTGTATTTGTTTGTTTTTAGCCGTCTATAGATATTTGGAGTCACTCACTTCTGGCCTTAGTAGTCTGATGAACAGAGAAATCGTCCTGAAAAGTCGTTCTTCTCAGGCTAGTGTCAATATTCTCTCTTTATTCCTTGGTATTCAGAAATTTAGCTATCAAGTGTCCTGGCATAGTTTTCTTCAACTTAATTGTCTTATAAGTCTTTTGATTTTTCTAAAATATTGATTTTGTATCTATCACTATTTTAGAAGACTTTAAGATATTATTCAGATATTATTTTTCTGATTTTGCTCCCCTCCCTCCCCCCTCCATCCATTGTTCCCTCTCCCTCTCCCCCCCTTCCTCCCTCTCTGTCTCCCTCTGTCTCTGTCTCTCTGTCTCTCTCTCTCTCTCTCTCTCTCTCTCTCTCTCTCTCTCTCTCTCTCTCTCTTTGTCTCTCTCTCTCTGTCTGTCTCTGTCTCTCTGTCTCTGTCTGTCTGTCTGTCTGTCTCTCTCTCTCTCTCTCTCTCTCTCTCTCTCTCTCTCTCTCTCTCTCTCTCTCTCTTTCTCTCTCTCTCTCCCCACCTCCTCTCTCATTGATTTTGGTTTTGAGAAAAAGTTTTGTTATGTAGCCAGAACTATCCTAGAATTCCTGATCCTCCTGCCTTGGCCCTGAATGATGGGATCACAGGAATGTCCTACTGCACCCAGCAGTTTCTTTTTCTGAGTCGTCCAACATTGTCCCCCCACACCAGAGGTTCTACAATTTATTTGGTGTTTTCTTTCTTCTTCAGATGGGGCAATATCAGTTCATCTGTGTTTGCACTGCTTTATTCTTCCTGTCACACCCATCTGCTGCCAAGCTCATTAATAGTCTTAAAATTTAGATATTTTAGTTTTCAGTTTTAAACTTTCTACATGTCTTTTGTATCTGATGAAAACTATTAATTATGACATTTTTCTCCTTGTTAAGTCACAATTACTTCAATATTATTTAGAGTCCTCATCTGCTAAGTTCATTCTCCAGGCACCCAGGAACTGGTCAGTCAGAATGCCCTTGAATTTTCTCTTCTACTTGTTACAATCATCTGAAGTAATTTTGCTTTTCAATTTCAATTTCAACTCATGAAAACCTCAGCTCAGCTCCTCAAGTCTGCTTCAGCATCTATGTTTGCAGACTCTGCTCTGTACACACCCAATTCCAGATCCTATAAACTCTCTGCTCAAGTTCTCGCTATGAAATTCTCTTCTCACTTCCTAGCAGATCCAACTGCAGGAATGCTGGCCTCGGTTTCTGTAGGTCAGAATTTTTCTGGATTTCAAACTTCCTTCCTCTATGTTGTAGAACATCCATGACCTGTCCTTGAGCTGACAGCCATTTCAAACCTCACCACCACCACCAAAATTAATTACAGAAAGGAAACACATCATTCTAGTTGGTTTTCTAAGCTTTAATTTTTTATGATAATATTCCTGATTTTTATTAATTTGCAGAGTTATGGTTGTTTTTCATTTTGTTTTGTTCAGAGTTCCACTTCTCACTTTTCAGGAGCAGAGGGTGGTCTAATGTTCTAGTGTATAAATCCGCTATGGATTACATAGCAAGGTGGTATATACTAGGTATTCTAAAGAACAGTAATTATTCTCTTGAAGAGAGGTCAGAAGTCCAAGATCACAGTGTAGACTTTTTGTTTGTTTGTTTCTTGCTTTTGTCTTTTATTCCTCCTAAGATGCTCTTCTTGGCTAGGAGGCAATCCCTCCCCTTGAGGTCCCCACTCTTAGCTCTATGCTGTTGTCACACCCTTACCTCTGTAAAGGCCCTGTGTCTGCCTGACTTTTGATGTTCAGTTCAGAACTCACACTCCTGAAGCCATGAGGACCCACAGGGAAGTTCTTCACGATATCACAACAAGAAAAGACACTTGGCAGGATGGGACTTTCCCTTGGGTTCTACTTGAGTCTCCAGGGGCCACATTCAGTATATGTTCTGGGTATCAATGACAAATGAACTCATATTAATATGTAATAGAGATGTGTTCCCATCCCTATAAACTACCTCATCTATAGTATGAGCTGCGGAGCCAGTTGCCTACATTGAGTGTGTACAGGCCCTCTACCTGACAGAAAACACCAACACCACAGATATGGGTATCACTCTGAAAATATCTGCTTTATTCTTAATGACTGATGTCTGCTTCTGCTGAATTCATCTTCATTTCATCTCTGGGGCCTCTTGGGCACTGGGTCCCTGCCATGGTTTCTAGTGGCTCTGAGGATAGCCATAGTCTTACCAGTGCCTCCATAGCTCTCACTCTCTCTTATGTATATGACATACTGAGATGTTTATGCTGTTTTTTGTTATGTTTTCCTGCCCAGCTCCTACAGCTAGAAGGCACACTACACTGAGATGCTTTCCATGTTTTGCTCATTACAGGATCTGCAGTGTCGAGCACATAGCTGGACCCTAGCAGATGAGCAACACATATTTGTTGAATTAATCAAATCAAGTGACCAAGATTCTTTTTGTCATTTACTTGACTAAAATGATGTTGTTAAAAAATGAGTAACTCAGAAAAAACATCCCAACCAGTGCCGAGACAAGAATCATTCTTTTCATAGATCACAAATCATGTGTTTAGAAACATTTTTAAACAGGTACAGTTCTTTATATTAGTGGTGCTATTTGGGTTTTGTTATTCCAAACAGGATTTTAGACTGAAACTATTTGGACACCTTTTGATATACTTCAGTATTAAGGAATGAATAGCATTTGGGATACAGATTTGAATTCTATGTGCATATAAAACAAACATTAACTATGCATCTAATGCTACCTAACTCTTAAAAAGTGTTTTCTTGCATCTCCATTTAACGGCTGTTTGCTTTATTGGGTAAAAGCCTTTAACCTCCTAAATTCCTAAACTCAGATAACTCACTGCTAAGAAATAAATTATTATTGACTTGCAAAAATAGTTTTGAATCTATTTCTCTGTCTTATGACTACAAAAGATTACTGGGAAATAACTTCCAGGTGTCAACATCCCAAGTTTTGTTCTCTACCTATTGATATTGTCATACTGTCCCTGTGTCTCCAGTGCCTGTGTATGGTCACATGTTCAGTTAACCCTTTCTTTGTTCTCCTTGCCCTAGACTTAGTCTTTTGTATCAATCTGGGAAAAGAAAATATATACAAAACTTAGATGTACCCAAGAGAAGCAGCTGTGAGGAAAATAAACTCACAAAGGGCAATTTAAAAATAAAGATGTTTTTTTCCAGTTTCCTAGTTTAAAAATACCATCCTTGTAGAGACTTGTAATGATTAAAAATAGCTCATAAGCAGAGAGGTTCTGTTTTCTTAAGATCTGTTTATCAGACTTTTTTATGTCACAAACATTTAAGATTCAGTGTTCATATTTCAAAAGCAGTGTCTCTGTAGCCCTCAGGGTAACCCCTTGCCAGGAGTACCAGTCTCAACACTTCCTGAAGACTTCATGTGGCATTTCATCTTGAAGTATAATTACTGAAATAGTTTAAGTCTTTTGATGACGTGATCAGTCCCTGATCTTTCATGTACCATCCTGGTGTAAAACAAGTTGAAATGCAAACAAGTACTTGTAAGGTTGATACATTCATAACATTACATTCAAAGTTACATTCACAATTAATTTATATAAATAACAAGACTTCAAATTTTAGTAGTACAATGGCTATGCCTAAGAAATATTTCTGTCGCCCATCTCAACATATCCGAGGCACATTCCTCCCCACTCCTGAAGTTTGCTGATCTTGAATGAATGAGTTCATTTTCACATTTGGAATTCTGGTACGCTTTGGTCTTTAGAGCCCTGTTGGGTCCTTGGAGGGCAAAGTGTAGCCCAAGCATTAATCTATGTAAAACTATGCTGAAATCAATGCAGCTAACTACTCTCCCTTTAATATACAGCTACAAAAAAGTTGGAACACACACACACACACACACAGAGAGAGAGAGAGAGAGAGAGAGAGAGAGAGAGAGAGAGGGAGTGAGTGAGTGAGGGAGAGAGAAGGGAGAATACAAAGATGACACAGACAACCAAGGCTCTTGTGTAAGAGGGTTTCCTGAATACATGCCATGTTTCTCATACTTTTCTGTATGACGCAGATTGGAAGGTACCCTTCCTAGCCAGGAGCTCAGACATTTATAGGAGAGGACATAGGGGAAAGCTTCTGGGAGATGCCAATCTGTGTGGAAACTAGATGAAATTGCAGCCCGCAGAGTTCCCTTTATCTCAGCTGACAACTGGCCTTGTGTTGTCACAATCCAGTTTGTTGCAGCACTCCAGGAGTTAGTGCTGAGAGGAAGTGGCACCTGACTGAACTTAGTGAGCCAGCTTTTCAACAGGGTTGTGAGCCAAGACAGCACTACTCTCCAGCTAGCTGTTCTGTACTGTGTAGTGTCCCATTGGGCGTGTGCCTGCCAACAGAGCAAAGGGACTGGTGGATTTGCAGTTAGATATGATATTTTTTTTTTAAATTAAAGGCAGCTATATTTGGCATCTGCATTTCAAAGAGTGGCCTTTCCAGTTCTGGAGCCTGCACTCTTCAACATGGAGCCTCGTTATTTTTCACAGTCAAGCAGATGATGCTACTCATATGCTGGCGTCAGATGGCCAACTGAGGAAATGGAGGTAGAGAAGGAAGTGTTAGGGGTTGCAACCCAAATTATTATGTGTTACCTTGCAGGTTTTCTTTTTTTTTCTTTTTTCTTTTTTTCTTTTTTTCACCAGGGAAGGAAGGTTTTATTTTGGCTTATAGTTCAAGGAAGACAGTCCATCATGTCAGAGATATTTGGCTTCAGGGGCAGCAGGGTACATTATGTCCATAGTCAGATTTTCTTATAGATCTGTGTTTTGACACAGGAGATGTACCTGTCTAAAGTAGAAATGGAGTGTCACGTACAGCTCTGACACTGGTGTCTCATACTGTGCCTATCAGTTGCAGGAAAGCTTAGGTGTCAGAAGAAAAAATGCCAATACATTGCCAAAGGGAGCTTAGACCACAGGCATCTGCCGACTCTTTCAGGAACTGTCTTAGTCACTGCTCCCTTTGCTATGACAGAACACCAGATTAGAACAACTTAGGAAAGGAATGCTTTATTTTGGCTCACAGTTTGAGTGTACAGTCCAGCATGATGAGGACGGCATGGTTGCAGGAATAGGAGGCCATTAGCTGTATTGCCTCTTTAATCAGGAAGCAGAAGAAGATAAAAGTCGGTACTCAACTTGCTATCTCCTTTTTTTATTCAGTCCATGACCCACAGAAGATTGCCACCACATTTAGGATGACTCTTCCCAACCAATTAACCCAATCAAAAAAACCAAACAAACAAACAAACAAAAACCGCCATCACTGACATGCCCAAACACTTGTATCCTACATACTGCCAGGTGGACTGTGAGTGTGTTAACCATCCCAGGAACTGACATATTTTGGAAGAGGAGAAATAAGAATCATACCATTTCTGTTCATGTATCCGTTCTTGTATGTCTTTACTTGCTTATCTCTCACTGGAACAAAAAACTCTTTGTGGTTCTTTACTCCAGGTAATATAAGACATTGATAAACTAAAAAGTTGGCTTTTTGCAGGAGTCCAATAGGACTCATGTTTAATTGATTTTTAAATACTGCATTTTGAGCAGCAACAATGCCAAAACAAACCAGTCCCTCAGGTGGCCAACTGAGGAAATGGAGCTGAAGGAAATGTTGGGGACTAGAGAAGAGTTTGTAATGACAGGGCTACCGGGTGGAGGGACTGGACCAGGGGCCATGAAACCTAGTCACCAGGGCCAACAGCATAGGCTAGCCCTGGAGAGTGCCAGGCAGGGGGTAGGTCAGGGAGTGACCTTCTGGAGTATTTCAGCTGTCACTTTAAAAGCAACAAAAAAGCTTTTTAACTTTTTAGAGTTTTATTTAGATGAGGTGTATGAGTATTTTCCTGCCTGTTTGTACATGTGCCACATGTGTGCAGTGTCCACAGATGCCAGAAGAGGGCACTGAATCCCTTGTAACTGGAGTTACAAACAGTGTGATGCTTCCTAATCCCTCCCCATCCATGCTGTGATTTTGTCTGTCCTTGTGCATGCTGTCATAGCTGCTGTGAGCTCATGTGTGCAATGGCCCTGTCATGTCAAGCAAACACTTGGCATGCTCTTCTTTACTGAAAACTTCTATTATGTCTGGCTCTTAGAGGCTTTCCAGCCCTCTTCCATGATGGAAAGGAGTGGGGTACAGATGTACCATACCACTGAGAGTTGAGTCTTTTCTTCTCTGCACTTTGGACCGTTGTGGACCCTTGTTCTGATAGTCATCCACTGCAGAAAGAAGTTTCTGGAATGACCCCTGAAGAAGATGAGAAACTAGGGGAAGTTTATGAGAGTAGTGATGCTAGGTTCTCCCCTGTGGCCTAGCCAACAAAGGGATTCAGGTAGTCATGAGTTCCATCTCATAAAGCAGGCTTTTAACTCAATCATAAAATGGTTGTTTACTGCCAAGGAAACTGGGCAACAACTTCACCAGGTTACACCATGTCTGTACCAGCTTGTCTTTTCATATCCTATGGCTAAGTATGTGGTGTCTTCTGCAATGGGGTTTTAGCATCAAGTTCTAAGGGGTACAAAGACCAGTGCCTAATGGACCATGTCTACTAACTTCTCAAAAAATAGGCTTTATACCTGTCGATAAGATTTGTATTTACTAGCCTATTGTGCCTGAGGTATGTCTTATCCCCACATTATAGGCTAATTGCCTTTACACTCTTTTTATGTATGTGTATGTATATATTTTAGGAAGCCTCTTACAACAGTAGGTTTCCATGTGTCTTTTTCCATGATCACTAATGTTAGTTGTCCCTCCATGACCTTCAGTTACATTGACCCTCATACTTCTGACACTTCCTGTTCCAGTTCCCCCTTTATGCTCCCCTTTCCCTTGAAGCCTATCCCCATTGTCCCTTACTAGTTTCCTGACTCCTGTAGGAACTGCAGCTTGAACACCTGTATCAAAGCCCCACAAGCAGCGTCCACATATGAGAGAGGGCATGTAGCATCTGTTTGTATGAGCCTGGGTAACTTCACTCAGGATGATTATTTCTACCCATACCACCACTTCAAGGTTTTTTTTTTTTTGACAGATGAATAATTTTCCATATATGTGTTACATTTTTACTACGCATTCATCAGTGATGGACATCTAGGCTGGTTCTATTTTCTGGCTATTGAGACTAGAGCAGGAACAGCCATGAATGAGCAGGCATCTCTGTAGGAGATGTGGGCTTTTGGGTGTATGCCCAGTTGTAGTATAGCTGGATTGTATGGTAGATCTATTTCTAGATTTTTCTAGGAACTTAGACTCGATTTTCCCAGTGGCTGCACCAGTTCGCACACCCACCAGCAGTGAATAACTATTCCTTTTCCCCCCCAAACCCACACTAGCATGCATTTTCTTTTCTGTTGTGGGATGACGTATGATCTTAGCCATTTTGACTTGAGTAAGATAAAATTTCAAAAATTTCTAAAATGTATTTCTCAGACATTTGTATTTATTCTTTCGAGAACTTTCTGTTCAGTTCCATAACCTGTTTTTAATGGGGTTGCTTCATTTATCATATTCCTTTTGGGGTTTTTTTTTTAAATTCTAGACCCTAGCCATCTGTCAGATATGTAGCTGATAAAGACTATTTTCTCATTCTATTGGTTGCTTGTTCTCTTGAATGACCGTGTTCTTTGCTGCATAGAAGTTTTTTTTTTTTTTTTAGTTTCGTGAGGTCCCATGTGTTATTTGTTGGTCTTAATGCCTTTGCTCTTTGGGGGACTGTTTTCAGAAAGTTCTTTCCTGCGCCTATAAGTTGAAGTTTACCCTTTACTTCTAACAGGTTAAGGTATCAGGATTTATTTTGAGGCCCTTGATACGTTTGGAGATTATTTTGAACAGAGCAAGAGATGCTGTCTTTTCTCTAATGTGCATTTTTTTATCTCTGTCAAAAATCAGATGCCTGTAGTAGTGTGGGCTTGTGTCTGGGTAACTCAGTTCTATGATATCAATTAGTGTGACCATTTTCATGCTATTACCGTGCTGTTTTTATTACCATAGCTCTGTTGTAGAACTTGTAATAAGGGATGGCGATACTTCTGGCCATCTTTGGCTATTCAGGATTGTTTCGGTTATCCTAGGTCTTTTGTATTTTCATTTAACCTTTCCTCTTAGGCCTGCCTTCACTGAGTCCCATGGATTTTAGTATGGCAAGTGAGAGTCAAAACTACTCATTCGCAGTAGAAACCACCGCAGCCGCTATTATTGGGTGTATGACAATGCAAATGTCTATGATTTGGTTTCTTTTCCTATCATCTGTCTTTAAAGAGCATCTGAACCATGGAAGGCTGTGACCAGGAAACTCCATGCTGATGTCTTCCAGGTTCCCCCATCACTTACTCTTTTCTTAGCTCAGTAAGGAAGGGGGCTAGGCTCCTGCAGTGTGCAGCACTCGGGGTGGAGGGAAAGATGCAAGGATTATTAAAAGAAAGTGCGTACTCTGTCCTTCCCTAGAAGGAAGGAAGGACAGCCAGGGAAATGGACACACTCAACGTCTTTTAGAATGAGCTGTCTGTCAACACCAAACATCCTGTCCGTGTTCAGAACTGAGCTGCCCCACACAGAGTCCCCACTTTGAAAGTCCACACAACAGTCATCACTCTCTGACTTGGCAGACACAAACATTGGTACCTGGATGAGAGAGAGGCCTCCACTGTAAAGCCAGAAAGAGGCTGTCTGGGGAGGAGGAACCATTAGGACAAATACCACGGGTGCTTGATGTTCCTAGGGTACTGAGGCTTGGACCCTGTGCTCTGTGCACCTGACTGATCTGTGTTCTCAGCTCCCTCCCCTGGCTGGGCTCTGAGTCTGTACAGGAGAAAGAAGAAAGATTAACAGTGAAACCACATGATTTCCCACTGTCTTATTTTCACTATATTAAAGTTTGCTTTCCCCATTTAATTAGTAATTCTACAATTGGAACTGGCTGTCTAGAACCTCATTATCGAGTCTTAATTCCACACACCCCACAGGACATCACCATTGCTATCTTGTGCCTTGGCCCATTCCTCCAGTGAGATTAATAGACCAGTGCATATCAGGCTACAGTCTGGACTCTGACCGGAAGCTAATACCTCCTAGCTAAGGGCTGTTTCAAATCCTCTAGTCAAAAATGACTCTTCCTTGACATACAGCCTTTTAAGGCTCATCCTCCCCTGCACTGCGATGAGCCACCTTAGTTGTGACCCTTTCCGCTGTCCATACCTGATGTTTTGCTGCCTTCATGTCATCCTAGACTGGAAAAGTCCCTCCGGTTACTGGATGACATTCCCTTCCTTGGAAAGATTAACTTGTACCAACTGGGTGGGAGATCACTGTGGCAAAATTAAAATAGTAAGACTATGTCAGCCACGGGCATGATCCTCTTTCAGCCTGCTGAGGCAATCTTCCCCAAACATTCACTTCTACAGAAAGAAGGAGAACAGAGTTCCTTTGCCTCTCCAGGGATCACTGTCATTTTCACTTGCAGCTAATGAATACACAGTTTACTGGGAGTTAGGACTTAAAATTTAAATAGTAAGGGTAATATAGTGTTGTTAAGTTCTAGGACAAGGTATGAAAATACTTGCTGTGATGTTTGAATTGTCTTAGGATCAAGCAATGAGGTACCCACAAGAACCAGGGCTGTACATCGTAGTCCTACAGAATTTAGGAAAGGGGATACGTTCTATCTTCAGCTTTAAACAATATTTTTGGCAAAGTAAACTTATTCCACCAGGAACATAGGCAAATATTTTGACTTCACATCTCGTATGTATGATACACCAAAACCTGCATTGTAAATGTTTGGAGGGGTGAGATAGTCACTAAGAGTTGGCAATGACATCTGTGTGACTGGAAGCAGGGGGGTTCTGCTTGCTGTCAAGTGGACTTTTTACTGCCAGAGAATTTAGCAGGAAACGTTGGGCATTTCTGAACCCACTCAGGACTTTCATCTCCTTCTACTGAACATCCTGGCTTTGAGAGGAGAAAGATTCTGTACAAACACTGCCAGGGTTACACTTACTGCTGAGAGTAAATGCCCCTTTTAGTTTGTTTTAAGAGACAGACTCATATGTTGGGGGACAGTGGATGCTGTGACATGGACTGTAGGGTCATGACATCTGTTCTCATTTCCTCTTTCCTGTAGCAATAGATCCAGAGATTGGGGGTGGGGTGGGGGGAAGTTCAAGATAGCTTGACAGGAAAGCTTAACTTGTGAAAATCACAATTCCTTCCACTCTAAAACCTAGTTTGGGGGCATTTACTCATTTATTTTATTTTATTTTTAAAATTTTTTCATATTTACCCCTGACTCACTGATGAATGGGCTAGAACTGTGGATCTCCATATAAGCCCCGCCCCCTACACACAGCCAGCTGATTTTTTTTTTTTTTACCAAGAGTCCAGAATACACTAGAAGAGAAGATAGCATCTCTAACAATGGTGCTTGTCAAGCTGAATAATTGCAGGTAGAAAATGAATGAACTCCTTCTCTCACCCTAATGGGTCAAGGACTGCAGCATAGGACCTAATGCCCTGACACTGCTAAATAAAAGGAAAAAGAGAGAGAGCTCCAAGCCAAAGGTTATATATTTCTACTCTAATATATGGTATTATAGCCATATAACTCATTTATAATACAAGTTTTACTTCCAATACTTTGAAAGTGCTATTGCAGGCTGTTTAGGATAAGTAAGTTATACAAGTTAGTTGTTAGCTGATCATATCAATTATTAGTCTACTTTTATTACAAGAATGTACATCTTAGGTGCAACAGATGGATATGATTCTATAAAAAGATAAGGTAAAATAGTTATATAAGGTCTTCAAAATCCTCAGAGACATTCAGAATATGGCATTTAAAGATGTTTTTATTATTTTAATGATTCATTGACAATGAGACAGGTTAACTACTGGCAACACCCAGCCTACCTCAAAGAGGAGGATGAGCATCAAAGAACCTCCTTATGGAGACAGCTTCAAATTGGCAAACAAGCCACTGGGAAAAAATGTCCTTGTTTCTACCACAGACAGTGTTCTGCCAAAGAAAGGGCAATCTTGGATGCAGGGAGAGTTGACGACCAAACTCTGCCAAGAGAGGGTAAGCAAGTCCTCAATAGTTCCTGCCTCACAAATATGTCTGTCAGACATATTGGGCCAGAAAGCTAAAGATGATGCTCCAACATTATAGAGAATTTTGGTAGCAAACTGTCTCTGTCATCTTCTTATTTGGGAAGCTGATAACTTGTACCCCCTTTATATGCAGGTAATTAATTTTATTTTTTCTCAAGCCTCTGATGGGGTTGAAAACCAGATGGTTTCATTTTACAATTAAGCTTAGTTGTTTAGCAGTTAAGATGTTTTTAGCTCTAGATAGATGTTTTAAGTTGATAATGATGAGATATGATAGATATTGATTTTTATTCAGAATTTTAGAGGCACCAAGATAGGAAAGATGTTTTCTTCAAGGCTGGCAAATAGAATGAATGTCACATTTATATCATTTCTGATTGTTTCATAGTTCTTCTTGCTGTAGGTAGTTTATTGTTTATATGTGTAACAATATAAATGTATATGTAAATTTTTTAAAAATATTTTTTAAAAGAAAGGAAAAAGTTCTTCTGAACATGGTCTCAACAACACAGGCATTATAACCAACAATTAATAATTGCGACCTCATGAAACTAAAAAGCTTCTTACAGTAAAGGGTGCCATAATTCAAGTGAGAAGGCAATACACTGAGTGTGGAAAAAATCTGTAAAGTCTAAGATACAACAACAACAATACAGGCAAATAGTGGGAGTGAACAAAGCAAAGAATTCTTATGAGTTCTTCATTACAAACAATCAGCTGTAATTTGTACAAATTCTTCTGTCTAATAGTCAGGCCCTTCCCAGCTAGGCTAACCAGCTCTGGGGTGTTAGTCTGGACAGCTGAAGGATCAAGAGCCTTTGGCTTGCTTTCCACTAGGAAGGCATGGTCAGAAGAGAAGGTCTGGAGAAGACACAGTGCTGGCTCAGGGACATCGGCAGAAATTAAGCTCTTTCTGTATTTAGCCTTGCTTTAGGTTTTGCCTTGAGCTTTGTGGTCAGATTTTTGTATGTCTGACTCCTATACCTTCTGTTTGTGTTTTTGTGATATTTGTTTATTTCATTTATTGTAGCGTTGAGAACTGGCCTAAGAGCCCCGTGCGTGCTAGGTAACCACTTGACCACTTAGTGCTATTCCCACCCCTCAGTTTCATGAGACAGAGCCTTACCATGTAGCCAGTGGTAGACATGAGCTCACTGTGTACCCCAGGCTGACTTTGAACTTTTGATCCTCCTGCCTCTGCCTCCGCCTCCCAAGGGCTGGGATTATAGAAGTGTGCATCATGACGTTTTGTGTTTATGTAAAGGCAACCAGTATAAAGCCTATTGGGGACAGTTCCAAACGTGTGTTGCATTCTCCTGAAGTGATGATTAAGTTTGAGGACCTGTGTGCTGAGGACTGAATAATCTGTGGGAGAAAAACTGCTTAAATCGTCTGCATATATTCTGTAGTACTTATTTACAATAGCATGAAAGAGCAAAATGCCACTGAATTTGAAGTGTTTCGATTTTATGTGAGTAGCGAGGCTTACTCATCCCCTAGAGACAAAAAAAAATTATAAAAATACTTTCAGTTCTCATATATACACTGAACACCAATGTGTTCTGCACAAAATCCCAATATTCCTCTTTTTCTTGATGCATTAACGTTGGTAAGTCCTTTATAGTAAAATAAAAAGTGATTTATTCCCGATTTTTTTTCTAGTTATTTTTTCCATTACGTAGACATAGTTTTGTGTATGTCAAGCAAGAGGAGAGAGAAAAGAATGCTATTAATATGATGTGCTGAAGCAACTTCAGGGGGGTTAAAGAAGAATTTAGAAGCTAATAGGATTAGGTGTGAAATAACTAATTTTCTGGGCTTCGATCTCAAGTAATACCTGATGTCAAATTATGATGTTATCTCGAGATGAGGTGAACTAGAGTGTGCATCGAAGCGAAACAAGGAGACGAAAAGGAGAAGGCTAAGAGGTTGCTTTGGTGAATGCCCTTGAGTGTTCTCTGCTGCTCTGATAAGCACCATGACCAAAAGCAGGTGGGGAGGAAAGAAAAGTCAGGGACATAGCTGAAAGCATGAGCCTGGATGCAGGACATAAATCAGAGGCCACAGAGGATGCTGCGTACCGGCTTGCTCATCCTGCTTCGCTCAGCTTGCATTTTATACGACCCAGAGCCACCTGCCCAGTGGCCTGGGCCATCTCACATTAACCATTAGCCAAGAAAATGCCCCCTATAGGCCAGTCTGGTGGAGCATTTTATTAACTAAGTCACCTCTTTCCGGATGACCCTAGCTTGTGTCCGATCGAGAAAAACCTAACCAGCATGCTGTGCTTGATACCACGGTAGTTTTCCTCAGGCTACCTATGGCCCCGGCAGATAGGGACAAGCTTATTTTTAACAACAGTAAGTTGGCAACTGATAAACTGCACATATTTGAGTTGAACATTTGGTAAGTTTTGTAGTGTGTCATACACTACAAGAATATCACCATGGCTAAATGTGGACATAGCCGCTGTTCCAACAAACTTCCTTTTGTTCTTCAGTAATTGCACCACCCCTCGAGCACCTGCAGGTGCGCTCTCTCTAGTTACAGATTAGTTAGCATTTTCAGGAGTTTGTATAAACGGGAGTAGACAGCATGAGCTGGCTTTATCCTCCCTGTTCTTCCATTCAGCAGCACTTTTTCTTGAGACGGAGTCTCACTATGTAGTCCTGGCTGCCGTAGAACCTGCTGTGTAGAGCAAGCTGCCCTTCAACTCACAGAGCCCCACCTTCCTCTGCCCCCTTAGTGCTGAGATTAAAGACTTATGCAAGGACACACAACTAGCACAAATACTTTTAAGATCCAATTATATATATATGTATATATGCATATATGTACACACACATATATACATATATACATATATATGTAAATTATCAATTAAGTCACCTTTTCCCAGATGGCCTTAGTTTTTGTCCAATTGACAAAAACCTTACTAGCAGAGTAACAATGACTCCACAAGATAGAGGCAGGCTTATTTTAATAGCATATTATTATAATAAAATTCACACACACACACACACACACACACACACACACACACACACACTCAATTGTAACACTTCCTTTTTCCATTGAAGAGCAACCTAACAATTGTGGACATAACCTGCTTTGCTCACCTTTTCATGGGTCAGTGGGCACTCCATTGTTCTACTGTGGTGTTCTTATAAGTAAAACAACACACTATGTGTTTATGTAGATGTTTGTATGGGTTCACTCTTCATTTTTCTGTGGCTATGTGGTGAGAGTTAGAATGACTTCATTGCCAGTAATATATATATTTAATTAAAATGAATGCTCTTGACTATTCTCCAAGGTTGTTAACTATTCATATTTGGTGGTTAATGTGTGAAAAGTCTAGTTCCATTAAATCTCCCCTCATATTGTTAGTGTGTGTATCAGCTGCTTTTTTGTTCCTATGATAAAACATGACGATCAGGGCAACTTATTTATATATAATAAACTCTTCTAAAAGAGTTTATTTTGGCTTATGATTCTAGAGGGCTAGAGTCCACAAAGGTGGGAAAAGCAAGACAGCAGGCAGCAGGCATGGCAGCTGGAGCTGCCAGCTGAGAGCTCACGTTTCAAACAGGGGTATGAAACAGTGAGGAGTGAGGAGGGAGTGAGTGAGTGGTGACTGAGTGAGTGAGTGGTGACTGAGTGAGTGAGGAGTGAGTGTGTGAGGAGTGAGTGAGTGAGTGAGTGAGCAAGCGAGCGAGCGAGTCTGGGAGACTGGTAATGACAACAGGCTTTTGGAACTTCAGGGCCTGCCCCATTGCCATAGTTCCTCCAGTACCACCAACTGGAGACTGAATATTCAAATGCCAGAGCCTATGGGTGACATTTTCCATTCACCACTGAAGTTCATTCCATGTGGTTTAGCTTTGCATGTCTCTTGTGTCTCCTGAGGCTAAGCATCTTCTTCTCCTGTGCCACTTGCCCTCTGTGTGTCTTCTGATCGTGGCTGAGCAAAGCTTGAACCTGAGTCGGTTGGTTCCTGCTTTCTTGCTATTGTGTTTTGGTTGAATAGTACATAGCCGAGGCGAAGTTAGCTTCATGGTGATGCTTTTTGATGTTGTGTGAGGATATTAAAAGTTTGTGACTCATGTCTCATCTGTGTACATAGTTTACCAGTAACCAATGCAATGCACACATTTAGATAAGCAGTATGATGCTTAAAGGTGCAGTTCTGAACCAGACTACTGTTCCATACCCCACATTTCAAACCACAAAATATAAAGATTTTTTTTCTAATTCCATTGCATGATGACCCTGACTTCACCAATAAAAAATTGGTTGTCTGATAATTTCTTCTGTGGAAGCAATGAAATATTTCAGGTCAGTCAGAATAGGTAAATCTCTAGAAAGTCCTTAGAAAGATTTAATCACAGCTGCAGAGTGATGTAGGGGCAGCTTTAGATTTATGCCTGTTTTAGCCTTAACACTTGTCATTGTAGATTACAGTGGAATAACAAAACAGGAAATAATGGCGACAGGAAAGATGGGGGGGATTTAACATCTAGTAGAAGAGAAAGATCGGGAGCTGTAGTCTGCCTCTGAGGAGTCATCTCAGTTGATCAAAAACATGAGCTTTTAGAATCTCTAAGATGGCTCAGTGGTTAAGAGCACTGGCTGCTCTTGAAAAAAAAAATCAGTTCCTAGCACCCATATGGTGATTCACACCCACCTGTAACTCCAGCTCCAGGGCATCTGACACCCTCTTCTGGCCATCATGGCACTGGACGCATGTCTTGAACTTACATGATTCATACATAAAACATAGTAAGAGTCTTGTTTTAAGAGAATGTGGATTTAAGTTAGTAATCACAGTTAATTAAGTGTTCATAGAGTTATTGGGATTTTAAAAATGATTCGTGGAGTTGATATATATTGGCAGCATACGAAATGAAATAGCAGCTGCAATATAAACTACAATGTCAAAACTGTGTATTGGGCAACTTCAGAAAATATATAATTATGAACATTACAGCCTGGTATTTAACAACTTAGCTCTAGTGCTAAAGAACACATCCTTATTTGGAAGCAGGCTCAGTGTGCATAAGACGTCGGAAGATGAGGTCACTGGGCTCCTTGGCCCTGTGTGGCTACGACTGGTATCCTTATATGAGAGGGTAGTTGGTGCAAAGTGAGGCACCCAGGGAACTGTCTTGTGATGACACAAGCGGAGCCTGGAATGAGGCCCCTGTATGCCAAGGAATGCTAGGAATTGACAGCCATGTAGCAGACAGCAGGAGGAGGCCAGGGGAAGGTTGCTATCACTGGCATCTAGATGTTAGACCGTGAGTCTCTAGAGGCAGGAGACAGACTTGTGAGTCATTTCAGCTGCCCATTTTATGGACATTTATAGAACAGTATTTAAAAAATACAATCAAAAGTACACTTCAACAGATTACCAACAGCTTATGCTGATACAGTCTATGCACATTTTTATAAAAACAAATTTACCAGTACCTGAGCTCAGGGGGTTATCAGTGAAGTTCTCTTTTGTACCATCAATGCCCTGGTCCAGGTCCCTTGAAAAAGTCTTACTGATGACCATAGGACACAGTGGCCAGTGACTGTCTTTGCCTAGCTGGTTGTGATTGCCTTGGGATGCCCTGATGAAAGCTGTGCCAGGGCAGGGCTTGAGCAAGTGGAGTTTGTGGTCATTACAAATGGAAGTCCTGAAATGATTAAGCAAAAGGAAATCATGTCTTACTCATTTGAGGAACATGATTTGGATCATTATAAAGAAACCAAAAAGAGTAAAAGAAAGAGGCAAGCCTGTAGTCAATAATCCTAGTGAGAAACTGGTACCCGGCTACAGCAGGAAGCTGAAGATAAATGCTGAAAAGTACTGAGGAGAGCAGACAGAACTCTCTATGTGCCAGTTACTGTGTGAACCCTGCTGTCTCCAAAACACAGTAGTCATTCTGTGTTGCAGACAAGATGGTTTCATGCCAACTTCAGTGAGCAGACAACTGAGCAATGTAATCATTAGAATCTTTCCCAGGATGGCCAGGATAGTTTTCAAAGCTGTGCGTTGTCATCATCCAGGACTTCAGCGAAGGAAGAGTCATCCTAGAATGTATTAGTCAGGGTCCTCTGGAGGAACAGAGCAAGCAGCATGGTTATATATTAAAAGCAGATTTAATAGATTGTCTTACACAATCACAGTGGTCCAACAACAGCTGTCTCACACTGAAGAGGCCTAGAATCCTGTGGTTGTGCAATCCAAGAGGCTGGGTGCTTAGATAGTCCCAATCTCCTGCCAAAATATTTAAGATTCCTGGTCTTCAGACTATGTTTGTTTTATCCTGCTTTATTGTTTGTTTGTTTGTTTGAGGCAAGTTTTTTTATGTAGCCCTGGCTATCCTATAACTCACTCTGTAAACCAGGCTGCCCTTTAATTCAGAGATCCACCTATCTCTGCCTCCCGAGTACTGGGATTAATGGAGTGGACTACCACTGCCGGGCTGAAAAGGCTGTTCCTAATATTTGAGAAGGAATCATCAGTAATAGCTAGAATAAATTGACTCTCTGGGTGAAGTGAAGGCTAAGCCAGTGCAAAAGTTAATAGTTTGCCTTCTGCCAAGTCCTTTTATATGGGCCCCTATCCAAAGATGGCAGACATATTTGGGTTATTCTTCCCACACATATTAAAACATCCAAGATGACCCCCATAGTCATGCCTGCTTTCCCTGGGTAATTCCAGGTTTTGTCAAGTTGACAGCTAAAGTGAAGGGTCACCAGGAACTTGATCCTAAAAGTAAAGTCAGTGACTGTTTAGGCCAGGCATAGTAGTGTATGCCTTTAGTCTCAGCACTTGGGAGACAGAGGCAGGTAGATATCTGTGAGCTCAAGACCAGCCTGGTCCACATATCAAGGTCCAGACCAGTTACGGATAGATAGAGAGACCCTGTCTCAAAAGTCTGTTCATAAGCCCATTTAAAGTAAACACAGCCCATTGTCTATCTTACTGCCCTGTTTAGATTGGCTGAAAGGGACTTCTACCATGTGAACATGACTTTAATTGTGGGAGAAACAGTGGAATTGGTCCTCTGCTTTCCAAAGACTTGGCATAATTCATCTTCCTAGGCATAGGAAGTATACCATATGACCCAGCTATTTCACTCTGGGCAAACACCTAAATAACTCAATGTCTAACATACAGAGTTTTACATCCACATGTTTATTGCTGCTTTATTCACTATAACAAAGAATTGAAATAAACCTAGTTGTTAATCAACAGATGAATGGATAAGGAAACTCTGACGTGCATGTAATGATTATATGATTATATATTATATATATTTATATGAATGCTATTCAGCTCTAAGGAAAAATGTAATCACAAAGTCTGCAGAAAATGGATGTACTTAGAATATATGATGTTAAATGAGGTCACTCAATCTCTCTCTCTCTCCCCCTCTGTGTGTGTATGTGTCTGTGTATGTGTGTGTGTGTGTAAACAAATGTACATGTGGGTACAGTATATTATGTGGAAAGAGAACAATGAAAGTGAGGTAGTAGGAGATGAGGAAGGACTGAGAGATGGTGATAGACATGAGTTATAAAAGAAAATAGAAAGTTGTTTTTCTACTTCTAACCCTGCCCTATATTTCTCATTTTTTGGTGGTGGATAAGTGCATAAAATATATTAGATAACGAAAAGTATAAAGTCTATTGTGAAGCTACATAATTTCCACTGTGGATGGCTACTCTAACTGCATAGAAGTTCACTGAGGTGTATAGATATTGGTCTGTTTAATGTTAGTGTGTGATTTCTTTTTATTTTCACATTTTTCATAATAAAGTTTTTTTTTTAAGAATTAGGAAGCCTGGATGGTGTGTGGAAATATGAGGGGCAGAAAACAGAACAAACAGATCAGTGATTAGACCCTTTTATCTAGCTTAGCATACGTGCATGCCCATCTGCCCATCTGCCATGTCTGTTATGGATTCTTGCCTCTATGGAGATAGAAGCAAAGTTCAGTGTTTGACTTCAGTGGACACTCAAACACCCTTTCTGGATATGCCTCATCCCTGTGCAGGACTCCTGTTTACTCATCAGAGACTGGGGGCTGCAAGGTCAGCCCTGACTCTGGATCACACCTCACTCTATTTCCACCGAGTGCTGTCACAAGTTATTCAACACATGAGTAACCACTCAGGCATGGTTCCATCAATGGTTCCTCCCCATGTCTGTTGATTTTGAAGAAAACATTGACAGAATCCCAGAAATAGTTGCTATTTTCACAAATTATTGCAATTAATTACTTATGCCTCCAAATGGTTAATGGTGAACAGATATGATAAAACATTTGTTAATTTTTAAATTTTTTTGTTTCATTTTATTTTTGGTTTGTTTGGTTTTTGTTTTTGAACAGCTGTATTTGGTTTTATATAGATCCCAGGGCTATAGAATGTGATATTTATTTGGTCATTCTAGCAGTCCTGGGTATGAATTCTATCTTTTTTATTTTATTAATTTATTCAGATTACAACTCAATGGTTATCCCATCATTTGTAACGTACCGTTCCTCCCTCCCTCCTGCTTTCATCCTCTTTCCCTCCCCTAGGTCTATGACTGAGGGAGACCTCCTCCTCCACTCATGTTGTTAGCCTGTTTATTCTTTGAGTGCCACCAGGCCTCCCCACCAAGAGGAGGTGGTCAAATATCTGACACCAGAGTTCATGTCAAGAGTCAGTACCTGCTCTCCACATAACTGTGGAGAATGTCCTGTCCATTGGCTAGATGAGAGTAGGGGTTTGATGTTTACTACTTGCATTGTCCTTGGTTAGTGCAATAGTTTGAGCAGACCTTCATGGGCCCCTGTCCACCAATCACAATGTTTTTCTTGTAGGTTTCTACAACCCTCTGGGTCCTTCTATTTCCCCATCTCCTATACTTGTCTTACCTAGAGTCCCAGTAGGATGTCCTCACATCTGTCCCAATCTCCTGGTAAGTGAAGACTTTCATGGGACATGCCTTTTGGGCTAGTGCTCTATTATAAGTGAGTATATACAATGTGAGTGTTTCTGCTTCTGGGTTAACTCACTCAGTTCCATCTATTTGTCCACAAATTTCAGGATTTCTTTGTTTTTAATAGCAGAGTAGTTTTCCATAGTGCAAATGTACCACAGTTTCTTTATCCATTCTTCAACTGAGGAACATTTAGGCTGTTTCCAGGTTCTGGCCATTATGAATAAGGATGCTATGAACATGGTTGAGCATATGTCCTTGTTGTGTGCTGGAGCATTTTCTGGGTATTTTCCAAGGAGTGGAATAGCTGGGTCTTGAGGAAGCCCTATTCTCAGTTTTCTAAGAAAGTGCCAGATAGATTTCCAAAGTGGTTGGACAAGTTTACATTCCCACCAGCAATGAAGGTATGTTCCTCTTTCTCCACATCCTTGCCAGCATGTGGTATCACTTTAATTTTTGATCTTAACCATTCTGATGGGTGTAAGATGGAATCTCAGAGTTGTTTTGATTTGCATTTCTCTGATGACTAAAACGTTGAGCATTTCTTTAAGTGTTTCTCAGCCATTCAATATTGCTCTGTTGAGAATTCTCTGTTTAGATCTGAGCCCCATTTCTCAATTGGATTATTTGGTTTGGTGGTGTTTAATTTCTTGAGTTCTTTATATATTTTGGATAATAGACCTTTGTAGGGTCAGTGAAGATCTTTTCCCAGTCTGTATGCTGTCACTTTGTTCTGTTGCCAGTGTCTCCTGCATTACAGAAGCTTCTCAACCGCATGAGGTCCCATTTATTAATTGTTGACCTTTTTTTTTTTTTTTTTGGTTTTTTTGAGACAAGGTCTCTCTGTATAGCCTTGACTGTCCTGGACTCACTTTGTAGACCAGGCTGGCCTCAAACTCACAGCGATCCGCCTGCCTCTGCCTCCCGAGTGCTGGGATTAAAGGCGTGCGCCACCACGCCTGGCCTGGTGATTGTGACCTTAAGGCCTAGACTGTTGGCGTTCTGTTCAGGAAGTTGTCTCCTGTGCCAATGTGTTCCAGGCTCTTCCCCACTTTTCTTCTAACTGATTTAGTGTCTCTGGTTTTATGTTGAGGTCTTTAATATACTTGGACTTGAGTTTTGTACATGGTGACAAATATGGGTAGAATTGCATCTTTCTACATGTAGACATTCAAGTAGACTGGCACTATTTGTTGAAGAGGCTATCCTTTTTCCACTGAATAGATTTGGCTTCTTTGTCAAAAATCAAGTAACTATATGTGTGTGGATTCATTTCTGCATCTCCAATTGGAGTCCATTGATCAACCAGCCTATTGCTGTGCCAGTACCATGCTGTTTTAATTACAATTGCTCTATAGTACAGCTTGATATCAGGTATGGAGATTCCTCCTGAGGATCTTTTATTGTATAGGATTGTTTTAGCTATTCTGGGTTTTTTTTTGTTTTTCCATATGAAGTTGAGAATTGATCTTTCAACGTCTTTTAAAAATTGTGTAGGTATTTTGATAGGGATTGAATTGAATCTGTAAATTGCTTTTGGTAAAATGGCCATTTTTACTATGTCAATTCTCCTGATCCATGAACAAGGGAGATCCCTCCATCTTCTGATGTCATCTTCAATCTCTTTCTTCAGAGATTTGAAGTTTTTTTCAAACAAGTCCTTCACATGCTTGGTTACAGTTACTCCTAGATATTTTATATTGCTTGTGGCTATCATGAAGGGTATAGTTTTTCTAATTGCTTCCTCTGCATGTTTGTCTTTTGTATATAGGAAGGCTACTGACTTTTTGAGTTAATTTTGTATCGAGCCAATTTGCTGAAGGTGTTTATCAGCTGTAGGAGTTCTCTGGGGGAAGTTTAGGGATCACTTATGTACACTATCATATCATCTGCAAAAAGAGATGATTTGATGTCCTCCTTTCCCATTTGGATCTTCTTGATCTCCTTTTGATGTCTTATTGCTCTAGCTAGAACTTCAAGCACCATATTGAAGAGATATGGAGATAGTGGGCAGCCTTGTCTGGTCCCCAATTTTAGAGAAATTTCCTTGAGTATCTCTCCATTTAATTGGATGTTGGCTATTGGCTTGCTGTATATAGCCTTTATTATGTTGATGTATGTGCCTTGTATCCCTGATCTCTCCAACACTTTAGGGTGTTGGATTTTGTCAAATACTTTTTCTGTATCTAAGGAGATGATCATGTGGCTTTTTTCTTTCAATATGTTTATATGGTGGATTACATTGATGGATTTCTGTACATTAAACCATCCCTGCATGCCTGGAATGAAGCCTACCTGGTCATGTTGAATGATATCTTTGATATGTTCTTGTATTCATTTTGTGAGTATTTTATTGTGTATTTTTGCATCAATGTTCATAAGAGAAATTGGTCTGAATTCTCTTTTTTGGTTGAGTCTTTGTGGGGTTTAGGTATCAACATGACTGTGGCCTCATAGAATGAATTTGGTAATGTTCTATCCATTTCTATCTTTTGGAGTAGTTTGAAGAGTATTGATTATTAGCTCTTCTTTGAAGGTCTGGTAACCACCTGGCCCTGTTTTTTTGGGGGGGGGGATGGGGAGGAGGCTATCAATGATTGCTTCTATTTCTATAGAAGAAGTAGGACTATTTAATTTGTTTATCTGATCTTGATTCAATTTTCACAAGTGGAATCGATCAAGAAAATTTTCCATTTCCCTTAGATTTTCAAATTTTGTGTCATATATGCCTTTAAAGTAGGATATTACGATTTTTTTTTGTATTTCTCCAGTGTCTGTTGTTGTGTCTCCCTTTTCATTTCTGATTTTGTTGATTTGGTTAGTGTCTCTCTGCCTTTTAGTTAGTTTGGTTAACAGTTTGTCTATCTTGTTGATTTTCTCAAAGAACCAGCTCCTGGTTTTGTTGATTCTTTGAATTGCTCCCTTTGTTTCCATTTTATTGATATCAGCCCTGAGTTTGATTATTTCCAGATGTCTACTCTTCTTGGGTGTTTCTGCTTCTTTTTTTTTCTAGGGTTTCCAGATGGGTAGTTAAGTTCCTTAAGAGGGATGTTTCCAATTTCTTTATAAAGGCACTTAATTCTATGCAGTTTCCTTTTAGCACTGCTTTCAATGTGTCCTACAAATTTGGGTACGTTGTTCCTTCATTTTCACTGAATTTCAGGAAGTCCCTAATTTCTTTCTTTATTTCTTCCCTGACCCAGGTGTCATTAAGTAGAGGGTTGTTTAGTTTCTATGTATGTGTATGCTTTTTGTTATTTCTGTTGTTGTTGAAGTCCAGCCTTAGACCATGGTGATCTGATAGGATACAAGGTATTATCTCAATCTTCTTATATCTGTTGGTGCTTGCTTTGTGACCTACCATGTGATCAATTTTGGAGATGTCTCCATGGGGTGCTGAGAAGAAGGTCTAATCCTTTGTATTTGGATGAAAATTCTGTAAATATTTATTAGATCCATTTGATTCATGACGTTGGTTAATGATATTATTTCTCAGCTTAGTTTCTGTTTCAATGACCTATCTTTCAGTGAAACTGGGGTGTTGAAGTCTCCACACTATTAATGTGTGGAGATTGATGTGTGGTTTAAGCTTTGTTAATAGTTCTTTTACAAATGTGGGTGCCCTTGTATTTTGAGCATAGATGTTCAGAATTATGATACCATCTTGATTGATTTTACCTTTGATGAGTATGAAGTATCTTTTATCATCACTTTTGATTAATTTTGGTTGAAAGTCTGTTTTATTAGATATTAAAATGGCTATGCCAGCTTGCTTCTTGTGACCATTTGCTTGGAATATTTTTCCAGCCTATAACCTTGATGTCCCATCCAGCAGGACCAGTAATAACGGGGTCGTGAGGGGAGCCATACCTGAGAGATGGGATGGGAAAGAAAGAGGCGAGATCAAGTAGCGTTCCTATCAAGGTCTGTTTATTGAATCAAAAGCAAAAGCTTATATGGGGTGGAGGCAGGAACTAAGCAGTAGGAGGAGCCCGAGAATGTCTCCAGATGATACCATCAGGGGAACATCTTGTGGTTTATCTCGGAACAATTTCTATCTTATCTTAGCTAACTATCTCTCAGAAAGTCCCAAGCTAACCTGCTAAACAACATCTGCAGAGGCTGAAAGGAGGAAGTTATGCAGAGGCTGAAAGGAGGAAGTTAGCTTTGGAACAGGACATCAGTATCTTTCCATAGCCAGTAGACTCTTTTAGCCTTGAATGACCCCGGGCTGGCTCCGAACACGTTGAGATAATATCTGTCCTTGTAGGTGAGATGTTTTTCTTGAACGCAGAGGAATCTTGGATCTTGTTTATTCATCCATTCAGTTAGTCTATGTCTTTGTATTGGAGAGTTGATACCATTGATGTTGAGAGATATTAATGACAAGTGACTGTTAAGTCCCTTAATTTTTGATGTTGGTTACAGTGAGAGTTTGTGGGGTTGTTTTTTTGTGGTGACGTAGTTATCTATTTCCTGTGTAGTTTTGGTTGTGGCTTGTCCCTTTGGGGTAGAGTTTTCCATCAAGTAATTTCTGGAAATCCAGATTTGTGGAAAGGAACTGTTTCAATTTGTTTTTGTCAGGGAATATTTTGTTTTCTCCGTCAATGGTTATTGATAATTTTGCTGGGTATAGTAGTCTGGCCTGGCATCTGCAGTCTCTTTGGGTTTGCAGGACCTCTGTCCAGGCCCTTCTGTTTTTTATGGTCTCTGCTGAGAAGTTGGGTGCAATTCTGATAGGTTTGCCATATGTTACTCGGCCTTTTTCTCTTGCCACTTTTAAAATATTTTTCTTTGTTCTGTATAATTTGTGTTTTTCTTATTATGTGGTGAGAAGATTTGCTTTTCTGGTCTATTTTATTTGTTAGGCCTCTTGTATGTGTATATGCATCTCTTTCTTTAAATTGGGGAAATTTTCTTCTATGATTTTGTTGAAGATATTTTCTGGGCCTTCAGGTTGGGTTTCCTCTCTTTCCTCGATGCCTATTTATCTCAGGTTTCGTCTTTTTATGGTGTCCTTGATTTCTTGGATATTTTGTGTCAGGAATTTTCAGATTCAGCATTTTCTTGATGGTTACTTTGAGTTCTACAATTGTATCTTCTAGTCCTGAGATTTGTTCCTCCATTTCTTGTATTCTATTAGAGAAACTCACCACTAGGTTGCTTGCTTTCTTCTCTAAGGTCTCTCGTTCCTGTTTTTCTTCTGTCTGTGCTTTTATCACTATTTCTATTTTCATCCTCAGATCTGGAACTGTTTTATTAATTTCCTTCATCTGTTTGTTGTATTTTCCTGAAATTTTCCAGTGCTTCTCTATAGGCCTCTTTTATATCTTCCACCTGTTTGGCTGTGTCTTCCTGCATTTGATTATGGATTTTATTTGTTTCTTCCATTATCATATTCATTACTAAGGATCTGAAGTCATTTTCTTGTATTTCTATTGTGTTTTGAGTTCTTAGGGTTGCTTTCTTTGGGATTGCTGGGATCTGGGGATGCCAAGCTGTTTTGGTTTTTTGTTGTTTGCGTTCTTACACTGTCTTTTAGTCATATCGTTATTTCTGATGTTGGATGGTAGCTTCTGGTGTCCTTCACTGGTTGTTGAGAGTGGGTAGTTGGTGAGTGATTATAGGTCACATGCTCTTGCCTTTGGGGATTAGGGAATTCTTCTCTGGAACCAGCAGGTGACCTGGTTTCTGCTCCAGAAGACTTTGTTCTACACCTTAAGCTCCTGACTGGGTCAGCAGAGGTAGGCTTCTGCCTGAGTCCATTCACGCTGAGGGGATTCAGACCAGCTGTGTTGGGAGCCACTGTTTAATTTTCTGTCCTGACCCTGCTGGGCCTTGGAAATGTGACCAGCAGTCAGGGTCCTGCTCGGATCAGTCTAGATAGTGGACCAGTCTAGATTGTGCATCTTTGGCAGTTCAGTCTCACTGAGCTGTGGCCACAATTCAGACCCCCTTCTAGACCTTTCAGGGCAGTCTAGCTTCTCCCACGAATGTGGGAGTCCCACCTGAGCTGTGGGGACTTTGGCTTTATCTGCCCAATTGTGCTTTGTTTGTTTTGTTTTTGAGATAGGATTTCTCTTGTAGTCTTGGCTGTCATGGACTCACTTTATAGACCAGGCTGGGCTTGAACTAACAAAGATCCGCCTGCCTCTGCCTCCCCATTTTCAAATTAGTTATTCACAAACTAGTTGTTTTATGGCTAGTAACATAGTAACAATAGTAAACAATAGTAAACAATAATTACTATTATTATGGATGTGCTATTTCTCATAGAAATCTTTTTCTACTTATTGTTTTTATGATATATTAATTAAAATTAGGTTATAATTAGGTCTCTCTTGCTTGCTCACAGATTTAAGACTTGATATTTTTATAATCACTAGAATGTCTATTTACATTGAATTCTTACTAGTCTTAAAACATTAATTCTGTACATTAGAAGTATGCATAGCTTCACAAGGCATCTAATACATTAAACCAATGTTTACCAACAGTTAACATCCACAGGAGTTGTGCGATGCATAGCATTACTCACTGGGCTTAAGTTGAGTCTGATACTGGGCATCATTGACATGCTCCCAGCTGATGCCAGTGTCACTGACCTCAGCCAGCACTACAAATAGCAAGGGCATGGACTCAGGAGTTTCCAGAGGAAATTTTTTACATAGATGCTAAAAGATGGTGACAGCAGCCCTTTCCACTACATCTGCAGAAAATTCAGACTAGCCCAAGGATTTCTACTCAACATTTTCAGTATAGTCTTTCTTAAATGGAAGCCAAAGTATATTCACCATGCACCTTGTATCAGTCAAAAGCCTGTCTGTTATTTCAGGCTTAACTTGCTACCTTGAATTTCTGTTGATTATTTTACATTGAGCACCATCTCTGATGCTTTTTGGACCTTTCTGTTTCAGAAGCTTGAATCAAGTCATCCATAACATGCTCCATCTTCAACACGTGTTGATTTCCCAGAAATGGACTTACTAGTTCCAAGAGACTGTGGTCTCTCTCATCCCCACTTACTGGTCTGATAGACAGTGCCAACTCTAAATTAGGAAACAGCATGAGTAAATGCAGCTTTGATTAATGAAGTAAATAGATATAATCAGTTAACATGATCTGAATATACCCAGGGAGACTAGAGGAATTGTCTCTGTTGTGGACACAAGTATAGCTCTCTCTGGGAAACAGCAATAGTTGAAGGTCATGGGCAGCTTTGAAGGGATCTAAATGGATAAGGGAACAGAAGGGGTTTTCATCTATGGACTCTCTGTGTCCAGAGAGCCCTTAAACCCTGTTGTCAACATTATAAAATACATTTTGGAAAAACAACAACAGCAACAACAACAACAACAACAAAACAAAAACTTGTATGGAAACGCTCAAACCGGACAGGATAGTTGCCTCTAGAATATACATATTTTACTCTTTTGAGAATATAGCTGTAGTGTAAATTTTGAGTATGAGGTTTTAAGCTAGAGAAATATAATGAAAAGCTGAAAATATGAAGGAAGGGTAAAAACCTAAATAACTCACATCCGAACAAAACACTCTTTGTGTCGCTTTCACTGTCTGCTTCCTCTCAGTTTGTATTATCTATAGTTAGGGGTTCAGTTCCTGACTCTGCAGTGGGGGCTCATTCGGTTGATTGGAATATCTCTAAATATACTTTTCAGCTTTATTCTTTCTCATCATTTTTTTCTCAGTGTTTTGGGATTTTAGTATTTTGTGCAGTTGTTTTTAGTGCGTTCGTGTAGGGTCACAATTTATTTGTAGAAATGAGATTAGTTTCAGTTATTTTCACAGTGTCACCAGTGATTAGGATCCTATGACTCAGTGGCTCCATAAATAGTCAAAGGATCAGGCTTATGAAATACTTAAAGGGTATTGAATGCAAATTATCAAGAGCTTAAAAATACTTTCCAGGGCCCCTTTTATGAATGTATGGAGCCATTGTAAGTTTGAACACTGAGATTTCTCTTCCTGTTGGCTTGGCCAGAGGCTGAGGCACAGACCTGCAGTGAAAACCTTCTTCCCCCAGGCAGGGAGGGTGCAGAAGGTGGCGGTGTCTCAGGAAGATGGTAGAGGTGCCCTGGCTGCAGATATTCCACCAGGGGTTCCCTAGATGGATCAGTGGTTTAGTCAAAGAGAGCATCCGCTCTATGAAAGAGTCCTTCGGAGAAAGTTGGAAAGCTGAGCAAATTGACAAGAGGCAGAAAAGAACTCAGAGAAGGTCGGAAGGAAGGCGACAAAGAGGAGCAGGGAAAAAGAGGATGATATCATCTACTTTAACAATTAAAAGTTTTGTTTTTTAACTCTTATAATACTTGTCTTTTGGGTTCTGAGTTACCACACTCAGTTTGAGGTTTTTTTTTCCTAGTTCCATCCATTTCCTTGTAAATTTCATGATTTCATTTTCTTGACAGCTAACTAATATTCCATTGTGTAAATGTGCCACATTTCCATTATCCATTCTTTAGTTTATGAACATCTTGGCTGTTTTCTAACTTCTGGCTATTATAAATAGGGCAGCAATGTGCATGGATGAGCAAATTCTCTGTAATAGCATGTAGAGTCCTGAACCCCCCAAAGACAAATATGTTCTCTTTTATATGTGGGTGTCAGCTCCTGGCTCTTGATTTATGTGCTACAATCTAAGTAACTACAGAGGTTAGGTACTTAAGAATGGCATCAGAAGGACCGCCCCAAAAGAATGAATAGAATTGAGTGTTATGGCGAAATGGAGGGAATACTAGGATAAGAGGATTGACTAGGATGAGGGCATGGTAAGGGAAGGAATGTGAGGAGGGACCACTGAAACCAAGGCCTTCTTAAAAGCCATGTGAAACCTACTAATGCAGAAGCTTCTAAATCATATGCATATGCAAAGGGAATATAAATGGAATCACCAAAAAATAGGGGAGACAGTGCCCCAGTTAGTTACCATATGCCACCAAGTAAAACCTCCAGTGCTGGGAATGGGTTACATCTTATTTAGTCCCAGCACCCACATGGCAGCTCACAACCATCAGTAATTCCAGCTTTAGGGGCATCCAATATCCGTTTCTGGTTTCTGTATACATCAGGTCTGTACACATCATGTAGACATGTGGTGTACATATATGTAGGCATACACCTAAAATAAAAGGTAAATCTTAAGTAGATACTAGAGCTTGAATAGGGGCACTTGTGTTTAAGGCTCAGACCAAGCTTATTCCTGTTTGAAGGGGATTCTTAGGGCATCCATGAGGTCTCCCCATCTGATACCTCAGGGTATCGAAGTGGATGACGGAATATTCATTCTCATCCACTGTGGTGTAGAACTTTGTCATCAGTCCAAGGGAGGGTGGCCAGCTGATGGTAGTCTGAAAACTCTAAAGCTGTGAGCCAAAATGAAGGGAGGACCCTATCGCGTCGCAAAACCTGATCAGGAGCGAAGAGTTTCTAGCCCCAATTTTACTTAGACCATTGTGACCGATTTCTGAACCATTCTTTGGTTTTTCCTGAGTGAGTAAAATGTGTTATCTTCTGCGTACTCCCTTGATCAGTCTTTTTATATGTGAGAAGACAGCTTGTGTCTTTAAATTCTAATACTGCTTTACCAAAGGATATGTGGTTTGTTTAAATTTGACTTTAACATGAAATTAGGAAAACTGTTGAAGGTTGTCATTGTCTTTTTCCCCAGTGAACCGAGGTCATTACATATAACAGGGGCATTATTTTCATTCTTTTTTTTTTTTTCCCCTCCTAGTTTGTTGCCCAGCCCAACTGCCAGCAGCTACTCGCATCCCGATGGTACGATGAGTTCCCAGGCTGGAGGAGGAGACACTGGGCGGTGAAGATGGTGACGTGTTTCATAATAGGACTGCTTTTCCCCGTCTTCTCCGTGTGCTACCTGATAGCTCCTAAAAGCCCACTTGGACTGTTCATCAGAAAGCCATTTATCAAGTTTATCTGCCACACAGCCTCCTATTTGACCTTTTTGTTCCTGCTGCTGCTTGCCTCTCAGCACATCGACAGGTCAGACTTGAACAGGCAAGGTCCACCACCAACCATCGTGGAATGGATGATATTACCGTGGGTCCTGGGTAAATGTGTTACTATAGAAAATATAATAACAAACGTGTTTCTGCCGTGGAATTTTGTTGCTTAGAAAGACTGTTTGCTAATGTTTGGGGCAGAGGGAGAGACCGCACATAGGTTGTGCCCATGGTAGTTCTAAGGGCTTAAGCCCCTAAGACATACAAATGTTTTGACCACTGTGGTGTGCTTGCTCCCAAACACAGCCTCGGAAAGGTAATCTTAGGTGACTGGATTGCAGGTGCTGATGACTTTGTGTCCTACAAATGACTCAGGGTTTGTGCCTTGTTTGTCTTTTGAATATTTCTGATGTGTCTCGTTGGCCATACATAATTCCTTATTTTTGTCCTGTGCTGGCATCTGATCCCAGAGCCTTTACAGTGCTAAGCGGGAGGTCTGTCTGCCACTGACCAAGCTGCACCCGCAGCCCTAGTTTTCATATATGCCTTCCACTAGATAAGTATGTATGTCTTTCTCTCTCTAAAGAAATACTGATTTTACACACACACACACACACACACACACACACACACACACACACACACACACAAACTCTGTCCTCTTGCTTTCTTAGAAAATTTTATAGTTAGGAAAATAGGAAATTAAACAATAGAACAATTTTCAGCCATCATGTTACCAGAGATAAATAATTATTTTAGAACTGCTACAATCAGGGTACAAAACTGTGTTTTCCTTCCTTTCCGTTACTGCAGCCATGCTTAGAATTTGCATTTTAATTACCCTTTTCTGTATCCTGCTGTGGTTTGCTGAGAAATCACATTTTTCCCCCCAGTTTCACTTGAAATCCCCTTGGTCTCAGACCCAGCTCGTTAGAAAGCGACACATTTCATGATTCACAGTCTCTGGAGATATGCTTGGGTTATATTCAAATCTGCAAAGAGACTAATGGTGAGGATCAGGCAGGGAGAAAGAAGGCGGCCCACCTTCCCTCCTAATGCTTACGATTAGTCTTAAATGGTAGCTAGAAAAAGAATAGTGACGTGACTGGTGTTTTACATATTACTACTCGTTATAAATAGCATCCCAAGCGGACCCTTGAGTCAGCCCTAACTAATCTGATGTGAATACAATCTCTGCTCTATTTAAGCTAAAGGGAGAGTTTACACCTGTAAGTCCTCGAGACCACCGCAGCATTGAAGTTGATAGTAAGGTGAAACCATCCCTGCCCACCGGATTATCTCTCATATGTCTCTAGACTCTTACCAAAGCACTTGAGAGGCTACGTATTCATAACTCCACACTGGGTGCCTGAAGATCCTGACATCCTATCCAAATGGCATGCACAACTCTGTTAGGAGCGCAGCATGTTGTGTGCAGCATGTTGTAAGCAAATATAGCATTTCTAGTCTTTGTTCAATCAATAAGAAGACACTGAATATCTTCAAAGAGTCCCAGGGTATGATTAATACACAGCAACCTAGAGGCACCCAGCCCGATGGGGCTCCATTTCACTGCAGGGAATGGGTGACAAATTAATGGACAGAATTTTTTTTTAAACTGTAGCCAAATATACCTTGAAAGGGAGACAGAAGTGACATCAGAGACACAGCTCAGTGGTGAATGAGTAGACTTGGTTGAATGATAACAGTCTAAGGTATCTACTCGAGGCAACTTTTTCAGGATAATATGACTACAGGGAGCAAATTGACCTGAAAGCTTTTAGAGTGAGAAGATAACTTCCTAAAATTAAAAATATGTATGCGAATGATCATCTCACTTCAGAGAAGGGCATGTGATAAATGGTGTGTATGTAGCAGTAGATCTCTCAAAGAGCCTCGCTTTAGAGGACCCAGGGTTATCAGGGCTGTGAGCTGGGATGCTCCGGAGACACTGGCTCTGTGGACTGAAATATAAGCAGTCTCAAACCCTCAGGGCTTCCAGAACCTTCATCGGTAAAGGGAAAGGGTTTTCGTGGGATGGCCTTGGCTTCCGTTGAATCTGCTCAGCTGCCCTCATTAGGGAGAGAGAATTGCTGTTCTCACAAAGGAGCAGAAAAGGGCACTGAGGTAAGAGTGCTTAGACCTTCCTGCAACACATGACCTAGATAGAAGGGTGTGGACTGCTTTGATGGCTTCATCAGAACAGCATCTATATCTTCTTGCCCAGGGCGGATAGCTGATGAAGTAAGACATCACTAGATTCATTTCCTTAACCAAACACTTCCTAGTTTATGAACAGTAAAGTTCTGGCTTTATAACAATAAAGTAGAATGGCTTGGACCAGGGTTCCCTTCCCAGCACCAACATGTTCTCCTACAACCATCTGTAACTCCAGTCCAGGGGACCAACTCCCTATTATAGCATCTGTAGAAAATTATATATACTTTGGTACACACATACTCATGCAGGCAAACACTTAATGTACTTAAAATAATTAAAAAAAAAAAAAAGGAAAAATTTCTTTGGGATACTAGTTTCCAGCCTTTCCCAAAAGCCAGTTTGAATTTCTCCTCAGGATACATTATAACTAAAGAATACAGGTAAAAATATGCCATGGCTCTTTATACTGCACAAAAGTAAACATGCACGCACATATATACATGTACGTAGACATATGCATATATAACTTAGCAAAATCTTGCTTTTTTCATAAAAGTAGCACTTTGGTAATGGTTGTCGTATATTAAATAATGCTTTGCTCCCACGAGGAGGAAGAATGGCTGCTGAAGTGATTGGCGTTAAGTCATGCCTAAGAATATGCCGCAGTCAAACAGCATGCAAATCTATGCACTGTGAGCATGACGGGAAGGGTGAAGTGAGGAGACGACGGAGCAGAGAACAGAATTCCAGCTCTGTTAAAAATAGAGCCTGTTGAGTTGCTAGCCACAAAGCAAGGCGTGCTCATAATATCGACGTTGCCCAGCTCGTAGCGCAGGCTTCTTTAGCAACATTGGTTTCTCATTGCCGTCATTTACTGTGTATTTTGTGGCTTAAATTGCTGATATTGAGAAGTCTGAAAAATTTCAACTAAGTCTGCCAAATAGGCGATATGGAGTTAATAATGTTGACCTTATTCTCACCTTGACACTTATAGGAACCAGCAATCATCTTGTGACCATTATATATATACATATATACACATTCACATATATATATATATATATATATATATATATATATATTTTTTTTTATTCTTGTGACAATTTTCTGCTAAGGAGAGAACCTGGGGTGTGGTATCCTGCATGCTAAGTATATGTTCTATCTCTGAGTCACACCTCCATGACCCCTTTTTTTTCAAGTAGTCACTATGATCATAGGGCTCCAATGAATCTTCTCAATTTCTGCCTTACCTCTAAAACCCTGAGCCACTCGGTCAACTCCAAGTGGTGTTACAATTATAAGGAACCAGCCTGTAGCTTTCTTCCACTCCTCCCCCTTGGCACAATCCTCAAACAACCTCAACAAATGAGCTGCTATCACAGTCACGTACACATCCAAACACAGTGGCAGAACAACCACCTGATATTTTAAAGGACTATTGTAATATCAAAACAAACAAAAAACAGACAGCCATTACTGAATAAGATCATTTTTTTTCTTATATTCCTGTTTATCTGTATGCACTGGTGGGGTGATTTAAAAGCTATCAGGAGATACAATATTTAGAAATCTTTACATTGTTGTCAGTTCACCTACTGATTCACAGTAACTGAATTCTTTACTGAGGGAAAAATGACCTCGGTCAGGTTGGGGGAGCCTATGTCAAATTTAACACCCAAAGACTGCAACTGACAGGCCTTCTGAGAATGTTGGCACCTGGCGTAGGTGGGAAGGAGACTTATATGGAAAAGCAAGCTAAACCCCAAAACGTAAAAAAGGTCAAAGAGTTGGATGGAGCTTGAATTGGTTTTCTTTAATTCGAAATTACAATAATAGCTATAGTTGCACAATGACATTGAGGCTAACGAGGCTGAGCAATTTGAATGCACATTCTGTGGGTATCACCGCAACTCTGCACCATCTAGCTATGTTGAACAAAGGGAGTGGAAATGGCTCACTTTCCAGAGAGGAGACAGACTTTGAGAAGCTGGATTCCTTGTCCACCATCAAGAGGCCAGCAGGTGCACATTAGCACGACAAATCCCAGAGCCTCCAAGGAAGGAACCTTGAGTCGCTATGAGTATCTGTACCAGGAATGGGGAGACACAGGATTACAGAAAGCAGGATGTTTCTAGAACACCAACACTGCACACATGTGCACCATTTCCCCGCCACCTTATACCTTTACACAGGCACAATGAGACTGAGCAGTGTATAGGATTCATTAGAGGTATAGCACAATTCCAGCACATTCCAAGACACAATGGTTATGACAATATCAAATATAGCGTTTTAAATGCTAAATTCTTTGTACCAACCACACCACAACACTGCAGCTGCCATCTCCCTCGCTGTTCTCACTGGTCTAGAACATGGTCTGTGTTGTTCTCTTGTGCTACAATAAGCAATGTCTTAGAGGAAGAAAAGGAGAGAAGGAGGAAAGATGGAAAAGGAGTGGAAGGAAGGAGAGATGAAAGGGAGTAAAGAAAATAAACAAGGAGAGGAGGAAGAGAAGGGGGGGAGAGAGAACTTGTATATGTTCATGTTTCCTTTCTAGTTTTGAAGAATCAGTTTCTGGGACATAAAGTTAAGTTCCTTTGATTCTGAAAATATAAATATTTAAACCTCTATTGGGAGATATGCATGTGTAGAAAGTGTTTTAGTCCATTTTTTTTTAGAATATTAAGAATTTATCTTAAGTGGAATGCGGTAATCTTCATAGTGAAGATTCACACATTTTAACAACAGACGTTGTGAAGGGTCTAGCAGTCATTGACAAGGCAGCCGGAGCAAAGAGGCATTTGTTGTTTCCCCATCAACTTAAATAGTTTCCTGGACATGTTGGAATTAAAGAAGATCCTATGAAAATGCTACTACAGCACTCAAACTTCCCAACTGAGTATTAAATAATTATATTTAGAACTAAGTTCTACATTCTAACTTTCATCTGCAATTGAGGCGGCACCCCTTATTATTACACTGAAAATATGGGCTTCCTTAATTTTGTTTTCCTACATTTTTGTCTCTAATGCTAGAATAGTGGTCAAAACCACAGAGACTTGAGGGTTTTCAAATGTCTTCAAAATGCAGAATAATTATTCCCATTTGCATGACATCAGCCATTCTTGATGGTCTGATGACTACAGACAGAGCCACTGTGAGTTATCTTGAGTAAATTGAGATTTTTGAGCTGTCATCTCGCTTAGTTGATTCAGAAATTGCAGAAGTACTTAAACACACTTAAGACTGAGAAACAATTATGGGAAAAAATGCGTACAGATTTAGTTCTCATGTGACAGTTATGAGAAACTGTACTCCGCAGAATCTAGATGCAAAGTAGTTTTTACTTTTTCCAGACATACTACTCAGCCCCCCACCCCCCGCCATGAGAGAGGCTCTTTCTATTTTTGAATGAGACCACTCTTAGATATTGATTTCCTGAAACCTTGAGCTATTGAAATGTCAAACCGACTTGTTTTATTGTATCATTTTACTAAATCTTTGAGAAGTTCATATAGTGCGTTTTCATCATATTCTCCCCACTCCTCTTGGACACAGGTCCACCCACTGGAGCGTGGTCAACCTACCAGGAGCCACACCTTTTATAAAAAAGCGACTCTCCCTCCTCCAATAACCAACAACTATTCATAGCTCCCTAGTTAGGGGACAAGGGCTCTGGCTCGTTCCTCCTCCATGCCAGGATTGTGATGATGGGTGTCACCTCATCTTCTTGTCGCCATCTCATGCTGGCACCCACAGTTGCTGTGGTTTGTGAGTTACAGAAGTCCTGTCATGTCACAGAAGACACTGCTTTCTCTGGTTAGTCTTTCCTCCTCGCTTCCGTTTTGGTACTTGAGCTTTAGAAGAGGAGTGTCCCATAGCTGCCCCATTTGTGGGTAACGATACCACTGGCATTCTCTGTACTTAGACCAGGTGTAAGTTTCTGTGTAAAGCACTATGCGAAGGTGCTTCTCTGAGAAGGTCTGAGAGCTGAACCAATGTGTGGGGACAAAGATAGGAATTTGGACCTCAGCTGACATTATGTCCATTTATCAGAATGACTGTAGCAGATCCACCCTCAGGGCCTGGGAGCTCCCTAGCCTGGGTTCTTGGCTAGGTTTACAATACAGCTTTGTGTTTCCTCCTCAAGAGTGGGCCTTAAATCCAACCAGCAAAGGACTGGTCTACTTTTAAAACTCTAAACGTACAACCAGTTTAAAGGTTTTCTGTTCTCAGTGACAGATGGGCTGTGTCCTGAAGGACTGAGGTGTGCTCATTTACATATGGCACGCGCTTCAACTCCAGGCTCAGGGCACACAGACATCTTCTTTCTCCATCCCCACTACCTTAGGGAAGACAGACAGAAGCAGAAGTTAAGTCTTCATTCACCCAGGGCACCCAGGCCACTCCCCTTCCCCAGTGTCCTGTTCTCTGGGCATCACTGAGTGCCCGTGTCAGGCATGAACTTGCTGATACTCCAGGGATGTGCTGTGCTCCCTAAATGGCCCTGCTGTGTCTGCATGTTACAGGCCTCTCAGCAGTCCCTCAGTCACTGTACCCTGCAGTTAGTCTGTGTGGTCTTCTATGGTCCTTACAAGTCTCTCTTTAGTTTGGCAAGGAGAGTCACACACCGCCTTTTCCTGCACCGTGCACAGACTTAACAAGAGTGCTGCAAACCAAGACACATAGAGAACAACAAGAGTTCAGGCTGCCACTAACTACCCCCCTGGCAAACTGCCTTACTTCCCCTTTTTGGTGATGAACTAAACCAAAGGTGAGATACACCAGTTAGCTGTTGCAAAGATATGTGGGGGAGTGTGGGAGCCTAGTTTATCTTTGCTGTACTCCTTGGGTCTTGGGAGTTTTCTTGGCATCCCCTCACTTGAATTAAGGAAGTATTGAAGGGCAATCACACTTATGTCTGTCTGATATTTACTCCCTCATAGAGCAGTAACTGCACTGTCAGGACAGCGTGGCTTTCTTGTCCGCCCCACCTCCACCCCCCAAGTGCTTTCTCTTTGTGGATGATGGCACTGGAGGGGGCAGGTGTAGGATAGCAGAAAGTATCTTCAGATCTGTTAGTAATCTACCAAAAGGTGATTGTCTCTAATTTCCTGCAAGCTGCCTTCAGAAAGTGAATTTTGTAGGCCTTTATCCTCTACTCCACTGAGATTTTAAATATATTCGGAGACCCAAGGAGCTGCCCTTAATTTAGTATCTCTTAAGGGTCTGGTATGTCACTCTCCATTAAGTAAAATAACTTCTAGTACTGCAGTTATTTTTGTCAGAGACAGACTTCTGAGCCCAGAGACACGTTTCTATCCCCTGATTTGAAAAGCAAAGGAAAAATCCAACAGCGAGGAAGTCTTTGTGTTCTTTTTATTTTTTATGATTTGATGTCTCACCGTGGAACTCTGTCTTCAGTAAAGGGGTTGCAAAGGTCAGAGCCAGCAGCTTTGGGCCTTGAGCAACAACCCTCGGGGGTGAAAATACGTCTCAATCTTTTTATTTTGGGCTGTATAGCCAGGCTTTTGGGTTCTCTTTACTAACTCCCTATGCAACTCCTGTCCCTTCCAACCCATCCCGAACACTAGGTAGGAGAGAAAGAAGGTCAGAGGGGAGAGAAGATGTCGATATTGTGAGACTACTTCCTGCTGATTAGGGGCATCAAGTTCCTAAGGGCGAGTTTGATCTTTGTAGTCAGGGTGTCTCCAACCGGGAACCAGCCATCCAGCAAACAGCAACAAATAGCAACCAGCAACAGGAGCAAACCTCAAGCAGAAACAGCAGCAGGAGCAAACAGGGGTGGCAGCATCGGCAGCTGCAGCCCCTCTCTGGGCTCTCGCATTTATCAAGAGTCCTCAGGATTCCAAAATAAACTATCCTCAGCTGTCAAAATCGTACCCCTGACAAATCATAGTCAGCTGCTGTGGTCAATCTGAAGCAGCCCCACGTTGCACACCTGGGATTAAAACAAAAACACATTCCCATAGCATTTCCGTGTTTTTAAAGAAACCACCAATTCTCACTATAGGGCTGTCAATTACTATCTGTGTATATGGCCACAGCAAGAGAAGGCCAGGCCAGTGACCCCTCCTGGTGACACAGTTATACCCCAAAGCTTGAAATCTGGACTGATGAGAGTGAATTCAGAGACCACCTACTTACTTGCACCCTCAGAGCCATGTTCAGGATAAAGCACTCAGGTGCCGCTGAGAAGTTAAAAGCAAGCAAACAAACGAAGAGCAAACATTCAGATCCCCAGAGCATTTTTAAAAGGAACCTCTTAGACTCCTTTCCCTGGTGCTCTTTCTGTCCTGAGCCCATACACTTCAAGGCCTGTAGTAAGGCTTCTACCCCAGCTCTGAGAAGTTATGTCATCTGTTTATAAACAGGGAGAGGGAGAGAGGGAGAGATTGAAATGTTCCATTGTGGGAACAGGACAAACACATTGTGACAGAAGTTCCCCGAAGCTTTGTTCTCTCCCGTTTTCAGCTTCCACGAATAGTCAGCTCTCTGGGTGCATCTCTGTTTGTACTAGCACCCTCTCATCTTTCTAATGGCTTGTTTGTTCAAAAATGCGGAGGCTGTTGCCAGAAGAGATAAGACTCGGCATTTCACTAACATGATTACAGCAGACTAAAAATCAACAGCCGTCAAGCAGGTATGTGACGAGGAGAGCATTGTGAATGACGCCCTAACCTGGGGTTTGAAAAATAAAAAGGATTCTAGGGCTAGACAGATGCCTCAGTAGTTAAGAGCCCTGGCTGCTCTTGGAGAGGACCCAGGTTCATTTCCCAGCATCTACATGGTAGCTTATAATCACCTGTAACTCCAGTTGCAGGGGATCCAATTCCTTCTTCTGGCCTCTGTGGGCATGGCATACACACAGTGCGCGCTCCCTCCCTCTCCCTCTCCCTCTCCCTCTCCCTCTCCCTCTCCCTCTCCCTCTCCCTCTCCCTCTCCCTCTCCCTCTCCCTCTCCCTCTCCCTCTCCCTCTCCCTCTCCCTCTCTCTCTCTCTCTCTCTCTCTCTCTCTCTCTCTCTCTCACACACACACACACACACACACAGAGTTAAAACATTCATACAAATTAAAGAATGAATACATCTTTTAAAAATAAATATTATTTTAAATCCCAACTCATTAATCAACAAGTACCAGTTGGTAATGTTATCTACAACTAAAATTAAATTAGAATATTGATGTGAGTTCTTGAAGAGTGATGTCATGAGTTAATAGTTTTTTCTGGATCTTTATTTCCCCTCTGTTTTGTGTCAGAAGTGAGGTTAAGATGCTGTGTGGTCAGAAAGGTCATGTGAAATCTCTCTCTCTATGGACTCCACAGAAGACTGACTGGCTTCGGGATTGTTAGCCTTAGGAAACCTTGGGTAACACCCAGTGCTAACTTCCAGGTGAAGTTTCACTTCCTTGGACCCACCTTTTAAAGAACACTTAAGCTAAAATACTACCATATAGTGAGTTTACAGCTGCTCCTCTCAGTGCTTGTCCAGGGGCCTTCTCTGCTCTCCGACATCAACGTTCTGATTGCTTTGCAGGTACTTCCAGATTTGTTACATTTGATAACACATGCAAGTTCAATTGACTTCATCACAGATGTGTAAGGAGAGGATGGACGGGTTAGTGCTCCTCTATGGGCGGATACCTAGACTGGGTTTCCATACCCTGCCAGAATTCCTTCTTTTGAATGTGCACTGAAAGGCATTCTAGACGCTAGGGTAGAATGTCTGTCTCCATCAATTTTAGAGCAACACAGGTGCCAGAGAATTCTTCACACTTACCCGGAGGCTATCTTTTCATACTTTGCCTATCAAAGATCTGATGTATACTCTCTGGGAGCAGGCCAGATGAAGTCTGTGTCTACTTGCCAATGACAGATCTTAACCTCATGCCAACTGTTTTAATAATCAAACATTACAGTAGCATCAGTAGTAAGGTACAATGCTTAGGAATCCTTTGCAGTTGTGGTAGAATTTTTCTAACTGAAGGTCATACAACCCCAACCTTTACTTGAGTTGTGACAGGTGATGGGTTGGCTCTAGCTATAAAGCTGATTCTTTGAGAACTGCATGGCACCACCCTCATCTGACTGGCATGGGAGTTCTCATTCCTCCGTGTTCTGCTGAAAACTTGTTCTAACTGAAAACACACCTGGCCAGTCAATGGTTTCATATGCATATCTTCTGATCTCTGGGGATTGGCAAAAGTTTACATAAAACAAAATTAAGTAACGGGTGTGGAAGGATCTTCCCAGTTAGAAATTGTTGTCCTAGCACCGTAGTTGGAGTCTGAGACTGAATCTTAGTGTCTCCATTAACTAGTAGCCCAGCAGTAGTCGCACTGCCTCTTTGTGCCGTGGATTTCCGTCTAAGCTGGAAATCAAAACGTACCTGGGGTATCAGGAAAAAATACCTTTAGTGTCAAGAGGAGAGTGTTTTCAAAGTGGTCTTCCTTATTCTATGAAATAAATTCTTAACTTTCCCACCAGCTCTGAAATTCAGTACATGAATCATATTTTATTCAGTTCTGTGTTTGTCTTTTCTTCGAAGGTGTCAGCTACTCCTACAGGGAAGCTCAAGGGATCTGTTTATGAAGAAAGTCTAGAGTGTAGTTGGGTCAGGATGTAAGTGATGACACTGAGGGCAGAAGAGCCCTGTTGTTCCAATCCAAGGTCACATGGTTGCCTCTGTATGATCTCTAGGGATTGAGATCCGTGATGCTTCCTTTCACTCTAGCAGTCAGACTTTTCCAATGTAAATGGAACAGTCTTCTGCTCCCCTCCCAGCCATAGAATCCACTACATTCGGTATCCTTATAAACCTGAGGCCCTGGGCTATGTCTTGCCTCTTCCTCCTCTTAAGTAAGCATTTTGCTCCATATATGAGAGGTGCCTGGACTAGCCTGTGCCTTTTCCACACCAAGAACCCTTGCACTTCCACTATGGGTGTACGACTTACAGGCTTGGGTGTGGATTGGAGACATGGAGGAGAGCACAGAGCACGCCAGTTCCTGCCTTCCACCTTCTTTTTTGAGGCGGGTTCTCTCTCGTTGTTGATTGCCATGGGGCGTCATGCTCCAGATGAGCTGGCCTGTGAGCTGCTGAGGAATCAAATCTCTGACTCTCATCTTGCCATGAGTCTATGGGATTACAGATGCGTTCTACCACATCACAGCATTTATATGAAGTATGGGGGTTGAACTTAGGTCATCAAGCTCACAAGGCAAACACTTTTACCCACTAAGCCATCTTCCTAGCCCCTTGTTCTTGTTCACTGTAGGAGACTGGAAACATGGCATGCTTTTCAATGAATTTGACACCTCTTCATTTCTTACATTTCTTATGAGGATGTGACAAGTTATGATATTTATAGTTAATCTGACTTTTTCTTGCATTTAGTAAAAAGCAATTATAATCTTTTCAACTTCCTGTATTCTTAGCAGCTATCAAACTTGGTATTTTTACATGTGGCATTTCAGACTATCATTATTATACAGGAGTCTCATTTATTTTGATGAATGCAGTTATAATAAATGAATTTATATCTTGAATATTTCATAGTGCTAGATCATTTCAAAGTTCTCATTATGCTCTAAAAATAGTTGTTAATTATTTTAATAAGATTATGGAAATAAAATAATGACCTATATAAATACTTTATAAATATTCCAGAGAATTAGACAATGTAATATTTTCTGTTAGAAAAGGAAAGAGAAGGAGCTGGAGAGATGGGTCAAGAGTTAAGATCACTGACTGCTCTTCCAAGAGGACCTGAGTTCAATTCCCAGCACCAACATGGCAGCTCACGCCTGCCTGTAGCTCCAGTTCCAGTGTTTCTGACACCTTCACACAGGAATACATGCAAGTAAAACACCAATGGGCATAAAATAAAAATAAATTATATATTTAAAAAGAACTTGTATTTTAAAAGGGAGGAGAATTGATATTGATCCTGGTCATGGGACTAATGTTGTTGCTCTGTATATGGTACCCAAAAGATTGACATGATTGTTGTACACATCCCTTCCCCAAGACTGAAAGCAGACCTTTCAAAGCACCAGTTATCTAAAGAGTCAAAGTAAGAGACTTTGGTCACGTGACTAGAGGGAGCTCTTTGGTTTATTTTGTTTTCCTAGATAAACTAGTTTCCGTCAAATTTTAAAGTCATTTGCCTTAGAAAAAATACAATCCAAATCATGGTTATAAGAACATTGTATGACATTTTCTATGAAAAATATATAGTTATACAGAAATTTAAAACTTAAGCCTCTAATAGACTTTACTATTATTTGTATTTTATGTGGATGGACATTTTTGTCTGCATGCATAAGTGAACCAGGTGCCTGCAATGGCTTCAGAGTCCAGAAGAGGGTGATGGCTCCCCTGCAACTAGAGAAAGATATATGTGAGATTTTATGGGTGTAGCTTCTGACATTACCAGGAGACACCAACTCACAGCAAACTTCTTGATCCTTTGGACCTTGCAATCTCTCTGTCCCCTTTTCTTCAGTGTTACCTGTGTCTCCGGTGCCAGAGTGCTTTGTATCTGTATCCATTGGGACTTAGCTCCACACCTGTGCATTTTGATTGGTTGTCGGTTTCTGTAATGGGCCCCATGCACTGCAAAAAGAAATTCCCTTGATGAGGGGTAAAGACTAAAGTTATCTATAGGTATAAGGACAAATAAGCTAAACAAGGATGACATCATAGATACGTAAAAGTGGATGAGGAAAAGCACTTGAAGCTGTACATAGCTATGCACAACTAAGGCATGCTGCGAATGGAAGACGAATGCACTGATTGGTTCTCTAATACCAAATAATCAGCCCTGAAAACACACACAAGTAAGATTATAAGTCTGCTCGGGTTACATTTAGGAATATATTTGTATATGCATATACATATATTCATGTAACAATAATTAATGAATAAAGAGGTAATGAATTTGAAAGAGCAAAGGTGTATATGTGAAGGTTTGAGTAGAGGAGAAATGATGTATTTATATTATAACCTCAAATAGAAAAGAAAAGCATTGGGGGAGGGGCAGAGGGAGAGCGTTTTGAGCCACCAGGTGGATCCTCTTGCAAGAGCACCAAGTGCTCTTAACTGCTGATGTACCTTTACAGGCCAAATCATCACACCTTTTAAAGTTAATGCGTCAAATGAATAATGAGCTATCAAAATCTTCTAGAGCTAGCTTAGCGTTCTCTGTCTTAAAAGATGTTTGAGGCTCCATAGTATTACCTACAAAAGAGTTACTGGGTCTAACAATTACACAGTCGATGGCTTCAATATCTGATCGCTTCGTTGCATGTCTCTCTTGTTAGTGATTTGATTGAAAGTCACACTTACAGTGAATTTTTTTATACTTGCAGGTTTTATATGGGGAGAAATTAAGCAGATGTGGGATGGCGGACTTCAGGACTACATCCATGACTGGTGGAATCTGATGGACTTTGTGATGAACTCCTTGTATCTGGCGACAATCTCCTTGAAGATTGTCGCGTTTGTAAAGGTAATTGCTCTTCACTGTGTTGCTAATGCATGCATCTAACTCTTAAAGGTACATCTTCAGTTGCTGTTAATTTGATTAAGAGACCCTTGCATGTGGTGTTTACCACCTTCTTGTTTTATACATCGGGCTGAAGTACAGAAACAATGCCTGTCCTACAATTCCTGTAATAAGCACTTCAAAGCTGCTACCATTTTTGCCTTTCTGCTAATTTAAGATGATTACTTCAAAATGAAATGGCACTCCCAACTCTAGTTCTGTCTAATTCTAAAGAAATTCTTCTTCAAACATTGCTTACATTTTGTCAACCCAAACCTATTTTTACAAGATATAACAAAAAGATACATTTTTATGGGCAAATCAAAATATTACTCTTCAAAAGCACTGATATGATTATTTCAACTTTTACTAACAGTTTGGTGTGTTGGAACATAATAGAATTTCTTGTCTATTCAGGGTCTATGACACTGTCTGTCTGAAATCTCACACACCCTGCAGGGTGTACACCAGTCCCATGCAAAACTACATAGTTTACATAAAGCATTTAGTTCTGCAATGACAACTGAGATTTGTATACTTTGAGAGACTTGTTTCAAACTAAAGTATTTTGTTTTCCCTTTCCCTTTCCCTACTTGTACTTTGTCTCTTCCTTCTTGTCTCCTTTGAAACATAATTTGCCAAAATAATTAGCGAATTGGTTTATGGGAAAAAAAGAATAGATTCTGATTGAGTGCCACATGAATAATACATGCAGTTTATCATTTTAAAAACAGCATACTTGAGAGTTCTTATGCACTTAGTGTAGCGCTAAACAATGTTCCTGTTCTCTGTGAATATTCATGTATTGTAGGAACAAAACTGCCCAAATTGGGAAAGTTACAGTTTCTAGCTCTCGTTCAACTAAAATGTTGCCAACATTCACTAAAATACCAAAGAAACACAGTTTCTATTAGTTTTATGAAAAATAAGACTGACATCTTGTTGTAATTGTTTGGGATTTATTTCTTTTCTTTATCAACATCACACTTGTACATATTTATGAGATGCAGTATAATACTTTACCACATGTCTAGAAAATGTAGATCAGGGTAATTACTGTTTACATATCTTTATTATTTATGTGTGGAGCCCTCAAAGCCTTCTATTCAGACTCATATATATGTATATATATATATATACACACACACACATATATATTATGTGTGTATGCAGTGTATGTGTGTGCAGTGTGTGTGTGTGTGTGTGTGTGTGTGTGTGTGTGTGTGTGTGTTTATTTGGCATTACAATAGTTCTAAGAGTTGAGCTTTCAACACATGAACAAACAATTATCCTGTATTTTTGGAGCCTTGCCCCAGTTCTTCTTTTCTCTCTCTCTTTTCTTAATTTTAAATTTGAGGGTTTTTTGAGAATTTCCAACATAGTTACTGTATTTACATCATATTTATTTCCATTCTTCCCCTTCCAACTCCTCTTGTGCTCCCAACTCCTTGCAAATTCATGACCTCTTCTTTAATTACTATTGTTACTTATCTCAATTGTCCTCTACTGTTTTCTAGCCCCCTTTGATGACCTCTAGTGTCCAGTGTTTAATTTTCAGATTGATATTTGTCCTCTACATACGATAGAGAAGAGTGTGTTGCAAACCTGTCTGTTTCTGGCTTATTTCACTTAGCAGAAATTCCTGGTTCTATCATGTTTCTTTAAAGTGATGACTTCATTTCATTTCTGTTGCATATCCTGTTTTATGTGTGCTGCATTTTATTTATCCATTCTCCAATAAGTAAGTTGATTGATTGTCTCTACCATTCCCTGTTGTTATCGACACTGATGCCACAAGAGTACAGATATTTCTTTAACATTATTTCTCATTTGTGTTAGTTATTTGAGAATTTCACACAGTGTATCTTGATCGTATTCATCATTTTCCTCAGTGCCTTCCAGACCCACCCCACTTCCCTACCAACTCAACTTTATATCCCTGCTCTTTCCTAGTATGCACTGCCCATACACTCATAGGTGACTAGCCTTCCACCATAACACGACTGACCAATTAGAGACTACAGCTGTAAGGACAAGTGTCTGTCCCTTTCCCAGAGCTATCAATTGCTAAGGATGGGACTTTATGGCCACCTTCCTGTCTCCATAGTGGGATGCATGTGGCTTGAGCTTGTATAGGTCATCTACATGCAATCACAAACACCGTGAGTTCATAAGTACGAATTACCTGTTTTGTCTGGAGGACACTGTTTCACTGTAGTCACCCACCACTCCTTGTTCTCACAATCGCTCTGTGCTGGCTTCAACAACCATTCTTGAATCTTGGGGGGAGGGAGGAGTGTGATATAGGAGTTATAATTTAGGCCAAGAATTCCACGGTCACTGACTATAACTTGTGGATCTCTTGTTAATTTTTACCTACTATAGAATAGACATCTCTGATGAGGCCTGAGACATGCATTAATCTATGGTGCAATGACAATTATTAGGAGTCAATTTAACAAACATATTGGCTTGCTATTTTGACATAATTTCCTATTCTAATAATGGCTTTTCAGTATTCAGTTTTTAGTTTTGTAAGGATCCTTAGATATTGTTCTGCCTCATGGAGGTACTGGTTTATATCCCCACCAGCACTTTTAAGAGTCTCCTTTGGTCTTCATATGTACTGTGCGTAGTTATGTTTTGACCTATTTAACAATAACTATTCTGTCTTGGAAAAATGACATCTTATTTTGACTTTGATTTGCATTTTTGTGATGATTCATGACACTGGACTTTGTGTCATGTGCTCATTAGCCACTTGATTTTCATCTTCTGAAAAATATCTATTCAGACCACTGGCCAATTTTAAAAACTGAGTCACAGGCAGGCAGATCTCTGTGAGTTTGAGGCTATTATGGTCTACAAAATGAGTCCAGGCCAACCAAGACTACACAGAGAAACCCTGTCTCAAAACAACAACAAAAACAAAAACAAAAAACAAAAATAGCAAACAAACAAAACAAAAAGAAAGAAAGAAATTGAGTTACTTGGTTTTTCTTACTGTTTTGTAGTTGAAGGAAGACACTTTAAAGATTGAATCAACAAAAGAATTTAAATAAAATTACCATAAAAACATTTCAAATAAGATAATTTTCACTCACATTATTATGATGCCACTTCTGATGCAGGTGTTTCTCCTTTGTAAGAACTCAAGTGTTTATTATATACATTTATAAAGATGAGTTGAGTATTTATATGGGAGAAGGGGATAGGGAGACAGATAGACAGACAGGCAGACAGACAGACAGAGAGACAAAGAGACAGAGACAGAGGAACAGAGACAGAGGGAAGAGAGGACACTAATCCCATTGAGAACATGTTCCCAGTATAGACCTTGTACACCTTGTCTCACAGGGACTCTGCAACCTCCCCACCCCCATTGTTACCACAAGATGTCAGTCCTTTGAGGACATTGAAGATCCGGATGAAAGCACAGCCCTTGACACCAAGGCTGCACATGGTGTGACTATAGCTTATACCACTTCCTACTTGCACTGCTTGAAACAAATTACTTAATGTCCCAAATATATTTTCTTGAAAACAGTAATAGTCATTAATCTTAATAGAATGGTTTAAAAATGTGAGAAGTTAATATAAACGTTACCATTTTCTTTGACTTTGTATAATGTCCTAGTTTGGCTTCTGCCACTGTGATAAACACCAAGACAAAAGCAACTTGTGGAGGAGACGGCTTATTTCCTCTTGCAGCTTACAGTCCATCATGAATGGAACTTCAGGCAGGAACCTGGAGGCAGGAACTGAGGCAGAGTCCATGAAGGAGTGCTGCTTACTGGCTTGCTCTCCAAAATTTGCTCAGGTTGTTTCCTTATACAGTCCACCAGCACAGAAGTGGCACCACCCACAGGGCCGCACCATCCTATATCAGTCATTAATCAAGAATATGCCCCCACAGACTGCCCTCCAGGCCAGTCTAATGAAGGTCATGGTCTAACCAATGAAGCTTAGGAGGACATTCTGGATCATAGTATGGCCACAGCCACTTTCATATTACATCCACCTAAAAGATTTACTCATATTGATTGACAGGTTGGCTTTTAGGAGTATGCATAAACTCATAAAGGGCATGAAGATGAAGTAGCATATTTTCCTATAGTCTAGGAATTTATGATTTAGTGTTATAATTTGATTCATCATCTGCTTTTAACCCCCTGCCAAGGCCTTCCTGACTTCAGGCCCTTCTCCCTGTCTCCAAACCCTCAGCTATACCCAGAAGCCCACATTTCTACAAATAATTCACCTTGTGCATCTCTCATGTCCTTAAACATGTGTGATTTTAGAGTTCCACATGTAAAGACCTTCAGAAGACAGTGCTCCCTTCAGGAGACACTAGGAGCATCACAGCACATGACTGATTTCATGTCTACAAAAAGGAGAAGTTCTCTTAGAGAAATTGCTCTGAGTAGGAAGGAAGTCTACAGTGAAAGTTACATCATAGTACGAGTATAGTAAAATACAGTTACTTGATGGGGTGGGGACATGTACATGATAGTCTGAGAAAGGTAAAAGATGTTTACAATGCCCCCTCTTCTGGCCCTCACAGATTATTCTACAACGTTCGGCTCCCATCTTGAGCCTTGATGTCCACTTATCTCCTTTTGAGGGAAAAATGGGTGGTTCTTGACTAATGTCTGTCACATAATCGTCTAACTCTGTGGCTTTGTGGCTTCTTCTTTCATCATTAGTGGGTACCTTAAAGACAGAACTTAGCTATCTTTAGCTGTCCAATCTAGGTTTCATGGATGAGTAATGGATGAAAAAAATTACTAGAATTTGCCTTAATTCTCTAGAAAGGGCTAAACATTTATGGAATGGCATTTTAGTAAGAATGTAGCAAAACTGAAAATCTAGAAGAATCAAAAGCACTTGTACGTTTGAGTCAAGGAATTGAATGCAAGATACAGGTTTCATCTGTGAACTGTTAAAAAGTCAAAATGTCATTTCCAGGAAAATGCAGTCATGGAGAATATTGATACATGGAGTGGCCAGTGTTACCCTTTAAAAGATAATTTAGCCATGAATAAATGATATGTTACAAGACAGAGCAGTTAGGACAAGTCACATGTCCTTGTGATAATGGAGAAAAGAGGGGAACCTTCTGAGAAACAGTGAGAAATATGAACAGATGTTTTGCTTGGTCTTGGGTCTGGGAACGTGCATGCACGTCCCTCAGATCAGGAAGCCTAAATGGAGGGATTGAATGATAGTGTATTTTATATTCTGTCTGTAGGTTTGAGGTATCCAAATGGGAAAAGTCATCCTGTCAAGAGAGTGTAAAATGGCTCTAGAAGGCAGGAAGTCTGGACTAGAGATGGAGACTTGGGGTTCATCTTCAAAGCTAATAGTAAGGAAGGTATCTGGGAGAATTGGTGGATGGGAAGGAACTGAGCAAGCAAGCTTATCATTAAAGAGCAGGTGAGAGAGAGGAACTTGATGTGCTATTAATGCAACCCTGCATAGAGGTGGAGTTTCAAAGATGAAAATGGCTAATTTTATTTATTTATAAATTTTTGTTTGTATATTTATTTCATAGATTAGTACTTTATTCATATTATTTCTATCCTCCTCCCTACTCCACCTCCTCCTATGTTTCCCATACTCTCTCTCAAATTAATGACCTTTTCTTTAATATCTCTCTCTCTCTCTCTCTCTCTCTCTCTCTCTCTCTCTCTCTCTCTCTCTCTCTCTCTCTCACACACACACACACACACACACACACACACACACACACACACACACTCTTACTCACATGCACAGCCTGCTGAGTCCACTTAGTGTTACTCATATGTACATGTATGCAGGGCTTGCCCCTTGGGGTTATATAACCTATCTGGGGCTCCTCCCTGTAGAAGACTGCATCTCCCCATCTCAGCAGCCATTTATTGCCTATAGCTCTTCATCTCGGGGTGGGGCCTTGTGAAATTTTCCCCATTCACATTGGTAGGTCAATTGGTGTTGACATTGTGTGGGCCTTGTTTAGGTGACCATATTATTAAGATATCTGTGTGCAGCTAACCTGTCACTGTTTCACAGCAGCTCTTACAACCTTTCCACCCCCTCTTCCAAGATGTTTCCTGGGCCTTAGGTATAGGGGTACATTATAGATATATCAGCTGAAGCTTGGCACCCCACAGTCAGTTGTTCTCTACATTTTGACCAGTTGCAGATTTCTATAATGAAAAAAAAGTGACATTAAATTTTTTGATAATTGAGCAGAAGAAAAAAATAAATTTTTATATATTCATTTGTCCTTTCTTTGGTGAGTCTGTTTCTTTGTCGATTTCTTCTCATATCTTGAATTGTCTTCATTATTTTAGTTAACAGCTTGTATTATTACATTCTTTAATGAGGAATTTATTCATATCCTCTTTCAGATCCTTGAACATATTCATAGCTGCTGTTTTGATGTCCTTCTCTTGTGATTCAGCTAAACTGATTTTCTCGGTGAATGTTACAATAGGAGCACTGCCTTATGGTAGAAGCACACTGCCTTGCGTGGTGGTTGTATTTTTGTGCTGGGATCTAGGCATCTGGGGTTATGACATTTATACTGTTCTTGGTGTAGATACCTGCTCTCACCTTCATTGTGTGGGTGTTTGGTTCTTTGGTTTCTGTTACCCCACTCTCACAGATGTAGACCAGAAGAATGAAGGCTTGTTTTTCAGTGTTAGGGCCACTCTGAGTCTTGGGGTTCAGACTCTGATTGGTCCAAGATCTGAAGTCCTGGTTGGAACTCTGGTTTCTGACTCCAGGCTGTATTGATAAATGCAATGAATACAATGAGTAGAGTGTGTGGTAGGCTAGGGGACTGGCTCTGAAGGGCTCTTGAGTGACTTGGGTCCAGTCTTACTGTTCTATTGCTGTAAAAAGGCACCGTGACCGCAGCAACTCTTTTAAAGGAAGGCATTTAATTGAGGCCTTGCTTAGAGTTTCCGAGGTTTCGTTCTTTATCATCATGGTAGGAAGCATGGCAGCACACAGGTAGAAATGGTGCTGGAGAAGGCGCTGAGAACTACATCCTGATCTACTGGATGGCTGAGAGAGACAGCGTGGGACTTGATTGGGCGTTTTAAATCTCAGTGTCCACTCCAAGTGACACACCTCCTCCAACAAGGCCACACCCACACCTCATAGTCCTTTTAAATAGTGCTACTCCCTGGTGATCAAGCCTTCAAATCTGTGAGCCTATGGGGGCCATTCTTATTCAGACTGCCACAGGTCTACCTCCACACAGGGAAGCAGAGGCAGAACTAGGTTGCTGGGTAGTCACATAAGAATGGCGGGGAGCTCAGAGGAGTGGCTGAGGGGAGTGGCAAGGGCCCAGGCTCCAGACCAATAGGAAACTGAGGCTCAAGCTGCTGGAGGTAGGCTAGGAGGAGGAGCTGGAACCAAAAGTAAAATTTCAAATTAATGTGTCGATACCCAACAATATGCCCAAATATGGCCAAATACTTCATTCTTTATAGATTTAAAGAACATTGTGGGTTTCAAAGCTTTTTAATTGCTTCTTGGTACAGTTTACTCAGTTTATCAGTTTACCTTTTGTGTTTGGTTTTTGTTTTTCTGGGGTTTTTTGTTTGTTTGTTTGTTTTGTTTTTTGAGACAAGATTCTCTATGTAGCCTTGTCTGGCATGGACTCACTTTGTAATCCAGGCCAGCCTTGAACTCACAAAGATTTGTCTGCCTCTGCCACCCTGGGTGCATGTGCCACCACACCTGGCAACTGCTTTCTGTTTTTGAGATAGTCTCACTGTGCAGCCCAGGCTAAAACCTTGAACTCACCAAATAGTTCACACTGCCCTCCAACTTACAATCCACTCTTTTGAGTCTTGGGTGTGGGATTAAAGGTGTACAGTGCCTCGCCTATTTAAGAGCCTAAAAGATGTGTATGTGTATGGAAGAGGAGATTTTAAGGCAAAACGTGAAAGAATGAGTTCAAAGGCCGACTTCCCGTTTATGTTTATGCTTATGTTTACTGTTTATGTCTCTGACAGGAAGCAAGGGGTCTGTATCAGCAAAAACCCGGCAGATTATTGATTTACATTGTGATCTTAACATCCAATCCCATGTTCCAATTCCCCGGTGGGGGATGTAATGTGAGCCAGATGCGCCCAGTGCACAAGAGGATTATCCCACAGGAAAGGATATTGGAAATTATGAATCCCAGAGTTTACAGGATGCAGCTGAGCTAGCTGCCCATCTTTCCCCTGGGGAGAGAAAGACCTTAACTTTCTTAAGTAAATAAATATTCTCTGGAGAACATGGTCCTTGGGTTTATTAGCCAGAGAATGGAAGTCCATGGCTCCAGAGGAGATATTTGTAAGTCCCTCAGGAGCCCTTGTAACTTCTCCTGATGGTAGTCTGCCATTACAAAACCATTAAATCTGGATACCAGAAGTATTTGCTCAAAAAGCCCTGACTATGTGTAGCTGTGTAACTGTGCTGATGTTTGTAAAGCTTCATTCCCTAAGAGCGGGCAACCACATAAGACGCTGAATCCCGTGTGACATCTAATACTCAAGCAAAAGTAGAGTCTTGTGTTTTAGATGTTTCCCTTGCCACTCTTTCAGTCCTAGCCAGGATCACTCCCTAGGAACGGTTCTGTGCACACCAGGTCCTTAGAAGAAACAGATGCTGTTACAGTGTGATGTGTCGACGGCTTCTACCTCAGGTTGTCTCCACCTGGAGCAAAACTCCTAATGAGGCGTCGGCTCTCCTCCAGATGGAGACTCTGAAAGCCTTGACAACATACAGATCCTATCCATTTCTAACCTCTCCTTCCCTAGCTCCACAATATGGTGTGCTAGTCTCCTTAAGTGTTTCTCTTATGATTAGTTGTATCTGTCTGTGTCCTAGTCTAAGAGTACATTATGGGTAAGAATGTCCCTTAAGTACTCACTGTACACGGTGTGGCAGATTGAACATTTTGAACCACTTAAAAAAGTGCTTGCATTGTTACCAGTATACTTCCCCTTTCATACTGTATATAGCTTGTTATTCAAGAACACTGACTCAGATTTTTAAAAATAATCATCTATTTTTGTTCAGACTTGATTATTGTATAATGTCACTCAAGCCAAGAGTCTAAAAGTTGAACCTGATCAGTTGAGTAAGCCAAGAAGGTGGGTTCTTTGCAAGAAAATAGAATGACAAGGTAGCAGTCAAGAACTAATTGATAAGCATGTGAAAAATATAATACACTGACATAAATCAAAAGTAAGAAAGGCGGGCCTGTACAGCCAAGTGGATTAAAGCCCATGAGTCACAAGTTAACGGATTTCTGTCTTTGTATGGCTCACTCTAGCTGCCACCATCTTAAAGCGTACACCTTCTAAAGAGTGGCTGAGGTGGGCTGGAGAAAGCACCGCAGAACTTAACTCGACCCTGTCAGCCTGTTGTACTTATATGTCCCCTCTATTTCTGTTTCCTCAGTACAGTGCTCTGAACCCACGGGAATCATGGGACATGTGGCACCCCACCCTGGTGGCCGAGGCTTTGTTTGCTATTGCAAACATCTTCAGTTCCCTGCGCCTGATCTCACTGTTCACTGCCAATTCTCACCTGGGGCCTCTGCAGATATCTCTGGGAAGAATGCTTCTGGACATCCTGAAGTTCTTGTTCATATACTGCCTCGTGCTGCTAGCTTTCGCCAATGGCCTGAACCAACTGTACTTCTACTACGAAGAAACAAAGGGGTTGAGCTGCAAAGGCATACGGTGTGAGAAACAGAATAACGCGTTTTCCACGTAAGTTGGAAAGGCATTTCTCCTGGTAATGTTGGGCACAGTTAAGGCATATGACTTCACAAAATTTGAAAAAAAAAAAGCCCCCACAAGGATTACAAAGGAAATGCAGAATTAAAGCTGCGGGTAGTGTAGGAAATGGAGTGACCATGGCTCTGAATGAAAATGCATTCTTCTGGCCTTAAATATAATACTGAGTCCATTTATTTTACGTTTTAGTAAATGGCCTTTTCTTTTGAATGACCTCATAAAAAGGAAGAGGTATATATCCTGTTTGAAAATGTGGGATTCAAAAAGGAAACTTGTGTATTATTGACATCTTATAAGTATGCATGTGCGCTCAATCTTGTTGAAAAATCCAAGTGCTTTTCTGCATTTCCACATGGCCCTTCATATGTTTCTTTCAATTTTTAGTGCAGGATGAAAAAAACATAAGCATGTAAAAATTACCCAAAATGAATGCTCAAGCCTAGCCATTATTGTTGCCTAGGTTACATTTCCTGTAATCTTGCAGGAGGATGAGCAGCCATCAAAGGCCACTGTCAGCTTCAGGTGACTTTCATAAGCAGGATTGATGGCAGCCCACACTCAGGAGAGACCTGTCTGTGTGCCACATCCCCCAGGCTTTCTGCCTGTGTCCATTTCCTTTCCACTGTAAGAAACAGAAGGTTAGCAAGTTGAGGAGCTGGTAACTTCTCTGTGTACAACAATCACAGCTAACTGCACACTTGTTTTGTCAATTTAACAACCTCCTTCATGGGCCTTCATTGAGTTATACACACTGCAGAAGAGTAATTGTCTAACTAGAGGGAAAGCAGGCATTTCACATAATCTGAATCACTCGTAGCTAAAATGCTCTAGCTGGTTTAATCCTGCATCTGTTTGTTTTCATCCTGATATTCAAAACTCCATGTTAATTAACCAACATCTGTTTATTTGCAGAGAGGATTTTAATCTCTCGCTTTTAGATTTGATCCAAACTAGCAGTCATAAGAAAAACATTGCAATCCTGGTTCCCCCTGTCTCATCTCAGTCATCCTCAGGTCGACTCCTTGGCCCTGACAAGTTAACTTGCTCACTTCGTCAGCTCTCTTCTGACCTTGGGCTGCGGGGAGGTCATGGAACCTCTTTCAGTGACATCCTTGTTCACTAGGACTTTACATGGCATCTTGGCTTTGATGGTTGACATTATCTGACGGCCATGTATGTGGGTTTTTTTTTCTTGTGACTTGGCCAAAAGCATTGAGGACAAGGGATCCACAAGGACCAGACACCACCACCTTCTCTCTGTACCTCTCAGAATCTTTCCGGATGTCATCTGGTGACTGATTGTCTCTGTGGCTTTCTGACAGAGTGCACTATCCCAAGCTCCATCTCTCTTAAAATCTTTGCTCCTTTCTAGTGCTTATCCCATTACAAGCTCTTGGTCGAGCCCTCTCCCTATGTGGGTTCCTATATCCTTCCCATGTATTCCTGAAGGAGCTTCTACACAGCACCTACAATGGAGTCACCCCCATCCCTCACCTTTTTAATTTAATGGAAAAGATCTCTTTTATAACCCAGCCCTTCCCACCACCTGGTTCCTCTGACATTAACAAGGCTACTCTAACGGTGTCCTAGTTTGTGGTACGCTAGCATTTCCAGGCATCCCCTTGTTCTTAATATTACCCTATTAGTAAGTAAGTCAGTCCCAAACCATTATGGCTTAGATGTCCAATGTAAATTACATGATATAAGTTTAATTCAAAACTAAGCATGTTGGACTGTTTTAACATAAGAATGGTTTGAGTTTATCTGTAGCCATGATTTCCTTCATGAACTGAAGGGCAATAAATAATTGCATATGTAAGATATTGTAAAACTAAATCATTTGACACCCTTCCTCAAAGATCAGATGTTTCATCTAAATTATTTTTTCCTGCAAATGGAAATTATGTTTTTCTCAATGATACTAAAAGCTACTAAATAATACAAGTAACCCCGACTATTATTAAATAGGCAGTGTTAGGCTTAAGCTTATCCTTAGCTGACTTTGCTTTGATGTAGCAGATGTCTGTCACTGTAAAAGGGACATATGGTGACGGTTGGTGTCTCTTTTTGTCTATACTCAGTCTCTGCTTTCTTTCACCCTCAGCTTCTCTTTCACACAACCTTTCCCCTTTTTACTACCCAGTGTTTCAGAGATCACATTCCAAATGGCATTAAAAATCAGTTCATGTAAAATGCCTAGCACAGTGCCCATGTTTTCGTCACAGGTCCTCACAGTCAGTAGGAAATCCTAAGCAGTATTGTTTTGAGGAAAGTGTCACTTCTCATTTCTTTCATTAACTTCCTGCCCCTCCCTCCAGGACGGCAGTTAGCTATCTATCTCATGACGGCACCACTGTCATCTGTCTGTCTGTCTCTTCCTTTCACCTGTGTCACCCCACAGGGACAGCTTTTTCCACCTCTCAGTCAGTCTGCATTTAGTTCCTGCTTCTAAGACTTCAGCAATAATCATTTAGGAAGACACAGTGCAGAGAGTTCTCATCACTGGGGACAGTGGATGTGTGTCCTCTTCCATCGCACTCTCTGTGGCTCCTGAAGAAAAGTTTCAGTTGGGGACAGATGACCAATCACTTTCCAACGGTTCCCTTCCTCATTCCCAGCTCTCTCTCAGCCAGCGTTACCACAGTCCACCCACACGGGTGAAATGATTTGTGTTTAGCACTGTCCTTCCCTCCCCCTCCAGTCCACATTGGCGTTTGTGAAATCCTCAGCTTCAGCATGTCACGCTTGTGTCAGTATCTTCCCTTGTTCACTATCAAGGCCCAAGTCGGCTTCCTCTGGCCACTGAGTTTGTCCTGCCTGGCTGCCTGGCTGTCTGTCTGCCTGTCTGTCTACATCCTTCTCAGGAAAAGTCTTTCTAGACCAAGATTAGAGGCTCGACCATTTGAAGTGCCCAAGTGATTTCCTGTCTCTTGACAGATTCACCCCTGGCCTAAGCTGGACCATCATGGTCCTTCAGTGATCTGACCTTTGCCTCTTTTTCTAGTTTCTTTTCCCCTGCCAGGTTCCAAACATTATTTTACTCTTTCCTGACAAACTGCTTTTGAGTCCCCAGTATATTATTTTCTTTTTCCATCCTATTGTTCATTATTTTGCCTTCACACTTCCCAAAATGTTATTCTTCCAGGATATGGTTTTTTTTTCCCAGTGCACATTCCCAGGTTCCTACCTGCTGGGTGCTCTCAGTGAGTACAGGCTGTGTTTTGGATCTGCTAAGACTGCATTTCCCCACCAGCAAATGAATACAATTCCCGACTCTTTTCATGTTTTGTAGTTTTCTCATTGATACGAGGGAAAACTACCTGCATGTCACTAAAAGACACCACCTATTTGGTGACTGAAGTAATTCTATGCAGAAGTTTAGCTAACTGCCCCTGCACAGGGACTCTCCCGTGAAGTGGGGGTCATGGGCCTTATGACATTTGTGACTAAACAAGGCTCATTTGTGTATATTGGAGTTGGAGCCGAATTCCTAATGTCTTAGGCTGGCCAGTTAAGGTCATATTTTATGTGTTTTTAATATGACCTTTTTGGGGTGGAAAACAAAAATAAAATGTTGAGCTGGGTCTCAGCACGAATCTGTTTGCTCATCATTTTAGTCTCATGGGACAAAAGGGAATGTCCATCCAGAACACAGTACTTCTTCACTCATTCCGTTTCTCCAGCTGTCGATACTTAGCTGAGGAGGATCAGGGTCATTTAAAAAATAACAGCTGAAAAAATGCCTTCAAAGGGAGAATAAATAAAATGTCATTTTGATAAAAGCACTATCCTGACCCATATAAAGTTGGTCTTCAGTTTAGAGATCAAAACAAATTTTGTGTCATGTCAGTTAATTAGGTTGTGGCATTACCTTGGGAAATTAGTGGGCAATTCCCTGACCGCCCCCCCCCAAATCACTCATTTTTCACCCGTAGAACTTGGAAAATACCATCTACAAAAAGGCTTTCTGAGATATGATCCAGCTAATGCTTCCTCAATTTATGGACAGTGTGGGTCTCGGTGGATTTGAGAATCAGTGATGATTAAAATATTCCTGGAAGCAACGGCTTTGAAATATTAACCTACATAAAAGTCCAACAAAGGAACAACTCATTCAGAGAAACTGTAATACCAGGGGCTTAGTTTACTCAAGAAGCAGATCTTTTCTAGCTGGGTTGAACCTCTGATTCACCCACCAAACAAAAGAAAAGAAGAAGAAAAGAAAATTCTATAGTTGATCACAAAATGTCTTTTTTTGCATTTCCCATGCTAAACTTTAATTTTTAAATGTCTGCAGATATTTGCTAAATGATGAATGAACATCCTCTGAAAAATTAGTTCCTTTAGACAGAAGCCAATGGGGACTTTCAATCATGGCGGCTCTGTAATTTGCATGGTTGCTTTTATTAAAAATTCTTGAGGAGGAAGCCATAATAAAAGGCACTTGTAATGTCATTGATGTGTTAGTATTTCATATGATTTATTATATAATCTTTCCTGTACAATCCGTGATATTTTCTTTTCTTTCCTGTGTGGTACATATATGTATGTGGGCACATATGTGTGCGTGAGCATTTAGAGGACAGAGGTTTGAAGTCTGGTCTCTTTATCGTCTCTGCTTCACCAAGGCAGCTCTCTCACTGAGCCCAGAGCATGCTTATTTAGCTAGCATGGTCACTAGTCCCAGGAATCCTCTGTCTCCATCTCCTAAAGCCTGGGATTATGGGAAAGAGCCAGACCTGCCCAGCTTTCCTGAGGGTGCCAGGGTTCTCGGCTCCAGGCAGTGGCTCACACAGCACATGCTCTATCTACTGAGTCGAATCTCAGCCACTACATAATGTAAATGTTCCTGAGCTGCTCGCTCACGTCAGGACAAACACATCTGAAGTATATTCACACTCCTGCTAAGAGGCATCACCACTGAGGGACACAGTTAATCACATTAAATTCAAAGGGTGCCCAAGAGTTACTAGAGGTTAAGAAGGTAGAATCTTGCACCAAATTAAGATGTTGTATGAGCTTTTCTAGAGTCCGTGCATTCATTTACGTCTCCCTGACAGTTGGGAGGCCCAGCTGGGTGCTCCCATATGAACACATCTTTACCTTCTCACACAGCACCCTCCATTCTGACTAAATTGGCTCAGAGCAGCACCTTTGATATAATGATCCATTGCAGCATTTAACTCTTCTAAAATGTTAAATAAAAGATCCATTTTTGCCTCCTAGAATCAGCTTTTCAACTAAAAAATGGCAAGCTTTCATTTGTAAAAAGCCATAGATTTGTGGAAATAAGGTCTAAGTGGCAGTTTAGGCATATTTAGTTAAACTTCTTTGATCATGAGGGCCAGAAATAAATTGTGTCAGTAACAGCCATTCTGCTGTAAGAAAATGCACAGAACTGCAGCCCTCGGGTCCTCTGAGGAAGGAGGATGAGCCCAGCTTGAGGAAAATGGAGAGCTCACGAGGCTGGGCCAGGAGGGATCCCTCCGCATCGGCCCCAGTGTGATCCAGTGTCTCCCTGGGTCTTCCCCTTTCTTATCCAGTGGTTGATTCCTTCTTTGTTTCCACGTCTTGGTATATATTGTGGCACACCTCTGGCATAACTTTTTTCCAATGAGCCTCACATACTCTTATCTCAGGCTCTTCAGCCAACTACCTCATCTTAGTATTTCCTCCAGAGAGGAAGTCTGGCCATGTTCTCCTTAGGCCAGGCAATTTGGTCTCATACGTTGAGTTGTTTGGCCATAGCTGACCTGACATTCATGGGGTGGGCAGCTCAGCAAAGGATCAGCGAGCCATGTCGCTGGGATGTGATTGACCTGTTCTCCAAGTGGGATTCCAGTCCAGTTCTGGTCTCTCTAAAGCCAGAAAATCCACCTCTTCACTCTCCATGCCATATACTCTTAGGTTTTTGTCCTAGTTTTTCTTATGTAATGTAAAAATAGTCCTAATTTAATCATTTCTGAGAGTCTAAAAGCTCAAAGCTCTACAATCATCTTACTGCACCATATTAATGTGTTACACATGTTGGGAAAAAAAAGTCTTAATTTGAGTGTAGGTGATTGTAAGATAGTTATGTTTTCTCATGTTTAAACAAAGGAAATTTCTCTTTTAATAAAACCACCAAAATTCACTTAGTGCCCTGAGTGACTAAATTGTGCCTTGCAATTAAAATTTAAATAAAATTATAGTATCCAAGCATTCTGAGACTATCTGTTGCCCAGTGCAGCGTGCTGTATGCAGGTTCAGTTACAGATGTAAAAATCTAAGACACAGATATGATTTGTTCTAATCCTTCCATAGCTAAGAATGAACCAGAGAAAGCATGCGGATGTTTATGAACTAGTAAGATTTAGAATGAACTATCCCTCAAAGACAGGAAACGGGAGACAACAAACTCTCTGTGAGCTGGAACAAACAGTAAACATTTTAGGCATTGGGAGTCAGTTGTTCTCTGATGCAGTTGTTTACCTCTGCCAACATGGCCAGCACAGAACAAGCCATAGACAGTACAGAAGTAAGCAAGGGGGACTGCGTCTCATAAAGTTTGATTTACAGTTGTTAAGATACAAACTTTATATAACTTCCATGTTTCCTGAGTTTTATATTGTGATCTCTGTATTTTCCTCCATTTGAGGAATTAAAAACCACTCTTAACACAACAATCACGTTTTTTCCCAGGGTCTGAGTCCTCCTTTGGCCATTTGCTTCAACAAACAAAATGTAGCTTTCAATGCCCTTTGGTTAGTAAAGTAAACAGGAAAAAAGGTATAATTTTATATCAGTTTAATAAAAAAAAACCTTTAAATTATTATTTTATTAAGTTTAATCTTGTACCTTTTGCCTTAGACTAACATCATATATATGTACATATGTATAATATATATTATAATATTGCATTGCTACTTTTGTATTTTATTTCAGGTTATTTGAGACACTACAATCGCTGTTTTGGTCAATATTTGGACTCATCAATCTATATGTTACCAATGTCAAAGCCAAGCATGAGTTCACTGAGTTTGTTGGGGCCACCATGTTTGGGACATACAATGTCATCTCTCTGGTTGTCCTGCTGAACATGTTAATCGCTATGATGAATAATTCTTACCAACTCATTGCCGTAAGTTGACTTTATTTTTAACTCAATATCCTTCCTGCAGAATGTCGGTCTCACCCATAATCCACCAAAGGAAATAAAGTCTACGATTTGCCATTGATGAGAGAGATCAGAATTGTAAATGGCTAATCGGTGATATATATGAACAGTGGTGTAGCATAGATGGCTGTATATTAATCTATATTTATACACAGAGAAACAGGGAAAATTCAGTCAGCCTGTTGCCAGGGAGCTGCCACCATGAAATAGTTCAGAAAGAGGCACCTCTTCCCCAGTAATCTGCTGGCTCAGCATAAACAAACTCATGCCAGGTTGGAAAGCTGAAAAGAAAAACTAGAGATAAATCTGCTAAAGAGAATGCCAAAGATGAATATGGCACAGGAGGGAAGCTTTCTCCTAAAGCTTAGTTAGGGTCTGGAGAGATAGCTAAGCATTTAAGAGCACTGGCTACTCTTCTAAAGTTCCCAGGTTCAATTCCCAGTATATACATGGAGCTGTCAATAGTGTGTAACTCTACTCTCAGGGGACCCAATACCCTCTTCTGGCCTCAGCTAGGATTAGGCACACATGTGGTGCACAGACCCATGAAATAAAATTTCTAAAAGCTTAGTAAAAGCAACAGATATAGAAATTATCTTGAATACTCCAGACTAATGTGTAACATGGTATATATTATTTAAAATTCTGGCTTCCAAACAATGTGGTATAATTTACTCAAAATTTCACAAATCTGCTTAGGCATGGTTGCTTATGTCTGTAATCCCAGCATTTGGAAGGCTGAGGTGAGTAGGTCATTTTGAATTCAAGGCTAGCCTGACCTACATAATATGTTCCAGACCAACTTGGGCTGAAACATGAAGTTCTGTGCTAAAAAGCACAAAATCAAAAACAAAGAATGTCTTACCAACTGACTGATTATGACTGAGTAAATGCTTTTTACTAAGAACTGGTATGGACGCACTGTCAAGAAGTGAGATGTAATCTTTGTCCACTTAAAACTTTGAGTCTTTGAGTTTACAAACTATTAATCTAAGTCTGAAGAGAACAGTGATACTAAAAAAAACAAAAACAAAAACAAAAACAAAAACAAAAACCACACACACAACAACAAAGCTCACCATGGCACAAAACCTGCATAGGAAGTCTTTCACAGTCTCAGAGTCTCAGTCTCACCTTAGTATACATGAAAATTACAGACTTCCTGCTTTTTCACATGTAACAGCAGTTCTGTTGTCCTTGAATCTATAGCTAAACTTCTGAACTATTACCTTGATTGTTGTTAAGCAGCATACTGCATTTTAGTTCAATTTTCTTCACAGATGTAAATTTTTCTCATACCTGTCACTGATGAAAATTTGTGGAAGGCATTAGAATGCAGCATTTGTGTTGTTGATTCACAGACTGTGTGTAGGAATTCTGCTGGCTCTACTGGTCTGGGGATGAGCATCAGAATTCGTGGCTATACAGAATCTCATATAACATCCCAGAGCCTGAAGGGTTTTTTTGTTGTTGTTGTTGTTGTTTTGTTTTGTTTTATTTTGGTTTTTTTATAGATTCCATATATATCCAGAGCAACAGAAAACAAAAACAAAAATAAACAAAAACAAAAAAAGCAAAACAAAGCGAAACCCAGAAGCCTGTTGCCATCAAGCCAGGTACCCAGACAGTGCCAACATTTTATGAAGCATTAGATGCCCCAGCTTTGTCCCGAAGAAAACTTTAATCAAGAGTGGCATGACACTGTCTCTCTACGTTTTTTATGGATCCTGTTTTTCTAGGAAACGGATGGGAAACAGCCTTCAAATCTCCCTTTTTACTTAGCCAAATGCTGGAACTGTTATAAGACAAGCAGGCATCAGGACAGACTTAGTCATGGGAAGGAAACTCCTTGGGATGTTTGCACGTCGAGCATCTAACTCTATATCTTCCAGAATCACAGCACTAACGCTGCAAGATCTCTTCTTGGGTCTTGGTAACCACACCTCAGAGCCACGGGGTAAACGGAAGAAAGGAGGGAAGTTAACAACTCCCAAACTGAATCAACAACACACGCCATAACTAAGGCCTTCTCAGACTTTTACATTGATGATAAATTTCTTATGCATCTACTGTGTGTCATTCATATACTTGATTTCTTCATAGTCCTTTGTCTCACAACATATAATAGGAACAAAATAAATTAGCGAATAGTTTTATTATCGAGAAGAGAGAGTAGAAAGTACTGCGAACGTGCCTCTGCTCTTCTAGGTTTCCCTGGAGTGTGCAGCTTGAATTGAGGAATGGTTTATGAGGCATGGCAGTTTGTGCTGGACTAGCAGATGATATTTGGCCACCATCCTGGGACATAAATATCCTGTTTAATAGCTCTTGTACAATTGCAACAAGACTCAGTGCTGTGATGGCGGCACTATTCTGCATTGTGTGTTGGGATTTCTCTCTAAATGTTCACCCGTTGTCGGAAGGCGAGTGAGGGTTATCCATGTGGAAATGTTTCCACTAAGACATTCCCTGGAGCACCAAAGGCTTGTCTGTGAGTGTCTGTGCAGGTGGCCTTCGCCTGAGCACTGTACAAGACCGGGAATGAGAGCAAAGCCATGCCTCTGGCTAGCACCTAATGAAACTGAACTGTGCTGTCTTCGTGGCTAGAACTGCAACGTTGCCTCCCAGTCATAATTAACTGCCACAGTCTCTTTAATGCACTGTAGATCTCTGTTTCCCTGAAGGAAAGGGGAACAGAATGACAGTGATGTGAGTCCTGATGGGTAAGCCATTGTCACTGGAAGTTAGTGGTGTTTTTTTTATAAACCATCTAATTAACGTTCTAAGAACCAGTCCGTGTCAGCTTCTGGCTCCGTCTATGAGGTTTATGTCACCTTGTTAATTAGGAAAGCCGTCTACAGTTGTCATCTTCTCTCATTCAGGACCATGCAGATATAGAGTGGAAATTCGCCCGAACAAAGCTTTGGATGAGCTACTTTGAAGAAGGAGGTACCCTGCCTACTCCTTTCAATGTCATCCCAAGCCCCAAGTCCTTGTGGTACCTGGTCAAGTGGATATGGACACACCTGTGTAAGAAAAAGATGAGAAGGAAGCCAGAGAGCTTTGGAACAATTGGGGTAAGGACACGTCCTGTTAGCACTGCACGCACTGCCGATCTTAACGACTTTCTGCTCTGCCTGATTGCACACAGCGAAGCTTAATGTACATTGCCCATGTTTAACTCTCTGTCAGAGTAGCTAGGACTCTTCACCAGCCCATTTCCTGAATGAATGACATCACTCCTGTCTGATGGGGATCCACCCTCTTCAAAGAGACCTCCTCGTCCAGTTAGCCTTGGCTTGGGGACGCAGCCCTCTCCCTGTACCCTGATTTGTAGCAATAGCAACTTATCTGTGGCGTAGCTAACACCTGGCTATTTCCCCCTCTGATGAGGATCAATGCAGACTATAGTGTCTTCAAGCCCTGGTGTCTAACACTGAATCCATCATGTTAGGATGATGTTGGCTGTTGGTATGTCAGGTATAGCCTTTATTTTGCTAATACCTGTTCCCTCCAGTCCTACCACTCCAGCACTTTTGTCAACAGCATTTCTACATCTATTGAGATGGTCATGTGAAAAAAAATTTAGGATTTTTATTTAATTTCTTTCTTTTATTGATATACATATATATACATACATACATACATACATACATACATACATACATACATACTGAAATATCCCTATTTATCCAGGATAAGTTCAACTTTATCATGGTGGATGATCTTTTGGATAGATGCCTGAATTTGGCATGCAATTTTTGTTTGTTTGTCTTTTTTTTTTTTTTTTTGAGAATTTTTGTATCTGTGTTCACTGGGGATACTGGCCTGCAGTTTCTTGTTATGCCTTTGCCTGATTTTGTATTAAAATAATACAGGCTTAATATAAAGAGTTTGAAAGTGTGTTTTCTGTTCCTTTTTTATGATTAAAGACTAGATCTTTGAAAATCTGTAGAATTCTACTATGAGTCCATCTAGTCCTGGGCTTTTTTTTTTTTTTTTTTTTAAATCTGGAAGGCTTTTATTACTGTCCCTATCCCTTTGGATTTTTTTTTTTAAAGAACCTAGAAAAGTTATCATTTTCCTTTAGATTTTTTTAACCTTCATAACTTTATTTTTAAAATGCATAGGATTTTATAAATAAAATAAATATAATAAGATGAAAGAAAAGATAATATATTGGAATTATACAAACGAAACAAACATAAAACAGAAGGAAAAGTGCCCAGGAAAAGGCACAAGAAACAGACACTCACTCACTCTCACACTCAGGAATCCCATAAAAACGAAGGGGATGGAAACATACACACAAAAGGCCTGCTGCAGCCCTGGGCACCCCTGTGCATGCTGCCTCAGTCTCTGTGAGTTCTTACGGTCTCTAGTCACATTGATTTAGAGGGCCTTGTTTTCCTGGTGTCCTCTATCTCCTCTGGCTCTTACATCCTTCCTGCCTCATCTTCTGCAGGGTTCTCTGAGCTCTGAGGAAAGGGTTTTGATGGGGATGTTCTGTTAGGGCTGCGGTCTCTTCCTCACTGCATCATGTCTGGCTGTAGTTCTCTGTTTTTGTTTCCATCTGCTCAGGAGGAAGCTTCTTTGGTGATGGCTGAGCAAGGCACTGATCTATGAGTATAAGAGCATTAGGAGTCATTTTATTGGAATTAAAAAAAAAAAAAAGAATAGTAGTATTCGTTTTACCCTAGGCCCCTGAGATAATCTCAGGCTCTTGGTCACCCAAGCAGTGTTGGGTATGGATTCCATCTCGTGGAGTGGGGCATAAGTCAAATCAGTTATTATTGATTGCTTACTCCCACAAGCTTTGTGCCACTGGCATATCTTAAAGGTTGGACACCATTGTAGATCAAAGAGTTTCTGGCTGGCTTTGCCATCTACATGTGTCTTCTGATGGCATGCTGAGTACCTCCCTGTACCAAAGACAATAGAACATAAGGGTAAAGCCTCTATATAGGCACCAGCTCAACCTCTCCGTGTTCAGCGAGTTGTGTGGGTATTGTCCTCAGCAATGGGGTCTTGTTGTCAGGTTTTGGAGAACAACCTGTCGTCTTGACAACAGCATGGGTTGTTGAAGGTTTCCATCTGATCCCTTTGGCCAGCTCATTGAGGCATAACCCAGTGGAACAATGGTTCACATTACATATGCTTTAATACAATCCCTCATGTTATAGTGACCCCCCCAACCATGAAAGTATTTCATTGCTACTTCATAACTGTAATTTTGCTACTGTTATGAATCTTAATGTAATAGCTAATATGCAACCCCAAAGGGGTCATGACCCATGGGTTGAGAACCACTGCAATACAAGCTTCATTTGGGTGACAAGACATGGTAAATTGGGGCTCCATCTCCCCCATTATTTGGCGTTTCATTTAGATTGCCTTCATACACACACATACACACATATGTACTATATGTTAGATATATATATATATATATATATATATATATATATATATATATAGTGTGTGTGTGTGTGTGTGTGTGTGTGTGTGTGTGTGTTCATACTACCCCTCAAGTGGCACTTAATTTTGGCTCTTTTTCTCCATATTTCCTCCCCCATCCTCTTCATGTCTCCCCTTCTCTATTTGCTCTTCCAAATCCATCCTCAACCCATCTATAACTATTCTATTTCCCTTTCCTAACATGAACTATGTGCCCCCATAGTTCCTTACTCTATACCTAGCTCTAGTTCTACAGATTATAGCATGGTTATTATTAACTTAACAGCTAATATCCACATGTAAGTGAATAAAGACCATATTTGTCTTTCTGTGTCTGAGTTACCTGACTCAGAATGAATTTTTTTCTAGCTCTATCTATTTAACTGCACATTTTATGATCTCATTATTTTTTAACAGTTGAGTAATAATGGAGTATTGATTTTTTAAAGTATTCTCTTAATAATATTCTCAATTTCATTACTATCTGTTCTAATGTTTAACTGCTGGTCTCTCTTTGTCCCCTTTTTCCTATTTGGGCTAAGAGTCTGCCAATCTTGTTGAACAAATATCAAAGAACTTACTCTTAAAAAAAAAAAAAACCAGCTTTTAGAAACAAAACAATACAAAGGATCGATGAATCTATTGGTTGATTTCTGCTCTGATTTTTAGTGTTTCTTCCCAGGTACTGGATTTGGTTCTTGCATGTCTAAATTTTTGAATTTAATTATTAAGTAATTTATTTGTACTCTTTCTGTTTTTCTTAGAGCTGTAAATTTCCCTCTTAGGAGTGATTTTTCATTAATTAATTGATTAATTTTTTAAGATCTCAAATGCAGCTTCCCTCCCTCCCCTCCCTCAGTCAACCCTTCCACCTCCCCTTCCCCCCCACCCTCGCCTCTCTTTCATTCAGAGAGCTTTTAATGTGTCTCAGAGGTTTTCTTGTATTTTCATTTTTTTTTATTTTGGGAATTATTTTATTTCTTTTTCAGCTCATGTATTATTCATCCATATGTTGTTTTATCTTCATGAGTTGATGTATTTACTAGAGGTTTATTTATTTATTGTAGAAAGAGAGGATAAGTGAAATGATTTTAACTTTTCTGAAAATTTTAGCATTTGTTTTGTGTTCTAGGACATGGTCTGAATTAGAGAAGCTTCCGTGGGCTGCAAAATAGAATGATTGTTCATTGGTGTTTAGGGGACATGTTCTATAGTCCATTTGATGTAAGCTGTTATTTAATTCTGAGTTACCCTGTTTGTTTTCTATCATGATGACCTGTCCATTGGGGAAAGGGAAGTATTGAGACCAAAGCCCAACCACGATGGCAAGCTTCCTCCAACAAGGCCACACCCACTCCCAACAGGCCACACCTCCTAACCCCTGTCAGATAGTGCCATTCCTTAATGACTAAGCATTCAAATATATGAGCCTATGTGGGTCCTTCTCACTTATATTACCAAATTTCAGTCCCTTGACTCCACAGGCTTATAACCATATCATAATACAAAAAAAAAGTGCATTTAGACTAAATTCAAAAGTCTGCATAGGCTGTCACAGTCTCAACCCTGTTTAAAAGTCCATAGTCCCTTCTGGTACTCAAACCATTCTCTTAACTGTAAACTCCTGTAAAATCAAAATTAAAAAAACAGATCACATACTTCCAATAGACAATGGCACAGAATATGCATTATTATCCCTAAAGGAAGGAAAGGGAGCACAGTAAGGAAATACTGGACCAAAGTAAGACCTAAAACTAGCTAGGCAAATTCCAAATTCTGTATCTTCATGTCTGATGTCAGAGTACTCTTTAGATCTCCACATCCTTTCAGCTTTGTTGCCTCCAATGTACTTCTCTCTTGGGCTGGCTGGTTCCTCAACTTGGTCTGAAGCTTTTCTCAGAAAGGATCCCACAGCTGTACCTCACCAACATCTCAAGGTCTCTAAGAAAATACCGGCTTCACTTCACAGCTTCACCCCTGATATATGCCTGGCCTCAGTGGCTCTCCTTAGTCAAGAAGGGAGACTCCATTGCCCCTTTCCTGGATGCAGAGCTACCACGTTGTGCTGCTTTCTGGGGCTGGAACTTGGATCTCCCATTCAGATAACATTTTTTAATCGGTTTTCTGTTTTTGGTGGTTACCTTCACAGCTTAAGCTTCTCTTTAATTACTTTTCACAAGTTGGAAGCTTATGTGGGGGTCTTGCCCTGAGTTCACCACCCCATTTATTCAACTTAGGATCAAGCTCTGCCTTTTTAATCTCCTTTTATCTGCCTTTTTATCTCCTTGCATACTGAAGTTATCTCCATTACAGTTCCTGGTGCTTCCTTTCTCCTCAAACTGTACTTTTTTTTTTCTTGTTCAGTTTCTCCTTGTCATTATATATCTGCATAAGAGTGGCCACTAATAGCCATGAGACACAGTCACTACTAGGCTACTTTGAAATCTCCTGCCAATGTCATTAATCCAAAACTCTTTAGTTTTTGGATATGGACAAAGAGCAGCCACATTCTTTGCCAAAATATCACAAGAATGATTGATCTTTAGGCCATTTACTAATATTCTTCTTCTCTGAAACGTTTTTTTTTATGCTGTCCTAATCTACATTGCTATCAATACCATTGCCTTTTGTGCTCCTGCCAGTTTGGCCCATGAAGCCCTGCTTAGAGCATTCAACTGCTTTTCCAATATAAAATCCCGACGTCCACATTCCACCATGAAGAAACATGGTCACAGTGATACTCCAGTCCCTAGTACCAACTTCTGTTTTAATACCTAAAGATCAAGCATTCAGATACATGAGCATATGGGCCTATTGCCATTCAAAGCACCACAGGTCCTGATATTCTGAAAGCTTCTACTCTTGGCCCATTGTGCTACTAAAGGCTTTGGGTTGGGTTTTCCAGTGTCAGCTTTTTTTCAACTTGAGTAGTCCTTAATATTTCCATCTATTTACAGAATATAGTTTTCGAATCCTGGATTGACTTTGTTATTTCACTCAGCTGTATGTCAGTGTTTTCTTCAACATCACTCAGGCATTGCTGTCCTCTTTAAAGTTCGTTGGGGTGTTTGGTCTTGCCTTTTAAAACTTCTTTAGTTCTTTAAAGTTTATGGTTGTTCTTTTAAATCTATGTCTTGGAGGTCATCCAGATCATTCTCATTGGACACCATTTCTATAGGAGTCCTTGGTTGGAGGCAGGGACATATATTCTCACTGGAGATCATTTCTGTAGGAGACCTTGATTGGGGCATGCATATAATTTCTTGGCCTTTCCTAATACTTTTGTTTTGCTATGTGACCTAGGCACATGGACTTCTTTCATGTGTCTGGCCAGAATCTTGCCTGTGTCAGGTTGGACCAACATGAGAGCTGCATATCTCAAAGTGGCCTTGGGATTGTGGACATGGCATGGGCAAGCTTAGGTTAGGGGTAACTCACCAGGAAAAGTATACAGATACTGTGAAACTAAAACAATGGCTTAGATTAGGACTGGTGCTGGCAAGTGAGGTTCTTTCTTCTTGTCCTTGACTTCATACTCACACAGCTTGTGATTAACTCTCACAGGCTCTCTCCTTCTGAGAGTGTCATGGGTTGTCCACTCAACCCAGGATCGATTCTAATTCTAACAAGAAACTGACTGGCATGGGAGAATTGCTGCTCAGGGGTGGTGATTATGTTCGCTCCTATATACTATGGCTTCTGAGCTTGAGCAAGCAGAGTTGGAGAATAAACTTGAACTTAAAAAATCACAGCTGGATTTGGAGAATATCATAGAAAACCTCCTACTAACATTCTGTCTTTAGCAATGACTTTAGGAAAGAGCAGAAATCTTTAACTGATTTTTGATTTGTTCATTAGGCCATATTAAATTCTAATAATTTTTAAAATGTTATAGAATCAATGAGTTGAACAGAAAAAGTCATAGGATCAGTAAGCAACAATGGCATATGCTCCACAGGTGAGGAACGCAGCTAGAATTTGAGATATAGAGAGTGAACAAAGGTGGGGCCTCCATCCTTGCATCTTTGGGAAAAATACAGCAGTGAGGACATTACAATAATATCTGTTAAACTAGTAAGTATGCTAATGTGGCAATACACAAGATGCTATACAAACAATGGATGCGCAATAACTGATGTTATATGTCAGCTATGTACACAATAGTTTCAGGCATGCAGACATCAGCTCACTCTCTCAGGATCAAAGTGTACTTATTGTATTTTATTCTAAGAATGTTTTGAAGATAGGGTCTCTTTGTGTAGCCCAGGCTGGCCTGGAACTCATAAAGATACAGCTGTCTTTGCCTCCCCAGTGTTGAGGTTGAAGGGCTGCACTACCATACCTGATTAAATTTCTAAGATTGTTTTAAATGAATCTTCAAGGAAAAAGGAAATCAATGACTCTTGTTACCTTAGTTACTACAACTTAGTACATTATCTCACACAAAAAGTGTTTTTACTTTGAAAAAGGAAAGCCAACTCATGGAAATGTCTTTCATATTTCAATTTTAGGCAAATCAGGGAGGCTTTTAGGTTTCAGTGTACCCATGAAACTTGTAGCAATCTACCACACTCTCCTGTAATTGTACATCCTCCTGTTCTGTCCACACGAAGGCTGGAGGGCCACTCTTAGAACTGCCTATCAGCTGTCGCCCAAGCCCCTCACTGACAATCTTGATCTATGGCACCTCCAGTTCTTAGATGCAAGGAGTGTCTCGAAATTCATTTGGGCTTCCTCCAATCTAAGCACCAAGGATCGCAAACCCTGGTTTGCTTCTGAAGTCAGAAAAGCTTAGTTTGCTCAGGGTGCATGGTCACAGATGCATGGCCACAGATGATGCGTGGCCACAGATGAAATTCAGTTTTCTATTAAAGGAACAATTCTCATTTTTCAGAACAAGACCTTAAGTGATGTGAGCTACAGAGTTTTCTTGACTACAGATTACTGTTCTCGAAACACAAAATTCTTCTGATTGCCTCTATTTTTAAGTTTGCATCGCTAGCTTCAATCTGATGCACACCAAGTTAACTTAGGCTAATAGACTGTGAACCATAGCAAACATTTTGAGTCATGCCTGCCTCCCCCACCCTCTTTTTAACATCAAACAGCTTTTATTTGCTCACCTAAGTGGTCTTGGGTAAGCTGTCCCAACCCAACTCAACACTGTTGGAATTTAGTCTTTTTCTACTCTCTAAAGAAGTAATCATTGTCTTGTGAACTCTTAGTTGCGATGTGTGTGTGTGTGTGTGTGTGTGTGTGTGTGTGTGTGTGTGATGTGTTATATAGATGCTTTTATCTATTAAAAAAAAGAATATAAATTGATCATTGTGAAACTGGCCCAGAAAAGCGGTTCACTGGTGAAAGGTGCGTTCTGCCTCCCCTAAAGACCTGGATCCATATGGTAGAAGGAGAGAACCAACTCCTAAAAGTTGTCCTCTGACCTCCATACATATGAGTATGTGTATACACACACACACACACACACACACACATACACACACACACACACACACACACACACTAAATGCATGTAATCTAATTTTTTTAAAGATAGTTGTGAGTCTGTAGAAGACTTAATGAAGGAAAAGGTGAAAATCATTGACATTGCTATGAGGTCACTCACTTTGTGACAGTTTGTTGCATTAGCACTTGGTGGTAAAGATTTACACACACACACACACACACACACACACACACACACACACACACACACAATTATGAGAAGGCCACATCAGAAGACCAATGACATGCATTTTGCAAAACCAAATCAAGTCTTAAAATAGGTTCTCATCACCCTCCAAAGGGAACTAACTTCGAGATCAGCCAGCACCTCTTTCTTTGAAAAAGAACTTGTTGGGCTGGAGAGATGGCTTAGAGGTTAAGAGCACTGGCTGTTCTTCCGAAGGTCCTGAGTTCAATTCCCAACAACCACATGGTGGCTCACAACCATCTACAATAAGATCTGGTACTTTCTTCTGTTCTGATGGCTCACATGCAGGGAGAATACTGTATAAATAGTAAATAAATAAATCTTAAAAAAGAAAAGAATTTGTTTACTTTATCCAGTTTTACAAGATCCCTCAGGGACAAAGATTCTTGGGGACAGGAGCAGGGAACATATAGATCTTTTGTTTCTCCATGCAGTTGGCTCCCCACCACCTTCCTCTACTTCCTGAAAAGTCTAGGAGTACAACACAGTGTTTCCCCTGTTGCATATGCAGATTTGGGGTGGTTTGTTTTTTTTTTTATGAGGCTTTTTGGGAGATCTTGGTTGACTATATCGCAGTGCCCTGATTTAAACGTGCTGTTTTGAATTCTGCTCTGACCTGCGATGTGTGGAAATTTATGCCATGCTTTTAAAACAGAAAATTGAAAATTCAACCAAAGGTGATTATATTCTTCACGGCGTTCTCTCTAACCTTCCTGCTGTGGTTCACTTAGAGATTCTTTTCACCCATAAATCATGTGAATTCACACTGCTGGGCGTTCAAACACATTCTCAGAGAGCACCTAGAACCACAACTCTTCTTGGGGTGCCTGCCCTGCACTCTCCAGGGCCCAGTATTGCCAACCTCATCTTCTTGTTCGTGCTTCCTGGCAACAGTGATTCAATAGCCCTGAAAGCTCATTAACTCATGTTTGCCTTATCCTCAGACTTCCTGGGATGGATGATTGATACTTTCAGGCAAATCAGCCTTCCATCTGACTATTTTACATAGGAAAACATAAATGAAGTAGAAATGTTTTATTGTTGAGCAAAACATTTATAATGGAAGTAAACCCATTATTGACAGATGGCTTTTCAACCTAGGCCATCTTGAAAATCCCACTGAAGGGCCAATTACTGAGAGTATCCTAATAAAATAACATTTAAAATCATCAGAGTTTTTTTTTTTAATTTAATGTCTATGATTTTTCAGAGGTCACAACGTTTCAGGTCCCATGGAATAAAGTTACAGATGGTTGTGAGTTGCTATGCGGGTGTTAGGAACCAAACCTGGGTCCTCTATAAGATCAGTCAGTACTCTTAACCACGGAGCTGTCTCTATAGCCTCTGATCGAACGTTCTGTCACTGCCTTCAATGACACTAAAGCAATCATCTAGAACTCTTTTTCAGATTAAAACCTTAATGAGAAATCCCTATTCAAAGAAAGCATTAGGATCTATCTCAGCTTTATAAATGAAAATTTAACCTCTGTGCTTATTCTAGGAATGGTGCAAATACATACAATTATAGTCCAAGGAAGCTAAAATAATACCAGTCCCAAAGGACTTAGTTCATGTGAAACATTCTTAATGCCACAGACAGGGTGGGTTGCTAATTGAAGTGCTTAAGTTAATAGGCAAAATACTAACTCCCCTACCAGATCTTTGATAAAAATCATAACATTTCTTGAGTTTTGTATTTTCCACTGTATACTTTTTCTCTTAAGTGCATAGTAAAGCAGGAAGCATAGTGTCAGGGTCATCGAATGTCACTCAGTCTTGGAGTGTAGATGAGCTATTAAAGACCAGGCAGTTGCCACAGAAATACAATCCATTAAGCCGATGGTAAGGGGATTAGAACCTGTGAATTTCTCCCCTGCAGCAGTTGTAAAAGAAGAAAGACAGTGGTCCATGCCTGCACCTCATCTTTAGTGGTAATCTGTCAACATGGGCAGCTCAAGCTTTTTACCCCTCTCAGTGGGCTTGACTGTAACCCTTACAGGAAAAAAAAATGGCAGCCATCCATGAAAAGCCTAGTTCCCGAGTTACTGCTATAAGCTTTGTTGGGCAGAATTTACTCCACGTGCTTTTTCAAATGGGAGGTGGTGTAGGGCCTGCCTGATGCTCTTGGAACGAGGTCTGACAATGTATCTGGGCATCCTGCGTCTTTATTTTATATACTTAGAAAAGGAATTCACAACTGCATCCTGTAATGAGGACACAGTGTGTTATAGAGGGACACTAAGTAGTAAATTCATCTCAGAGTCAAACTGCAATTTTTGGAGTAAAGATTCTACCCTGCATTAGCCTCCTGCGGTTTTACAGTTCTGAAGGAGAACGCAGCAGGTTGCATCCTTAAAGGGCTTCCGTGAGCAGAAGAAAGTCTAAAGGGCATAATTCATGGGCTGGGAACTCGATGACAGACAGAAACCAGAGCAGAAATGAAAGAAAATGACCCTGAACGTTGACTGCAGGGTATCAGCTTTTGTAGAAAGCCTGACATTCCACATAGTAGACCTGGAAAGAATAGAAGGTAAAAAAAAAAAAGCCAGCAAATGTCACAATGCATTCCCGGAGCCCCTGGCCTATTGCAGCCCTCTCTCTCAGCTTGAGAGAGCCCAATGCAGCTGTTGAAACCTCAGCTCCCCTTCCAGCAGCCAAGGCTTCTCACTAAAAATTTTTTTCTTTCCATTAGTTCTATGATTCGAGTGTCATGGTCAAGCCTAACACATCGGGTGGAGCCTGCTTCTGCTGATGTGACATACGGCTATACCTTCAGCCCCTATCTTGAATGCCATCCTACCCGGGAGCATTCCACATGCAAAGCAAACCAGCCACATATGGAATATGTGACAAAGAGAATGACAACATTATGTGTGTTATGTTCCAAAACGCTCTCCCTAGACTCAGGCTAAATTGAGTCTTTGATCTCAGCCCATTTTCCTGCCAGGCAGAACTGACAACCAATCTAATTAAAAATAAACTCTACAAAACGCCACTCTCAACACTGCAAAAGCTTCACAGAAACCTGATTGTTCTTATTCACTTAGCGCTTTTAAATTAAATATCCCCTGATGACATTACCGTTGTAGACACACCTCTGTCAGTTCGAGTTTTGGTCTGTTCCGGTGACAATTACGCTGCAATTCCTTTCCCAATGATAATAAAAGGTCAGCTGATCTTTACCCAATAGTAAGGTTAAAAAAAATATCCCAAGGATCATTGATGGTAGATTTGTTATATGACATTTAACAGCATCGCTAATTGGCAACGATTTATTACGTGTATTGTAAAAGGTATGCGTGAGTTTAACTATCTTTGCTCTCATTACCTCCAGGTTTTAAGATAGAAGCCCTAAGCCCCTAGTGGCATGTGAGCTTATGATAGCTGTGTGTAGGTTGAGACCGTGAGGGCTGAGAGTCCAGCCATGTGCAGACACAGGCACTGTGTGAATCTGGACACAGAGATCTTGAGTGACATAATTTCTGGGCCAAGAATGACGAGGATCTGTGACGATGGCTGGAAGCTACAAAGATTTTTTCCTACCTGGTGCTTGACAACGGTCAAAGAAGTCACAGTTCCTTCCCAGGACACTTGGTTAATTAAATATCCAGGTGCCAAGACCCACTGATGGCTGCACTGTGCCGTCAAAGTTTTATCACGAAGAACCCAGACTGACTTTCCCAATAATTTTCCTCAGGAATTCTTGTATATCTCAACTTGTCAAAACCCTGGTGCCTCATGTTCATTCTGAAACCCCACTCCTGGTTACTGCCTCTCGCCACAGTACAATATTACCTCTTCCTCTGCCATGATCAAAGGACACTGACAGTCTTCAGCACCGTGTTTAATGATGTATTTTCCATCATCTTCGTCTTGCTCACTTCATCACCTTACAAACCACAAGCCATTCAAATGTGTTTTATTCAACTTACTACTTAGAGGCTTCTTGCCTTGGAAAAAATATTGTGTATATAAACACGTAGTCACCTAATAATGTATTTTAAATTGGCTTACAAGAAAATAGCTATTGTATAGAAATGAAAGAAATTTCATTGAGACTGTACCCAGATATCATGCAGAGCTATTCATAAATATCCACAAAAGGTGATTGACTTCTGAGTTTGACCATATTGCCCCTCACATTATTACTTAAAAGCCAATTTCCCATTCCCACCTCTCTTCCCTTCCAGGGCAACAGTAGCTCATGATCTAGCTTAACAAAGTACTTTGACAATCACAAAACACATGAAAGTCCCCCAGAGAGTGGCAAATGCATTCAAAGTCTGTTTACTCGGAAGCATTCCAGAGGTTGGTCAACTTATGAAGTCTGAGGATTGCAGATTTTTTAAAATTTGTGTCAATCATTAACCAGTGAAGAAATGGAAAGATGAAGGAAGCTAAACCCCAGTGAGAGATGCTCTGAATCATATCTCTCATTTATTATTCAGTGAGCTCATTGTTACCATGCGACTTTAAAGTCCCTCTGAGATATAATCAGTCTATATCCGCATCTAACCTTAACTCCATGTCCTTCATATTGCAACACCATCATCCTCTTCAAATGCAGAGAGCAGAGACAGATAGGCAGAAGCAGAGAATGAAACAAGGATGTATCCTGAGATCTGAGAGAAGGCTGTAGACAAGGCGAGGTGTGCAGCCTTCATGCCCATCAATGGCTGTGTTGGATCCAGATTTACTCTTGACTTTAGGACGGTGGTAATTTCATCTCTAGCAGAGATGTCGACATTAAACAACTGATATAACATCTCAAGACCCAGAGATAATATGAAATCACCGAGGAGATGGAGAAAACAAATCAGTTGACAAAAAGTTAGCCGTAAACCCAACCTGCGGAATTTACCCCCAGTTAGCTAAGTAAGCTTATCCTATGCCCTTACTTTTTTTCTGACGAGCTTTTTCTTTCTTTCTTTCTTTCTTTTCATTTTTCCCAAGCCAAATATATTAAGATTCACATTAAACTCTGCTTTTTATTCATTTTTATATTTGAATTTAAAATGTTGACTATACAGATTGGAGATGGTTCTAGAACACTAAAGAAACTGTGTCTGTTTTAATATTTAAATGCAGCATATCTTTGCTTATCACTCCTCTTAGTCTATCAGCCTTAATCTTAGTTTTATGCCCAGTAAAGTTCAACCGTACCTCAGACTTCTTTGACATTATCTCACTAAATTAAAAAAGATTTTAAAACCAGTGAAGGTGAGCCACCTGAGTTGCTTTTATATCAGATTAAGGGTCTATATTCCTAAAGTATTCTGCATGTCATTTGCTCAATAGTTTTAAAGTGTTAAAGATATTGGCATACAACTAATTTAGTACTTTTCTTCACTTAATCAACTCCACAGGGGTCTGGAAGGCCACTGCTTTTTTTTTTCCCCCTTCCTGGAAATGCTTTTTCTCTCAGAATTTATCTTGAGTTTTGTCTCAACTGGAGGCAGTCACCACCCCCATCTGGTGGCCCAGCCATGAAACTCCTGTGCTACACTCTTCACAATGGTCTAATTTCCTAGTTTTTCAGCAAATACCTTAATCATAGAGAGAGCTCAGCTCCCAGGCAGAGAATGCTGTTTTTAGTTATCAGTGGCTTTAGGAATCAAAGCGCCAACTTCTCCTCCTGTCATTTATTGCTTGTCTTGAAACTGGCTTAGGCCCAGTCGAATAAAATTTTGACTTTTTGAATATATTTTCAAAAGATCATTTTATATTCATGCACCGCTCTCTCTAAAATTCTATTTTATCAGTCTATGGTTAAATATTTACTGGGAAATAAGATGAAAAGCCTTATTAGAAACCAAGAACTATTATTCCCTTTGCTTCTCAAAATATACCAAATTAATTCCTTTATTACAGAAATTTTTTTACTTAGATTGATTTTCCCAGTGTTCTTCCTTAAGAATCAATGCTACTGCTTATTAAAATGCATTATGTGGGGTCACTGTAGGCAGGTTTTTTACTAATGTGTTTAGAATACTTGTGACAGGTGAAAATATAAAATTTTAATCTCATTTGTTGTATAACTCAGTTTTTAATGGACTTTTCCCACCATCTTTTCTGTTTAACAGTGTGGCTGAATAGGTCTTTATCCACTGATATTATTAAATCTCATCTAATTAAAACGGGAATCACCTTCCATGGAGGTGTGCCTGCAACGGCTGCAAGTTTAAGGCCCTCTAAGATTTCCGATTGTGTATTGCTACCTGCCATGGCTGATTTCTCTCTCTCTCTCTCTCTCTCTCTCTCTCTCTCTCTCTCTCTCTCTCTCTCTCTCTCTCTCTTTTTTTCTGTGTCAGTATTTATGATAACAGTAATCCCACTCACTGTTGCCTTCCCTGGTTATTTCCTATCTCTGCCTTGCAGCATGTCCAAGGACACAGGGTGTGTGTACCAAGTATGATTAGCTCTCTCATGGCCCAGCGGCCTATCTACCACTACTAATTTATTCTGTTTTAAGAGCCCTGTAGGTTATGGACTTGTGCTTTCTCACTTTTGTTCATTGGTTCTTTGGGTGGGTGTGTGAAGCCCCTCTGTGACTGTGGCTCATTGCCCTGCCCCCGCTTTGGTGATAAAAGACAACAACAGCCTTATCTACAAAAGCTCTGACTTTTTGGATAATGACGTACCTCCGTAACCACCCAGGAATGTCCTTTCCGTTTCAGCGGCGCGCTGCTGATAACTTGAGAAGACACCACCAATACCAAGTAAGTAATGCTTTGCGTTTGGTTCTGAAATTGTCACTAAAATGAAATGCAGACCGGACTCGGGACAGGGACGCAAGGTGAACCCCTGCACTGAATGTCAATCCCGTTGTTCAGGAGGTGATGAGGAACCTGGTGAAGCGGTATGTGGCGGCCATGATCAGAGAGGCAAAAACCGAAGAAGGCCTGACCGAGGAGAACGTTAAGGTAATACTTCGCCTTCATCAAACAGGCAGCCACCCGCCCGCCTGTGGAGGCAGCTTTTAAAACCAGAGTTCCTCATTTTCGGGGCCGGGGGGGGGGGGGAGCGGGGGGAGGGTAAGGGGCAAGGACTGCCTCTGATATGAACTCTGGGACCTGTTATTTGATCACTTCTTGGCAGGGTGGCCTTGAGGGAACACTGATGTGGCCTGGGGGGAAAGCAGGCTATCCTGATGAGACCTGATTGGCTGTCATCAGTTGGTGGGGGAGAAGCCTGTAGGGGAGGAAAGTAGAGCAGAAGATGGAGGGAGGGTGGCAGTGGGAAGAAGATACAAGCGAGGGGATAACAAGCGGCATGTAATATGAATACATTATAATAAATAAAAATGAACCCCCACCCAAAAAAGGCAGAGTTACAAACTCAGCCTTACGTGTTCTAGCAGACATCCATGTCGGGCCCATGTGTTTTATGTTAAACTTCCACGGAATTTAGGGAGAAGGCAGACAGACAAACAGAAAGACAATAGTAAAGTAGAGAAATTCCCCCAAATTGCTTTGAAACATACTCAACAGAAACTGTCAAGCCGGTTTAATTTAGTGGCAAGGAAAATCCTAGCCTGTGGTAGCATTTTGACCCATGACCCACCTCCTGCTGTGCCAAGTGAACTGCACGCACATTTGTCAGTGGATTTCTAAGCCAGAAGCATGTAATAACCCACGCGCTATTTTATTTTTTTCCCTTCTAAGAGAATGTCGTTTAATGAGAAGGGGCCAAGACCTTTTATAAACCCACACACTATTAATGGCACAAGCTTCCTAGGTCTCTGTAGCTCTCAAGGTGGCATGGAAGGGCAGGTATTTAAGGTTTGCTTTAACTCCAACTAACAAGCTTAGTCCCCTGGAGGGGGAGACCTGGTGGCAATCAGAGGAAGGACAGCAGGTTACCAAGAAGAGACTTGATACCCTATGAGCATATACAGGGGGAGATAATCCCCCTCAGGAACAGTCATAGGGGAGGGGAATAAGGCGAAAATGGGAGGGAGGGAAGAATGGGAGGATACAAGGGATGGGATAACCATTGAGATATAACAAGAATAAATTAATAAAGGAAGAAAAAAACAAGCTTAGTTTTTGTACTTGGTTTTCTATTTTTAAAGTTACGTGAGAGGAAATAAGTGAATGTAGGAAAATGGTATGTTAAAAATTAAATGTAAATTGATTCTTTTATTTTACATGGCTGTTTAGAAATTTTGAAGGAATGTTTTAATGTTAATACAATTTTACAGACAAAATTTAAAAAAATAGAATAGTAAAAATGAGTAACAAAAAGCATGAAAGACCTTTATAGAAACAGCACCTAAAGTCAGTCAGTTAGGTAAGCAAGCAAGCTGTCTGTGCCAAACAGACAGCACAGATTGTCAATTAATTAAATTCCAAAATATTTTTCTGCAACTGTAAATCTCAATTATGAGGCTAAATGGTTCTCTTTGCGCTGGGCCTGGGGGGGGTTGGAGGAAAGGCTGAGGAAGAGGTTTCCCCAAAAAAGCAAACTGTAACTATCTAGGACCCTTGTGGAAATCAGAGCCAGGGCATAGGGACCCAATGGTTGCTATAAGGCCCTCTCAAAGGTCCTGAGAACTGGGAGTTTCCCAGAAGCCCATGGTTTGTGTTAATTTGCTTCTTCCGACATCACATAGAAAAATGTTCTGTATCAAAACCATGTGACCCCAGGAGCGTGAAGTGGCTTGACAGCTAGGATGCACACTCCAGAGAGGAACTATTTAAAACCACCATCTCAAAGGAAGTAGAAACCCCACAGAACAGTGACAGAGTGTAATCCCTTCTGCTTCTTTTGGTGTCACCCTTTGAAGATTTCTCAGTGTGCCCCGTCTGTCTTTCTCATTCTTGTTGAAAAACCCTAAAGAGAAGCAACTTAAAAGAGAAAGTACTTGTTTTGACTCCGGGTCCCAGAAGCCTTGGTCCACTGTAACGGAGATGGCAGAGTGGAGCAGTTCACACCATGGCTGCCCCGAGTAGAAAGAGGCTGGAGTGAGATGTGTAGGCTTGTGGGCATGCTCGTCCTAAACTCCTTCCTCCCAGAAGGTCTCGCCTGAGCGGGCCTGAGTCTTTTCCGTAGCATCACTGACCCACCCAGGAGCATGTTGTAGGGACCGCTCTGCTCGGTCATGTTACTAGTGAATAACCATAATACTAGGATATAAAATGCCAGCAGGGCAATTAGTGATGCAGGATGTTAGAGAGAATCTGAAATTCTAAGGAGAATCCCAGGAGGACAGAGCCCTGGATCTTCAGGAGATGCGGGGGCGCCATCTCAGACTGAGCTAGGAAACTAGGGAATGATGGGTCCGTAAGTCATACCTAACATGCCATTTGAATTCCATTCAGGAACTAAAACAAGACATTTCTAGCTTCCGCTTCGAAGTTCTGGGATTGCTCAGAGGAAGCAAGCTCTCCACAATACAGTCAGCCAACGCAGCGACTTCAGCCGACTCCGACGAAAAGAGCCATAGCGAAGGTAATAGCAAGGACAAGAAAAAGAATCTCAGCCTCTTTGATTTAACCACTCTGATCCACCCGAGGTCGGCAGCCATTGCCTCCGAGAGACATAACATAAGCAATGGTTCTGCCCTGGTGGTGCAGGAGCCGCCCAGGGAGAAGCCGAGAAAAGTGAATTTTGTGGCTGATATCAAAAACTTCGGGTTATTTCATAGACGGTCAAAACAAAATGCTGCTGAGCAAAACGCAAACCAAATCTTCTCTGTTTCAGAAGAAATTACTCGTCAACAGGCGGCAGGACCACTTGAGAGAAATATCCAACTGGAATCGCAAGGATTAGCTTCCCGGGGTGACCGCAGCATTCCTGGTCTCAATGAACAGTGTGTGCTAGTAGACCATAGAGAAAGGAATACGGACACTTTGGGTTTACAGGTAGGCAAGAGAGTGTGCTCCTCTTTCAAGTCGGAGAAAGTGGTGGTGGAAGACACCGTCCCTATGATACCAAAGGAGAAACACGCCCAGGAGGAGGACTCAAGCATAGACTATGATTTAAGCCCCACGGACACATCCGCCCATGAAGATTATGTGACCACAAGATTGTGACACTTGGAGGAATGTTTACCATACCTATACATATTTTTCCATAGTGCTCTGGGTGGGCACAAGGTTTGAAATTACATGATCAAATGCTAATTTACACTTTCTAGTGTTTATCCATTGTGGCATATTAACCTGTAACATGATTGAACAAAGCAGAGGCAACGTGAACTCTTCTCTTTTGTAGCCTGCTTTTGCTTCCACGGTTTATTTTACAAGTGTCTCTGTTAAATAAACGCACCTTTTATCCTTGTACTGTTTCAATAACCCACGGAAAATTTTTAGCTATCTTTTTCAATTAAAACCAATGCAATTGATTTCATGTGGTAAGTGACTCCTACAATAGATATTTTTATATGCAAAAAACAGCGTATGTTGAATAATAAATATTAGACATTTTCATAACTTGGGGGAAATTACTAGAGATGATTGTTCAGTGAAGAATCCCATCCAGCCTTATGTTTAGTTATTTCTTCTGAATGTATGGATAATTATTGGACACAATTAAAACAAGAAACCATCCGGCCATGGGCCTACATTCCAACCCTCTGCTACACAGGAAGTCCCTCGCTTAAGCTGTACTTTCAATAGTAAAAGAAAAGTTTTGTCTTGATGATTGACAATTTGTGTTGGTGTTTTGACATCAAATTCACACCTCTAAGTTAAAAAAAATATGAACATTAGGTTCAACTGCTTACCAAGATAAATATGACTCTTTGGCCACATTTTGGAAATCCAGCTCTTTGTAAGGCTCTCAGTAATAAAATAATAATAAATTCCAATTGTTCAAGTATTTGGGTAATGTGCACACCCAGGTGGGAAAAAAAAAAAACAAAAAACAAAAAACCTCAAGCCAGAATCTAAATACAACAAAATTACTTTCTGATGCTCTGGCCATTTGGTGTCGCTTAGGAGGGGAACAAAGTCTCCTGCTTCCCCTAAACAATGGAAATATATTTCTTTAAAACTGAGATGAATTGAAAACATTATCATTAGTAGAATTGATACAGTGTAGTTTTTCTTATGGAAAGTTTTAAGTTCCTGTTTTTTGTTTTGTTTTGTTTTGTTTTGTCATAAGATAATTTCCTTAGATTTCATTCATTTCCCAGACTTTTGAAAGAAAAATACTCATGCATGTTCTAAAAATGGTGTTGGCAGTTTCGTAAAGTTTAAGTTGAGCCACCATAGAAAGTCTCCTCACCACGTGCTATTAATGTTTACTTCAAATCAGTCAAAATTGCCAAGTATATTTTACTTAAGGCTCTGTCCCCCTGGACTACAGAAATTACGTAGGTTAACACTGATCAAAGCTGTATAATATGACCAAAAGTAAAAAATTGTAGCAGTGTCAGCCACGTTTCTATGTGTGTGGTACAGATGGAGATATTTAAAGAGCTGCCCTTCCATCTCAGGTAGAAATAAGGAAACTGGGTCAATTTATAGCCTACGGTGTGTGGTGGAGCTTTTCCATATCCTTGGGAGCTCCCCAAACATAAAAGCCAGGAAAACAATATCTGCATAAAAGGGTTTCAATTGTGAAACCTAGTTTATTTCAACAGTGAGTTAGGTAAAGCTCCATAAATACGTGTGTCCATTCATGCAAAGCAAGAATCGTGCATACAATTAAAGCCTTTAGGCCAAATCACATCACAGGAGTTAGAAGACCCTGCACTATGTAGCGTGGGATCTCGGCTCTGGACTTGAAATATTAGAAAATCCAAGACTTTTATGGGAGGATTTAAGAGTAGGCTGGGGGCATCTGGAGAAGCACGAATCTAGTGAGTGTGGGTGATGTTTCAAGTACACCTTTATGTCTAGTGTCTCAGCACACAGAGCACCACCACACTGCTACCAAAGGATCCCAATGACTCAGTCATAGAAACCCTGAAGGCTTATTTTAATGTTGGGGATTTTTTTTTTATTGATAGATCTTGCCTCTTGGGTGTTTTTAAAATAATGACCCTGTATATCACTTAGTCTACCTGGCTTATCAGAACTGAGTTTCAAATCTTCTCTGCCCTTCAAACAACACCAAAGGTAATAAAACCAACAAAACTTTTTTTCTTTGTCTTCTTTCCTTCCTTCCTTCATTCTTTTATTTTATTTTATTTATTTATTTTGTTGCTGCTGCTTTTATCCAGTAGCTTTCTGTATTGGGTGGGGCACTGACATTTTCCTGGAAGCCTGGTGCCATACAGTATTTGTGTGGTCCAGGGAACATCTGCTTCTCAGTGTCCTGGAAATGATTGCTTGCAGGGCTCTGGATGTCACTGAGAGGCACCTTTATGAGCAGGAATGCAGTACTGTCGTTAGTGTCAAACTCCTTAAAATATTTTACATTCTGATAATTGTGTAGCATTAAAAAGAGGAACAGACAGTACAGTACAGAATGAGAAAGTGGAAATAACAGTGGGTTTTCAGACAAAGGGAACCAGCCTCAAGTCCTTTTGAGTAAGCAGCTAGAGTTTTTCGTTATTATTCTTGTTCCTATACATAAAAATTCCCAATACTCAAGAGAAATTTAAAATCACCTTCTATTTATGTTAATAGCGTTTTCTTTGTTTTATTCCTTCTTGATCTTAACAGAAAATACACATTTCAGGAGAGGATTTATGGAAAGTCCAACTGAGCATTAGCAGATTGGAGGCTAAATGATAGGGTTACCTTCTCGTTTATAAGAAAATGTGGCATAAAGACTCCTTGTGTGTCAGTAGTGAAATCCTGGCATTCTCTGTGGAAATAAATCTGTATTAGCTTTAGTAAGAAAACTGACTATTTAAAAAGTGGTAGTGAATTTTTTTGTAAAATAATGAATTATTTTATAAAGTGTTTATCATCCTGAAAAAAAATGTATGTTTCATGAGTTGCCTATGTGTACATCAAATTTTCTTAAATTTTATTTTATTTACTGGCTGGTGATTAAAACAGTGCAAAAAAAATCTCTTGCCATGACATGAACAGCAACCTGACACACCTCAGTAATCAAGTTCATGGATCCAAGCCATCACATTGGAAGAGTAAAATCAGGGGACTGATAAAATGATCCAGTGAAAATTCAAAGGTAGCAAAATACTTTTCTCAAAAGTCAAAGTCAGTTTTCTGGTAAATTTAGAGGCAATCTAGAGGCAACGATGGCATGAAATGCATTGTCATACATGTACTAGACCGTGATAGACATAGAATTCAGCTGAGTGAATAGTTCGGTCCCATGACCCCTCTGGCCAAGCAAGTCACTCCTCGGCAGGCACCACACTGTTATCAGCAAGCCAGGCTGCCTTCCACCCTCAGCACCCTTCAAAGCCAGCCTGACAAAAGCCACTTCAAAATCTGCATGCATATGTTTACAGTGGCTCAAATTTCAGAAGGACCGTATCTCTGAATATAGGTCATTATTCTGAAAATAAGTTCTTTTTTTAAAGTTTTAAGTGCAGAGCTGCTAGTAAGTTCAAAAGTGCGATGTACTTCTCTGACATTTCCCTTAGATTTTTTACAAATCCTAGTAATTTTACAGTGTCTTGTGCTGCATTTAGCTCAGGTGGTTTGACACGTGTTATTTATTTGAATTCTACACATAAGCATTTAAACTGTCTTAAGTAAATTCTCCATAGATAACTGAAGAAATGAAAGCTGGGGAGGTTTATGGAAATGTTCTATGTTTGTCTTGATGCTCGGTGGCTGAGTTGAGTTGAAGTTTGAACCAACATTTAAGCAACAACAAAGCCTTCGCCTCTCTACTGGATCTTTGGATGGAGGTGTCAGATTCTTTATGCTGTCAGCAGGTAGACTCTCCATCAGGAAAAAGGGTGTTAACTTATTTACAGTCCCTTTATTGGAAGGAAGACACCCACTGGTATCCAAGCTTTCCACAACCGAAGGCAACACTAGATCAGTTTACATTTCACCTCTGCACAAAATTGTGCTAACAGATTTTAAAGGCCCCTTTCTTAATGTTTTCTGAAAGTACTTAGATCGTTTCACTTCAAATGTAGATTGTTGTAATACACCTGCATGTACCTCTCGTGTCAATAAAGGTCAGTATGAAAACCTCTCTGATGGAAAACGATAAGGCTGGGCATGACAAGCCGGGCCAACATGAGGTCATGATATCATGGCAGGGTACAGGCATGCATCTCTAGCCTAGCCACATGGATGGTGTCAGAGTGAGGATGGCTCAAAACCTTTAATAGCGTAGGGCTGCACATGTGAATAAAGAAGTCTACATGGGACTTCAGGTACCCGGGCTGAGCTGGAGTTGCCATGGATGAAGACAGTCCCTAAGGTTAGATACTCTCAGGTTAGGGATGCTCAGTGAGGTGATGATGTAAATCACCTTGGCAACATCTGAAAATAGTTTGCTTCAAGTGACTTAATATTAACTGAATGAGTTTTATATTGATTTATTTTTTTTATAAAAGTAAACATGTGGCTGCTAGAGAGTTGAAAACACATATATGGCAAGCATTTGTAACAATACATTTATATTTGTTTACTTGACTCACCTCAGTTCTAGCACCTGCATTACATGGGTAAGGTTTATATATTTGAACTACTCAAAAAAAAAAAAAAAAAAAAAAAGCAAAAAGACATTGTGTTCAGCTGAAACCTGTAGTTTCTCATAGATTCCCAACCTTGTGGAAAAAACTGGCTGGAGATTTCTCTAGTTTTCCAAGTCTCTGCTTTGACTTTAAGAAGTGCACATACATAAATATGTTTCTCTGGTGATACACATATGTGGCTTATGGTTGGCTGCTTTGTTAAGAATGGGTTACCCTTGTACTCACAACTTACCTAACCGTATCACCAAAACCTTCTGTGGTTCTTTATGATATGGCAGAAAATTGAATGAAGTTCACACACATCTCTTCACTGTTTTCCCTACTGCAACGTATCTACATACAGTTTCTGACACCACTGTGACGAAGCCTCTCATTGGTGAAGAGGACACAGATGCAGGGCAGCTTCACAAAGGCAAATGTGTTCATTTCTGTCCTGTTTCCAGCCCACTGGGGTCACCACCTCCTCAGTGATGAGTGTTAGCACTGTAACATGGGACTCCAAGTTGCCTGATTGTGGTAGGAGCATCTTTATCTCTCATTCTAATCTTGGGCAATTCCTAAATTCTGTTTAGCTACTTTAGACCTTATAGTGCTCTTTCCTCATCATCTTCAAACCCCCCCCCCCAGCCTTGAGTAAAAGTGCTATCTCAATGCTACACTTAAATTTTCTTTAATGTAGTAGTTTAGTCATTACAATGGACTTATTCTCCTTCAGGCCCAATTGTTTTAAACACTTTTACCCCTAAAGTTTATCTGGGCCTGTCAGTAATAAAAGTTTCCCTGCTTCCTGGGAATAAGAGGCACTCTGCACTGAGGTACTCTGAGAGATTTAATTTTCTCCCAGGAAATAACTTACTGGGCTGACTCAGCAGTGGGAAGGCAGCCTGCCCTGAGGATCAGGAGGAAGTGAGAAGCCCTCCACAGCTGCAAGCAGGGCGCTTCTGTCTTTTGAGCTCAGTTGCTGACATTTACATTTTCTAGCTGAAAAAAATGTCCCATCCACCTTGACAACATGGAACAAGAGCAAATCAACAGCCTAAAAGTTCAGTCGTGCCAACTGACTAGGTAAGTGAAGTCAAAACAGCATAAGGTGTATCTTCTGCTATTTCCTCTTAATTACCTCAAGGTCACTATGCATGCATCCACATGCAGCGAAAAATAAATCAGAAACGTCTGTGGAGCGTTTACCTGTTTCCCCTTTCCCCTTATGGATGTATCTTGTTAATATAAAATCACAGTGACCCTTCCTTATTCCATTGTCACATCTTTATTCCCGCCATGGTGCAGAGCAGAAGGTGCTTGGTTCTGTACACTGGATAAAAATGTATGCGTGTCAATCCAGAACTACAGGCAAGCGGCAGAAAATTTGGCTCATGAAGATTTCCTGGTAACATTCACATCATTTTTAGTTTTTTAATCCCCAACCCCTACCCCACTTGACCGCGGCTGTTAGTGGAGCTGCAGCGAGCATACATGTGAGTGTGAGATTTGTCTTTCTGAGGTAAACACGCAGGACTAGAATAACCTAGAGGGTGTGTTAGTTGAGTACATACATGTTTTTAATTTTGTGGGAGAAATAGGTATTCTAGTGTTCTCTACCTTACGTACAACATTTGAGTGACTCAGCTTTTCTGCTTTTTGTTAGTCTCAGGTTGATGATAGCTGTGGGTTTGATTTGTGTGCTTTTGGTGGATAATGATTTAAACGCCACTTTGGAGGTTGCCTATTACCTACCTGCTTCATGGGAAAATGTCTGTGCGTGTGTCTGTGTTTTTTACTAGACTCCTTGTGTGCTTACTTTATAATACTGTTAAGGCATGGCTGCTGCTCTGAAGAGGTCCAGGGTGGGGTCTCTGGTGCTGGGTGCAGATGCCCTTCCAGTTCGCTTCATCTCTTGGGTCACCAGAGCTGATGGCTCAGGCAACTGATCAGGATCAAAAAAAGAAAGAGGAAAAGGGAAGCCTAGGGTTTCTTCTCTAAGACCTGCTGTACTGTGGCCGAGGAGGAAAACTTAAACTGACTGCAGTAAATTCTCCTATAGCTGAGGTTGTAAAAGCAGCTTCTGGCTAGAGATTGCACAGGGGTCATAAAAAGAGACTCTTTGATCTGTAGATAGGCCTCTTTGTGGAGGCCTGTTAATCCTAAAAGGCTGATGGTAAAGCCCTGAGCCTGCTAACTTATTTGTGAATCTACAGGGAAATAGGAAATAAGAGAGAGATAGAAAATAGACCACTCACACACACATACATTCAAGAGAAAAGGTGGATGAAGTCAGGCATCTTAACTTCAACTAAAGTTAAACTCCCCAAATTCGACACATATATTCAAGAATATACAATATCAGTTAGGACTGACCTAACTATACATTATCCAGCTATCTCTTAGTTTATAAGGAGTTTAGTACAATAATTTTATCTGTATTTCATTCTAAGAAGCAGAGTAAATTCAGACATCTCTTTGTAGCCCTATTCCCTCTTGGGTTCATGGGAAATTTAAACCAACTTACGTATATTTGTGGTGAAATGCCAGGATTTGTGGTGCCATCTGGAGTGGAGATTTATCTGAAGCCACAAATCTGCCACAAGGCTATCCCTAGTGAGGCACCTGGAGGTCCACAAGGTATTTACTGCAGCCATAAACTCTCTAAATTTGTTTTAGAAGATCTAAAACAGTTTAACTTTTAAAAACTATTTGAATCAAATCAGAAATTCCACAATCAGGGATTAATTTATCTGAACAACAAACAGTACATCCTCCTGTAGGAAGTCTGCTCGATCAGAGCTGATCAATACCCAGAAAGTAATAGTTCACATCAATGGCAGATTTTTTTCTCTTTTGATTTTTGGAGACATGGTTTCTCTGTGCAATCTTGGCTGTCCTGGACTCACTTTGTAGACCAGGCTGACCTTGAATGTAGTCTTGGCTGTCCTGGACTCACTTTGTAGACAAAGCTGGCCTTAGACTCACAGTGATTCACCTGTCTCTACCTCCCTGGGTGCTGGGATTAAAAGCATGCACCACCATCCCCAGCTTTAATGCTAGATTTTAAAGAGATGCAGCAGTGCACAATTGACAGAGTATTCAGAGGTTGGAAGCAATTCTGGGGTGCATCATGGGACAGACCTTGCAAAATCCAGGATGCCTTCCAGAGATCTCTCATGCCTACTGAACTTCCTGAAATCAATGGCTCCTGACAGCATGTCAGAGGCTGGAAGCAGTTCTGGGGGGTAAGTCACAGTACAGACCTTGTGAATCACCTCCTAGACAGCCCACATGCCTAGTGAGCTCCCATAACAGGGTGGCTCTTGGCATAATACCAGCTTTTGAGAGGTATCTTCTATGCTCGCTTTGTATGTGGATTCCAAACACCATCTAGTTCATAACTTTTCTTTTCATTCTCTTTCACAAAGTAAGAGTATTAAATTTTATTTAAGCCTAATTTTTTTTGCTCTTTTTAAAAATGTTTATTATTGGATATGGAGAGATGATTTGTTACTATGCCCAAGAATCAGTGTTACAGTCCTAGCAACCACATCAAGCAGCTCACAATACCTGTAACTCCAGCTGCAGAGGATCTGATACCCTCCTCTGGACCCCAAGAGCACCTGCGCTCACATGCATAGACATACAATAAATCTTTAAGGAATTTCTTAAGTGTAATACTATCTTCTGTGTATGCTTGTTTGATATGAGTGTGTGCATACTGCTGTGTGCCTATGGATATCAAAGGACACTTTATGGAGTCAGTTCTTTCCTTCCATCTTTGTGTGGCTTCTGGAGATCAAACTCAGGCCATGGGGCTTCTTCGGAGAGGACATTTCACCAGCAGAGCCATCTCACTGGTTCCAATCATGCATTGTGTGGAAACTCTTAGCATTCTTCATCTGGGCCCCGAATAGAAGCATTTTCACTGTGATTGCTTTTCTCTGTAAGGGTTCACTTTTAGGCTTTATAGCTCATCCTATGCTGTTGCTTTTTCTTCCAAATGCTTTATGTGCCATATAAGCATATTAACAGAAGAAACCTTGGCCTTGGAAAGAGGACCACCTGCACGGGAGAAATAATAAGAGTATTGGCAAGTAAATATGACAGTAGTGATGTCAAATGACAAGAAAAAGGAATGCATCCAATGAAGTAAAATTGAGCCAATTAGATTTTCTTGTTTTTAATAGCTGAGTAGTATTCCATTGTGTAAATGTACCACAGCTTCTTTATCCATTCTTCGGTTGAGGGATATCTAGGTTGTTTCCAGATTCTGGCTATTAAGAATAAAGCTGCTACGAACATAGTTGAGCCAATGTCCTTGTTGTACAGTGGAGCATCTTTCAGGTATGTGACCGAGAGTGGCATGGCTGGGTCTTGTGGTAGCACTACTCCCAATTTTTTGAGAAAGCACCAAATTGATAAAATTTTCAGGCAACTGGATGGAACTAGAAATGGTCTTCCTGCGTGAGCTAACCTAGACCCAGAAAGTCACACATGGTATATACCCACTTATAAGTGGATATTAGCCAAACATAGATGTCCTCTGAGAGATTCCACCCAATGGAGTATTGGGACAGATTCTGGGACTCACTGACTCAGGTTGGAGTGCTGAGAGTGATATGGAAGAATGGGGGCCATGGAAGGACCCAGATGGTTCAGGAGCCTTGTGAGCAAGGAGACCATCAAGGCTGGCAGATCTGGATCAGAGGGGCCTGCACAAAATGTTGCACCATCTGTCACACCAACCAAGGACAATGCATGCAGTAAACCTAGACTCCCTGTCCAGATCTAGCCAATGGACAGCTCATTCTCCACTGTTGTCGGGAGAGCAGGGACTGCCTCTGCCATGAACTCTGGTGCTTCGTGATCACTTCCCCTTCGTGGAGCGGTCGAATGGACAAACAGATGAGGGGGAAGCAGGCTATCCTGATGAGACCTGATAGGCTATGGTCATATGGTAGGGGAGGAGATCCTCTTCTGTCAGAGGTCTCGGGGAGGAAAATAGGACAGAAGAGGGTGGGAATGAGAAGATACAAGCAAGGGCATAATAATCGGAATGTAATCTGAATAAATTATAATAAATTAAAATTTTAAAAAATTGAGCAAGTACAATCAGACAGCTGAAATTACAAAATGAAAAATCTCAAAGTAATTGTCCTTTTTATCCCAGTTCTTCCTAAAGCAGAGAATTAATAACGATGAGAAAAACCATTCCCATGATATTGAAAATGTAAGAATAAAAATAGATATACACCCCCAAGTGCAACTGTTATGATTTACATCTTGTATGTCATCAGAAGGCCTAAGGTCTTACAGGGTCACTAGCCTGTAGTGATTAGCCTTCAAGAGGTAGGGCTGGAGAAGAGTTGGGTAATGGGGGAATGCTCCTGAAGGAGAGGCTGGGATCCTGTTTCCTGTCCCTCTTGAGGTCAGCAGCCTCTTGTGCCTTGTTCCCCCTTCCATGCATTCTGCCTCACCAAAGGCCCCATACAGCAACGCCTATGAACATGGAGTGAAACTGTGGGCCCAACGCCCTTTTCCTTTAACTTAGTCTCAGGTATTTTGTTACAGCCAAGGACAGCTAGCTGTGACAACAGCCCTCTTCACAAAATTCAGTTGGCATTTGAAAAGTTCCAGAAGTCCTGAAATATTACATGGCCCCTGCATTTTTTTAAGCACAATTTTTTTTTCTGGCTTTGAAGTTGGTGCCAGCATTTCCTGGAAATGACCAATCACTTGTTTAAAAACACCTCTCTTTGGCTTTGACAGTATACATACATAACAAAAAAAATAGATCAAGAAAGAACAATAGTGTGGTTCATTGTATAAGCTTGATCAAACTAGAATAACAGAAGTATAATCATAGGAATGAATCATAAAATTAAACAATTTAGTGCAGAATAAAATAGAACTGCACCGTGGCAGTGTATGAAGTTCTCATGTAGTTTCGACCACTTCTGAGCCATCAGTAGAGAGGAGAACCATAGTAAACTATAGACAGATTTAGAGCAGTTCATTAAAAGACATTGTATCACAATATATTATTACCCTGATAGAAATATAGATGGAGTTGTCTAAAAGGAAATTTGTTAAGTACAATGTTGTAAGTAATAAGTCAATTTGTAAAGATGTTCTTGGTCTCTAATTTTTCTTCCACTTTGTATCATGCCCCACTTTCTCTGTAGCAACATAACCTTTGCTCCAGGGCACAACATGACAATGTAATCCCTTTGCAATCCCAGAGCAGAGGTAACCGTGATCTGTAGTCATGGCAACAAAAAAGTAAAACACCATAGTGATGACTTGAGCTACAAGACTATTAAAAATCCCTTGTGGAAAGAAGGGAAGGTCACAAGACTCTCACCTGAGAGTCCAGCCCTTACTCCTCTCCTGCGCACCTCCCCTGCCCTACACATGTTCTTGAGAGATGGTAGATAACAGACAAAAGGTTAGCCGAAGCTGGAGCTCTGTGGAGCAGCTTTTGTGATATCATTATCCATCATGGGAGGATAGGATTTTCAGATACAGCTGTTCTGTAATTCAATGACACATGCTCCTGTAAGTCAGTCCAATAAACTCATTGGTTCCCCAATCCATTTGTGTGGAATCAATTCTTTGATCTGTCCTTTGCCCCACTATCTGGGGCAGACAGGCATTTTTTCATATGTCCCGGGACAAAGCTGTGCAACATCCCTGAATTAGTATACTCTGTGTGGTGAACAGTAGAGGTAGAAAGTGGAAGAGTTCTTTCTAGAGAGGTCATGAGTTCAACTCTGGAAAACATCTCACATGTAGTGGACCAGATTATAAATGTGGTATTATTCTTCATACGGCTGGGGCCTCACCGAGCACTAAGAGAGCCTCTGTTTTCTTCACTACATATCAAGTCATGTAAAATAAAAGTGTTTTGTTAAACAAGGTATTGACTTTTCCCTTTCTCAACCTTTTACTCACGACCATTGACTAAGCATGTCCTTACAAATATGTTATTACATTCACTTATTTTGTGTTTGTGCAGGGAGGCCGTAGCACATGTGGGGAGCTCAGAGGCTATGCGGAGTCACTTCTCACTTCCCACCGTATAAATCCTAAGGATAGAACTCAGATCATCTCTCTGGCTCTTAGGCAAGCGCCTTAACTACCAAGCCATGCCACCAGCCCTACGCATGCATTTTGACAGGCATTGTAATTCAAGTTGAGAATAAAATAAATAACATGTCATTTATCTAAAATGAGGTTAATAATCTCTGGAAATAATTACAGTAATGTATCCTAAGCAAGCTGTCCCCGGGGGGGGGGGGGGGAGTAAGAGGGGGAATCTTAGCCTAGGATTAAATAAGAGAAGCTAACGTATAGCTTGTGTATAGGGAGTGTTAATGATGAGTTACTCAGTAGTTGTTCTTTTTCACAGATATAAGTTCTGGCATTAAAGAATTTTATATAGGAGATTGTCATAGCAAAACCCACTGAAAGACCAGAGGGAAGGAGACAGAGAAACAGTCATCACATTTGTGTATGACCTTAAAAGAGAAGTTCTTTTCATTCTAATATTCTTTCATGTGACTATGCGCACGGATATATAAATATTTAGGATGCTTATAAAATAGGTTTCCATGTGGCTTTTAAACACCCTTGATGTTATTTATCCCTCTGCTCTCCTGTCCTCTATTCTAACCTCTCACCCTTCTCCCTATTTAAATCTCCACTACCATTGTTCCCCCTTCAGCCATCATAGCACCTATGCTGTACTGTCTCCTCCCTCCATCTCTTTCTCTCCCTCCCAAACCCCTTTATAGTTTCCTGGCTTCTACAGGTGCTCCAAGTTAAATACAGAAGCCTAAAGTTACAAGGTCCACATGAGTGAAAATATTGACACTGTTCTTTTCTAGGTCTATATATTAAGTTACTCGGTATTAATATTGCCAATTCCATCAATTTACCTGCAAATTTTATGATTTTTTTTTTTAGAGCTCAAAAAATTCCATTGTGTACAAGCACCTTGCTGTCTTTATCCATCTGTTGGCTGATAGGCATTGGGCTGTTTCTATGTCCTAGCTACTGTGAACAGAGACGCCTTGAACATGAATGAGCAAGTGTACCTATAGGAGAATATAGAACATATTGGGAAGATGTTCACACGTGGTCTAGCTGGAGCATAGTTATCCTAACAGGAGATAATGTTCCACCCAGAACCAATAAGTTGCCAAATAAAAGCCCAGCATCAGGTGCAGGATAACTCCTGTCTTAGTCACTGCTCTATTGGTATAAACAGGTACCGTGACCAACTCCTTTAAAAAAGAAAGCATTCCATTAGGGGCTTACAGTTTCGAAGGTGTAGTCCATTTTCATCATGGCTAAGAGTATAGTGGCACTCATGGCACTGGACTAGTAGCTGAGAAGGAAGTGAGAGTACATTCTGGTAGTTAGGCAGAGAGACTCTGAGCTTGGCCTAGACTTTTGGAACTTCAAAGCCCAACTCCAGTGACATATTTCCTCCAACAAGGGCACACCCCTTAACCCTGCTAATCCTTTCAGATAGTGCGACTCCCTAGCTACTAAGCATTCAAATATATGAGCCTTTGGGGGGGGGTCATTCTTATTCAAATCATCAAACGTCCCCCCAAGATATTGGTAAGGCATGTCTCAGAAGCCTCGCTAAGTCGAGACAGACTATTGCCATGGCTCAGTGTTGTGCATAGGCTTGATTCTAGTCACCCTAGTGGATGCGAAGTAACAGCTAGTATGCTTTTGATGGACATTTCACTGATAATAGAAATCTAGCATGTTTTTATTGGCCATTTGTATAGTTTCTCTATAAAAATAAACCTCCAGATCTTATGTTAAATAACCTTAACCATCCCTTCTTTTGCCTTCATTACTGAATTTTAAGAGTTTTCTATACATCACAGAGCCAAGTCCCTCCTGAGAGCTCATCGGTGAATTGTGTGGAATACGTATTGACTTTGGAGGGGTCTGCTGGTGACTTGTCGTCTTAGTCAAAGTGCTATTGCTGTGAAGAGATGCCATGGCCATAGTAACGCTTATAAAGAAAATAATTTAACTGGGCCTGTCTTACAGTTCAGAGGTTTAGTTCATTATTGTCATCGTGGGAAGCGTGGCTACACACAGGCAGACACAGTGCTGGAGAGGGAGCTGAGAGTTCTACATCTGCATCTATAGGCAGCAGGAAGAGAGACACTGGCATGAGTGGAGCACTTGAAACTTCAAAGCGCAACCCCAGTGACACAGTTCCTCTATCAACGCCACACCTCTTCCAACAAGGCCACACCCCCTAATAGTGCCATTCCCTGCACAACACCTATGAAGCTCAGAAACTTTTAAAATTATTTACCGAGTCCAGTTTTCCCATTTTAACACTGTTGCTCATGAGCTACAAAAGCCATGAGCATATTTACCTAAATAAATTTTCCTTAAATTTTATGGCTTTATAGTATTTGCTCTTACATTTCCATCTTTTAGCTGTAGCCAGTTAATCCCTCAGTACACTATACGGAAAGAATGAGGCTCAGTCTCCTGTGTGTGCTGTCTAGTTACCCCAGAACCATTTGTATAAAAGACTATTATTTACCTATTGAATGGTCTTGGCATGCTTCTCAAAAGTCAGTTGATCCTACCAAATGGTGTGAAACATCAGTAAGGAAGAGTAATTTCAAGAAATCTAAGCAAATGATGATTTTAGTGATGATAGATTTATTTTAAAAAATGGGCTTTGTTTTTAAGCCCCTCCTCCGTGTGTGTGTGTGTGTGTGTGTGTGTGTGTGTGTGTGTGTGTATGTATGTGTGTGTGTGTGTGTTTACATCCAAGTACATACATGTGCACTATGTACGCAGGTACCCATAGAGGCCAGAAGAAGGCTTCACACACCTATGATGTGTGGTGATTATAGGTGGATGTTCTTGTAGAGGACTGGAATTTGGTTCCTATAACCCACATGACAGCCCACAACCATCTGTAACTACAGCTCCAAGGGGATGTGATGCCTTCTTCTTGCCTCCAAGGGCACCTGTATGCATGGGATGCACATACATACAAGCAGACAAACCTGATACATATGAAACAAAAATAATCTTTTTAAAAGTGTATATTAACCTCTTATCTACAAACATGACATTTTTGTTTATTTAGATCTTTGTAAATTTTATCATTTTCATGGTATTGTGAATGGAATGCCAATTATATATATATATATATATATTTTTGCCAATTATATTTTAAGAGCCCTCAGAATTCTAAATTATATAGATATACACATATAAATAAATTCACCAATGCTATTATTATATCAGTTAAAATTAAATAAAATATATTTTTGTCACATGTTACCTTATACTTATTTATTGTTGATGTGTGTGCATATGTGGGCACATCTCGCCATATGTACTTGTGAGCAGTAGAGGAAAACTATCAGGAATTAGTTCTTTCCTTCTACCATGTAATTCTAGAGTGGTCATCTGTGTGGGCCACAAGCACATTTATCTCCCAAGTAGTCTATTTATCCCTCTTTTCAGATTTCTAATTAATAGGTTCAAATTAATGTACATATATAGTATTTGTATAAAACTTGTCAATGAAAATTTGTGATTTTGATTCTGTGATTGAGTGTTGAAATAAGTTACCATGAAGAAGAAGAGCCCACACCACCCTCACACCATCTCTGAACATGAAGCTTTCATGATTCCCTTAGAAGAAGGAACTTTCAATTAGTGCTTTTTATGCACAGCTTTTTAATGGTGTTATATGTTATGTAACCCCCAGATGGTACTTCACATGAACATCAAATTATAGTCTTACTGTTCAGTGAGGAGTAAGGGACAGACAAATGAATTCAAATGCTGTTTGCAATTTTCACAGTTTAAATTTTACTCTATTTAGTAATGGGTTTTTAACTGATATGCAAAGTATGCCTGTGGGTAATTTGTGAATTTACCAGCTTTTAGAATTAAATTATTCCAGCTTATTATATTGGACAGGAAAAGGATAAATCTTGCCATTTTGGAGGACGGGTGTTCAAATTACTTCTTTACAAAAAGTCATTATCAGACTAATTGGTTATTTTAGCTGAAAAGTGAAATTAAAAGGAGAAAGTGGGGTGGGCTGTATAAGACCACAAGGTCCATGCCATCTGAAGATGAGGAAGCTACTATGAATTAGAGAAAAAAAAATCACGAAGGGTAATGGTGACAAGTAAGTTGTACACATCTCTCAGAGGAACAAGGATTGGCCTACTGACAGTGTCTCCCTGATTTTCTCTTTCTAGGTCATAGCCACAACAATTCAAAGATAAAACAGTGTTTACTTGCCATTGAGGACATCAGCCCAATTGATCATGAGTGTACAAACATCCTGGAGCCTAACTGTCAGCATCTGTAGCATCTTCATATGCAACCACAGACTCAAGTCAGTTAGGTTCTGAAGCTTGGTACCTACAGTCTAGATGCTTACTTCCTGTTTCCATGGTGGTGACCCAGCTATAAAGCAGAATGCCTGATTTCACATTACTAAACCGAGGCAAAGTCTCACATAATCATGCTCAATGGATGATAATAACTAAAGATGCCTACCTAAAGCTTGTGTCAGAACTTTCTTCTTTAACTACCAGACTTGGAAGTAAGAGATCCAATTTATGGTTTTATACTAATACATTATTGATTCATTTATTACACTACTCTGGACCAAGCCACTCAGGTTTCAGCATGACCAAAAGGTGAAAAAGTCAATTAGAAGTAGTTTTTTTTTTTCAAAAAGTCTAGCCGATGTATCATGACATCTTTTCCCCAATATTTGAGGATAAATGTGATAAAGCCCAAAGAGATAAGGATTAAGTGTTAAATAAGTTTTCTCTCAAACAACTTGAATCAGATAAAGCTGTAATTCACCCTAAGAAAGAAGAATGAGCCACAGGCTCAAACTGATCCTACTGCACCAACCTAGATAGGAAAAAAATGTCTGTCAGAATGAGGTGACAGCCAGGCTCTGGAGAAACATCAGAAAACAAAGGGAAGAGTTTTAGATGGGCTGGTTTTAACGTGTTTTTATTCTCTCTGAGGAAGAAGAATTTTCCTGGCTAGACTTTTTGATTAAGTGCTCCTGTGGGCAGAGGTGACCTACCTGTGTGGATAGATGAATGGAGGCAGATGGACTTGGTGTCTCTACCAAACACTACCTAAACCTAGTAACTTCCATGATGGCCTCACTCATCAAACACGTGTGTTAGGAACATTGAATTAGACTGGTGTTTGTGTGGTGGCTGTGATCATGGAAACAGGAAGAAGGCTTCTTGATGGGGAATCCAAAGCTACGAGGTCCATGCAAGGATGGAAACATGTGGATAAAGTTGAATTTTAGAGTCTTCATGAAAAGAAAAGAAGAAGAATCATTGAGTTAAGACCTATTTATCCAAGTGAGGCCAGCCTGAGGATAAGAATGAGAAAAAACCCAGGAATTAAGACTAAGTGGTATAGCCGGGCAGTGGTGGTGCACACCTTTAATCCCAGCTCTCTGGGAGACAGAGGCAAGTGGATCGCTGTGAATTCGAGGCCAGGCTGATGTACAAAACAAACCCAGGACAGCCAAGGATACACAGAGAAACCCTGTTTCAGGAAAAAAAAAACCTGAAAAATTAAATAAATAAACAAAAAAGACTAAATGGTATGTAAATTTCCTCTCAGCGCAACTTGAATAAAATGAAACTATAATTAACCTTAGGGCAGCAGAAGGAACCTGCAAGATTTCATAAATCATCAATTTCTTTGCTTTTTCAGATACTAGCTGCCATTGCCAAATACCATGTTTAAAAGATACTTTCATTCACTATGTGTCTGAGGTTTGCCTGGGTGACGTTTATGTGCACCACATGCATGAGGCCCCCTGGTGGTCAGAAGAAGGCACTGAATACCCTGGTGCTGGAGTTCAGCCTGAGTCACACTGTGGGTGCTGGACGACACATCTCAGCACTTGGCAAGAGTAGTAAGGCTGTTTGTCCCAACAGAAACTCTCCAGTCCCAGCCAAATCTCATACTTGCCTAAACAGAGAAAGTTTTTTAAAAAAAATCACAAATACATCTGCTTGGGCTCAGGCTGTGTTCCGAAATCTACAGAATCAGAACAAGGCATATATGCTAATAAAACTTACAGATAGTGTTAAAGATCGACTCAAGAAAATGGATGCGAATAACGGAGATGCCGAGGATTCCTAGATCTCTTTCCTGGCTGGATGAGTGGATAAGTAGTGACTAGAGACTAGGGGTGGGTGGTATTCCAAAAACATGAGAAAATGGAACAGATTTGGCTTCAGAAATCCCTACTTTTCAGCAGCCTAGAGAATAGGAAAAGAGAATTTTACCAACTCCACATCTGATAGAAGGCTAATATCCAAATATACAGAAAAACTAAAACTAAAAATTCTGGATATCAAGAAGACGACAAATAAGCCAATTTAAAAATCAGTTACAGATCTAAGCAGAATTATCAAAAGAGGAAATTCAAATGACTGAGGAAACACTTAAAGAAATGTTCAACATCCTCAGTCATCAAGGAAATGCAAATCAAACCAACTTTAAGATCAAAAACTCAAGTGACAGCACATGCTGGCAAGGATGTGGAGAAAGGGGAACACTCCTCCATTGTGGGTAGGTGTGCAAACTTGTACGACCTCTTTGGAAATCAATCTGATGCTTTCTCAGAAAATTGGGGATAGTGCTATTTCAAGACCCAGCTGTACCACTCCTGGGCATATACCTGAAAGATGCTCCACCATACAAGGACATTTGCTCAACTGTGTTCATAAGAGTTTTATTCATCATAACTAGAATCTAGAAAAAAAAGGACCTAGATGTCCCTCAACTGAAGAATGGATAAAGGAACTGTGGTTGCACTTACACAGCGGAATACTACTTAGTTATTAAAAACAAGGAAGTCTTGAAATTTGCAAGCAAATGGATGGAACTGGAAAAGATCGTCCTGGGTGATGTAACCCAGACTGAGATCCGGAAAGACTTGCATGGTATATACTCAGTTACATAGATGTCTTCTGAGAGACTCCATTCATTCGGGTACTGGGACAGACACTGGGACTTGAAGCAGTGCAAGTTGTACGGAAGAGCTGAGGGATGGAAAGAGAAGAGAGGGATGGCGGGGTTGTCAGGAGATCCACAAAGAGACCATCAAGGCTGACATATCTGGACCCAGGGAGGCCTGCACAAACTGATGCACCAACCAAAGACATTGCAAATAGAGAGCATAGACACCCCCCCCCCAGTACAGACAGTATTTTCTTTTTAAATTTTATTTGTATGAGCATGTTTGTCTGCATGTGTGTATAGCACATGCATGCAGTACCTAGAGATGCCAAAAGAGGTCATCAGATAACCTGGAGTTACAGATGATTATGAGACCTCATCTAAGTGCTGGGGATTGAACCCAGGCCCTCCGGCAGTACAGCCAAGAAAGACTGAAGTCCAAGAGAATTTTTTAAAAACATAAATTCTTTACCATAAAAATAAGTGAGAAAATAATTATTTCATATTTTAAAATGTGTGTAGATTTCTTTATGGAAGAAATATCAGGGAAGAAGAGATGACTGTGGGTGCAGAGAGATGGTTCAGAGGGTGTGTTTGCTGTGCAAGATGGGACCAGAGTTCAGGTGTAGGGAGCAGAGACAGGCAGATGTCAGGGCCCAATAGGCAGCCAGTTGAGCCAAATCTGCAAAACTCCAGATTTGCTGTGAGCCTGGGTCAAAAACTGAGATGAAGAAGTGACCCAGAAAAACATCCCTAGGCCAGCCACTGGCCTCTACATGGTATGTGTTCATATGAGTACACACACACACACACACACACACACACACACACACACACACACACACTTTCACATGCACACACATGCACATTAGATGACTAAAAAACAAATACCTGAGGGTAATTATATAACAAAGATACAAAACTGATTGGCTCTGGTATGTTACAAGACTTACTAAGATAATTACTTTCCCAAGATCCTTGTGGACTTCTGTGGGCGCTGAAGCATCTGTATTACTTTCCTGTCTGACAAAAAGAATCAGCTTCAGTCTTGATTAATCAGGTTTCTGAGGGAATCCTTGTCCAGGTGGGCAGGCATGGTACAGGTTAATTACAGAGTGATCTTCTAGGTCTAAGACACCCTAGACTGCAGCAGACTGGAGTGTTGTATTTTGTTTTTTGTTTTTTTCTTAATTGGAAGTAAAATCTGAAATCAATCGTTTCTAGAGAATTATTGCTGAAGACAAGGAAAGAGAATAATTAAGGTTATCTACAAAAACTTTACAATTTACTTTCAATAGGGGGATAAAGAGGCTAGGGATGCCACACAGCTATAGGCCACAACCAAAACACTGGGCTCTGTCACCAGCATGCAATATTTTTAATTAAAAAATCAAAACCAATAGAAACTGCCACCCCAACAATAAATAATATGGAGTGAAAAGCTGACCCAGATAAATTCCTATAGCCATTTGGATGAGTAAATTTCATATTTAGGATGGCTTTCAGGGGTCACCACTGGCTAATTTCCCCCGAGAGACTTGCCGCTGATACTTACTTTTGCTCACATTTCCACAGTGTCTCCTCTACACTGCTGAGGTGTTTTCAGCAGCCAGGACCCTTGGGGTTTAGGTAATAGAAATGTTCTATCATTCTACCTGTCACAAACCAAACCACAGTATTAGGAGCACTGCTGTGAGTACAAGTCCACAGACATCTAGAGCATGTGTGTTTTATTTAGTGGAATCCATTGTTATCGAAGAAGGAAGAAACTGAGGAAATTTCCATTGTGCTCAATGGCCGTTGGCACAGTTATGAGTAAGGTGTGTGTTAGCACATGCATCTCACTTCAAAGAAGTGTAAAGAAGAGCAGAGGGGAGGGTGGCCGAGGAAGGCAGGAAAAACAAAGCAGGAGCTTCTCTGTTTTCATTTACATGCTGTCATCATAAGAAAATAAAGTTATAGCTGTGAGCACAAGCTATTGTCACATAGCATACAACTACAGTTAACTGTTTCCTCTCACAGCCAAGAGCCTGCCAAAAGTCCACACTATAAGGGCAAAGTAAAAGGAATATCTCAGCCGGGCGTGGTGGCACACGCTTGTAATTTCAGCATTTGGGGAAGCAGAGGCAGAGGCGGGAGTATCTCTGTGATCTACAAATGGAGTCCAGGACAGCCAGGGCTATTACACAGAGAAACCCTGTCTCGGGGTCAGGAGAGGGGGAGAATGCCTTGTCCCCTTCTTTTTGTTCTCCACAGAACACTTAAATGCAGAATCGCCATTTAACCCTAAAGAAATCACCCTGCACCACCCAAGAGAGATCTGTGCCAGGAACAGGAGGATAGTGTGAGAATAAGTGCAGTTTTCTTTTGTAATCTGTTTGAATTCTTGTATTTTCACTTGATTATAGAGAAATGATTTTATCAGGCTGTGCCTCGTGAAACTGTTCTCATCTGTGACCCCCTTGATTCATGTCACTACCAACAGTAATCATTGCAGACAAGGATAAAGATTTCTATCATTTGATTATTGGCTTAGCGATGCATATAATTGAAGCAAATGGAAAAGCCAAAAGCTACAGCAACCAAAATTAGTTCTGTGTGCAGCATAGCGGAGAGGTGGGGAGAGAAGAGGGAGGGTTGAGGGGAGGAAGTGGGAGGGAGAAGAAAGCTGTGGGGGGAGGGGTTTGCAGCAGTGTGGAGTCAAGGCGTGTTCTGCTGTCATAACAGACATAACAGTCATAACCTTTACAAAGGTTAACTGAATACACTTAATCTGAAAACAAACTTACACGATCATTTTTAGAGTATCACATTTTAGAGGACTTCTGTTGTGAAAAATTTTTGTGCAGTTTTTGCCTGTCTGACACATGATAATAGATAGTCTCATATATCGGTTATTGAACAGATATTGCTATTATCAGAGCAAGAACAAAAAAGGACACACCACATTTTGTTGTTTTTTTGTTGTTGTTGTTGTTGATTCCCCTTTGTCAATGTCTTCTTTCTACTTTCTTTGTTTCTTTGTTTGCTTTTAGGTTTTTAGTTTGTTTGTCTGTTTCAAGACTGGGTTTCTCTGTGTAGCCGTGGCTGTCCTGGAGTCACTTCGTAGGCCAGGCTGGCCTTAAATTTACAAAGATCTACTTGTCTCTGCTTACCCAAGTCTGCACCACTGCGTTCGTTCTTTCTACTTTTCTATGTGGGCCACTAGTTCTGTGGAAGAGCGATGGCATTTTCTTCTTACTAGAAGGCTCTTTGCCTATGTGACTCCAGCAGAAAAGTTATTGCAACTTCCACAACACTGGAACACTTTGTTCCAGAAACAAAACAAAACAAAACCCTGTGCCCCTGGTCATGTCTTCCTACCTTTCACTTTTTGAAGTGGCAACTGTCGCCTGTGTGGAAATTTTTCTACAGATGACACCAGGAGCCTTGAAAAGTGTGCCAAGTCTAACCCTTTGCTTATGAGGAAAGGAGGGTGAATTATGTTCCTCCTCGGTAGGGAACAGAGAGCCCTGGGGATGGCTTCACACTGACTTTGACCTTTGAAAACATCTCTCTGCATAGTCTATGCGCAGATTCACTGATGTGCATGTCACAGCTAGAGGAAAACACAGTCGCCTTCAAACAGACACTTGTCACATCAATATTAATTCTTGCCAGGTCGTTTTTCCCACTGGAGAAAACTCATCAATAGCTATAAACTTAGTTGCTTAGGTAAAGCATATTATAATGTGATTAGGATTTTTCTCTGCTTTCTGTTTATCCCAACTAGGAAATTCCTTAGGGGAGCTCACTCTAGTTACAGTGAGGAAAGGGACAGCACTTAAAGTCAATGAAAGCCTGGAATATCACACCCTCGGATATGAATAATAAACCCTGCCATTTCCCATATAGCCCATGCATGCTTTCCCATCGCATCTTCACTCTTGCCCTCTTCTGTTCACATTTTCCCATAGGAATCTAGAGTTTAAAAAGGACAATAATCCCAATTCAGTGCATTGCAAGTCCCATATTTTGCGTATGATCCCTCCTCCTCTGTGGGTTCAGTAGAGACCTTTCTGGGTCCTCAGACACATTCAGGAATACAGCTCAACATTTGTCAGAGCAGTCACCATCAATCACCAATGCCCCTCCCCACCAAGTAGCATAGCTACCTACAGTATGTGGGCTTGTTACGTTATAAAATGTTCACTGCCCATGCAATTTTTCATCAGCTCTTTGGGAATTTTGTGCCGTGTATTTTGATCATATTCACCTTTGCTCCAACTCCTCCCATATCCAACTCCCTTCCCTACTCACCAAATGTTGTGTCCTTAAAAAAAAAAAAAAAAAAGCAAACAAACAAAATCGCTATAAAGTTCAATTTGTGCTGCTTGTGTATTCATAGATATGTGGTCTCCCACTGGAACACGGCTGATTTACGGGCATGGGGATGGCGGGTGGGGGAGCACTTCACTGTCACTCTGCCAGCAGCCAATAGCACCTCAGCGAGGGGCGGGACTTGTGCCCACCTCTTGTCTCCACGCTGGGATTTACTGCTGCTTGAGCATTGGCGAGCCTTTGCACGCTCTAACAGCAGTACGTTGTTCACCATCGCTCTGCTGTATCTGAAAAATGCTGGATGCTGTGTCCTTGTAGTCATCTAGCACTCCTGGCTCTTGGCGATCTTTCCACCCCCACTTCCATGATGATCGCCAAGCCTTGGGAGGAGCATGTATGATATAGAAGGCCAACATGCGATGTCACTTGCTCTCCTCACCTTGACTAGTTGTGTGCGCCATTCAGTGACCACTAGAAAATGTTTCTGTAACTAATGAAGGCAACCTGTCAACAACTCTAAAATGAGCATCTTATCTAGTACTAATACATATTGCTCTATGATACTTTAATTGATATAAATTAATCCAAAGGCGTTATTATTTATAAACGTTATTTACCAAAGCATTAGGCACAAAATAAATAATCATTGTTACTTCTCACATGAAGATGCACGCTTTTTAAAAAACCTTAGATATTTTAAAGTTATTACCCCCATTTAAGTTACTAGCGTACTATAATCGGAGAACCTCAGACTGAAAGAAATCTCAAAATAATTTATTCCAGTGATTTAAATTCAACTACCAGTTAGTGAAATAAACTTACTCAGCAAAGTTACCCTACACATTAAGAACATAAGGAACACAGGAATAGAAGTTTCTATCTTCCCACGTGGCATCACAAGTTCCATATTCAAGACTAGTCTGAAGGGACTACCATATTGAATGCTGTTATCTCTGAGGTTTCCTGTCATTGGACAGGCTGTCCGCTTCAGATTGCCCATGCTTGTTGTACTGAGACCTAATCCACGCTACACAGAGACTTAGAGACAGGGTGAAGCAAGACAGGATCCATTCTTATGCCAAGTCAAATTCAGGAACACACTGCAACCATGGATGACTCTGTCTTCAACTGCCACTGAGTCTGGCTCCATCAACTACACTCAAAAGTCTGCCACAGTTCTTTGGCCCCGTTATCACAACTTCTTGATAGGCACTGGCTTTAATTAACCCATGCTATTCACAAACTTCAGTATCTACCTAATCTACCAGTGAGGACTTATTCTAGTTTATCTTTACCAAAGCTTTCATCACTAAGGCAGAAAGGAAGGCAATCATGGCATCTGGCTCACCAACTTGTAAGAGTAGACTACAATTAGTGTGTAAAAAGATTTTGAGAAACAAATAGTATGTTGACTACACATGCTATAGGCTGTCTTTAACTTACAGGTGTACACATAGACATATAGAAAAGGAATCCTTACCCCAAGGATTTGGGAACACCATGATAGCCCAGGACATCTATGATGACCAAGCATGATTGCCAACTTGAGTGTGGAATCGACTGAGTTAAGCCTCTGGGTGCACCTCTAAGTGGTTTTTTTCTTAATGTAGTTCTTTGGAGAGATGGCCTTCCCTCAGCGTGGGCAGCAGGTCACAGGCTCTGGGGAGAATGCTTCACTCTTGGCTTCAGTGCCTTTGTGCTGCCTTCTTCCACACTGCCAAGTTCATCTATGCTATCGGCAGCTTTCTGCTGCCACAGCTGCAGTCGGTCTTGCTTGACTGATATCGGAACACAGTTTTCTCAGCCTTCCACTGCAGACAGAAGACCAGTGTCTCTTCAGGAATCCATCAGGTCTTCTGCTCTCAAGTGTCCAGGCTCGTGAACTGAGTGGTTACTGGCTTCCCAACTTCTCCATCACTGTGGTAGTCATTGAACTATCAAACTATTATCTGCAAAGCCAATCTAATAAAGCCTCTGTGCGACATACACATATAATTGGCAGATGCACAACACTTAAAAGGGATGGGTGGAATCTACACATAGCCACTCAGATAGATGTTCAGACTGGTACTGAGCGTATATGTGTGCCGATACCAAAATCCTATGTGTGTCAATTCATAATGTGTTCACACAGAAGCACAGCATAATGCAGTTTCAACCACATACGTGAAATTTACTGTTAAATGAGTTTGTATGAGAAGAAGAAGATGGCTATGCTGCGTGAGTTTTGTTCAGAAAGAAATTAACAACATCATAGGACAAGGAAGGATCTCTAACCTTCCATTTGTTGGTTGTCCTGTGGGCTAAGGAGTATCATCACCTCTGACATACAAGTCCCATAGGAAAAATAATAAGAAGGAAGGCAGGACAGGGAAACAGAGAACAGTAAGTAGTGAGAGAGGAAATGCTTCTGGAATAGGCTCTTTAGAGGGCTGAGAAGTATCGTTCTTCCACTGTGTGGTAACGATCCAAATAATTCAGTCATAATTCAGTCATTAGCAGCCACAAATGACATTTTCTTTGATTGGCATAAATATTCACATGTACCATATTTATCACAAATAAATATATAATTCATTAAATATCTCATTTCACATATTTACAGTATCTGCTTAGATGAGAAAAATATGACGAAAACACAAGTATACACAGTTTGACTCCATCATCAGTGCACAACCACTAACAAACTTAAGCCTCTCATCGCCCCTGCTCCTTCACATCTGGACCTACCAGTCAGGAAGCTCACAGGATCCGAACCGAGCGTACCCACACCTCTTGCAAGAGCATTGGCTGTGGTCCACAGCTCTAATTCCTCCAATAAAATCCAAGCCAGCCCCTATATTCCTACTCTGCTAAGCTACTACTGTTTAACCTCCTTGGAAGGCTCCCTGCTCTGCAGAGAAGCCATGGTGTGTCCGTCATAAATTTCTATCCTTCTTGAGGTGCGTACGGCTTCACATGCTTTGGCATCAGACCAAATGCTGATGAGGTGGAGTTTATCTCATCCCCATCCCCATATAACCACACATGGGAAAGAAAACAGAGAAAGACTCATTTCCAATCTTGCCCGTTCTAACAACACTACAAATCCCAAGGAGCCAGAGCACGGAAGAGGCTCTAAAAGGTGATGTGCATTGCTTATCTCGGTCCTTCTGTCTGGCATTGTCATTGAATCTGTAAATACTGCATTTTGATCTCGGCTTCACTTTGAAATAAATAAAAATAGCACTTGAGCAAAAGAAGGCTTTTCTAAGCCACAGGAGATGTATTACTATGGCAACATGATCAACAAAAATAGCAACACTGATTTTTTGACCCAGGATTTCTTCTTGATACGCCAGTATGGCATACAGACAAGACCTGTGAAGACATTAAGGGCAGAACCTCACTGTGGCTTAGCACAAACACATCATGAGGCTGTGTGACGCTTGACCTGGAAAGTACCCAGGCAGAGAAATCAGGCTCTGCTGTTTGGCTACGTTTCACTGTTTGTTGATAAGCACAGCTGCGTTTTGGGACACCCTGAAGAACAGACTGTTGAACCCTTGTTCTTTCAAGCAAGGAGCACATATCTAAGTCTCTTGGTAGACAAACACAAAACATCAAAAAGATAAATAAATAAAAATAAACAAGAAATAAACCATCTATATCCAATACTTTATATAGAAAATACTAGAAAGGTAACTCTAAAAATTGCATGGTGTGTGTGTGTGTGTGTGTGTGTGTGTGTGTGTGTGTGTGTTGTGCATCCACGTGTGTGGATGTCCATATAGGCTAGAAACGATGTTAATTGCCCTGCTGGTGGTTGTGAGCCACCTAATGATGGTGCTGGGAACCAAACTCAGACCCTCTGCAAACGCAACCAGTGCTTTTAACCACTGAGTCATCTCTCCAGGCCCTAAAATTTTAATTTTCATGTATTTACAAATACACTGGGAAAATTACTGCCTAGTATATTGATACATTTGCATAACAGTCATATCAGCATGGAGGCCTTTTCTCTTAAATTACACGCATGAAAATGATTTAATCGTTATCCTTTTGAGTAAAATGATTTAGCAAGCATTTTGTCTATTTTTCCATTCAACCTGAATTGTTCTAGAACTGTGTTCTTGGATAGCTTTAGTGGTGCCTCTCTAACTTCTTCTTTAGACAGCTGCTCTAACCCAATAGCTAAACTATTACCTATCTGCTTCCCAGTTTAAGACAAACTTTTATACACAGCTCACTCCATCTTTAACAAGAGATAACTCAAGACATTGTAACTGTTAATTTTGGTGCTTTTACGTGAAGGCTGCTTCGTGCCGGCCACAGTGCATGACAAAGCTGACAAGCAGACACTGTCCAGTCAGCACTGTGCTGTCACCTGGCTCGAGTTCATGGTTGATAGACTGAGTGTGATGGCCTCTTCTCTCAAACACAACACAGAAGAATTATTTGGGACTGTACTTAAAACCTGTGTCCTGCTTCAGAAATAGCTCACGGCATCTCGAGGGACTTGAAAGGGCAGATATTATTAGCTGATTATTTAGCTTAAGAAATTGAGGCCGAGGGATAAGTTGTTATCCCAATGAGCACGCAGTTAATGGCTGGAAAATTTAGGGGCCCTCCCAGGTCACTGACTTTCAGAATCACAGCCTCTTTCAAGTATATAGTGCTGTCTCCTCCTTTACCTTGGTTCTTAGGTTTCATGTGTTTTTTCTAAGGCTTTTTGGCTTCCATTAGTATTCAGATACCTTCTCCAGTATTAAAGTGGGGTGTATGTTTTTGAGAAAGAAGAGAAGTAGAGTGGATGATCCTTGTTTGGGGAGACACAGGGTGCTAATCTTTTTGTGATACGATTTGCTTAGGATTTACCCTTAGCTGTGCTAGCAGACCCTGATCTCAAATTTAAAAAAAAAAAAAAAAGAGCACCTTGAAATTCTGCAAAGCCCCAGATTTAATCTTCAGCATGGAAGGAAGCAGAGGAAATCTATCTGAAACGATCCAAGTGGTGCCCATGATATTCCAGAAAGGCGTTTATGTCCTAAGCCAGTTTGCCCTTGCTATAACAAAACCCTGAGATAAATAAGCTCACTCTTGGCTCAGTGGCTAAGAGACTTCAGCCCATGGAGAGGTAAGATCACCATGTAGAATCCCCCAGCAGGTGAGCTGGATGGCAACAGGGAAAGAGTGAGCATCCAGACAGGTTATCTGATGCCCAGGAACCAGAAGTGAATGACTTCTCCCTCACCAGAGGCCAGAGACCTCTGGAGCTGCTCTTTGCTACTTTGTGGTTCCTTCTTTTTCCCACCCTTGGTACCCCTCCCCCAACACTAACTAGGAGAGAAACAAGGGTAGAGGGAAAAGAGGAATTTGGAGAATCCCTGAATCTAATTTCTTTCCTTTAGTTTCTTCTTTGACCACAGCTACTAACAAACTGCACAAGCCTCCTTAAAAGACTGACTGACCAACTTACCATCCCTAGACACCCACCGACCCCCAGCCCCACCCCCACCCCCGGCCCCTGCCTCTGCCTCTGCCTCTTGGGGTCCTCTCAATTATATAATCTTTGTAAATTTCCCAGAATTCCAAATGTCACACAGTCACAGAAACTATTTGCAGCTGGCAAAAACACGCTTCTTCTAGAGCGTGAAGCAAATCATAGGCAGCTGCTCCCAACAGTCTGAAGCAGCTTCACATCCCTACACCTGAGATTAAAATGAAAGCATGTTCTTATAATATTTCTGTTTTTCAAAGAACCCCAGATTTCAGAATTCTTGCTACGGACCTACCATTAAGCCTCATACTCAAAGGCCTGGCCCTCTCTTACTAGTGCTATGATAGGCATAGTCCTTTCGTCAGCCAGGGGGGCCATTCCATGTTCAGTTGTAGCAGTGGACACTAGGCGAAATGCTTTTAAAAAGCAACTGCTCTGTACAGTAGAAATCCAGTCATCAAAAAGTTGGGTAACCAAAGGTTTGACAGATACCCTGATAAACAGAGATTGACAGTCCCTTTCCACAGGAAAAAAAAGTCCACATTTTCAGAAGCCCCAAATACTACAGGGTTCCCAGGAAGACAGTAGCTTCTCCTGTGTGCTGAGTCAGCCATGGAGAAGGGGCTGTTGTGATAGGGCATCCTGACCAAAAGCAACTTAGGGGAGGTCAGGGTTTCCTTTTCCTTGCCTTACAATGCCAGGTCAGAGTACACCAAAATAAAGGCAGGCACTCAAACAACTTAATCACATAAGATCCACAGTCAAGACCAGATACACCCATGCACAGAGGCAGCCATTCTGCCTACTTGCAAGGTTGCATATGCTCAGGTAGCTTTCTTTAAGCAGTCCAGGACGACCCGACCAGGGAATGGTGCCTCGCATAGTGGATTTGGTCTTCCCTCATCAATCAACAATCAATCAGTTCAGACCATCCCACACAAAAATGCTTACAGGCCCTAGCTGATTTGGACAATTCCTATATTGAGACCACCACCCTCACCCCCAGCCCCCAGTCCCCCACTTCCAGCTGATCCTAGGTCATGAGCAATTGACACTTAAGGTCCTTTTTTTTTTTTTTAATTTTTTTCTCTGTTTGGAGGAGGAAGCTCTGTGGTCAGAGGCTTTCTTGAACAGAAGTCTATAATTTAAGACTGAGCCATCCTAGAAACATGAAAAACCGAATAATCAGAAGCCAGAGCAATGTGGGTGATTTTGCCACAACTCCAGAGTGAGGACAGTGTGGAGGTGGTCATGAAGAGGGCAGACATGGGCACTCCGTGATGTCCAGGTGGCAGGAGGCCTGACTGGGACAAGTACAAGTAGGTAGTCCATTTCCTAGTCTTGTATGACTCATAACTGAGCCTATCACCTAAGACCTGTGGGGTCTGCAAACCTGACCTTGAGCTCAGTAGGTAATCCTACCTAAGTTCCCTGCCACAGGGACTGCGAATTCTGGCACCCTGGCAGAGTATGCAACTTCTGCAGCCTCGTCTCTGCAGCGTGGAATTTACTGATGAATGAGTTTTTAAACCACAGAGACTCTTCCTCCTGTCCAAACCTTGTCTTTATTTAACTCTTCTTCTTTTTTTTTCTACTCCTCTACCCCTTTCCATTGATTAACTTGCCATTTGTAATTTGATCCTAAATATTTTTAACTTGATAGCATTCTCTGTTTGCTTATTTCATCCCTTAGGACATCTTTCAGGCTAGAACATTTGCCTTATTAAGTTGTACAAATGGGAAGTCTGAGAGCTGGAGGCGCCGGCCTTAGCCCATAGACTGCAGAGCCATGAGTGGCCAGCAGAGGGTGCTGGCATGAAAGGAAAGAGAGCTTCCTAAAAGCCGGTTTGGAAGACCTCTGATCTTCACTGTGCTATTTCAACAGCGGCCTGAAAGACAAGAAAGAAAAGATTACAGCTTCGAGTGCACATCACTCCCGCTTCAGAAGGATACTAAACATTTAGGCACCCAGCTTCACAAAAGAATTGCTACTGGACATAGAAGGGCAAAAGGTCGAAGATAATTTTGTGTGACTTCAGTATACCATTCTCATGAGTACGTAAATTGCCCTGACAGAAACCAGCAAATAAATTTCAGAATTAAACTGAACTATACATGCCCAAAGCGTATCCCATAAAAACCAAGGAACAGGCAGGTTTCTCAGAAACCTATGGGACTATCTGTATCATACTTTAAGCCATTAGTAAGTCTATAAAGGTGCAAACTTTATCAGATGATAGTGAAAACGAAGTTAGAAGACACTAGCTGAAGTAATTAAAGACGCTGTACAACTGCTTGTATATTGAGCAATATGCTCTTGACTGACCCGCCCATCACTGAAGGAATAAAGGATGAATTGGAATGGTTTTGGAGTCAAATGGAAAAAGTAACGGAAACTTCCGAGAATTGTTGAAATCCAGCAAAGGCGGGGCTAAGCTTGCTAGAACTATACCTGTTCGGTGTTTGTTTAAAAAAAAAAAAAGCCAAAGAGCTACCAAATGATTTAATTAACATGTCTCTTAAAATTCTTAGAATTAAAAGAGCAAGCTAACCTGGGACACAGCCAACAGAAGGAAACTCTGAGGATCAAGGTAGAACGTAATGAACTGGAGACTAAGTATGAAGAACACAAGAACGAATAAAAGGAAGATGAGTCTCTGAAAAACAAACGGGATTGGCAAGATGAACTAAGCGTGGGGCGGGAGGTGGGGTGGGGGGTGGGGGGCGGGGGGAGATGCTTAGAAGAATAAACAGGAACTATTGAAACGAAATCAAATGGGAGCCGAGACCTCAAACAGGTATGGAAACAAGATCATCACATTATTACTCAGGATGATACTCTGTCTGTCTTAGATCAATAATCTACAAGGAAGAAATAAAAGAGGTAGAAAAGAAAGAAGTAAAATTGTCCCTGATGCTAGGTGACATCATCTTGTATTTAAATAACTATAAAGATGTGAATAGATAAGTCACCGAACCTGGGTGTATACACAGTGGGTTTTATTTAGGCATAAAGAAAAGCAAAATTACATAATTCATAAGAGAATTGCTGAAACTGGAGATTGTGGTGGTTAAAAACAAAAAAAGCCAGATTGAAGCAGCTTAAAATCACATATTTTTTTTTCAAGTCTTGGAGGTATATGTCACATACACGCCATGGGCCGGTGTCACAGATATATGATTGACATTAATTTTTCAACAGATAAACACAGATAAAGCATTCGTCCAGAGGTAGACGTGTGAGAAGGGACCTTAGAACACACCCATGTCAAAGAGAAAGTTCCCAGCGAAAGAGAAAATACAACCCACATTGTGGGTGCATCTTAATTCTGACCATGATTCAAGCAGGCCAAATGTGCCAAAGCAGAGGGTGGTGTTCTAGTAAGTTCTTTTTAACTGTAGCAACCATCCTCCCTTCACCTTGGTGTCTGCTGAAGGAGTCCCAGAAGTCACTGTGGACTAGAGAAAGTGACCAGTCTCTTGTCTTTGAAGACAGATGGCTTGATATGGACAAGATCAAGAGTGCCAAAGAGGACAGGGAATGTGACAGTCACAGGCAAGCAATGTGGGAACCAAGTTGTTTAATAAAAATCTAGTCATGGCCTGGAGAGATGTTCATCGGGAAAAGTACAGGCTGTAAAGTAAGTTGTCTTTAAGAATGGGAGCCGGAGTTTGAGCTCCAGTACAATGTAGAAGGCCAGCATGGTGCTACACGTTTAGAACCCTAGCAGGAAGTTATCATAACGCATTGGCAGCCAGGATTGATAAACAGCATGCTCTGGGCTCAGGGGGAGATCTTACCCCATAAATAATGTAGGTGGACATAGAAATAGTTACACTGAACAAAGTAACCCAGAGCCAGAAAGACAAAGATTGCATTTACCTCATGGGTGGATCCAAGCTTTAACTTGTTTAACTGAAAATACCTGCAGAAGTCAGGAAATTTAAAAAGATCCATGGTGACGGGGTTGCTGTGCTGGAAGAAAAGTAGCAAATATTAGAAGGAGGGAAAGAGAATACTGAGCAGGGAGGTACAAACGGATGGGGGATAGAAGCATAGCATAGAGAAGGGCTTGGGGAGGAAAAAATAATACCAAGGATGTCTGAAAAAGACGTGTGTGTGTGTGTGTGTGTGTGTGTGTGTGTGTGTGTGTGTGTGTGTGTATACTATAATAAGTATAACACATATTATAGACTATTCCATACACACACATATATGTATGTTTATATATACACATACATAGAGAGGCGGGTGGGGAGGAGAGTTTAGTGCAGTTACTATACATGGGACCTAACACTCCTCTCAGAAGCAACAGTTTACCAAACAAAAAGCCCAATTTCAGGTGTGGGATACGTCCCTTCAAGGTGTTGGTAAGAGGTTCTTCCACCCCAAGCAACCCAGGCTTTTGCCATTCCTCTTGTTTGCCAAGCAGGACTTGAAAGTAAGATCCTATTGGTGAAGACAACTCTTTGTTCATAAAAACATGAAGGAAAATAAGCTGGTATTGGTCTAGAAGCTTTCTCCGTGCTTGTAGCCTTCATAGTCTGGGGAGGTGCTGTGCAGGCTGCTGGGAGAGAAAAGCCGCCAACAAGATTAGCCAGATGTGGACCATATGAGCTCCAATTGGCCTGGCAAGATGTGTCCATGGGAGCAATAGCTGACCATACTCCAAAGAATGGATTCACACACATGCACACTTAGCAGTAATTTGGGATTCTATGGTTTTCAACCAACCAATTAGTCAGTCAATAAATAAATAAATAAATAAATAAATAAATAGTAGGACATGATGTTGAGAGTGGCCATGGGGGAGTCTGGGAAGAAGTGGAGAATAGTAAGGTATGTGATCAAAGTGCACTGTATAGATGTGTGAAATTCTCAAAGAATAAAGTAAGATGGGGAGTGGTAGAGGAAGACACTCAAATCAACCCTTGGCTTCCACGCATCGGCACACACATGTGCATCAGCATGTATGTGTGCACACATATAGTCATACTTTCTTTTTCATGTGTCAGCCAGTGTAGAAAAAACCAACCCAGTAAGTGAAGCAATTTATGTCCAACCCCTTCCTCCATTTCTGCTCTTCATCCAGGTTTGACATCGCTCATTGTTCCTGCACTAGCCTGAAAAGGTTTCTTGGAAGAGTTTATTAATTCCCACTTGGTTGGCATTTTGAAATTAAGTTGTTTCCTAATGAATTTCAATTTATCAGTTTAATCAAAATATAATAGATTTTTGCCAGCATTTCTAAACACACTTGCATACTGTACTTTCTCCACTAGATGTCTCCAGAGAAATACAAAGTAGACCATGCTAGCACAAAATGCATTCAGGTTTAAATGTATGAATGCATCCTATTCAGTGAGGAAGAAGCTTACATGGCTGACTACTTAATAGGAGAATGAATACATTGCTCCAATGGCTTTTAAAGGCAGAGTTCAAGGAGGGGCAGAAGACAGCGTCTCATCCTCCATTAACCCAAAGACTTCTGGCCTGCTTCTATAACAGTTAACAGCCAGGAGTCTGTGGTTCTTACTCTGATGTGCACTGAGCCATCTTTCCAAGAACAGTGTTTCATTGTCTTCTCTGTGTCACAGCAGACTGTGTGGGGGTCGCTGGCGGAAATCCGTGGAAACACCACACTGAAAAGAAGGCTTCAGGAGCCCCACTTCACATAGGCAGCCTTCACAACATGTCGCCCGTGACTATCCAAGCCTACCGCTTGCCTTACTGACCTCTTTACGCTGGCTGCTCCCGCTCAATTTCATTTCATTTATGCACATTGTTTTACCGATGGAAAATTAACACAAGATTCTTGCTTAATTTAAATTCTTTCAGTCTAATAATTAAAAAAAAAATTGGCCTCACTCAAACTGCCAAAGAGCACCGAGTCTTGCACAGAATTTCTATTGGCAGGGCTATAGCCCAGGCACCAGAGAAGGCAGTAGTCTCCACAAAGCAGGTACTGAGGGGTGCGGAGGAACTAAAAGGTGCAGGCTTAACCTCAAGCTGTGGCTGGGCCCTAAGGGTGGGCTGTGTTGTGTGATCTATACGAAAGCCACTTTGAACTCACCTGCCATGGCAACCCATGAACCACATGTTGAGGCAGAAGAACTTAAATTCATGATACAATCGCGGGCACACTGCTCTACTTTGCACACACAGGCTTACTGAGTACAGGGTCCGTGAGGAGTCCTGGGGAGTGCAGGAGTTTGAGGTTGGTTTCACACTGGTGAGTAAGCAGGGCAGTGCAATGACCTCATGGTCTCCAGAGGCCAGATAACAGAGAACTGCCTATAAATCAGCATCCCACGGCTACAGACAAACGGCCCTGTCTCTCCGACACACTATCTCTCTTCAGTTACATAAAGAGCCATTTCTTTCTCATTAATGACTTACATCTCTGGGTCAGACTTTGCAGCCTTGAGAAGTCAGACTTCATTTTCATGATTATCATCATCTTCCCAACTAGTAGGAAAATTGCAAGGTCTGGTAGGGTCAGAAACGTTGCACGGAGTGGAAGAGAAAGGGCCCTGTGTTGACAGAGTGACTTAGGATGAGAGGCCCAGAGAAGAACATGCCCTTCCATGGATTTTTCCAGTCTCTTCCACAGCTTGGGCTAGCTTCCCTTCTCAGTTTCAGAATTGCCTTCCCTCCTTCAAGGCCCCTCAAACTGTCAGCCATGGTGCAGATCCAGCCTTTAGCCTTGGACTTCCTCCCAACGGCTACCATACAGCATCACTCTTTGTCCTGGCCTCAGTTTCTCAAGTATTTTGCTTTCTTCATCTTTAGCTAAACTCTTCACTCTCCTCGCTCTCTGGATTTGTGGGTGGTCCATGTGTCATCCGGATCTTGTTTGCAAGACCCTCCCTGATGTCATCCTGATCCTAATTGGTAAATATTTGTGGAGGGTTGGCATCTGTTGACTTCTGTGGGAGTTTTGTAAGTCTCAAACATGATACTCAGGGTGGAAAGCTTTCACATTTCTACCATTAGAAACCTTAAGAACGGGGCTTCAGAATGCCTTTTTGTTATATTGAGAATATGTTTCGCATGTGCAAAACAGAAAATATGCCTTGCTTGTCATAATATCACAGTAAGCTCTTAAATACATGATGTTGCAAAAAAACCCAAAAAACAAAACCAGAAACAAAACCAAACAAAACAAAAACAAACAAACAAACAAACAAAAAATTCTAACAGCCAGATAACTGATATTAGATAGACCTTACATGCATGAGATAGGGCTGCCTATTTATTGACAGCCCACCATTTGTACGATCTAAGAATGACAAAAAGCTATTTATAAGACAAACAAGAAAAAAAATCAGATAAAGTTAGAATGGTTTCATTAAGATAAATATAAATAAGAGATTCGTGATATTTATCACACAGATACCACAGATCATGGTTTACTTTCCATGCTATATTCTCTCCCAGCTCTTGAGAGATCGTTTTGTACATTTTTAATCCTTTAATACCAATATTTCAGAAGTGAGAGAGGCCTCTGACTCATATTCAAACTGTGTTGCTTGTGTACTTACTTAATAAATCAGCTGTTAGTTGCAGGATTCTTTTAACAGTGGAAGGCAGTTCCCACAGGAAACTCACATGTCTCTCCAGATAAGAAATTCTCTTGGGCCTCATGTAGACTCCCCTTAAACTTTTCCAACTGTAAAACATAAAGAGCCCAGGCATGGTGTCTCTCCCTTGCCTGTGGGAAAACAATACTGATACTCGTAACGGCGGGGGGAACTTCATAACACAGCACAGAAAACGCCTCCTTTCTCTAGAATGCTTTACAACTTGTCCATTCGCAGAGACTGGCAGCAGTGCCAATTCCCAGCCTAACGAAGCTCCAGATTTTCATAGCTTCATCCTCAGAAGAATTCTCCACACCTGACACTTCGTGTGAGAAGAGGTAAAAACTGTGCCTTCCTCAGCTGGGGCCCATCAAGAGAGTGAAGTCGTTCTTTTCAAAAACCAGAAGGATATTCTTGGCAACAGCCTCGTCTCTTAATATGCATTTAATTACCACATTACTTCTGGATTAGTAATACTTGTTTCCAGAGTTTATCAGCACATGCAGGCTGTGTGTAATAAAAAGCAATAAATAGGAAACTTTTATAATATAGATTTTAAAAGTTAAAGAAACTCTCCCAAAGTAGATCTTTTTAAATTAACCCTCTACACTCACTAAGAATAGGAAAGGCATAGCCCAAGTTTCATAGGACTGTACATATTTCATACGTGTTGTAAATCTATCCAGGATTTTTATGAAATCAGGTGGAAAAATAACCTCAGTGTTCTGTTGTGGAATGGTGAAGTGTGATGAGACCAAACCAGGAAAATAACTGAGCTATGAGACGTAAAAGTGGCAGAGGCAGATGGCAGTGTCCCCTTAACTCAGATACAACTGTTTTCATAAAGTAAACCTATAGAAACAAAAGGCAGGCGGGCAATGATGGAAAACAAATAGGAGGAGTGCAGTCTGCTCAGAACCTAGACTTCACTGCAGCACAGGGCTGCTGGTGCCTCTGCGAGGCAGCTGAAAGTCTCAGGTTGGCTGAGCGCCCCCCTCCCACAGCCGGAGCTCCCGCCCACAGCCTAGAGCTATATAAGTTCAGCTCTCCAGAGCAGAGGCCAGTTCTTTTCCTGGACAGAGATCAGGATGAAGATGGTTCCTCTCCTGCCCTTATCTGCTCTGCTGCTCCTGCTGCTGCTGTGCGAAGTTAACCCTGCCAACGCCAACAATTACTATGACAAAGTCCTGGCTCACAGCCGCATCAGGGGTCGGGATCAGGGGTAAGTCCTTGGCTTGTTTTACCTTATTTTTTCCATTTAGCTTGTTCTGGAAATATGTGTGAAGGTCCTTATAAATGCCACTCAGGGTAGTTGTTGGGTTGTTGCTGTTGTTGTTTTACTTATTGCAAGCTAACAGGAAAAGAAAAAATAATGAATATTATGTAAATATATACACACATAGATATACAGTTACTATGATACATATGTCTTATGCTCATGAGAATTTCTATCAACATAACAAGTATTATTACTTGATCTGGATTATTAATTGTAATGCAATTAGCAAAACACAATAGGGTAATCCTTTATAATTCAGCTCACTTGGGTTTTTACTTCCTCCCAAAACTGCAGAATATGGTTTTCAAAGTTAAGGCATCTGCTCCCAGATGGTATCATGTTAAAGCTCTGAGGCAGCGCACAGGATATCAGCACAGAGTTCCTTTGTATATGAAAATCACATTCTGGGCTGAATAGCCAACCACTTCTCTGAATTCCTTGAAGTGTTTTTATCTTTTAGGATAAGTGCAGGATTTGAAAAGTTATTAGAAACAGCTAAGTAACTGGAACAAACATCTGTGCTTTTTACATGTGGCTCTTCTTGGCATTCCTCCCTAAGCCTGTGTGTGTGGGGGGGGGGGGTTTCCTTAAGTCTCCCCAGTCTTCCTCACAATGGAATTGAATTCCCATCCCTCTGAGAGAAAGCAAACTTCAGACTGCAGTAGAGGGCTGTGCTTTTGTTTGTTCTATTTAAAGAAGCAAGTTTCCTTTGCATGAAGGCATTGCTCAAAAGTTACTTTTAACACTAACAGACGTCTGCAAGCACCTAGGGAACCCAGAGCAAAGTGTGTAGTGGACCTGTGTCCTTGCAGGTGAGCCCTGAAGCTGCCTGTCCTCCATGTGAGAACATGCTGTACACACTCAGGGGCTTTCTTCTCCCACTAGCAGTAGTAAGTACATAACATCCAGCCTCTGATGAGCCTAATTCTGTTTGAATATTTCTGCCAGCTTAAAATTTCAAAATCCTGGTATTATCCTCACCTTGTCTCCTCACCTCCTTTCTCCTTCCTTATCCCTTCCTTCTTCCCTTTCCTCTCCACCTCCCCTCCCTACACCCCTTCCTCCCTCCTCTTCCCAGCTCCCTTAGACTTCTGCTTTTCCAGGGATTCAGTAGGACTGGATCAGGGGTGAGATTTGTACAAAGTTAAAATCCCATCTTGGAAAGTCAACTCTGCATCGCAACATTACCCTCAGCCACCTGACCTGTAACTGGGAAGAGGCAGTCGTCACCATATAGATTAACTCTTTTCTCCTCCCCTCTATTCTCCAGCCCAAATGTCTGTGCCCTCCAGCAGATTCTGGGCACCAAAAAGAAATACTTCAGCTCCTGTAAGAACTGGTATCAAGGTGCTATCTGCGGGAAGAAAACGTGAGTCTTGCCCTTTTCTCCATTTATAGTTTGAAGATATGACAGGATAGTACTTGCCTCTTCTTGGGCACATGGCCCAGTCTGAAAATACTGTGATTTTAAAGAAAGGCTCATGCACAGGTAGAAAAGCCCTCATCACCACTGTTATGAGTGTATTTCTCTCTAAGCCCATAAGCTGGAGAGGCCAAAACAGGCCTCGTGACAGTGTGATATGGCCTCATAAGTGAACAAATATGGTCTCTATTCGTTTTACACTCTTTGTTGTTTGGTCCTCTTTTGTTTTATTGGTTAACTGTGTTTCATTTGTTTTTCTCACATCTAGACACACACACACACACACACACACACACACACACACACACAGAGAGAGAGAGAGAGAGAGAGAGAGAGAGAGAGAGAGAGAGAGAGAGAGAGAACAAATTGATCTGAAATGAAAAAAAAAAATCAAATAAAAGCCCAATCAATGTTTCTCCAATCATTGAGACATTATTGAAAGATATTCCACTTCACCCCTGAATTTTCACTGAAGCATAAAATTAAGAAGAAATTGCACTTTCCACTTCTTACCCCACAATGCCTTGTACAAGTTGCCTGATCCCCAGGGAACCATGACAGTGATAGGGAAAGCTCATCACTCAGTCAATTATCTCCACGGCTAACAGGGAGATTCTTCTATGGCTTTGGTGTATATTTCACTGATCAACTTGAATCTGGGAAGTGTTATTGCCTATGTGGTAGACAAGTTTATTGATTTATTTTACATAACGATTGGTAGGGGAAAAAAACCTGAGACCAATAAAGGTTAGGCATCACTTACTCAAATCATCATTTACAAGGAGGGAATTTTTTCAAAAGTAGGGTAGCTTAATAAATTAGAAAGGGTTTACATGTCATTCCCACTGGCGAAAATAATGGGAAGGCCCTTCACTGCCATCAACCTGAACTGTATCTTCTATGGGATAGCCTTGAGGACTGCAGGATCTAAAGACCTGGTTAGTTCACCATGGTGAGCTTCAGGTACCCTCCAAAGATGCTTCAAAGTGGGAGAACTGCCCCAACCTCTAGGATACTTTGAGCTCCAAAGTGAGGCACCCTAAAACACATACACACACACACACCCCACATATATATACACATATACATACATATATATGTGTGTGTATATTTATGTACATACATACATATATAGCTTATTTCTATCCTTGTGCTATTGGGAAAAAACATTCAACAGAACTATTTAACCTTGAGAAGTCAGTGACCTTCTCACACTGACTGTTTAAGGAAAGTGTTTTTATGTTCTTCCTGGAAGTTAAGGACATATTTTCACAATGTAATTATATTAGAGATGCCAAAGTTTTCACAAAACAAAAATCAAGGCTCTTTTTTTTTCCCATTAAACAGAAGTCCCATTTGTACTCAGGCTTGTTACCAAAACTGTAACAATGTCTGCTTAGCAAAATTTCCTCCAGTACCTTCTGCTTTGAAATCACACTTGTAGCTCTTCATTAAAACACATGCAAATGCTAATCCCAAATAAGCAAAGAGACCAATAATATGGACAGTGAGGAAGCCCGGCTTGCCCTTGGCTTCCTTCTGCTCAAGCTGCCAGCATCTTCTGAGTAATGCCATTTTTGAAGCTGGCTTCTGGTTAAGCAGCTAATTTGGGAATTTACTGGAAGGAAACAAGCCAGCTCTAAAGAAAAGCACTAAGCATCCCGAGGCCTGAGGCTTAAGGTTCTGTCTACAATAACATGGAACCCCTTCCATAAAGCGTTCTGCAGGCTCCCTGTTGATGCCAGTGACATTTTCAGTTGACTTTCTATGACATTTTTGTTACTACTCAAGATAATAAGAACAGATTCTCCATGTGCTAAGCTGTGCAGGGCAACTATTGTGACTTCTTGCTTTTATTTGACTTCCTGGCCATATAGGAAAATGGATTTGTGTGTAGCATACTTGCTCCCTGGGAACAAAATGAAAACACGTCAGTTGTATTTGAAACATTCACTTAGATAAACATTTTGTCCACTTATCAGTTGAGGTTACAGGACACCACTCTACAAACTCAGCCTTTTGCTGTGTGACTTCTCTACTTCAGAGCTGATTATCAGATTATATAATTTGTTTGGAATAGCCGTATGCATATACTTTAGCAACAGTGTTCTGTTCTTATCACTGTGTACCTCAGGTTGCTAACTATAGATACATCTCATTTTTATTGTTTATAATGTTCAGAAATCAAACTCAAAAGGACATTTAATTAATTCCCACATAGTCTACTTATTTCCATGGAGACCTATGTAAGTATAATTGTCACTGGTGGAAAATTAAGATTTGCATCTGAGTCACATGCAGTTCCCTTGTTTCAGGTCCAGCCAACTCTTGAAACTCCATAGAAAGTTAAAACAAAATAGGAAAACTTAAACTTGTATAACACGATTAAATTAATAATGATTATTATCATTAATTATTAATAACTACTGATAATTTAAAAACAAAAGTAGCCCTGTGTCTTAGTTTAAAAATGAAACTTACTTGGTTGACTTCTTTCCTTGAACACACAAAGCCGTGGATTCAATCCCCAACATAAAGCCATCATAATGGTGTTCATCCTAGAGAGTCAGAGTTCAGAGTCATCCTCAACTTCAAAGGGAGTTCAAAGCCAGTTATCTCATGGGGGGGGGGCGGAATGAAATAATAATACAAGAAAGGGTAAAAAGCAAGTAAATTTGATGAAAATATATCATGTATATGTATGAAAATATCAATGAAAGATTTTAATTTGTATAATTAAATCTAATGATTTTACATGAGCTAGGATTGCATTCATTAGAATGCATTAATGTATTTCTGTTATTTCAAGGTGGCAGTGCACTAATGAGCATATGCTTGCTGCTTATAGCTAAAACAGTTACTCTAAAACCATTCTTTTGAGATTCACAACTATTTGTATTTTGATGGCATCACTGCACTTCGCATGGTCAACTGTTTGGAAGGCTGAAACCTAATGCATCAAGTGGCTTGTTTAAGGGCCTCTGTCTAGCGCACAGCAAACATACAGAACAAACTCCATTCTTCAGGAGACAGATCTGGGAGCCTTCCACCAGTGCCATGAGGGTGCAGAGAAGAACCAAATGTGCATGAGTATCTGGTATCTGAAGGGTGGCTTTGACGATCTTAGCACATCCTGGGAATAAGTAATACGCTCTGTTCAGTTTATGTAAAAGTACATCTTTTCGCAGTTCTCTGTTTTAATACTGAGATTTCCCCTCTGTGCAGCACTGTGTTATATGAATGTTGTCCTGGCTATATGAGAATGGAAGGGATGAAAGGCTGCCCTGCAGGTAAAATCTACATTTCTGGACTACATGAGGAGCTTTTATTTCTATAAGGAACAAGTTCAGATAGCTTGTGAGAAGCCAACAGTATGAGTGTGCATGTGTTTATGGGTGTGTGCATGTTCACACTTAGAACAGTCTTAAGTTCAACACATTCTCCCTGTTTTGGTGTTAATCGTATGCTTACCATAGTGGTGAACTATTAGACCTCCCTCACATGCACTGGAAGCTGATGGTACTAGATTCATGATCCCCCACCCCTGCCTGGCAGGAAGTCTGTTTTGTTGAGCTTGTACAGAAGCACGGCATCTAGTAAGGAAGGCAACATCTCTAGCTCACCAGCTCTGAGTTTTTAATGGTCCTCGCTTTGAAATCTGGCTGCCCATAGTTCTGCCAACAAAAGAATCTGCTTTTCGTTTCCTCTGAATACCCAATACCAACCATCACCCTTCCCTAGGCTCCGGCTCCTCAACAGAAGGGTCTCCTCCCAGGCACAGGTCCTCCAGGACTTGAACATAAGCCCCAGGGCACTCGCTGTCATGGACTGTCCCCGGCATGGTATTATATTCAGAATGAGCTGCTTAGCTGGTGTCAGCAATGCTGCACCCAGGTCTGAGCAGCTGAGAGACTACCAAGTGCCTCACTTGCTGAGACCTGGTGTCTGGTTAATGCTGTTAATGATGTTGTAATGTGACTAGCCCATATCACATCTGTAATCAATTTCGCTATAGGCTTTCTCACATGGAAATTGCGCTTGGCTTTGGGGTGGGTTGTGTTTTGTCCAATCTAGGCATGCATGGGTTTGCCATGAAACCCTGTTAAATTTAACCTTATTCATGGTTTGATTGTTTTGCAGTGTTTTTTATTTGGGGGGGGGTTGTTTTTGTTTTGTTTTTGTTTTGGTTTTTTTTGCAAAATTTAAAGTCTAGTTTAACAATTGTCTTGGGGAATTCACTGAAGCTGCCATTTGCTTTATGACAATGTCCAAATGACACCAATTTTCAAGCCAGCAGGGTCAGAAGAATAAGCAGTCTGCAGAGTGCTCGATCTGTCTTTTCAGGTTGACGTTAGGCATTCCAAGGAAACCTTCTGAGAGTGTTATATATGCTTTCCTTAACTCAAGTTGGAGAGAACAACGTCCATATGTTGCTTTAGGGACCAAGGACCACGACACTTATAGATGTAACCATAATATGCTGCTCACAGATTCGGCCCAGCACTGCGGCTCACATTATCCTTGCCAGCCTCTATGAGGGCGGCTCGTCTTTAGGGAAAAGCATCAGACGTAGTCTCTGGAAATTCTGACTGAACGATTAGTGATGTGACAGCATTTATTAAATGTTACTTCCATTTGATATATTAAAACTCACTTCCAGCCAGGCGTGGTGGCACACGCCTTTAGTCCCAACACGCGGGAGGAAGAAGCAGGTGGATCGCTGTGAGTTCGAGGCCAGCCTGGTCTACAAAGTGAATCCAGGACAGCCAGGGCTACACAGAGAAACCCTGTCTCAAAAAAAAAAAAAAAAAAAAAAAACCAAACCAAACAAAACAAAACAAAAACAAAAACAAAAAAACCCAAAAACCAAAACACAAAACCTCACTTCCTTAACACCAAGAATATAAAAAATACTACACTGAGTGGTATTTTGTTATATAATGCTCAAAATGCAAATGTTGTGTAAAGTGCACCCACTTTCATGGGGTATTTTTTGCTTTAGCTGATTAGTTCAATGTATTGGGGAATAGGGAAGGTTTGAATGACTGTGAAAGCATGTTCTAGAAGTCAAGTTCTAAGTGTCTGCTCATTTCTGACTATTTCAGTGATGCCTATTGACCATGTTTATGGCACGCTGGGCATTGTGGGAGCCACCACCACTCAGCACTATTCTGACGTCTCAAAGCTGAGAGAAGAGATTGAAGGAAAGGGGTCGTACACGTACTTTGCACCGAGTAACGAGGCTTGGGAAAACCTGGACTCTGTAAGGCAGCCTTTGCATTATCTGAGACATTTCTTGTGTGACAGTGCCATTTTCATTTTAATTGGTCAACTCATATTTAATCCAAAAACCTTTCATATTTCTCTATCATACACATGAGAATATTTAAAAATGAGTTATTGGGGCAGTGGTGGTGTGTGTTCATGCTGTCATAGTGCACCTCCCCAGAAGAGACAATCTCTTTAAAGAGAAGAATGAGCTGAAATAATAATAATAATAATAATAATAATAATAATAATAATAGTTATTATTATTATATTTTATTCTTCTTCTCTTACCTTCTTGGTTGTAAAAATACATGTAATTTCAGATAACATATCTATTATAAAGGTAATTTAAAATGCCTAGTAATATTTAAAAATCTATTTATTATAAGCTATATCACATAACCATATATTATAGTTTATAAACAACATAGCTACAGTTGCAAAGAAAGAAAGCTCTAACAAATAGTTTATACTTGTTTATATATGAATAACTACATGCTATATAGGTTGCTATTCCAAGGCTGGCAGAATAGTAAATATGTATGGATATTTGAACCAAGTGCTATAAACAATATTTGATTTTACGAACAGACTAATTCATGACAGATTAAGTCATAAAACATTCCTCAACTTGCCTTTAATCCCAACACTCGGGAGGCAGAGGCAGGTGGATTGCTGTGTGTTCAAGGCCAGCCTGGTCTACAAAACAAGTCCATGACAGCCAAGGCTACACAGAGAAACCCTGTCTCAAAAAAATTATGTAACTAATAGAGAAATACATTCCTACATTCTGCTCATGTGGAGACAATTTCTAGAGTGGCTCAAGGTGACTCCTCAGGCAGAATGTGCTCCTGTAGCTCTGTGTTAGTTATGCTGAGTCATGACTTTGTCTTTCCCGCCTCCTGATCACACCTGGGCATCCTCACCCTAGTAGTAAAAGTTAGATGTTTCCTCCCGGAACTGCACCCTGTCCTTTGCTTGCATCTTGATGGCTCTGACTTTCACTTTACCGTGTGCAGCTATGAAATCTGTGGGGTTTGTGCTGATTTCTCTTGGAACCCCAGCAACTCTATTCTCCACATTAATATAATATAGGTACATAAATAAAGTATACTGAGAATGTAAGCCATTTCTTACCTCGGTAAATAATTGATTTATTTCAACCCTTTCTCACATAATAGGCAGAATCCATATCAACATTCAGACTTAATCACTGTAAATGACCTGGCTCCCTCATCTTAGTTTCTTAAAAACATCAGTCTAATATCATGTTCTTCTGTGACACTCCTCCTGAATAATTTTACCCTTTGGTTGGTTTTCCAGATGCCAAGCCTGATCACTGAATCCCAGCCTTGCACACTCTTCAGTTTAATTGCTGGTTTAACTTACTCCTTACTCCATTTTCACAGCGCTGTGCCTTTCAGAACACATTTCAAACATTACTCGAGGAATTAACAAAAAAAAGAGCAATAATGGAATAGATATGAGTTGCTTGCCCAACAGTCACTCTGCGTTAGCATGCAGAATGACATCACGCAATCCCCGCCTCTTCTAGTCTTATCTGCTCCCGCACGTGGACCTCTCTCTGACTCACTCTAATAAGAGCAGCTGCATCCATCAATGGACCTCTTAAAGCATGATGCCCTTCTACCCTCATCTCTGTGCCTTGTCTGCTGTGACACGACAAGTACCGTGAAGTTCTCCTTGCTCTTCATTGCACTCACAGTAGCATGTGTACAGGCTGATGTGAAGCACAGCCTTGGGAAGGTACAGGATGAGGAACGCTTAGACTAGTGTAGTGTCAAGAGTAAATCCTTATATCTCCAGTGCTAGCCAAGAGTGGTAGTATATGCAGATGATTAAATCTAACATTCAGGAAGCTGAGTCAGGAGCGTTGCCATGAGTTTGGGGCCAGGCTGTGCTGCATGCTAAGACGCTGCCTCCAAAAAATCAAGCATAGAAAACACAAAAACCCTCAAGTGTTGTATACAAATATAACAGCATATTGAGTGCCCGATGTCACTACTTACTTGCCATATTGTATCTGATGATGTCACACCCCTAGTTATTAACTACATGAAGACCATCTCTTCATCAATATATTTTAAAAGTTTTTGTCCATAAAAATATCCAAGCATCCTATCAGATTTAGGACCCTTCACTGACTACTTGAAATCCCAAAATTCATCAATCAGTTGAAATAATATAATTCTGTTATTTTTGTCAGTTTGCTATGATCACTTGATAATGCAATGAGGTCACAAAGAGTAGAAACAGGGGTCTGGATAGCTACCACAACAGTTAAGAAGACCTGCCAAAGAGCCGAGTTTGGTCTCCAACACCCACATCAACAGTCCACAAGCATCTATAACTCCAGATTCAGACACTTTTAGGGATTCTCATACACATGGGGGACACAGACACACACACACACACACACACATGCACACACTAAAATAAACCATTTTAAAGGGTAGGAGAGAAAACAAACAAACCAAGTGCATAAAAGAACTTCAGTAACAAACCACAACAAACTAACTTTAATTTGGTTCTTCCTAGGACATTCGCAGAGGACTGGAGAACAATGTCAATGTCGAGTTACTGAACGCTTTACATAGCCACATGGTTAACAAGAGGATGTTAACCAAGGACTTGAAACACGGCATGGTTATTCCTTCAATGTACAACAATCTGGGGCTTTTTATTAACCATTATCCCAACGGGGTAAGTTTTATTTATAAAAGTTTTATTTATTTATTTACATATAAGATTTACATTTCTGAGTCGTGCTTTTCTTAATTGGTTCTGTTCCTTTGATAGAATGTTCACAGAAATGCTAAAAATGTTTGACAGTATAATGCAAGTGCTTGTATTATGATTAAAAAAAATTTTAGCCACATAACATCTCAATCTAGTTGAATTCTTCCTAAAGACTGAATGATTGGCAGTTAGAGTCAATGTGTATTAAGTCGTTTCTTACAGATGGTGACGTGTAGAACTAAGAGGGTGATGTCTACCCTCTTGGCTACTCTCTGGACACTATGTTGGCTGAGGTTCTTGAGTTTTGTATTAGTTAGACTATGGCAAGTTGCTGATATGGCCTCAGGGGTCATTTTCAACCTTGAAATTTCCAGAGGTGAGGAAATCCCAGCAATGAGGCAATACTTTTTATTGTTCAGTAGACGTCATGACAGTTTTGCAATGGTGATTTTTATTCCTCTCTCAGAATTCATTTCAGAGATAGTTAGAATTCTTTACATTATTCTTTGGCCTAGATCAGAAATAGTTTGTAACTATTTATATTAAAGAATAAAAACAAAGTTAGTAACTAAAAAAAAAAAGAAGGAAAGAAATTATTTGCTTTGGAGCTCAAGAAATGCTTAGGTTACTTGGGTTTCTAAACTGTTCTGCTTTCTCTTTGACAATAGCCAAGTCTTAATCCACAGCATAGGCACTCGGCATGTAGGCTTGTTACATTATACCTATTGGATTATTAGCACAGGCACTCCCAGCATGGAGGCTCCTTACATCAAACCCACCAGTACAAATGGGAATGTGGAAATCACCCTGCTGTCTTAGCAGTCAATGGCAAATTGTGATTTTTTTTTCATATGATTGCAGGTTGTCACTGTGAACTGTGCTCGAGTCATACATGGGAACCAGATTGCCACAAATGGTGTTGTTCATGTCATTGACCGTGTCCTGACACAAATTGGTACCTCCATCCAAGACTTCATTGAAGCAGAAGATGAGCTCTCATCATTCAGAGTAAGACCCAGGGCAGATTCCCCCGGGCCACTGAAAACCATCCTTCCCTGACAAGATCTGTAGACTGCAAGAAATGCTATTCAACAAATATGGCAAACTGCAACAATGTACTCCATGAAATAGCCATTTCCACTTCACAAAGGCGATACCATCCCATATAAAGTAATAATACATGTTTGACCATGAATGATATAGGCCCATGGTGTGGCTACAGAGTGCTTGGAGTCTTTAGAACATGTCGATTTGGTTGCCTTAGATGTTGGATTTAACACTGGCAGACTTTTCATTCTAGGCAACAGTATGAGGAAAATTGGGAAAATCTTGGTTGGTTGGGCCAAAAAGTACTATTTTAACAATTTAACGTGAGCAAATGTCTCTGGTGAAGCTGTGAATGCTCTCCTGACACTCTAGGACAAATGTATGACAAGTGTTCTCAGGACTTCATGCCATCCTCTGAAAGTCCTCTGTGTTTCAGGCGGCTGCCATCACCTCTGACCTTCTGGAGTCCCTTGGAAGAGATGGACACTTCACACTCTTTGCTCCCACCAATGAAGCTTTTGAGAAACTCCCACGAGGAGTCCTAGAAAGGATCATGGGAGACAAAGTGGCTTCGGAAGGTAGGAAAATGTGTTCTTCTCCCAGAGGCCTAGGATGAAGGCAATGAAAAAAAGACCAGTCATTGCCAATACTGGCAGCTGAGTTCGGAAAGACCCACAATGTTTAACATGAGGTACTCTGGAAAACATCCTTTGAAAGGCTGAAAGAATAGGCAAATATTCTTAATTAAAAACAGCTGTGAGGTTGCAGCCATTTGTGTTGTTTCCAAACAAGTAAGTTAAAGAAGTTATGAAAGTTTAGTAAGAGGCTGATGGGAGGGCTCAGCAGTTAAGAGTGCTGGCTGCCTCGCAGAGGACCTGTGATCGATTCCCAACACACCACAGGCTTCCAGGGAATGTGATTTCTTTTTCTGGCTTCTGTAAGCACCAGGCTTGCATGTGGTGCATGAACACACATTCAGGCAAACACTCATACTCATAAAACAAGACAAATAAATCTTTTGAAAGCTGAAAAAAATTAATCCAATGTGGGAGAATAATTTTAGGTCTGATTTTAATATGGATTGCGTATTACACCATATTTCCAACACTAAATTTTTACTACAAGTTATAACTAAACTGAGAAGTTATATGGTTCTCTCTGATTCACAAATTCATTTGGGTCCTTTCCAACCTCCCTTTCAACAGCCAGTCTTTGCCTTGCGCTTCCAAATTTTATATATTCAATCTCCAAATATGTTCATCCAAATTAATCTGACCAACTTTGAGGATGTAAGCCTTGATATAACATCAAGGGTAAGACAGACCCCTTCCCTAGGCCCCAGATGCTCTTCATGAAAGTCTGGAAAGAACGTCTCACCCAGCCCTTAGGCTCTAGAGCTGTGTTACAAATCAGGAATAGTCTTTTGGAAGGGGTAATGTAGCATTCTGAGTGTTTTTAGAATAGTCATAGCTAACGAACAACTTCACAAACTGCCAAAAGACTTTTTCTTTTCCTCTTTTCATTCTTTTTTAAATTCCTGGTGCTATACAAATAATTTGGAGAGTTTTTAATTCTCTTTCTTTTCTTTCTACCAAGCTAAACTATTTCTAAAAGCACTGATTTAAAGTACCCACTTTTCAGGACATGCATAGTTAAGATTTTAGCATCTCAATGCTTACATCCGTGTCATATTTCCTTGGTGAATTCAGTTCCACAATGCAGTGCATAACTTAAGGGTCAAATGTCATTTCCCTTGCCGTGAAGTTTGATTTTCCCCTTCATTTCTCTGCCTAGCTCTCATGAAGTACCACATCCTAAACACCCTCCAGTGCTCTGAGGCTATTACAGGAGGAGCCGTGTTCGAGACCATGGAAGGAAACACAATTGAGATAGGGTGTGAGGGGGATAGCATCTCCATTAATGGAATCAAGATGGTGAAACAGAAAGACATCGTGACTAAGAACGGTGTCATCCACCTGATTGACGAAGTCCTCATTCCTGATTCAGGTGAGCAGGGCCCCACCACCACTTCACTTACCCTTGAGGTATATGGAGAGCAAGTCCATGAGGAGCTATTGTGTAGTCTGAAGAAACACAAACACCGAACTGGCTGTATGCTCGCCGAGTGCCGACTCTGAAGCCTGTGCAGTCATGGGCAGCCCGCTCAGGGCCTTCACCCAGCATCTAGCATTTATAAAGGGTTTTCACACTGCTACTGTGTTTCTCAGCAACCGGAGGATAGATCTTGATGGTAAACTTTCAGTTAAAAAAAAAAAAAAAAAAAAGAGGCGGTTCACCCATAGTATAGAAAGAGCTGAAAGGCAAGTAATGTTCAAACAGTACTTGGAAGACAGAGGGAATATTCCCTCTAAGATTATTTGTACTGATGAAGCCGCTGACAGGGAAAGTAGAGCTTGCATACTAAGGAAGGGAGGGATGTTTTACTAGATTGACACTCAAGTCAATAGCGTACAGGAGCAGAACAGGGCGAGGCATTGACTTAGGAACGCTGGGATGGGAACTGTAACAATGATGACATCACTGAGATGGCAATGCTTCGTCTTACAGCCAAACAAGTCATCGAGCTGGCTGGGAAGCAGCAGACCACTTTCACAGATCTGGTAGCCCAGTTAGGCTTGGCATCTTCTCTGAAGCCGGATGGGGAGTACACCTTGTTAGCGCCTGTGAACAATGCATTCTCTGGTATGTGCTGGTGTCTGTCCCCGCTTTCTTGCTCCCTTCTTTCTTCACGGTGATTATTCTCAATAAGAAATAATAGATATTATAGAAAATAGTGGTTAGAATTTACAGTCGGGAAGATGTCGGTGTTAAATTCTAAATGTATAAAGAGAAGAGAGAGTTACTTCGGATCATGATATGAAGTATTTGTGTTTCATCTAGTGATGGCTACCCACTGGCAGCATTTAAAATATGTGCTGAGGCCTATTTGTAAAACTTATTTCACATGGAAGGATGGATATACATAAATTGTAAAGAAAAGTTTAGTGAACAAAAATCATATTTTTAATGTTTTCTAGATATTGAGTTCTAATATATGAAATTATTAGGTAGAGAAATTAGAATTTCTAGAAATAACAGCATCTCCCTTATAATAATACCGTGCATATGTCCTGGTACTATGCCTCATTCTGGAGTCTGTGTGTTTTGATCCCTTGACCAGTAACAAGCACGAACTTACAAATAACTCATCAACAGTCACTGATGTGACTAATGGGAACATCTAATTGTCAGGGGGAAAAATGGCTACTGTAAAGATTTAGATTTTGGTGATGACTGTCATGAAAGTAAACAGTCCCTATGTAGATGTAGCCATTGTTTCCCCAGTAAGAACTTCATGGACATAGCCTGGCACGATGGGTCAGTTCTGGCAGATGGCCTTGCTGGCCTTGGGCATTTAACCAACTCCCTTAGGATGTGAGTGAGGTGTTGGTTCACATGAACAGATTGAGAAGTTTTTCATGTTTCTCCTCCTGCCATGTTACCCACACACGATAACTCTCCTCTCTAACGAATTTATTCACAGACGACACACTGAGCATGGACCAGCGCCTTCTTAAACTAATTCTGCAAAATCACATATTGAAAGTAAAAGTCGGCCTCAGCGACCTCTACAATGGACAGATCCTGGAGACCATCGGAGGCAAACAACTCCGCGTGTTTGTGTATCGGACGGTAGGTGAATGAGACCTGGGTCCAATACGTGTGTCCACAGTGGCCTGAATGTCACCCGGCACATGCTGGCCGAAGACTTGCCACAGCTAATGTTCCTCACACGCATGTAAATGTGACTGTGAAGTTTGATGTCCATAGGATCAGAGATAAGAAAAGCTCTGAGAAAGGCACTTAGGATACTGTACCAATGTGCTGCGAATGGCGGATAAACTAGCATTTGCTCCGGTAAACAGAAGATTCCCCCATAAGATAACTGTTTGCCTTGTAGAATACCTCATAGATAATAGGACAGGTTTTATGACGAGTCAAACACATAGAGGGTGTCACTGTGGTGTCCTTTTCCCCACCCCCCATTCAGCAACAGAATTTCTTTTGAGTGATTTTCAAGGTGATTTGTAAAGACCCACACACATTTCTGGATCCTATCAAGTGAATCTAGAGTATTATTTCCTGCAGGAAAATTCCTCAACACGTTGATTGGTAGAATTGCAATGCAGTGAAAAAAAAAAAAAGTCTTCCTGGGGAGGGAGGCGTTACACAGGACAGATGGCAGTGGCACGTGGACGCTTTTTACTAAGGCTTCACAAGGGCAGGGCATACATTTCGAATACTTCAGGAAGTTAGCTTAACTTTTAATTATAAATGTATATATATTAAATTACACATGTACATACACTGAATTATGCATATGAATACAGTAACATATACATGTACCCACATTAAATTATATATCTGAATTTATTAAGTTATACATGTGCATATATTAAATAAAATATGCATATGTCTTTTTAAAAAAAACAACAAATGAAGTTAAGGATTATACATATAATTGGTTGGTCTTGCAGTCAAGAGAATGTAGTAAATGTGAATCATTGATTTCTGGAATATTTATGGCTCATGTGAACATAAAGAATCACTAAACCTGGGACAGGTTGACTGAAAAAGACAGAATGAAAATCCTGTGCAAAGTCTGCAGTCTGCTGACAGAATGCAGGGGCCTGATGCAAAAGGTGGCTTGGTTGGTGGCAGCCCTGGATGAGAAGTACACAGCCAAATGTGCAAGACGCTACAGACAGGACAAGACAAGACGCTACCGACAGGAGGGAAGAAGCTGCTTTCCCAGGCTGCATCAGTCTAGTGCCCCCTTGGAAGGGCTCACTCATCTCCCACACCGAAGGGCATCATGGGTCTTTCTTCCCACCCCTAGGCTATCTGCATTGAAAACTCATGCATGGTGAAAGGAAGCAAGCAGGGAAGGAACGGTGCCATTCACATATTCCGAGAGATCATCCAACCAGCAGAGAAATCCCTGCACGACAAACTGAGGCAAGACAAGCGCTTTAGGTAAGTCTACCACCTGTGCCTGCTGCAGCGGTGCCGCCCGAGAGAAGCATCCGGTGTGGTGTTGCTAACCCCAAAGACATGATGCACTAACAACACAACCCGACACCCAAGGCTCGGGGAACATCCTGGGAGAGTTCAGGAAGGACTGTAAGAGGCTGTGAGGCAATGGCTTCTATCTGTGGCAGGGAAGCACACTCATAACAACAATGAGGTCACCTGATTAAGACCTTCACAATGACAGTGCCAGGTGACACATCAGTGTGAATGAAGGAAATGTCACAAGACAGCACCCTAAATTGGGAATTACAGGCAAGTAATGGCTGCTCAAAGAGAGGAAGAGTCCACCTTCCCAAGTGAGGAGCCCCCTAGCAGTCTGTCTAACCACATGCTGGCCCTAAACACACGTACATATCAGCAACACTAAATGGACTCATCAGGCTGCATTTATATATACGTGTGTGTGTGTGTGTGTGTGTGTGTGTGTGTGTTACGGTAATTAAAGAACAGTGAAGAGTAGTGGGTGTGGCAACACATGAGGAGTTAGAAGAATGGAAGATGGAGGAATGATGCAAATGAAATTCTAAAAAGAAATATTAAAAAATTAAATTAAAATACTCATACAAATATTTTTGAATCAATGCATGTTTTAAGTGCTATTTGGTCCGTTCCTGGGGTATTGTAGTATTATTTGGTAGGTGGAAAACAATCTAATAGTTTGATTTATTCCTTGAGATTTTACTTATAATTATTTCTTTTAAATGATAATATAAAAAAGACTCATCAATAAAATATCAAATGAAACAGAAGTTTGTTGTCACATAAATTGTGACTTTATACTTTCATAAGAAAAATAGAGATGGAGAAATTTATAAGTTATATATTTCAGTCATTTCCCCATTATAAGCCTTTGTTAACAGGGAAATTGCATTTATATGAAAATGTGTGAAATGATTTCTCACTGTTTCGACAATACATGAATTTCACTCTGCTCTGTATCTGAGTGAGCCTCAGTCTAACTCTTATATCAAATTAAATGCACATTCTCTGTGTTTAGCATCTTCCTCAGCCTCCTTGAAGCTGCAGATTTGAAAGATCTCCTGACACAGCCTGGAGACTGGACCTTGTTTGCACCAACCAATGACGCCTTCAAAGGAATGACAAATGAGGAAAGAGAGATTCTGATTGGTGAGTGATGGAGAATGGCAGCCATTTACCCATCAAATCAAGAGACTTTCATCTTCCTTTTCTGCCTGTATTTCAGGGGGGAAAAAGCCCCCACATGGTTTCCTTAACAAGCTTTGGTTTCCTTTATCCAACTTGGGAATGTGAGGAGAGTCATTCATTAATGTTTATTAGTAAACTGATTACTGTCATACTAATTTATTGAAGTCACACAATTGCATGGTATAAAAGGAAGCTGTCATGATTTCAAGACTAATTGGCATCGTTCAAACAGAACGAAATGACTAATGTTTTGATAAGGCGTTGACATGGATGAGAAAGTGTTGACATTGTAGAAAAAGACAACAAGAAAAACTGAGACAATTAAATGTTTTATTCCTTAGTTCTTGTTTCAAATTGTCAGAAAAGCAACTTATTATTAAAGCTGCATCTTTCTCTTCCACAGGTGATAAAAATGCTCTCCAAAACATCATTCTTTATCACCTGACCCCAGGGGTGTATATTGGAAAGGGCTTTGAACCCGGAGTCACTAACATCCTGAAGACCACACAGGGAAGCAAAATCTATCTGAAAGGAGTAAGTTACTGGAAGAAATCTATAAAGTGCCTATGACCATTACATGGTCTTCACGCACTTTCTCCTCACCATCACTTTTTTTTTTTAAAGGTAAATGAGACGCTTCTGGTGAATGAGCTGAAGTCCAGAGAATCTGACATCATGACGACCAATGGTGTCATTCACGTCGTAGATAAGCTCCTCTATCCAGCAGGTGTGTAGGAGTTGAGCGTGTGGGTGGATTAACACTGCTTGTTACGACCTTAGGTTTTGACACCCGTTTTCTCACCATGTCCGCTGAATATTTCTCTCCACAGACATTCCAGTTGGAAACGATCAGCTCTTGGAAATACTGAACAAACTGATAAAATACATCCAAATCAAGGTACAGAATACTATTGGGTTTTATTTATAGCATGCTGAGCAGAAGTTCTAGGGTTACTAAAAAAGGCTAGCAGTATAGTATATTATTAGTATAGCATTAGTATAATATAAAAAACAGGAAAAATATAGCATAGCATATATACTTAATAGTGTATTCATTATTTTATAATACTAAAAGTGTTAGTAACAAACCTGGTGGTTTTTATAGCACCTGGCCTGACTTCACTTCTATCGAGTCACCTTAGAGGCTTTTATTTTAGTTGGAATTACAGTGTTCTTGGAATGCAATAAACTTTTTGTTACTAAGCATAAACATTTATTTTCAGTTTGTTCGTGGCAGCACCTTCAAAGAAATCCCCATGACTGTCTACAGTAAGTATAAGAACAGTTTTGGCGACAAGTAGAGATGATATGCAAATACTTCTCCTTGTGTATCCAAAGACTGCTGATAATCTGGTATTTAGAATTCCAAATCGGCTGAAACTCCTTGCCCTTCAAACAGGGCTGGCGATCTGGCAGAAGCCTCATAGGCTCACTCACATCCTCCGAGACTATTGAACCACTTCTTTCTAATTGGAAACAAAGTGGCTCACTATTGGAGAGTAAAAACAAGCACTAGAGTGAGGGAAAATAAGTGAAAAGGACATCCAAGAGGACGGATTACTAGAAGACACTCCCAAGCTATCTGGGAATGTTGATGAGTGGGCACAAGGACAGAGCGTAGCAGAGGGTTGTCACTCACCCTGCCTTGGGCCTGAGCTGTGCATGGGAAGATGTGGAGGATAGCCCTAATTCTTAGGAGATGCTGGTTCAAAATCGACCACATTCAAAAACCGGGCAAGGGAACTGCAAGTCTGCTAAGTTATGGTTTTAACCTCCTACAGTACCAGATTATCAAGATCAAAGCCCAACTGCTTAGCAATCTCAATGCACATTTCACTCTCATCGTAAATGCTTCTGTCAATCATCATTAGCTTCTACGTTATGGGCGTTCTTTCCTACTTCTCCTTGCCCCTCCCCCGCCCCCCCCCCGACTTCTTTCCCTGTAGCTTTTAAGCTGAAGTTCTTCTCATTTTGTTTTGCCTCTACCATAAAACGGTCAAATAGGCTAAAGCACTACTTTACTTGTCTTATTCTGACTAGAAAAGTGTTCTTCCTTGTATCATGAACATTCACTTATCTACTTGTGGACATTTTCCTTAAAAATTAATGCTAGACATAAAAAGGAGAAAAGCCAATGTCTGGAGCAAAACAAAATGTCTACTTCCCCACTTGCTATGACCGCTGTAATCCCAGGCCCAGGCCCCTAGAGCTGCCTTAGAGATTCCACTGGAACCGTGATGATTTAGCATTCACTAAATTCCAGCCACGGAAAAACAGATCTTACAATAAATGAAAGTGTCCTCACCACCTTAATTCATCAGATATGTGACATCATCTTTCTCTCCCATGACATGCGTCTCTACAAAAATATTTATCTCTCCCACTTCCTGTACATCAGTTCTACTATTAGTTGTACATGGCAACACAGTATTTTGATTATAATGAACCAAAATACTATTATAGTATTATCTGAATTATGTTTGCAAAATTATGCAAATGTAGCAACTCATCAGCCCACTTGAGAGACCTTAAGTAGCTCTGGGGTTTAAATCGCTGGCTGTTTCAAATAGAAGTGTGGACCAATTAAGCAAAAATTCATTTCCAGAACCATTTGTCAACTTGTCTCAAATATTTCTTCTGAGTTTTTTTTTGTGCTTATTTTTTTGTCCCCCCCTCACACCCCCCAAAAAACACACACACATTTTAATTTTTTATTGAAGAGCACACTTTGTTATAAGTTGTCAGATACAAATTATTTTACATAGAAAATAAAAGTTGGGAAATCTTGAGAGCTGTCCAAATGACTTAAGCCTTCAGAGAAGCAAAAGTGCCGATCAAGATCGGAAAGTTTGAATTCCTCAGCATGTGAAACCTTCAAAGTGATTCATTATGGCACTTGCACAATCGCAACAGGGTTCCTGTGTGCTCCAGGTGAAGGGTCCTCTGTGACAGAACTGTTTGTGGGATCAAGAATTGAAAACACAGATCTGATACATTTTAGAGCTTCATAATTTGAATTTTCAAGAGATGACCTATGGTTGAGAAGTAGTTCCCATAAAGGCCCCCACACACCAATTCAAAAGGTCGACACACCTAACATGTAAGAGCAGAAGCTGAGAAGGGCAGAAACCCACACTGCACCACTGACTGTGTCACACTTGTGCTGTGACTGAAATTGACACTACTGGGACCATCTCTTAAGGCTTCTACTTAGGAATGAGGAGACTTGTAGATCTGAGGACCTGCTCATACAGTAAACAAACAAACAAACAAACAAACAACCAAACAAAACCACTGCACAACTAAAAGCCATGATAACCTCACCTAACATGGAAACAACTTAAAATTATTATAACAAAGCTGAATATTAAATGTTGACCAGATCATGTTTGTTGCAGAAAGCTCATGACTTCCTGGCTGAAATTTAATCTTATCTAGAATTATTTTATATATATATATTTTTTTTTTCTTTTCTATACCAAATGCATGGGAGTATTCCAAGGGTCTTTTTTCTTCCCATATCCTTCTTTTAATTGAGAAATAATCTGACAATGCAATTTAAGATGTTGTGCGTTATGTGAAATTAATCATGTTTATTTGTCTTCTGCTGCTGCACAGCCAGTATTCTCAAGAAGCACAAAGGGAAGTCAGAGTGGTAGACTTCTAGGTAGGGTGCAGCATTTAGTTAGCGGCCCCTGCCCCACCCCTGCTCCCAGGACACAGTCAGGTCGCTGGCCTGCAGGATTCAGCAGCTGGACACACGAGAAGACACTAGCGTGCTGCGACTATTTCCTGTGACTGCCCGAACTAGGCACCACATCTGATAAGTTAACACCCTACAGCGACTAAAAAGGACAACTTCATTGGAGTTGTTTCTAGTTAAACTTCGTTCATGCTCCACTTTCTATATTTTCAGCAACTAAAATTATAACCAAACTCGTGGAACCAAAAATTAAAGTCATTCAAGGCAGTCTTCAGCCTATTATCAAAACTGAAGGTAAAAACCAACAATCTCCATTGGTACCTTTCATTCTGGAAAAACGCCATGTAATCAACTCATCTCTGCAAATATACTACATTCTTCTTGAAACTAACATGCTAAATGTTCCTTTACAAAGGGCATGCTTGGGTAATTGCAGACTGTTGGGTGCAGTATTTTTTAAAGCAAAGTAGATGGTGCATCCCTAGTATTTTCAGTACATTTGCTTGTATTTATTTTAGTTTAAATGAGGTTGGGTCAACACTAGTACCCAGATAATCACTTGACAAATTAATCTTGGACATTTTTGCTGTAAGTTCCTTCAGAAAATACACTCTTTCTGCAGCTTTATTTTCAACCTCACCATATCACTCACACATTCTCTTTTATGCCATTGAAAGAAAATTGTTTGAAAAAATATAGAGGCATTTTTCCAGTAAGCAATCTAAAAAGGTATAGAAGGTGTTCACTAATTAAAGCTTCAAAAGTTACAAACAGACATGATATACTTTAAAACTTAGATCGCCAAAACAGAAAAGGAAATAGTGCCGTTTAGTAGGTCAGACCCTGGATCTACATTTCAACTCTGAACATATATTATATATAAACATATTAAATATATACCTCTCCTATTAGAAAGAACACTGTTTTTTCTATACTGTGTTAGCTGATGTCAACGTCTTGGATATTACCTTGATTTCATGCATTTTTACTATCTCTAAGATCAAACTGAAGCAATAGTGTCCATTTTAATGCTTGTTGCAGTGATAATTTGCCACAAAGAATATGCTCGCTGTCATCTTTCTTCCATGAGAAAGACACAGTCTTTCAAAAGAGGAACAGATTACGCCTTTAATTGAATCTTGGGAACACTGTTGTTCTAATTATGCTTGGATTTGGGTTTGTTTAGGTTTGTGTTCCATTCTCTGGCATGACAACTCAAAAATACATGTGTCTCTTTCCTTTGCACGAGCCTGACTTAAATGCATTGAAAACACAAAATTGATTCTGTGCCTGGTTGGCCATGGATGTTCCCTCATTCTTGACTCCACGGTTGAGTTAACCTTTAACATCTGTGCTTAGCTTTTTTAAAAGGAAATTTTCTATTATTTGATCGCTTTTTATTTGTTAATGAAGAAAGGTTGGGGTTTTAAGAAGAAATTAAACTTAAGGTATTTTGCTGATAATATATTGATCATGTGAAACCAAGTGATTTTAGGCAAAAACATTGGATTTTTTTGAAACCATAGTCAATAAAATTTGCTATAACTGAAGCACAGCTTCCAAAACTAAAGCCATTCACATATGCCGTGTTCCCATTTTCAAAGGCTTTTCTCCTTCCTCCCTTCTTTATTCAATTCATGTAACCTCCTAGTCTTTGTCATCAGGGCTCTGTATGTTACTCTTCAGTTGGAATCATCCTTGAGCACAAGCCTACATGGGTTATTCCTCACAGTGATCTGGAGGGAGATGAGATCATCTCATCCTTAAATATTCCTCAGTGTGGGGCTGGAAAGTGTTACTTCTAGCTAGCATAACAGAAGAAAGAGATACCCATCCTGGCAAACATCCACAGTTTCCATTCCCTTCTCAGGGTCTGAACTTTGTGAATTCATTAATGCTTTTTGAGTTGTTACTAAATGCATCAGAGTCCAAGATATAATTTTACAATATTTTTGTCAAAAAAGAGAATAAACCAAAACTCAGAATTAAGAATAAGTCAGCTAAAATGTAACCCTGATAGATGTTTTCAAAGCTACTTTATATATGTATATATATATATATATATATATATATATATATATATATATATACACATATGACATATTCTTTCTTCTGTAATAGTTAATAATAAAAGGTACTTCCAGAATTTCAACTTGACTTTTCTAAAGAAAAAAAATGCCTTACACATAGCGCTAACCCATTTCCTTATCTTGAGCCATTGGGCACACTTCCTTTTGAGGGTTACACATCTGAAAAGCTAACCCTACCCTTTATGTTAATCACTCCTACTGGGCTCACATATAAAATATCATGGCTTGAAAGACTTATGGGTTGAAAGAACAGTTTTCTGTCTTACATTATTTATTACTTAGTTCTGGGTAATGGTGTGCTTTGATGATTTCTCAACAAACAAATTAATCCTCTCAAAGATAATTATAACTCCACTCAGCTATTGAAAAGTACAAGTTAAATGTACTGAACTGAATAATTCTCACTCCTCCTTAAATTCTTCCTGATCAACTAATGTAGCAGTAAGCTTTCTAACATTCCAATTGATTTTCTCTGGGAATAAAATCATTTTGCAAGTCAAATGCAACCACTGTGCACTGAAGGGCTGAGTACTGTTAGTGAGTTCATGGTGCTGGTGACACCCTTCTCTTAGTCAAGGTGAGTACTCAAGTCAGTTTCCCTCTAATGCCTAAAGTGCAGCATCTTCAAGGTAAGTATAAGAGATTTCTTTGTGTGCAGACCTATGCTCCTGGACAAAAATGTGAGGTCATGAGGGATACGAGGTATTAAATAAAATATTCCAGTAAAGATTGGCAGATGACGTCCTATGGCCAAGTGTGATTTGAACGAGTTGCCGCTCAAGCACCTGCAGTCAGGACGTGTTGTTTGATTCCCAGAGAAAGCCACACAAATACTCTGTGTGATCATACCTTACACCCACTAACCAGGGATGATGGACGGTGTGCACAGTGTGCACAGCTTGCTCGTGCATCATTGTAAATGCTAAGGCAGGGGGGTGGAGCTGCAGCGTAACGGACTGGATCATTTGTTTTCCCAAATATCACCTAACCTATGAACAACAGGAAATGTTTAAAACTGGTTTCATAAAATCAAAACACTGAAGTCTGAATACCAAAAAAAAAAAAAAAAAAAAAACGTGGAAATAAATTTCTTGTTTGGGCAAATGTAAGGGGCTATTTTAATGGACTAATCTGTCTCCTAAAATAACGTCTCAGGACCTGCAATGACAAAGATCCAAATTGAAGGTGAACCTGACTTCAGACTGATTAAAGAAGGTGAAATGGTGACAGAAGTGATCCATGGAGGTAACAGCTTGTGCCTTTTCTATTGCCCAGGGAGCATCCCTGTGACATTTTAAAATAGTGCTAATTTAGAAGTATGAAATGGCCGATTTTCTCTTGACTTGCATTTTACACACGTTTGAGAGATTATGTTTATGAGGTATGAGTGCTTGCTAGCTAGTCAGGAATGTAGTGTAGCTTGTTTTTAAATGTGTTCGACCGTAATTTAAGGATCAAGCTCCTGCATTACTTTCTATGAATATGCAAAAATGGTAATCATGAGGTGTAATTACTACAATAATGTCAACACAAAAAAAATACAGAAGTGGGTTGAGGTTTTTTTGTGTAAGACTCTGGCGGGTGAGATGGTCAGTAGGGAAAGACACCTTCTTCCAAGCCCAATAGGCAGGGGTAGATCCATGGGTCCCACATAGTAAAAGATCAAGTTGTCTTCTTACCTCTCTAGGCACACCATAGCTTACATACACATACACACTTACTCACACTCTCACAACACACATACATACATTCACACACATACACACACAGACACCGATACTCACACACATGTACGCATATACACATACACTTAAATACATATACACACACATGTACATACACTTACACATGCACACATACATACACTCACATACACGTACCTATAACACTCACCAACACTCACACACATTTACACATACATACACTCACACACACATGCACACATTCACACACACACACACACACACATGTACCCCTCCCCCCACACACACCCAAGTAACATAAAATTGCAGTAAACCTTTTAGAGACAGCACTGGCAAGCCAGCACTAGGTATTATTGGAAGATCTCCTTTACCATGCCAGCTCAGCTTGCCAGCTAATCCTCCTGCTCACCTGATATGTAAAAATTATGCAGACTGGTCCGAATTTCTTCATAGTCAGTTCCAACAACAACTACAGTTGACTCTTAACCAAGAGTACTGTGAGAAACACGTCCGTGATCAAAATCTCTAGCTCTGGAAGTATAAACACCAAAAAAGAGGGTAAATCACACTTGGCATTCTTTCTCTGCCTTCAGAGCCAGTCATTAAAAAGTACACCAAAATCATTGATGGGGTTCCTGTTGAAATCACTGAAAAACAGACCCGGGAAGAACGAATCATTACAGGTAATTTTAAATTCCATGCCTGAGCTGTCCTCAGATTATAAACACAAGTTATACTAACCCTAAACTATGTGCATTACACAAACCTAGTCTTTGTCATGGGACTATTATGGTTACTCCATTTCTCATTTTGTTTTTTTTTTTTAAATAATATTCTAAATGTGCTGTCTATGTCTTACTCTAAGACCACTTCATAGGTATGACTGTAAACATGGACTTTTATTCATGTATTCTACATGCTTTTTTTCTCCTTTATTAATTTATTCTTGTTGCATCTCAATGGTTATCCCATCCCTTGTATCCTCCCATTCTTCCCTCCCTCCCATTTTCCCCTTATTCCCCTCCCCTATGACTGTTCCTGAGGAGGATTACCTCCCCCTGTATATGTTCATAGGGTATCAAGTCTCTTCTTGGTAACCTGCTGTCCTTCCTCTGAGTGCCACCAGGTCTCCCCCTCCAGGGGACATGGTCAAAGGTGAGGCACCAGAGTATGTGAGAAAGTAATATCCCACTCTCCACTCTACTGTGGAGAATGTTCTGACCATTGGCTAGATCTGGGTAGGGGTTTAAGGTTTACTGCCTTTATTGTCCTTGGCTGGTGCCTTAGTTTGAGCGGGACCCCTGAGCCCAAATCTGCCTATCATAATGTTCTACTTGTAGGCTTCTAGGACCCTCTGGATCCTTCTACTTTGCCATTCTCCCATGATCCTCTCATCTAGAGCCCCACTAGAATGTCTTCCCCTCTGTCTCAGTTTCCTGGTAATTGAAGGTTTTCATGGGGCATGCCCCTTGGGCTAATATGCAGATATAAGTGAGTATATACCATTTGAGTCTTTCTGCTTTTGGGTTAACTCATTATGATCATTTCTAGCTCAATCCATTTATCCACAAATTTCGGGAATTCCTTGTTTTTAATAGCTGAATAGTATTCCATAGTGTATATGTACCACAGTTTCTTTATCCATTCTTCTACTGAGGGACACTTAGGTTGTTTCCATGTTCTGGCTATTATGAATAAGGCTGCTATGAACATGGTTGAGCAAATTTTCTTGTTGTGTGCTGGAGCATCTTCTGGGTATATTCCAAGGAGTGGAATAGCTGGGTCTTGAGGAAGCCCTATTCCCATTTTTCTGAGATAGCACCAGATAGATTTCCAAAGTGGCTGTACTAGTTTGCATTCCCACCAGCAATGAAGGAGTGTTCCTCTCTCCCCACATCCTCGCCAGCATGTGGTGTCGCTTGAATTTTTGATCTTAGCCATTCTGATGGGTGTAAGATGGAATCTCAGAGTTGTTTTGATTTGCATTTCCCTGATGATTAAGGAGGTTGAGCATTTCTTTAAGTGTTTCTCAGCCATTTGATATTCCTCTGTTGAGAATTCTCTGTTTAGTTCCAAGCCCCATTTCTCAATTGGGTATTTGGTTTGGTGGTGTTTAATTCTTTATATATTTTGGATATTAGACCTTTGTCAGACGTAGGGTTGGTGAAGATCTTTTCCCAGTCTGTAGGCTGTCACTTTGTTCTCTTGACAGTGTCTCCTGCCTTACAGAAGCTTCTCAGCCTCATGAGGTCCCATTTATTAATTGTTGACATTAATGCCTGGGCTGTTGGTGTTCTGTTCAGGAAGTTGTCTCCTATGCCAATATGTTCCAGGCTCTTCCCCACGTTTTCTTCTAAGTGACTTAGTGTCTCTGGTTTTATGTTGAGGTCTTTAATCCACTTGGATTTGAGTTTTGTACAAGGTGACAAATATGGGTCCAGTTGCATTTTTTTTACACATAGACATCCTGCTTTTAGTTTACATTTTGTTACTGAGTTACTGACTGCTAAGAGAAACTTCCTTTGGGGTTCATTAATGTTAAAATCTGCCCCTCTACCTAGCAAAGTGTACATGAATCTGTCTGAAACAGCAAGCTTTCTATGAGACTCACATCTATGAATTAGCCTAAAACTCTAAACTCACTATTCTATATATTTTGTTTAAACAAGCCCACCACTAATAAAGTGTGGGCTTCGTGTTTTACAGTAAGCCTTTCTGGGACACAGCCCTGTCCATCACTGGTGTGGTGCCCATGGCCACAACTTACTCTAGAGAGCTGAGTGGATTTAGAATGGACCATGTGGCCCACACAGTCCAAAACCCTCTTTCCTTTAGGTCCTGAGATAAAGTACACCAGGATTTCCACGGGAGGTGTAGAAGCAGGAGAGACCTTGGAGAAATTCTTGCAAAAAGGTCAGTATGTCTAGAAAAGCAAGAGCGTGGTGTTGAGCCACCTGTCCCACATCTGAAGTCAGCTTGAAGGCCTAGAACACTCTGTTTATGCCACCTTGCTCCAGTGTTCATACTCCACACCAGCATAAGGGACATCCAAAAATAGGGTCAAGGTCAAAAGTGGTAGCTGCATGGATTCTTTGCTGGTCTACTGATAGCAGGTGGACAGGTTGGCTTTTCTAGTATGCTAACGGTAGCCAGTGTCCACATTGCTGACATGTTGATTCAGCACCCATGAAAACATTGTACCAGGCATCAACACCAAACAAAAACTCAGGAGGAGCTGAGAAGTGTCCGGAAGTCTTTACTGAGCTGGTGGCATATGTATTGTGTCAAATTCCTTTCTATTGTGTGACCCAATTTCTGCTGTGAACATGTATCCTCTCAGAGGTCTCCAAGGTCACAAAGTTCATTGAAGGTGGCGATGGTCACTTTTTTGAAGATGAGGATATTAAAAGACTGCTTCAGGGAGGTTAGTAAAACCCTGGCAACTAACCCCTTTAACAGGTGGTGGACGAGTGCTTCAGCTTTTTAAAGACTGCTTGGGTAGGCTGTTCCTTTGATTACATTAAAAAGACTGCACCATCGGCTATCTTCAACAAATTGACTGGTGTGTGTAAGTGGTCAGTCCACAGTGTAATTACTGGTTCAAGAGTCTTTAAAAAGTTTTATGCTGTAAAACTGGGGAGCAATGAATACTTTTTTGCCTTGACACAGGAAATTGAGCAGCTCTTTAGACTATGTGGCAGAGTAATGATTCGCTGGCTAGCAGATAAGTCTAAATTTGAAAAAGCTTTTTATGTTTCCAAAAATGTATTCACTGTCCCCATAACAAAAATGGGCATGTTTGGGGGTTTGTAGGTGCCTAGTTAAGCATTAAAAATTGCTTTTAGCAACTTGCATTTCCAAAACTACATTCTTGCAAGTGAATATGTGCTCCTGCTTACTGTTTGAGTGATAATTTATGCTCAGGATTACAAAGTCTTTAGCATATAAAATTAATCTTTGAAGTATGGAATGTTCTCTGTCTATGGCATTAAACTGACTTATTTTCAAAAGAAAAAAAAGGATTCAAAATATACAAACTCTCAGCGATAGTGATTCAAACAAATAGAAAATGTTTTAAAAAATCATTTGGATCATTGGCAGCTAAATAAATGCACTTTAGTTCAATTTACTATCAGCAAAACATCAGAGTACAAGTAAATAGAAGTCTACAATGAATACATTCTTATAGAATATTATGGATCAAGAAAGACAACTGAATCTGATTTTATCTAAAATCCAGTTCCCAGGGCTTTCTCCTCATAATTAAAAAAATTGTATAACTATGTCTCTATGTAATTATTTAAAAAAAATAACTCCTTAAGATCCTGTATATTTCTGGAGGTCTGGATTTGTGAAGTGATTTTTTTTATCTAACCAACAATGTATTTTTTAAAGCATGTATTCACATATGTCTTAAAAACTACAAGACTTCCTTTCTGACTGCAGGGGCCTACGGCATATCTTAAGCCATAATGAAACCAATGGTTCCTTGATAATGCAGTAAAAAGCTCACTAAGTAACTCTCTACCATAAAAACATATAAGATCTTAAAGGGAGAACGAACACATTGTGGAATTTAAATTGAATTCTTTGTTTTTCTTCTTAACCCTTGCCATAGTCAGCAGCTTTGTGGAATGGCAGTGCTTTTTAGAGGATTTATTAGAACCTGTCCCTGTTTATACTGTTTCATTTTTGTAGGCTTAAGCTATGGGTAAGTATGCCCCTTCCCTTTAACTAATAAGACTCTGAAAGTCTTCTTTGAAATGGCACTTAAATATTACGGAATTGATCTCCCCCCCTTCTAGCATATATGTACTATATTTCAAGAAAATGTCTTTTCTCTTTAATTAATGGAGTTATTTCTATTTCTGTCTTCTCAGTTTCCTTTACTTCTCTAGGATGTGAAGTGCCCCTGGCCTAAGGAATTGGTTTCAAGGGTGCCACTTTGGAAGGTTTAGCAAAATATCGCTAGGGATTTTTCTTTTCTTAAAAAGGAGGGTGTGGTCCTGGAGAGATGGCTCTGAGGTTAAGAACACTTACTGCTCTCTCTCAAACTACTAGGATTTGGCTCTCAGCACTCACATAGCAGCCTTCAACTGCCTGTGGCTCCAGTTGCAGGGCCTCTGACACCCTTTTCTGGTCTTTGCTAGACTTGCACACACTTGATGCATATAAACTCACACATGTGCACATACACATAAATAAAAAAATAAGTTGATCTTTTTAAAGATTTACAGTATGCAATGTAGTTAATAGGATCTGGGCCTTAACTAGACCGATTAGCTCTCTCTCTCTAGCTCTCTAAACAGCAAGCTTTCCCTGAGAAACAAATCTCACCTCAGGCATCTGTTTTTTTCTCCCCCATCCAACTAAGACTCACTTCCTGAAGCTCTTGTCATTTTAAGATATTTGAGAGCCAAGAAAGCAAACTCAGGTTCTCGATTTTATTATAATTTCCTTCTCACATGTTTTGAGCTTCATTGAACATTTCTCATTTGGATGCTGTCATAGCAAAATATTAATATTTGGCAAAAACCCCATTGTCAGGCACTATCAAGTTTACGTGAGGAAATCTGAAAGCAGTCATCCATTTGACTAGGGGAATCTATAAGATTCTTCTTGAACTTGATATCAATTTTACAATTAAATAGACTAAGCTCACTATAAACCACACCACTGACCAATATTTAAGGTTATATCCATCTTATTGTGGTGATACTTTATAAACCATTACTCTATTATCAGATAAACCTGTAGCTAAAGAAAGTGACTATTTGTTATGTTATGACTTAGAATTATTTTATTGAAGTACATTTCCCTCTTATTATTGAATATTGAAAAGGTTTCTATGGTTTGTGTTTAATTATTGCCTTATGGATGATTGACATGTTGGAAATGTGCTAAAACTGGAACAAAGATCATAAATCCATTAAGATGTAACTTATGCTATTATTTGCTTGCTATTGTACATCTTACACTATGCTTAGGTTTTTAATTTCACGAAATTGAAAAACACAATAAAAATTGGCTTTATTGTTTAGTGTTGATGATATATAGAAAACAAGTAAAGTTTTAGAGAAAAAAAATGAAGGCAATCAGAAAATGAAACCGCCACAGGAACCATTCAGTCTTTAATCCTAAATACCCTCAAAGTGAAGATAAAATGTTACCTTAGGCTTCTAAGATAGTGACATCACGAGCCATATTAAAAGGATTAGAGAATTAGTTTTCCAACTATAAAAATACAAATCACATGACCACTTGCAACTCTTAAGTATTAAAAAAAATTCTGATATGGAGAGATGGCTTAGTAGTTAAAAACACTGACTGCTCTTCCAGGCGACCTGTGTTTGAGTCTGAGCACCCACATGAAAGCTCACAACTGTCTGTAACTCGAGATCAATGGGCTAAGCTCTCTGCTGTGCTCTTCAGACACTAGACAAACACGAAGCACACAGACATATATGCAGGTAAAACACCTCTACACATAGAGAAGTTTTAAAGAAAAAGGTGAAAAGCTTTATTATTTATGGCTAGTTAATTTGTCAGTGATTTCATAGAATGGACAGTGGAGTCAGGGGGAGTGGACATTGGCACATTTCTAAATTGCTTATTAGTCTATACTGAGGATTTTACAGAGGCACACATAACACACACAATAACTGAAATGTGGGTATCTCTCTTTGAAAGTAGTGTCACATTTGACTAAAATGTCAGCAATATGAAAGCCACTTATTCCATATGGAAATGGCACAAGTTAAAGGGCTCCAAAGGACACAATAAAGCATTATATTTTGATGTACTTTCACTACAATGTGTGGGAAGTGGAAGTTTACAATTCTAAGGACCAGTAAGTTTACTACTCAAGCAACTACACATTGAAGCAATGGTTACTTATACTCCATACTTTTGTCCTTGGCAATGGCCTCCTGAATCTACCTGAATCCCAAAGCATTTCTAACTATACATCTTTAATTTTAGACACACCTGCAAAGAAGATACAAGCCAACAAAAGGGTTCAAGGTAGGTGTATCAACTACACTAATGCATGCTTGATATATTTTGCTATAAGTTAAAGAAGAGTACTTAATGCAGGTTATTGGACTTTGGCTTTGTACAGACACAAACTTTAGTGAGTTTTGATGCAAAGTTTGTAGTGATGTGTCAAGAAATAAGCTCTCTATGTGCTTTATTACTTGACTCTAAGTAGGACAAACCTTGAAAATGGCAAACTGACTTATATAAATGGTTAAGTGTACTGAAGCACCGAATTAAGTCAGAAAGAAATGTTGGGTCTGAAGAGATGGCTCAGCAGATAAGAACACTCCTGTTCTCGCAGAAGACATGGGTTTGGTTCCCGGCACCCATGTGATGGCTGACAACCATCTTAAGTCCAGTTCCTGGGATCTGGTACCCTCTTCTGGCCTCTGTGGGCATTGCACATACATAGTGCACAAACACACAGAGACAAACACTCAAATACATAAAAGATAAACAAACATCTTTTTTAAAAAAAAGAAATGCTTTCATATCAGAGCTGAGAACAGGCAGACTGAAATCCTTGTAAATATTACTTAGGTGTAAGGCATAAGTCAATTAGTAGTCAAATAAGTACGTACATAGCTTAATTATCTATTGTATATATCATAATCACAATACAATTTCCTCATTTATGCCTATTCTTATAATATCTTCTCTTAAATTAGTAAATATTTCAGTGTATTAAAAGAGCAAAGATTTTCTTCATAGGGCTTACACACCTGGAATTGAAAGTTTCTAATACTTGAGATAATTACACACTAATAATAAAAAGAACTCACAAGACTCATAAATACTGCGTATAAAAACCTGACCTTCTGCCAACCCAGTATATAGAATGTTGACATTAAGTAGTCAATTGCATATGTTCTTAATTAAAAGATTTATCAAGAATTTCTTATATGCATGCAAAACCACTTCAAATTCCTAGAGACTTAAAGTCATCAAACTTTATGTTTTCATACACCTTTGACTGAGGCATAAAGTCTTTCTCACCATAAAGTGGAGACTGTATTCAGACAACATGGTCTAAATGAATCCTATTACAAGGAACAGTGATTGCTATTGACAGACACATTTGTGCACAGGCCACCCATGGGATTTTGTCCTATTCACATCTAAGTACTCTCATTTCCTTCTACCCAGGATCTAGAAGACGATCAAGAGAAGGCCGTTCTCAGTGAAAACCCAAAGGCCAGACAACAGAGTTTATACAGTCCGAAATCAACAATCTGGTTTTAAGGGAAACAGTAACTGCCACATTGACTTCAGAATCTGAAATGCCAGCACACAGAAACCAATCTTCAAGCGAGTCTGAACACAGATTTAATTTCTTTTGTTTCTGAATGAGAAACATAGGAAAACAGTAGTTAGTCTCCTGTGGGGAAAGAACTGAAGGAAATGAAGGGCAATTCAGGGCTTTCATTATCTCAATGGGAAAAGATCTAATCAGCTTAGGAAGGCACCAAAGATCATCCTTGTGATGGGATCTGAAGATAGAGAGAGGCTCAATGTACTCTATGGAAAAACCCAAAGCATTCCTTTCCAGGAGAAGCTAAGCTGTCAAAGGGGCGTTCAGAACATAACCGACAAATGAAGCCACCAAGTTACAGCCAGTGTGTGCTATCTATTTCTTATGCAATGTGGGTTTCCTGCTAAATTTTGGTATTTTTTACACTTGATTTATATTCTCAAGATGATTGTCATATGCTTCTTGCAATACACATGTTTTCTCTCAAACATTGCAATAAATCCATTCTTCAGGCATAAAGAGAATTACTTCAGACCGGGTAATTCAGAAAACTCAAGGCTTAAGTTAAAAGTGAGTTTAGACTTTGGAATACGACTTCTTACCTTTTTTTTTTATTGTTAACAAGTACTCAATAAAGAAAACTGAATAAAATAATGTTGTTCAAAATTTTCAAACAATTATGTGAGTTTTTTAAAAAGATAATCAGAATTGCCAATGTGTCTAATATAAGCCTGGAACTGTGTTAAGCTGTTAAAATTGAGAAAGTTACTCTCCCCAAAGGGCAAAAAGCCAACCAGCCATTATTCATAATGTACCATGAGTTGCCATGAAAGAAACAGGTCATAGTACACACGATATCAATTAATTATTCTTGGGCTCGGTGTAGTGTGACTCACAGATGCCCTTCAACAAGACTTAATGTAGCCAGAGTGCTTACTGTATGTCACAGAGGAGGAACCAATGGGTTTGTGCAGAACGTTGGATTGGCTTTTTGCCTCAGATACTAATGAGTAGCACCTTCAGGTTGGACTGGCTGAAATAAACAAGTACAATCAGCAATGCAACAGGCACAGAGCCGGCAGTAGCGGGCTAAAATCAAACATTGTCCTATAGAGTGGTCACTGGAGACACAAAAACTGAGGTGGGTGGAGTGAAGACTCTAGACTGTATCCTAAATGGCCAACTTGGCTCAGAAAACTGAGCTTAGCCCTATGGTACCACTGTGGGACCTAGGGAGTGGCTTGTGTAGACACCTAGGAAGTATCTTGTGTAAAGGTTCTTCACGTGAGGGGGAAAAAAGCTTTCTGTTTACTGAAAAAGTACTCAGTAGTTTCGGGTTTCTAAAACCCATCAGAGCATAGGAGAGTGATAAGGTTACATGGATCACTCATTTGGACTCCCTGACAGGAGAGAAAATGCCCAGCAACCCAGAACCCACCAGGTCACAGCAGGAAGGGAGGCTCTGCACAGCATCACGGCCTAATCCTTTCCAGGAGCAGACCCTGGCCCTCTGAGTGCTCCCTCCTTTGTGGCCCTCTGACCTATGAACTTGAGTCTTCTTGGTCGCCTTTGATACTTAGCTCCAACTCATTTCTGCTCGATCTCACTTGGATTCCTCTACGTGAAACTCGCACACGACAGAAAGTGCAAAACTCATTGATTTATTTATTTTTTTAACAAAAGGGTAAACTTCTTTTTGGAGTTAGTTTTCTGGGTGGTGTTAAGGCTCCAGGCAGAGTTCAGGAGCTCCTGCATGCCCATCCCCGCCTACTCCCCTTACTCCCCCGCCCACCAACCCCACCTACCCCCCCTCCCACCCCCACCCCCACCCCCGCGCTGCTCCCCCCTGAGCTGGGCTATGCATTCAGCCCACAGTTCTTCCGGAAGTCTGTACTTAGCAAACTGCTTGAGCCAGGCGCAATCTCACGTTTATGTTACTTTTGGGCATCATTGTCGTTCATTACCTGATACTGGTATAAAAATTTTTTTTGAATTTTGTTTTAGCGTGTGTGTGTGTGTGTGTGTGTGTGTGTGTGTGTGTGTGTGTGTGTGTGTAGCAAGCACTACTCAGCATTCTTTTACAGTCAGAGCCCAGAACCCCTCCCCCATGTGAGAAAATAGTGAAGAAGAAAGAAATACTTACTACAGTCCTTTAGCCCCTCAAGACTCCTATATAACCATTAGGAGAGTTATCAGGTCCCCCTCGTAAATACTAGAAAATAGTTCCTGAAATCTTAACTAATTATTCCCCTTTTTAGAAATAGGACCTTTGTTCTGACTGCCCTGGGGCCTCTGTAACGTTTAAGGCAGCACACAGTGATCTTCCTTGGTGGGACGGCTGCCAAACAGTTTTTTAAAAAAGAAAGAAAGCCTCTAAACACTGCAGAGGTGTCCAGCCTCTCCCTAGAGCTTGGGAGATCCTGCCAGGCCTGTGGGAGCTGAGAACTAGAAATGATCATAATGAGTGAGTTCACCCAAAGCAGAAAGAGTCAAATGATATATACTCACTTATATCTGGACACTAGCCCAAGGGGCATGTCCCATGAAAGTCTTCACTTACCAAGAAAGTGAGTCAGAGGGGAGGACATCCTATTGGTACTTTAGATGAGAGAAGCATGGAAGAATGAGGAAATAGAAGGATCCAGAGGGTCCTAGAAACCTGACAGGTGGATCTGGGCCCAGGGGTCCTGCTCAAACTATGGCACCACCAAGGACAATATGTGCAATAAACTTCGAACCCCTACCCTAATCTAACCAATGGACAGGACATTCTCCACAGTTGAGTGGAGAGTGGGGACTGACTTTCACATGAAGTCTGGTGCCCCATTTTTGACCACGTCCCCTGAATGGGAAGGCCTGGTAGCACTCAGAGAAAGGATAGCAGGCTACCAAGAAGAGACTTGATACCTTATGAGCATATACAGGGGGAGGAAGTCCCCCTCAGTCACAGTCATAGGGGAAGGGAGTAAGGGGAAAGCGGGAGGGAGGGAGGAATGGGAGGATACAAGGGATGGTATAACAATTGAGATGTAATATGATTAAATTAATAAAATATTCAAAAAGAAAAAAAAGTGTGGTGATTCTTTCTACCAACCTAGGTTCCAAAACCAACACTTTGAAAACTACACCATAGGTGAAGCAAGCTACTAGGTAGCTTCTGCGTTTCCTAGTGAGGCGATGAAGACCTCACAGCCTGTGCTTTTATGAAGCTTCATGAAAAACTATGAAAACACAAATTTCTGAAAGAGTCAAGAAAGTTCACGAAAGGGGGACAGCTCCACACCACGCCCTTCAGGCGCTGGCTGATTGGTGCTGGACAACAACAGAAAACTTGAGAATATAAGAAATACCCCATAAAGGAATCCAAAAACCAAAACCAAAAACCAAAAACAGTACTAGAGAGGCTGAACAACTATCGTCAGTACACGTCTGAATGATCAGCTCATGGGAACGTGCTCTCTGACTGAAGTATTTTGGAAAATAGTGTCAGTTTAATTTGTCTAAACATTTAACACTGTTCTTTAGCTGCTTTACTTTAAAATGTAATACAAGGGGCTGGAGAGAGAACTCCAGGCCCAGGGGAGTCATCTGGCCAGGACATGCACAGTGTGCACATACACATATTCAGACAAACATTTCTACATTTATACACACACAATATGAACCTTAAGAAAATAAAATGACAAATTAATGCAGAATTTTCTTAATGTCTCAGAACAATACATCAAAATATTCCCTTTTGTTTTTAATAAATCATAGTACAGCAAAACCAAAATAAAAAGCATGAAATACTCCAGAAGCTACCCCAAGATGCGGAAATAGATATTGTAGGAACCGGGTTAGTACGGAAACTAGGATGGGGATTGAAAAGCTCATAACTCAGAATCTAAGGCGCACACCTCTCCAGAACTTTTGCCAGCATGGTTCTGAGAGGAAAGTTCAAAAGCTACAAGTGTTTAGAATAATCAAAAAAACCTCAAATGAAGAACCAAACAAACAAAACAAAACAAAACCAGTGCATCACAATGTCCTAGGTACATGAAACAAACCAAAGCCCAATGCAGTAGGCAGTCAGACTCATCAAAGATCAGCAGAGAGATTAGGGGAATCGAGGCTAACAGGACAATCCCCAGGATTGAGTAAACAAAGAGTTTTGTTTTGTTTTAATAAACAAGACTAATTTAATCTCTTGCCAAGTCATCAAAGTGAAGAGAGAAGAACCATATTGATAAAATTAGAGATAGGATGTGGGTAGCTAATACAAATCATAATGAAATACAGAGAATCATCAGATAGCACGTTGGAAACATACATTCTGAAACAGTGGTTCTTAACCTTGCTGATGCCATGACCCTTCAGTACAGTTCTGCGTGCTGTGGTGACCCCCAGCCATCAAATTGTTTTGTTGCTATTTTATAACGGTAATTTTGCTACTGTTATGAATCGTAATGTAAATATCTGTGTTTTCCAATGGTCCTGGGAAATGGTGGTTTGGGGGTTGAGAACTTCTGTTCTAACTAATTGAAAAACACAGATGAAATTGATAAGTTCCTAGACATACAAGTCTTATCAAAATTAAATCGAGACTATATAAACAATTTACCCATATGCCTAACAATCAAAAAAATTGACATCACGTTAGAAATGAAAGAAAGCCCAAGAAAGAAAGCCCAAGTCTTTATCTAGATATGGCACTGCCTAGAACAAAGAACACAGCCATTGAATACAGCACATGTTAGGGCAAACTCTCAAGTGAGACAAGAACCTCAGCTGTCCTCCTTAAAAAGGCAGATGTGTGGGGCAGAGAGAGGGCTCTGCAGAGAAAGCCACGTGTCACCAGTCTCCAGGATCCACATGGTAGAAGGTGAGAGCCAACTCTTACAAGTTGTCCTCTGGCTTCCACTTGCACCATTGTGTGCTTATGTAGGTGTATAGACACATACGCATGTGTATGCAGGTCATACACACACACACATAAACACAGACACAGACACACACACACACACACACATAAACACAGACACACACACACAGAGCTAGTAAATAAACAAATGAAATACAGACAACTAAAGGAGATCAAGGGGATACAGACAGGAAAGGAAGAAGTCAAATTATCATTATTTATAAATTATCTGATACTAAACAGACAGACTGAGAGAAAAAAATCATGGAAACAACACCTTTTACAATAGCCTCAAATAATATAAAATATCTTGGGGTAACTCTAATCAATCAAGTGAAATACTTGTATGATTGAGACTCTAGATGAGGAAAATATAGAGGATAGGCAAGTAGGGGGACCCAGAGCGTCCTAGAAACCTACAAGAAGAACATTATGATGGCTAGATCTGAGCCCAGGGATTCTGCTTGATCTAAGGCACCAACCATGGACAAAACGGGCAGTCATCATCAAACCCCTACCCAGATCTAGCCAAGGGACAGAACATTCTCCACAGCTAAGTGGAGACTGGGGACTGACTTTCACAGGATCTCTGGTGCCCCATATTTGGCCATGTCCCTTTGTGGGGGAGGCCCAATGGCACTCAGAAGAAGGATAGAGGACTAACAAGAAAAGACTTGATACCCTAGCACCATATTCAGGGGGAGGAGGTCCCCCACAGCCACAGTCATAGGGAAGGGGGATTGGGGTGAAAGTGGGAGGGAGGGAGGAATGGGAGGATGCATGGGATGGGATAGAAAATGAGATGTAATAGGAATTATTTTTAATTTTCAATAAAAATGTGTAAAAAAAAAAAGCTTCAGTCTTTGAAGAAATAAATTGAAGTTGATATCAGAAGACAGAAAGACCTCCCATGCTCATGGATCAGTAGAATTAACAGTAAATATGGCCATCCTACCAAAAGCAATCTACAGATTCAGTGCAATCACAATCAAAATTACAACACAATTCTTTATAGACCTTGAAAGGACAATTCTCAGCTTCACATGAAAAAACAAAAAACCTAGGATCGCTAAAACCAATCCTAAACAACAAAAGAACTTCTGGAAGTACCAGCATCCCTGATACTGTGCTACAAAGCAGTAGTAATTTTAAAATGTATGATATTGGCATAAAAACAGCCAAATTTATCAATGAAATCTAACTGAAGATGGTGCAGGCACTAAGAATGACAATTTATAAATGGGGCCTCATGAAACTCAATAGTTTTGTAAGGCAAAGAACACTGTCAATCAGACAAAGAGGTACCCTACAGAACGGGAAAAGATTTTAACCAACTCTACATCCAATAGACGTGTTATTTATATATATATATATATATATATATATATATATATATATATATATATATATATATATATATAAACCAAATAGTCTGACTTAAAATGAGGTACAGATATAAACAGAATCCTCAAAAGGGAATCTCAAATGGCTGAGAAACACTTAAGGAAATGTTCAGCATCCTTATCCATCAGGGAAATGCAAATCAAAAACTTTGAGATTCGATCTTACACCTGTCAGGACCACTAAGATTAATAACACAAGTGATAGCTCATGCTAGTGAGGATGTGGAGCAAGGGGGAAAACTCCTCCATTGCTGGTAGGAGTGCAAAGTTGTGTAGCCACTATGGATATCAGTATGGAGGTTCCTCAGAAAACTGGAAATCAATCTACCTTAAAACCCAGCTAGACCACTCTTGGGCAAGGACATTCCATCCTACCATTTGCTCAACTATGTTCATTGAAGCTTTATTAATAATAATCAGAACCTGGAAACAACCTGGATGTCTGTCAATTGAAGAATGGATAAAGAAAATGTGCTCCATATACACAATGGAATATTACTCAGCTATTTAAGAAAAGACAGCATGAAATTTTCAGGCAAATGGATGCAAGTAGGAAAAAAAAAATCATGAGTGAGGTAACCCAGACCCAGGAAGACAAACGTAGTATGTTTTCACTTGTAAATAGATACTAGCTGTTAAGTAATTGATAATCAGTTACAGTCCACAGATCCAGAGAGGTCAGGTAAAGAGCTCTATAAGGGGAAAGCATGGATCTCTCTGCTAAGGGGAACTAGAATAGATTCTGTAGGTGGACTAGGGTTGGGTGGGTATGGGAGTAGGAAGGAGCAGGTGGGAGGGGTGGAGGGAAAGAGTGCGGAGAGAGGAAGCTGGGATGGGGAGCACTTTGTAGGCAGTATGGAAATCTAGTACAGAGGAAACTTTGTGGGATCTGTGAAGGTAGCCCTAGAGAGGACCCCTAGTAAGAAAGGATAGATTCTGAACTGGCCATCTTTTGTAAGCAGGCAAGGCTTCCAGTGTTGGGACTGGGCTACATTCGGGTGAGTCATTGGCTGAGGAGCTCCCATGGAGATTCCCTAAACAACCCAGACTGATGCTGGAACAAAAAATTGCTCTCTGAAAACTGACAGTGCGCTCCCATTGCCAAGGACAACATCCACACAGCTCATGGAGAGTAGAAAAGTGAACCCGGCGCGAGTATGGAGCCTTCACCCCTAGGCTCTGGTCTCCTTGGTGTAGGAAGGTACTCCGCGCGCTATGGAAAGAGAAGCCTGGACACCAACCCAGCCACAAACCCCTCCACCTACGATCTGTCCTGCCCGCCAGATATTCTGCGATGGTGGCACAGAACTCTGGGAAGGGCCAACCAATGTTTGGCTTAACTTGAGGCTCCCACCATAAAGGAGCCTATGCCCTACACTGGCTGGATGGCCAGGATCCAGACACCGGATAGCCCAGAGACCCAACCACAGCTTGGAAAAAAACCCCTAAATTAATTAATTAAAAAAATAAATAAGGCTAGCATGCTTTTGCTCACTGGGGCCTCAGAAAGGGGGCCACTTCAATTCCTCCCCTAATTCTTGGATTTTTGTTCCCCAAAGGCCCTACATTATTTGCCCTAGAAAAAATTCCATTTCAAAATTCCGTTTGATGTTTCTGATTTCTCTGGTTATTCACTCACTATGGTCTTCCAATTTTGCCACCCAGCGGTTGCAGCCTCCTCGTTCATCACTTGAAGGATGGGACTTCGGTGTTGCTTTTGCCCTGTGAATGAGCGCTGGAAGCTAGATTGTGTGTAACTCTCCTTCATACACCGGTTGTCACTCAGCCTGTCTCACATTTGCAGTGAAACCCAGAAAGATATCACAGCACTGATGAGATGATATCTATTGGGCATACATTATACAAGACTTGCCACGCACCTTGCATGAATCCCCCTGACAATTCTCCAAGGTAGATACAGGTTGGTTGGTTGGATGGTTGGTTTTTTGTTTGTTTGTTTGTGTGTTTTGTTTTGTTTTGTTTTGTTTAAGACAGGGTTTCAGTAGTCCTTGCTGTCTTGGAACTTATTCTATAGACCAGGCTGGCCTCAAATTCACAGAGATCCTCCTGCCTCTGCCTCCTGAGTATTGGGGATTAAAAGTATACTTGTTAGGCACAATTTTTATCTGCATTTGGGAAAAGAGGAGATTGCGAGAGACACTTTTTTTCCAGATTGACGATGAAAAGGAATAGAATGTGAATACACACATTGTGGCTTTGGAGTTTGAACTCTATTCACATGCTAGCACTGAAAAGTGATGTTTTGAGCAACAGGGCCCAGATTATGACAATGAAAGTTATCCAGTGGGTGGAAGAGGCATTGTCATGGGTCAGGACAGGCCACTGCTGTGACAACGGGGCAGAATCTGAACAGGAAAGACACTGTACTGCATTACAAAATTAATCTGGTACCACTCTGAAAGTGAAAGCGCACCAAGAATATTTCTGCATCTATGTTTCTTCATTTCAGAAGTATGGACCACTTAGCTCCAGCATTTTAACTAGCTCCATGGAGTATCATGGGCTTACATCAAATGCAAATGTTGGGATATGAACCAGTGCAGACTTGCTAGGTATCTGGAAGCAGGAAGTGGTTCTGTAAAATGCAAACTCATCTCTGTTTTGAGCCAATAAAATCAGCTGCTAAAGATGTGGAGATTAATCAACTCCCGTGGACAAGAAAAGCAAAACCAAGAGCTTCACTCAGCTACAGTCTTCAAGAATTTCAGCACACCAAGTACAGCTGTCTGCTCTGACCTTATACAAATAACATTTTAAAGTGAATGTCTTGATTGGTGATTTTTAGACACCCTATGCATTTCTTTTCATGAATCCACGTGACACGTGAAGACATATTATGAAACAGTTGACAATATAAAAGGAAGAAATAGATTTTAATTTATATTATTCTGGTAGATGAATGTTGGTTTTCACTATTAATGTGTTTTGCCTAATGTTTCTCCATTCTACTGGAAACATGGCTGAGAAGGCTGGCGTGCTGATGAACATGTGGGTGCCATTAACATCAAAGGCTTTTTATCTCCATGACCTGGACCAGGAGGACATTCTTCAGTGACAGGTCCTGAGAGAGAAGGCCAGGTCAGAGGGTAAGGAGATAGAAAAGTCTGGGATAAGAAGCTCCTACATAAGCTACATCTTATTATTAAGAAGTGCGACATCTTTTTCCTTTTTTAAAGTTTATTTATTTTTATTTATGAACATTGGTGTTTTGCCTGCATGTATGTCTGAGTGAGGGTGTCAGATCCTCTAAAACTGAGTGCTGGGAATTGAACCCAGGTCCTCTGGAAGAGCAGTCAGTGTTCTTAACCACAGATTTTACATATTGATTTTCGATTCTACATTGTAATTATAATGCAGGAATAAAAAAATTTACATTTTTACCATTACCATTACAATTTACCATACATATATGGTAGCAGATTTTTGCATAAAACTTAAAAATAAATGTGTATCTGAGATTGGAATCAAATACATTTAAATTATCTAAAAATATGCATCCTCATAGGTACAATTTCCAAGAGATAAGTGGGACAGAGACCACAGTAGGCTGCTCAAGTACTGTTTCACACTTGGTATCTCAAGAGTATTAATAACCAAACACACAGGAGTCTTGGGACTGATAACTGCAGCCTCTTCACAAACCAAAGCCAAACTCCCAGGAACTGAAAGTTTAATTCCTTTGATGTCCTTGCCCCAGCCCCAGATTGGCCTTGCTAAATCTGCTCCTGGGCAAGGACACAGAACTAAGTAGGCTCCTTTTGTATGTTGGTCAAGTCCTCCTCGGGAAAAGGCTTGGACCTGCCTTCTCCACACCCTCCAGCCTGCTTAGTCTCCTTCCTTGGTTCTCCTTGAAGCTGCCCTTCGTTCTCATTGATCACAACACTTTAGATATTTGTGATTTTTAAACTACCCGCACTTTAAATCTCCAGAGATGCAGTCTACACAAACCTAAATCACTACCCGTCTTCCGGGGTGTGCCCCCCAAGACAGTAACTCCCCTGTGTCTTCCCTGCTCTTGATCTTCCTGCTGTTATCTTTCAGTTTAGGTTCTCAGTTTCATTTCCACTGACGAAGGGTTTTAGAGGCAGCCCTCTTAAAACAACTTGTAGCCAATCAGCATATCTTCTGGGTTAGCTCCTTGAGTAAACATGAAACTACACATTCCTGCCATCTTACCTATGACATTTAAAGGTTTTTAAATTTTAATTAATTTATTCAGATTACAACTTAGTTGTTATCCCATCACTTGTATCCTCCCATTCTTTCCTCCCTCCAGCTTTCACCCTAATCCCCTCCCTCCTCTAGGTCTATGACCAAGGGGGACCTCTTCCCCCGACTATATGGTCATAGGCTATCAAGTCTCATCTTGGTAGCCTGTTTATTCTTTCTTTGAGTGCCACCAGGCCTCCCCACCAAGGGGAGGTGGTCAAATATGGGGCACCAGAGTTTTAAATGGCTACGTTTTTCATTTCTATTTCTGTGCTTCCTAATAAAATATATTTCAGCTAGGTTGTATTTAGCAAAAGGTGGTTGAAATAACTTCATTGGATTCTCCACAAAGTTTATTAAGTGCTTTGAACTATTTCCCTTTATCAAAGTAGCAGATTCCAATTGTTCAGGCCGTAATGGTTCACCTGGTCTCTAATAGTCATTCCTGAACAATAAGGCTATAAACAACACATCTCAGGGAAAGATGGCTTGAGAAACATCCCTGGCTGCTGTGCATCTATCTGTCCACATCTGTTAGTGGTTATTTAGTCACAGGAAAATGTCTGTGAGTTAACAGGCTTTACTTAAGTTCTCCTTCCCATTTTCTCCATGTTGTCCAAACATTATTAGATACTCCTACACTAGCCCAGCTATGGTCTGAATGACCAATGTCTTCTGTAGACTCAAGTTTAAAACTCTTTTTTCCAGGTTTGCTGCTATTTTAAAGGCTGTGAGGCTTTTAGGAGATGACCCACCTGGTGGTAGACTACTGAAGTCGGGTATTTTGAGGCTATGCCCGCCTCTGATTTTACCAGGAGGTCCCGACAGCCACAGCTGTGTTTGCCAACATTATAGCTGGAGCTACTTCTTTCCCCCACTTTCCCACTATGACCAACCACAACCCTCTGAAATGAAATAACCAGAGTGTATTCATCCTTTCTGAAGTTGAATTTGTTTAAAGAGAGAGAGAGAGAGAGAGAGAGAGAGAGAGAGAGAGAGAGAGAGAGAGAGAGAGAGGAGGTGATACTACAGGTAAATAATGCAGACTTTGTATCCTGCCATGATATCCAGCAGGTTAAATGTAGTCCACAAAAAAAAAAAAAACCTAAAAATCTCTGCAGGTTTTTCCTCCCTCCCTCCCTATGGGTTATTCCAATGGGTTATTTGGCTCTGTGTGGTGTGTTGCTAATGAACCATTGTGCTTGGCAAAGGTTTGCCTCTTTGTGTAGCTAACTTCACTAAACCAGATCCACTTACCAAGACAGGCCACTGATAATCACTCATAAACCTACTGGGTTTTATTATCTGAGTGTAGCAACTATCATTTATCCTTAATCAGAGGAATAGATGTTTACCAGATCCAAGCAGAGTACAGACAAATGAACAGACATAGAGTGTAGACTGCCACAACTTAACTCAGGACGGCATTCTCTCAACTTAATGAGAAACTGGGAAGAGAGTAGAGAAAACACTCATTTAAAATGTTGTGTGCTCACATCAAATAATTGACTATGATTCATTATTTTTAGCCACATTTTCCTGTTTTTCTACTTGTGTGTTTATTAGCTAGGCTCCATTAGCTTACAAACAGCAAAAAACTAAACTTTACTAAGCTGAGGAAAGAGTAACTTAATTTTTTGTGTATATACTAGCATATATGTCAAGTAACCTGTACATTTCAATAATTAACCACTAATTGGAAATGTGAGGGTGTGGCTCAGGAGTAAATGCAAAGCTCTTTCCTGCTGTCTTCGTTTTTTTGTAACTGTAGTTTTGAGGTTTCGGTGGAAAGTTGTTATTCATGCTTTGGGTATTTACATAGGACAAATGGTGGCTATGATAATCTAAACATCCAGGCAGAAGGAAAGCAGGAGCAGAATGCTAAGAAAGTAATTATTTGTCTGTGAGTGAAGTTTGTTCTTTGAACCAATTGCTGTGGGCAGGACCACGTGGAGGTGGACTTATTCCACATCTGACCTTCCAAAGCAGCTTCCATATTGTAAGTAGCTTCAACCCCGTTGAGGACTGTTAGGGAGTAAGCAAGGGGGTCTGCTCAAGCTATTGCACTATCCAAGGACAATACAAGTAGTAAACATCGAACCCCTACTCTGATCTACCCAATGGACAGGACATTCTCCACAGTTATGTGGAGAGTGGGGACTGACTTTGACATTAACTCTGGTGCTCTGTATTTGACCACCTCCCCTTGGTGGGGAGGCCTGGTGGCATTCAAAGAAAGACTAAGCAGGCTACCAAGATGAGACTTGATAGCCTATGACCATATAGTGGGGGAGGAGGTCCCATTCAGTCATAGACCTAGGGGAGGGGAATAGGGTGAAAGCGGGAGGAAGGAAGGAATGGGAGGATACAAGTGATGGGATGACAATTGAGTTGTAATCTGAATAAATTAATAAAATTTTTTAAAAAGACTACTCAACTATAATACAATGTTTACTTCCAATACTTTGGAAGTGCTATCTCAGGCTGTTTAGGATTAGTAAGTTATATAAGTTAATTGTTAGTTGATCAAATCATGGCCATGTCAATTACTAGTCTATTTTTATCACAGAGTATACAGCCTAGATCTAACAGATATATATGAGTCTACAGATAGATAAGGTAAAATAGTTAGATAAGGTCTTCAAAATCTTCAGAAACATACAGAATATGGTATTTAAAGATGTTTTTATTATTTTAAAGTTTCATTGACAATGAGACAGGTTAACTCCTGGCAACACCCAGCATATCTCAAAGATGATGAGCATCAAAGACCCTCCATATGAAGATGGCTTCAAATGTGGCAAACCAGTCACTGGGCAAAATGTCCACCTTTCTGCCACAGACAGAATTCTGCCTAAAAATGGGCAAGCTTGGATGCAGGCATAGTGGGTGGCCAAACTCTGCCAAGACACTTCCTGGTGTCATGTATTCCTGGGTGATGTAAAACCAATCTTATCAACTTAATTTATTTTTTAAAATGTAAATCATTGATGAAATATATATTCATATATAATATCTGTATATAAATATATATAACAAAAAACTGTCTCTTTTAGTTAAAAAAAAAACTCATTTAAAAAATTTTTCAAGGGCATCACCAACACTGGAAAGGTGTTTAAGGTCTCAGCCAAAGTACATGTCCAAACTGTTAAACCTATATTGTCATAAGTTGGAAGGTACAAAAGCCTGTGCCTACCTATGACAATATTGTTTCTTACTATGCTTTAAATGCTTTTGTTCCAAATTCATATGTAATCCCAATCTCCAGAGGGACGCCTTTAAGGACCCTGGGAAGGCAATTAGCTTTGTGAGAACTGTGTCTTCATGAGTAGGACTCAATGCCCTTACAAACTCATGGCACGTTTAAAATTGTGTGGATAAATCCACCAGATAAACCTTTGAACACAGGAGGGTATAAGAAGGTACTTCAACTAGAATACAAAATGTCCTTGACGTGTGTTTGCTACAAGAACACTTTATAAAATGGCACCATGAATCAACTTGGCAGGTAACTTAGATGAAGGAAATGAGGCTATGCACCCTGGGGGACTTGGGAGGCCAGAGATTAGCAAAAAAAAAAAAAAGAAGAAGAAGAAATGGGACGGCGCTGGAGTGACAGTTGTGAGGTGTGCACATGCACAAGAGGAGACGGGGGGCGGGGGGGAGCGGGATGTGCTGAAGGAAGAATTACAGTGGTGGCAGAGGAGCACTCACTGTCTTCTCCAGCATGGGTGTCATGGTTGGCTCTAGTGGGGACATGAGGAACAGACACCAAGGACGATGCAATGGGTTAAACGAAGAGGGCAAGGATTAGACTTGTTTTCTGGGATGCTTGAGCGAACAGGAATCTGAGTTATGTGTCACACGAAACAATGCATTGCATGTTGCAAACTGTTGGGGAAGGTGTTCTGTAAGACTAGCAGCTTAAACATACACGCGACATGCCTTGCTGAGATCTTCTGAGTAACTAGTTAGGGTAAACATGCATTTAGTGTTTTCCACCATAGTTTCTCACATGAATTACTACAGGCGCCCCATGTCTCTGGCTTTTGTTCCCTGCTCTCAATATCATTAAAAGTCACCCATATATTATTGAAGTCACTTAAAGACACCCCACCACCTCAAAGCCAAACTCTTGTTTTAGCTCTTCCTCATCAGCCCTACCTCTTGAATATTTTTCCCATTCCATGTATTGGGTTAGTCCTTCCCAAACTACAATGAAATGCTCCAAATACTGTTTGCCTCAAGTTTTTCTATATTATGCTCAGAATGAACAGTCACTCAGAAAACCCTGTTCAACTATTCCCAAACTCACATCCCTCGCTATCCACACACCCCACAGGGACCCCAGCCCCTTTACGTCTGATTAACATCTCTTTTCTGAGTCAGCCAAAGCATCACCTTCTCTAGTATGTTTTAAATTTATTTTATCTTCTCCTGATCTCACCTATTAATTGATTTTTATATCACAACTGGAAGACACAAGAAGTTTGTTTTTTGTTTTGTTTTTTTTACGGGAAGGATTATGCTTCCTGACCCTATAGACCTGATCTCTCTCTCTCACACACACACACACACACACATTATACGTATACTGCTTAGCATAAGACAGATAAATATCTGGAGCGAGTGAGACTACTAAGGGAGGAGAAAGAGATTTACAAATCATGGAAAGTACCCAGTACATCCCAGGCATCACATACTAACTCGTGGACTGCTGGCTGAAGTGAGCAGGGTTTCCTGGGAAGCAGGGGAAAGCTGACTTCACTAGTGTGTTTATAGGTCTGAAGTCACCCTTAATTAAAAGAACACTTTGTTTTTCTTAGCTTAGCATATACTTAGAACTGCAGATGTCAGGTTTTGGCACAGCTGAAATAAACTTACCAAATAAAAAATTTATATTCACTACTGGAACCAAATAGAACATTGGAGGGAACATTAATAGTGACCATATTTTCTTCAAAATAAGCTGCACATTAAAACAAAATAAAACAAAACAAAACCCTGTTACCTCCATATCACTTACTAGTCCAAGTGCTTGATTGTCTTATTAAAACCAAAAGAAACAGAGGACAAAAGGCTTTACCCATTAAATAGTACATAAAAATAAAAAGTAGAACTTCTTTGGCATAGCCTTGCATGCATATATTTGTAGAACTTACAATCTTCCCATCTCAGTGTAGCAAGGTGCTTCCCTGCTTTCATCTATAGACTGGTGCTTCTGTCCAGATGAATGTCAGGTCACAACCGCCTGCCTGCCACCGCCTGCCCGCCACCGCCTGCCCGCCACCGCCTGCCCGCCACCGCCTGCCCGCCACCGCCTGCCCGCCACTGCCTGCCCGCCAACTCACCCAAATGCCATGTGGGGAGAGGAGAAGCAAGGTAGCACCTGCCTCTCATTCTACAGTTTCTGATGTTCATGAGTTTACAAAACTTATCATTGTTGGAATTGTGCATCACGACTGTATAGTCATTAAGTAGTTAATTCCTGAAAGGACATCCCGGACCCTTGACCTTTAATCCCAGTACTGTGAGGCAGAAATGGGCAGAACTCTGTGAGTTTGAACCCAGCCTGATCTACACAGCCAGCTCCCAGACGTGGCTACATAGTAAGATCCTGTCTTTAAAAAACAAACCATATAATTCTTCAGCTACTATTTTTAAGTGAAGTCAGTAGATTTTGATTGCTTTTCCAGGCTTCTCATGTGAAACTGGCCCTCATCTCTCCTGGAGACCACCAAACGCATTTGTTCAAACTTCCCCTTCTTTCTCCCTCTCTCAATGATACAGAAGCCTTCTTGCACCTTAAGCAATCTCAGATCATGTACTCAGCCCCACTGCCTATGCTTAAACCAGACTCAGAGCTTACAGAGAAGGACCTCAGAACAGACGGTGCTGAAACCATTGGGTGCCATTTGTCGCATCCAAGATACAGACTCAAATGTCACCACTGTGAGATGGATATGTCATAAACAGCATTGAAGAATGCAATCTGCATCGATAGTAATAAACTAGATATGTAGAAAGTGGTTTCTTATTATTGGAGCAGAATTAAAAATGAAAAAACTAAATTATTAAACTGATTTTTTCCAATAACATTTCCTCTGTTCACATAGGAATTATTTTTGTAAGTCTTGTTTTAGAGACATGTTTATAAAATTAAAATTATTTTTATGTTCGGAATCATCTGAGACAAATAAGATCTTCACTTGACAATCCAAATAAATATTTTTCTCTTTATTTGCTTGAGACAGGATCTCACTCTATAACCCAAACAGACCCAGAAGTTTAAGCCGCCCAGGGATTACAAGAATGCACCACCACGCCTGGCACAAACACAGAATTCTTAAACTATACTATCCAAACATCCTGATTCTTTATAAATACCGTTTTTCTAATGAAATTTAAAGCACATCACTATCTAATGAAGTGAAGAAAACTTGACGAGTGGAGTGACTGTATTATAAAATAAAACCAAGCCTTTCCATGTTTCAGTGCTATGTACAGAGTACGCAAGAATGTAGCCTTCCCTTAGTCTGCATCCAATGTGAAAACAGTCTTGGGATGCTTGACCGCACAGCGACTTTGCCTCTACAAACTGATAAAGATATTAGATAGACTTAGAGAAAGAGGAAGAATCATCCCAAGACAAAAGACAGGGCCAGGCTGGGTATTGTATTGCCAAAATGATCATTGATTAGGAGGAGAAAGCTATGAGGAGGGAGGGGGGAGGACAGAAGGACATTGGGGAACCACCAGAGAAAGAAATCAGAGGTTCCAGGCCACAGTGCGGGGAGTTGGAAGATTTGGCAGCGGCGGTGAGCTCGGTGGAGACCTCCAGCTTCCGTCCACAGACAGTCCTGCTTCTTCTGTCAGATAGATGATCTGCTGGACTCCTAAGAATTGTGCTAGGGGAGTTGCCCCCACGAAACTGATACCCAGGAAAGTTTCATTCTTCTTCTCCTTAATCTCCATTCCGTCCAATTTAGGATAGTTTGGTTGTAAGGGAGGTACATGCCTTTAATAAAACCCTAATAAAGTAGAATCGTTAAGGAATCGGAGCCATCATATACTGAAGATGCAGCTTCATCCTTGTCCTCTGAAACAGTATGGCCTGCTAAACATGACCTGAGCAATAGCAACACAGTCAACATGCTAAAGTGGGTGGGGTAAATCTCACCAGGGCCCTCCCATACATGAAGATTTACAGACATTCAGTGGCTGCTGAGAGAGAGAGAGAGAAAGAATCAGTCTTCTCCAGGGATGAGCCCCATTACTGGCTATCCAATCCCAAAATGCATGTACATATATACATATAAACAATACTAAACGAACTTAGGATGATTACATATGATATATAATATATACCATTATCAGTAATTTGAGAGGGAATGGAGGGACATGGGAGGAGTTGAAAGAGGAGAGGAAGCAATTGGAATGATGTAAATGTACTACTCGTGTATGAAATTCTCAAAAATGCCTAAGGTTATTAAAATGAAAATATAAGAGGAAGGGCTGTGAGATAGCTCAGTGGGTCACCGCCAAGCCTGATGACTTGAGTTAGAACTTCAATTAGTAGAAAGAGAAATGTGACTCCCGCCTGTTGTGTTCTGACCACCAAGTATGCCCTTAGCATGTGTATGCACACCCACCCACTCCCACAACACACACAAACACACACAGAGCCATACACAACAAAATAATAATGAACATTAAGCAAACAAGTGCAGGAGGGATGACTAGAAGTGAGAGCTCATGAGATAACGGCGAGTGGCCTTCTGTGACTGATTACTGGGTGGGACAAGCTCTGTAAGATGTCCACACACTGAGATGTGGTTTTCAGTGTCCAAGGGAAATATCTAGACCCTTAGGTTCCTGTTAGCTGGGAAAAGAAAGACATATGCGGTTTGAACTTCTACAAAATTACACGAACCATCACCAAAAAATTTGGCGTGTTCCTGTTGGGATGAAAACAACCTAAACATTGTCGAGGCCGTGTGTGCAGAGTCACATATTAATCACTCCCAGGTTTAAGCGGTCCACTCTAGGCAGAGCCTGAGAACATATGACAGTGGTCATCAACAAACCATCAGTGTTGTGGTAACGGGCAGATAAGAAAAATAAACAAGAAATAAAGAGTCTGGAAGCTGCATTGGGAACGCCAGCCTCAATCATGGACAGGTCTGGCTATAACATTGGGAGTTTCTCTGAGGAGACACCTCATAAACGTCTTCAATATAGACAGCAATTCTCTTCTGTCTTCCACATCTGAGGAATAACAGACATCCTTTCTGCTGTTTTCCAGAGTAACAACAGGATGAAAAACCTACAGTGCTCTTTAATACAAACCAAGTTCATCTCTTAGAATGGGTTAAGTGATGGAAAATAACTGTACATACTTAGCAGGACCACAGAAATAACTACAAAAGAAGTCACCCCATTTCTCGATGCTGATAAATCTATTAACCTTCAAGCTCCATTTCTCCATATTTCATTTCCACCTTGTAGTTATCATGAGTTTTAATTCTATATATAATTTAGACTTAATCACTTAATTCTAAATAAGAGTGACTATACTAATATTTACCTATGCTTCCCAACATATTTATTCTCACTTTATTCTTTATTCTCTCCTACTTTTTCTTATTTTTAACCTTTTTCTCTACAGCCCACAAAAAGCAAACAAAGACTTTAGTTATTTTCTTAGTTCACCCTTGATCCTGAAATGTTCCCTTCATTTACTGGATTGCTTTGATTTGTCTTCATCCAAAAATGGTTTATTTGGCTTTACGCTTTGGAAGATATCATGACAGCATATGAAGTAATTTGACTGTCTCTTGGTAACTAAAGGATTTGTGATATTCTCTTCTAATTCCCAGCAGTCCTGGTGACAGCTTTTTCTTAAATGATGCATTTTATTTATTATGTGCACAGTGTTCTGCCTGCATGTACACCTGTACGACAGAAGAGGGCACCTGCTCTCACTATAGATGATTGTCAGCCACCATGTGGTTGCTGGGAATTGTATTCAGGACTGTGACTTAACCTCTGAGTCATCTTGCCAGCCCTGCCTGTTGAGAACTTAGTCATCGTTATTCCTTTGATTTTACTGTGTTTTTAGTTATGATGGCTTCAGGGTTTTTTACAGTCCAGTGCTCAGTAACTAAGGTCCCTGATGTGTAACTGTCATTGTATTCGGTTTTGAGAGTTTGAGCATTTAATTCATCAGCATTGTTTGCAGCCTATTCTTTCTCTTCCTTGCATGGAACTTATATTAAGTATATCAGTCATTTTCCCCCAGTTCCAATCTTATCAGTTGAGCCTGAGGATAATCATCTTCTATCTGTTCTTGACACACTATTTCACTTTAGGTAGAAAACACAACAGGTTTCTAGTTCGTGAATATTCAAAGCCACAGTAGATAGAGCTTAGAACACCAACAGTTTCCACCCAGCCCAGCTCCCCAGCTAAATGTCAACATGGCTATAAGTTCTGAGGAAGGTCTTGATGAGGAGGCTATCAGTAAAATCCAGGTAGTGACCTACCAGTAGTAGAGCTGGCATCTCAAACTCTGTGAAATTGTCAGTTTTCACTCTGCCTTTCTAGAGGAGAAATTCCAACTCTGTAGCCTTCTACAGAAGCCCAGAGTCAGCAAATCCTCCTGAATAACAGACTCGAGTTTCCAATCTGTCACTCTAGGCCAACACAACCACTAAAATTGCTACTTTAGCTTCCTCTGCCCCCAGAAACTCTGCTGGTACTTAGCCCAATCATTAGTTTGCCCACACAGTCAGCAAAAGTCTCTGAGAGTGGGGCCAGAGAGTTCCAGGAGAGAAAGCACTGGAACATGTAAGCTCCTATTCTGTGCCATTATTTCATGCATTGCTCACCCTTTCTAAAACTGTTTGCACAAGGTGATGGATGCAATGGAACACAACTTTTTTGTGTGTGTGCCTCCCCAGCATGAGGGTCCCCCAAAGCCCTGTGGTTTTGGTGACACTTTGCAAATGAGATCATATATTTATACTGGTGGCCATCTGCAAGTGTGTTTGTTCCTTTCATCAGGCCATTAACAGCCAAGAGGAAGGACAAATATTTATTGTATACATGCAAGTGACTGAGATATCAGGAGGAAGAGATAATGTGGGAACCTGAAATTTTTTTTCTCCTTTATTAAATTATTCTTGTTACATCTCAATGGTTATCCCATCCCTTGTATCCTCCAATTCTTCCCTCCCTCCCATTTTCCCCTTATTCCCTCCCCTATGACTGTTCCTGAGGGGGATTACCTCCCCCTGTATATGCTCATAGGGTATCAAGTCTCTTCTTGGTAACCTGCTGTCCTTCCTCTGAGTGTCACCAGGTCTCCCCCTCCAGGGGACATGGTCAAAGGTGAGGCACCAGAGTATGTGAGAAAGTCATATCCCACTCTCCACTCTACTGTGGAGAGTGTTCTGTCCATTGGCTAGATCTGGGTAGGGGTTTAAGGTTTACCGCCTGTATTGTCCTTGGCTGGTGCCTTAGTTTGAGCGGGACCCCTGAGCCCAAATCTGCCTATCATAATGTTCTACTTGTAGGCTTCTAGGACCCTCTGGATCCTTCTACTTTGCCATTCTCCCATGATCCTCTCATCTAGAGTCCCACTAGAATGTCCTCCCCTCTGTCTCAGTTTCCTGGTAAGTGAAGGCTTTCGTGGGACATGCCCCTTGGGCTAATATGCAGATATAAGTGAGTATATACCATTTGAGTCTTTCTGCTTCTGGGTTAACTCACTCATTATGATTATTTCTAGCTCAATCCATTTATCCACAAATTTCGGGAATTCCTTGTTTTTAATAGCTGAATAGTATTCCATAGTGTATATGTACCACAGTTTCTTTATCCATTCTTCTATTGAGGGACACTTAGGCTGTTTCCATGTTCTTGCTATTATGAATAAGGCTGCTATGAACACGGTTGAGCAAATTTTCTTGTTGTGTGCTGGAGCATCTTCTGGGTATATTCCAAGGAGTGGAACAGCTGGGTCTTGAGGAAGCCCTATTCCCATTTTTCTGAGATAGCACCAGATAGATTTCCAAAGTGGTTGTACTAGTTTGCATTCCCACCAGCAATGAAGGAGTGTTCCTCTCTCCCCACATCCTCGCCAGCATGTGGTGTCGCTTGAATTTTTGATCTTAGCCATTCTGATGGGTGTAAGATGGAATCTCAGAGTTGTTTTGATTTGCATTTCCCTGATGATTAAGGAAGTTGAGCATTTCTTTAAGTGTTTCTCAGCCATTTGATATTCCTCTGTTGAGAATTCTCTGTTTAGTTCCAAGCCCCATTTCTCAATTGGGTTATTTGGTTTGGTGGTGTTTAATTTCTTGAGTTCTCTATATATTTTGGATATTAGACCTTTGTCAGATGTAGGGTTGGTGAAGATCTTTTCCCAGTTTTTAGGCTGTTGCTTTGTTCTGTTGACAGTGTCTCCTGCCTTACAGAAGCTTCTCAGCCTCATGAGGTCCCATTTACTAATTGTTGACATTAATGTCTAGGCTGTTGGTGTTCTGTTCAGGAAGTTGTCTCCTGTGCCAATATGTTCCAGGCTCTTCCCCACTTTTTCTTCTAAGTGACTTAGTGTCTCTGGTTTTATGTTGAGGTCTTTAATCCACTTGGATTTGAGTTTTGCACAAGGTGACAAATATGGGTCCAGTTGCATTTTTTTACACATAGACATCCAGTTAGACCAGCACCATTTGTTGAAGATGCTATCCCTTTTCCATCAAATGGATTTGGCTTCTTTGTCGAAAATCAAGTGACCATATGTGTGTGGATTCATATCTGGGTCTTCGATTCGATTCCACTGATCAACCAGCCTGTTGCTGTGCCAGTACCATGCTGTTTTAATTACTATTGCTTTATAGTACAGTTTGAGATCAGGTATGGAGACTCCTCCAGAGCACCTTTTATTGTACAAGATTGTTTTAGCTATTCTGGGTTTTTTGTTTTTCCATATGAAGTTCAGAATTGAAGTTTCAATGTCTTTAAAAAATTGGGTAGGTAATTTGATAGGGATTGCATTGAATCTGTAGATTGCTTTTGGTAGGATGGCCATTTTTATTATGTTAATTCTCCATCATTCCATCTTCTCATGTCATCTTCAACCTCTTTCTTTAGAGTTTTGAAATTTTTTTCAAACAAGTCCTTCACTTGCTTAGTTAGAGTAACTCCTAAGTACTTTATATTGCTTGTGGCTAATGTGAAGGGTGTAGTTTTCCTAATTTCTTCCTCTGCAAGCTTGTCATTTGTGTATAGGAAGGCTACAGACTTTTTTTAGTTAATTTTGTATCCAGCCAATTTGCTGAAGGTGTTTATCAGCTGTAGGAGTTCTCTGGTGGAATTTTGAGGGTCACTTATGTAGACTGTCATATCATCTGCAAATAGGGATAATTTGACTTCCTCCTTTCCCATTTGAATACCCTTGATCTCCTTTTGTTGTCTTATTGCTCTGGCTAGAACTTCGAGTACTATATTGAAGAGATATGGAGAGAGTGGGCAGCCTTTCCTTGTTCCTGATTTTAGAGGAATTTCCTTGAGTATCTCACCATTTACTTTGATTTTGGCTATTGGCTTCCTATATATAGCCTTTATTATGTTGAGGAAAGTGCCTTGTATTCCCGATCTCTCTAAAACTTTAAACATGAATGGGTGTTGGATTTTATCAAATGCTTTCTCTGCATCTAAAGAGATGATCATGTGGTTTTTTATTTTCAGTTTGTTTATGTGGTGGATTACATTGATGAATTTCCATATATTAAACCATTCCTGCATGCCTGGAATGAAGCCTACTTGTTCATGATGAATGATACCTTTGATGTGCTCTTGTATTCGTTTTGCAAGTATTTTATTTAGTATTTTTGCATCTATGTTCATCAGAGAAAATGGTCTGAAATTCTCTTTCTTTGTTGAGTCTTTGTGAGGTTTAGGTATCAATGAGAATATGGCCTCATAGAATGAATTTGGTAATGTTCTATCCCTTTCTATCTTTTGGAGTAGCTTGAAGAGTATTGGTATTAGCTCGCCCTTGAAGGTCTGGTAGAATTCTGCACTGAAACCATCTGGCCCTGGGCTTTTTTTGGTTAGGAGACTATCAATGATTACTTCAATTTCTGTAGGGGAAATGGGACTATTTAGCTTGTTTATCTGTTCTTCACTCAACTTTGGCAGGTGAAATTGATCAAGAAAATCGTCCATTTCCCTTAGATTTTCAAATTTTGTGGCATATATGCCTTCAAAGTAGGATCTTATGATTCTTTGTATTTCTTCAGTGTCTGTTGTTATGTCTCCCTTTTCATTTCTGATTTTGTTGATTTCAATACTGTCTCTCTGCCTTTTAGTTAGTTTGGCTAATGGTCTTGTCTATCTTGTTGACTTTCTCAAAGAACCAGCTCTTGGTTTTGTTGATTCTTTGGACTGTTTTCTTAGTTTCTAATTTGTTCATTTCGCCCCTGAGTTTGATTATTTCCAGACGTCTACTCCTTTTGGGTGTTTCTGCTTCTTTTTTTTCTAGGGCTTCCAGTTGTGTCGTTAAGGTGCTTATGTGCGATGCTTCCAATTTCTTTTTAAGGGCACTTAGTGCTATGAATTTTCGCTTAGCACTGCTTTCAATGTATCCCACAAATTTGGGTATGTTGTTCCTTCATTTTCATTGAATTTCAGAAACTCCTTGATTTCTTTCTTTATTTCTTCCCTGACCCAGGTGTCATTTAGCAGAGAGTTGTTTAGTTTCCACATACGTGTAGGCTTTTTGTTATTTCTGTTGTTGTTGAATTGCAGCCTAAGCCCATGATGATCTGATAGGATACAAGGTATTATTTCAATCCTCTTGTATCTGTTGAGGCTTTCTTTGTGAACTACGATGTGATCAATTTTGGAGAAGGTTCCATGGGGTGCAGAGAAGAAGGTATATTCTTTCTTGTTTGGGTGAAAGGTTCTATAGATATCTGTTAGATCCATTTGACCCATGGCATTGGTTAATGATGTTATTTCTCGGCTTAGTTTCTGTTTCAATGACTTGTCCTTCAAAGAGAGTAGGGTGTTGAAGTCTCCCACTATTATTGTGTGGGGATCGATGTGTGGTTTAAGCCTTTTTAGCAGATCTTTTACAAATGTGGGTGCCCTTGTATTGGGAGCATAGATGTTCAGAATTGTGATGTCATCTTGGTTGACTTTACCGTTGATGAGTATGAAGTGTCCATCCTCATCCCTTTTGACTAATCTTGGTTGAAAGTCTATTTTGTTCGATATTAAAATGGCTACACCTGCTTGCTTCTTGTGACCATTTGCTTGAAATATTTTTTCCAACCTTTTATCCTGAGGGTGAGATGTGTTTCTTGAATGCAGAAGAATGTTGGATCCTGTTTATGCACCCATTCAGTTAGTCTGTGTCTTTTTATTGGAGAATTGAGACCATTGATGTTGAGAGATATTAATGACCAGTTACTATTAAGAGTCTTCATTTTGATGTTGGTTCCAGTCAAGCATTTGTGTAGTTGTGTTTTTGCCATGGTATAGTTATCTATTTCCTGGGTAGTTTTGGTTGTAGCTTGACCCTTTGGGATGGAGTTTTCCTTCTAGTACCTTCTGTAAAGCTGGATTTGTTGATAGGTACTGTTTGAATTTGGTTTTGTCATGGAATATTTTGTTTTCTCCATCAATGGTTATTGATAGTTTTGCTGGGTAAAGTAGTCTGGCCTGGCATCTGTGGTCTCTTAGGGTTTGCAGGATCTCTGTTCAGGCCCTTCTGGCTTTGATGGTCTCTGCTGAGAAGTCGGGTGTAATTCTGATAAGTTTGCCATTAAATGTTATTTGGCCCTTTTCCCTTGCAGCTTTTAATTATTTTTTCTTTGTTTTGTATGTTTTGTATTTTGATTATTATGTGACGGGCAGTTTTTCTTTTCTGGTCAATTCTATTTGGTGTTCTGTATGCCTCTTGTATGTTTATAGGCATCTCTTTCTTTAGATTGGGGAAATTTTATTCTATGATTTTGTTGAGAAGAGTTTCTGGGCCTTGGAGTCTGATATCTTCTCTTTCTTCAATGCCTATTATCCTCAGATTTCTTCCTTTCATGGTGTCCTTAATTTCTTGGATGTTTTGTGTCAGGAGTTTTCCAGATTTGGCATTTTCTTTAATGGTTGCTTCAAGATCTGTGATTGTATCTTCTAGACTTGAGATTCGTTCTTCCATCTCTTGGATTCTGTTAGAAAAGCTCAGCACTGTGTCATTCGCCTTCTTCTCTGAGGTCTCACATTCTCGTTTTTCTTCTGTCTGTGTGTTTATCATTGAATCCATTTTCATCTTCATATCTTGAACAGATTTTTTGATTTCTTTCATCTGGTTGTTTACATTTTCCTGAAAAATTTCCAGTTCCACTCTATGTGCTTCTTTTATGTCTCGCACCTGCTTGGCTGCGTCTTCCTGCATCTGATTTCGAATTTTATTTGTTTCCTCCATTATCATCCTCATTACCAAGGATTTGAGGGCATTTTCTTGTGTTTCCGTTGTATTTCAGTTCTCTGGGTTGTTTTCTTTGGGATAGCTGGGAACTGGAGACGCCATATTGTTTTGGGGTTTTTTGCGTATGCTTTTACACTGTCCTTTAGACATCTTGCCGTCTCTGTTTTTGTTGGGTAACTTCCAGAGTTGGGTGGAGGGAGTCTGATGATAGATTCACTTGTTTTCTCACGATTTCCGTAGGCTGGAAGTCCTGATACTTCACTGGTGTGGATGTCAGGAGGTTAGCCCTGTTGTTTTGGGCTCTCACAGCCAGTGATCTTCAGCTCCCCTTTGCTGTGGGTCCTGCAATTGTTCTGGGTCTCTGAATGAGCGTTGGATCAGGCCAAGGTATCCACAGCCTTTTGGGTTCTCTGCCAAGTCCAGCCAGGGATACTGGGCCTGAACCACGCGTCAAGCTCAGCTAGTTTCTCAGGGCTTGAACCGTCTGCCACAGCAGGAGAACTGCGACTGCACTGAGCAAGCGCCTAGGATGGAAGTGAGCGCTCCACCCAGCCTGTGTCACAGCAGGGAAACTGCTACTGTGCTGAGCAAGCACCTAGGGTGGAACTGAGCGCTCCGCCCAGCCTGCGTCACAGCAAGAGAACTGCATCTGCGCTGAGCAAGCACCTAGGGTGGACATGAGTGCTCCGCCCAGCTTGTATCACAGCAGGAAAAATGCGACTGTGCTGAGCAAGCACCTAGGCTGGAAGTGAGCGCTCCACCCAGCTTGTGTCACAGCAGGGAAACTGCGACTGCGCTGAGGAAGCATCTAGGGTGGAAGTGAGTGCTCCGCCCAGCTTGCCTTACAGCAGGAAAACTGAGACTGCGCTGAGCTGGAGCCTAGGGTGGAAGTGAGCACTCAGCCCAGCCTGTGTCACAGCTCCCCAGCTGTGCCTCGGGTAGAATTGCTTGCTGAGCTGAGCCAGCTTCTCCACGGCACAGCTCACTGAGCAAACCCAGGACTCTGGGGCTGAACTGTCTGCTGAGTCCAGTTTGGGTCTCAAGGCACCACACGACCCAAATCCTGTCCAGAGTCCCTTCTCCCGCAGCAACTCCCACCGTCCACCACACCAATCGCCTCCACTGGAAGGCTCTGAGCTGCAAACCTCAGCCACCGCCGCTGGTGCCGCTGGAGCCGCTGGTGCCGCTGGTGGCACTGCTGTCTCTGCCGCTGCTGCTCTGATCCGAGAAAGTCCACGCTCCTCCTGTGTGCAGGGGCAAGCAGGCCCTCCGCACCCTGGTCCCTCTGAACCGTGGAGCACTTCTGCTGCCATGGTGTGGGGACCTTGGTGGGAACCTGAAAATTAATCATGATAGAAAAGCAAAATTGTGGACTCTATAGAGCTATAAGAAGCCAGTTAAGAGAGCCCTTAACTAGAGCAAACTGAGACTCACAGGGCATGGGGGAGGATGGGGACATAAACTATAGTGTTATTTTTGATTAGTGAATTATCTTTGTTAATATTTATTTATTTTTATTTTATATTTATGATTTATTTTTGCTGTCATGTATGTTGTGTGCCACTTGTGCCCCTAGTGCCCAAGGAGGCCAGCCAGGAAAAGGCATCAGACCCCCCTGGATCTGGAGTTGCAGATGGTTGTGAGTTGGAACACGGGCACTGGGAACTGAACCTAGGTCCTCTGTAAGAGCAGCCAGTGTTCTTGCCCATCGAGGCAACTCTGCAGATAAAATAGCTTTCATTGCAGATAAAATAGTTATCATATATAAGCAAGTCAGAACTCTTAAACAAAATGTGTGTTAAAAGTAAGTTTGTTTCATATATATATATATAAAGAATCCCAACCATCCAAAGTAATACTAAAGGCTTCACCATAGAAACATCTATAACAAAAGACGTAGGATGTGAAAACACCACCCATTTCATTGTGCAATAGAATATCTGTGGAAAAAACTGTGATTGACACACTGACTATTGTTTGTGAATTCTGACATCATTTGTGATAAATGTCCTGTTATGAGTTCAAACACCTCCATCTTCATTGCACTTTTCACATCTTGATTCTATCTGCTCTCCAGCAAGAATGGAGTCACTAGACATTAGTTCATTTGCATTCAGGAAAAAACAGGGGAGCAGTGATAAGAGGATGCCAATTGGATGAAGTGAAAAGAAGATGGCTTCAATAGGAAGTAGGATCAACATCTTTCACTCAAGGGGATTTACGTGTGTGTTCAGGTTTCTAAGTTGCACAGTACACTCTGTCTTGTCGTCTTCATCCAAAACATGTTTTAATAGTGGCAACAAATACACCTGCCATAAAATAAAGAGAACAGATGACCATATGGGTAAGAAGATGAAGTTACTTCCTATCCATAGCAATTCATTTCTAATTCCTACATTATCTTAAAAAGCATAACACAGTTGGGGCACCACGGTCTATCTATAATAGTTTATGACATCTTTCAAAGTGACTACTAGAAAGGCAGAGTCTGAAGGATTCCCAATATGGAACAATGAAACATGTGTAAGGTTATGAGAATGCTGACAGTTCCTTTCTGACCATCACATGCAGTTCACATGTACTGAATTATTATGTTATACATAGTAAATATAAATAATGATATCAATGAAAATAGAGTAAGTATGTATGTATTGTGTGTGTGTGAGCCTATCAATCCATCCTTTACATCAAGAATAACAACTGACTTTCGCACAAACTCTGGTGCTCCTTATTTGGCCATGTCCCCTTGATGGGGAGGCCCAATGGCACTCGGAGGAAGGGTAGCAGACTACCAAGAAGAGACTTGATACCCTAGCATCATATTCAAGGGGAGGAGGTCCCCATCAGTCACAGCGGTAGCGAAGGGGAATGGGGTGAAAGTGGGAGGGAGGGAGGAATGGGAGGATGGATGCATGGGATGAGATAGCAATTGAAATGTAATATGAATGTTTTTATTTTTCAATAAAAAACATTTTAAAAAGAATAACACATGCAGGGGCCTAGAGAGATGGCACATAGGTTAAAGGTACTTGTTGCTCTTGCAGAAAACCATGACATGGTTCCCAGCACTTTGCTGGTGACTTAGAAGTATCTGCAACTCAGGCAGGTTCCAGGGTATCTAAACCCTTCATCTGGCCTTTATAGGCAGTGCACATACATAGCACATACACACACATGCACATAAAGTAAATTAGGGTATTAAAGATTTCACTATGATGGTCTTTTAAACGCTGTGATATTTGAAGATCTTTCCTTTCAGTGTGCATAGGATGACTATATTCTTTTTAAGCCTCCTTAATTGTGGGTATTTAGGCTGTCTTCCTCCGCCTAACTTCACAAACCAGGAGTTGCCAAGAAAAACAAACTTTTATTTAAGATGGAAATTTAGCTGTTTGTAAACAGTCTCATTATCAGTCTCTCTTTCAACTCATGAGATAAAATAATTAAATACATTTTCAACATTAGAATAATTTGAAGTTTGAGAATCAGGATTGCAAATAATGTATGGCTGTCTTCCAATTTCAAAAACGCTTGGCTGTCAGAGGAGTGGAGAGAAATCCAGAGAAGCAATCACTGGGTTGAAATTGACGTCCATGATGGAGGACAGTTCCCAAGCCAAGAGGCTGTTGTGGTTTTCACATCCATTAGCTGTGAGAGCCTTTGCAAATACCATCCACATGTGCACAGTCTCATGAGGATTTGCTCTCTGACTTGACCAACTTGGGAAGCTGACAAGCATAGATTCTGTAATGAAAGAGCATCCAAACCAAACTATAAACCTCCCAGGCTAGTCAGCCACTCGGGACAAAAGATGATGAAACCCAGTCACTGTGTTGGACAGGGATGGTCATCATGCAAGGGACTCTGAGTTACAGTCTGCTAGACTCTGTGGGCTGCAAGAGCATGGCTATGTGAGACTGTGTGAAGAATATGCTGGTTAGTTTTGGAGCAAGGAGTAGGAGTAAAGGAGATAAAGAGAGTGGGAAGCGGGCGGAGAGTGAGCTTACTCACTAAGTCAGAGATTTCAAGACAATTGCTAACACTTGAATTCCACAATGTATTTCTTTTTATTTGCAAAGGGCATTTATAAACACTTATTCAGTTAAACACTTGGAACCTCATTCACTTCATCTACAGGAAAGTACTCTCAAAGAAAACTCAATGATTGGTAAATTAATATAACACCATTTTGTTCACATATGACCTTTTCACATGGCCAGCATTAATACTTCTAAGAAATCATCATCAAGTAGTAAGTGGCTGGGAGCTGCGGTTCTTTTGGGGTATTGGAAAACACCTGGTTTTAGATGTCGGTGTGCGTCTATTGCCGTTTTCCATTCATAAATGGCCACTAACTTGTGGCCAAGTGTTTTTGTCAAGTGCTGAGGTCACTATACTTCTATTAAACGGTTTAGTGTAAAACAATTATAAAGGCAACGTGTGTCTCAAATTTTAGAAGAAAAAATTTTAATCTCTTAATTAAAAGTAATTATATGTTACTCTCTTGTTAACTCCAAATCCTTCTGTGTCCCTCCACTCTCTCTCAAATTCATGAGTAATGCACACGCTGAGTTCACTTAATGATGCTTGCATGTATATGTGCTTAGTATTGAGCCCTTGGGGCTGGATAACCTGTCAAGGACTCATCCCTGGAGAAGACTGACTCTCCCTCTCTAATAGGCATCAACTGCCCATAGCGTTTCATCTAGGGGTATCCCTCTGAGATTTCAGCTTCCATGTTGGCATTTCGACAGAACTACATCAAGACAAGTGTCTGCCTTCATCATCTCTAGAAACAAGTTTCTGTTCAATTTATTCTAAACCATTTAACTGGTTCTTCTAAAACATTGACAAAGCATTGGCGTTTGTTGCAGACATCTGAAAGTATAAATTTCCCAAAGGTTATTGCTATTTTTTTAAAAAAATTACAAAGGACAAAACCTTAAGGACCTAAAAGATGGAAAGTATAGAGATGAAAGAAATAGGCATTACTGTGGCCACCTCAAGGCATAGAAATTAGCCTAAACCATTGTTGCTTGTCATGTCCAACCCCAGTGGGTACATCTGTAATACACTCATACATCTAAGGCTCAGGGAACATCAAGAATGAGGAAGGCAAGAAAATAATATAAGAACAAGAAAACCAGGATGTCAGCTGATAAACACTCTTCTTGACATGAGAGGAAAGCTACTCCCATGAAATCTCAACAATAGGCCACTTAAACAAGACCTGAATAATAAACACACCAGTAGACGTGCCAAAGTTTGTGGATGAGGTTTTCACGGGGCCCTACCCCAAGATAAAGAACAATGGGCAAGCCTTCTAACTGGGGAAGATTCTGTCTTCTCTAGAGGGGAGCCCCCTGATTGGTTATCTAAGCCCAAGGTATCAGTAATACACGCACATACATGCATCATTAAACGGACTCAGTGGGACCTGTATGTATATGCTCATATACATATGCACATATATGTAACAATAATAATTAAAGGTGAGTTGATGAATTCAAGAGTGAATGGTAAAACTTCTTATGGAGGCTTACTCCCGTCTCTATCAGGCTTAGACAGTAAGATTAGAGACATGGATGCTATTCATGCCCAGGTGAATGCCGTGTCTTCCAAGGAACTCCTTGTGTGCTCAGTCGCATTTGATTAGCCCTCAGCAGCATCAGGAACTCTCCAATTGTCCTAGCTGGGCACGATGGGCCATGGCACACAGCCTGTACCTGAATTTCCCATCTATTCTTACAGCACATCTCAACTTGTCTGGTGCCGGAGAAAGGGTTACTGCTTGCAAGTGCTCTCCAGCCCCCAACTCTTGCAACACAGCATAGCCAACAATAGCGGCAGAAACGTGCCATCATAGAGCAATCCTAAATTTCTAAATGACGTGGACATGCTGAGCAGAAATACGGCAATGGTTCAGAGACTTACAGAAAAACAACTTTAAAAACTAAAGAGAAATTTTGTGACTCAGAGATGCCATGTCTGCAGTTTAAAAAAAAAAATATGTCAGATGAGATTTCAAAAGACCGGATAGGATAGAAGAAATGATTAGTAATTATGAAGACAGAGTAATTGAAATGGCAGAGAAACTGATTGGAGAAAAATAACAAAGCCTTAATGGCCTAGGGATTTTGAGAGGAAAGGAAAAATGGGGAGGGGGAGGGGGGGGGGGGAAGCCTGGAAGAAATGTTATCTGAAACTCATTCCAATTTAATCAAAGATCTTGGAATTTCAGTTAAACCTTACAAAA